>NC_142206.1:1382500-1982500 GCF_049639895.1 Pseudopodoces humilis | reverse complement strand
CCCAGCTGAATTTAAAAATGTCAATTGTGGGGTTTCCCTTGCAAATCTAACCTTTAAGCTGCTGCATCCTGTTTCTCTGCACACCCCAGGAAATAGTGGAGCATCTCTCTCCAAACACAAACGGATTTGTTGGAAGCTGTGTTTCTGTACAGCTGCTCAGACCTTATTCCACTTGTGTGAGTGGTTTTATAAAGTGAACACTGCATAAAATGACTGCTGTGGGTTTTGGTGATAGGAAAGGATTGAGAATTGCTGGTAAATAATTGGGTTAAATGCTGATCATGACATTAACAGTGGTTTATTGAATTTGCTGGGAAAGGGGGAAACTCTCTTTCACCCCATTCTGTGGGAATCCAAGTAATTTGGCTTTAAGTAGCAATCCACTTCTGGAACTGGGACAAGAGAATAAGGACACTGCAGTCATTCCTGTTTTGTCAACCTTGTCTGGATCTCACATCATTTCACCCTCTCTGAGTAGCAGTAATATGGATCAGCACATGTCCACTGCTGCTGTGGATTTTATGACACAGGGCTTTAAAAAATGGATGGCCAATTAATTTATGGCTGCTAACAGCCCTGCAGTTTGCAGAGATAGGGAAAATATTGCTCAGAATCTCTGCTGGTTGCATTTAATTGGCAAAACTAGAATTATTTCTGCTTTTCTCCAGGAGGTACCACACATAAATCTTCTGTTTCATCTGGTGATGCCTTCAGTGTTGAAAGGTTTGATGTGCACAGGTCACTCGTGGTCTGAGCAGGCAGGAGGATGAGGTGGCCTCATCCCACCCAAATAATCCCAGTAAATCTTTATGTGAGCATTTTCTGTGATAAGAAACAACTTTCTGTCCCATTTCTGGTGATGACAACTGTGCAATATTGGTGGTGCTTTGCTGCTTTGTCTGTTAGTAAATTGAACTTTGGAAGTGATTTAGATAATCTAAATATTATATTGCGTCTGAAGTGAGTGGGAATATTTGGATTGGCAGCAAAAAAGTTTAGTTCAGATTTTCTAAACTTGTAAACTTAGTGAAAATCTCTTCATTTTTTATGTAATTGCACTTAAAAAGATATCCTTTACTAAAATTACCTTTTTGTAGGGGGGAAAAGCCCTGCTGGAAAATAGCATAAACCCCCACATTTAATGTGAAACATCTGATAAAATCAGCTTTAAAAGCTACTTAGATGGTTTAACTCATTTATGCTGATTGATATTAGAAGTCAGTATGATTTTATCATCTGAGATTTTATGTTTTATATTTCATTTATGAAGTTAAAATAGATATACATCTGGATATAGACACTTTCATTTATATTATTTTAAGACCCCAATCTCTTTTTTGATTTCAGTGCTGCACAAAAATATCAAGTTAAAATAAGCCTGATTTAGAAAGCCTTGTAGCATTATTTATATTGTGTCCTTAGAAAGATAATTTTCTGTAATGTTTTGTCAAATTTTTTTATGTAGCAACTAAAATTTTAAATTCTGAATTATTTGATAATATAATTCCTAAATGATACCAGAACTGTGATACAAAGCAAGACATGAGAAATGCTAAACTAAGGGTGCCATTGTTCAAGGTTTTGTTCACACTAAGATGTATCTAAGTAAATATTATTCCTTTGACCTTCATAATTCTGTTCTATGCTCATATATTATTTTTATATGATTTTTATCAGTGTATATGACCTTCATGCCATACTATGTTCCAGTAACTTTTGCCTGAATAATGTAAAAACTTTTGCCTGCAAAATGTAAAAAAACTAATATATTTAATGAAATAAATTGAATGTATTATTAATGTATTAATTATAATAATTAATGATTATTAGTTAAGCGATTATTATTTATTAATGTATGAATCTAATATAATAAATTTAATAAATTATCCTGATTTGTAATTATTCAGCTGAATTTTCTTTGTCATTTTAGGCTAAAGTACCCAAAGCTCCTTGTTCTAAAGCTTTTTATTTTAAAGTGACTATGAAATTTGGTTGGGTAATTGCAGGGAGATTGAGATGCCCACAATTGCACACGGTGTCTGCCTGTCCAGTGAATGCAGAATTTGGAATTTCCAGCTGTTATGAAGATCAAAGCAACCACGCTGGTTATTTCTGGGCTTGCAGTGAGATGCACTGCAGGGAAATGTGTTTTAAGGTTGCTGCTTCTCATAGGAAAGAACACAGCACTTTGGAATGAAGTCTTTCCAGGAAAAAAAAAAAAAAATTAAAATATAAATCTGCAAAGTTAATGTGGTGTTTTGCTTTCTGGGAGTTGCCAGAAAGTCAGGGATGTGTTTGGAAACATCAGAGCAAAGCTCTGGGAAGGTTTGAAGATATGAGGATGGCAAAGAGTCTGTTCCTTCAGGCAGGGGCTGGATGAGAAAGACCTGGCCAGGATGATAAGGAGGTCATCTTGCTTTTTAAAACAGCAGCATTATAGGAATGGCCTTGGAATATGGGAATTTAAATTTGGATTTTGGGGCAGGTTGCTGAGCTTTAGTCTGAGATGCTCCTGAACATCTAGAGATGTGCAAGGCTCTGGTTTTTTTCTTTCCTGTGCCGTGGTTGGGCTGTTGGAGGCTTCTTGGGGCAGTTCTGCTGCAGTTCCCCTCTGTCATGGCAAACTTTTCCTTCTGTTTTGCCTGGGAATTCGACACAGGGCTGGCTTTGAAGCTGCAGGTGTAATCAGTGTGGGTTTCTGTGTCCTTTATTGCTTCATACACACTGCAGTTACTTTGTAGTGCCTGTGCTGATTCCCAGGTTGGTGATTGATGCACTTTAAGCAGTTACCCCCTTTTGTTTTTTCCCTGAGTATTTTTAAATTGAGAAGCCGATTGTCTTTTCTTAAAAAAATTATTTATTTTGTTTTTTTACTGCAATTTGGATCAAATGAGGCAACTGAATTCAACAGCACCGAGAATGGAGGAAATGCAATACTGCTCTGTTTTGGTGTGAGATAAGCATGTTTCATTTGAAAATCAATTGTTAAAATTGTGTGTTGAATTTTCAGGAGCAGAAAGGCCCATCCCTCTCACAGTGCAGCTACCTTGGCTCCTTGCCTGGCTGGAGCTGGAATCTGTCGTCATTCCACAATGTGCCAAGTTACTAAATCAGGATTTAACCCAGAAGGAATTGACAAGAATCAAAAGCAAAGGGTGGGATGGCATCAGCTACCAGTTCCCATCCGAAAACCACGACCTGTAAAGCTGCAGGTAAAGATGAGGAGCAGGAAAGAGACAAAATTCCTGCCCTGTGCTGGGTACTTCACTCCACTGCAGCCTCTGCACACACACAGCCTTTGCTGTTGTCCCAGCTGGATGGGAATAACGTGTGTGAAAATAGAGAATACAGCCATTGTCATCCTCCTTTCCTGCCAGCATTGCCCCCTTCTTCCTGAGCAGAGCTGACATCCTGAGGGTGTTTTATCCACTGCCTTGTGGGGCACAGATGCCTTTTGTGAGCTCTCCTGAATTTTGTGACCTCCCTTGTGACCTGTGGGGGCCACAGGGTCTGAGAGTGGCTCTGTCTGCAGCACTGGGGGCTGAAATGGGGAAGTGCTGGGGAGAATGAAACAGGGAAACCTTATGAATATGATTGTTTGGCAAAAGATTCTGAAAATATGAAGCCTAGAATCGAAATAGAAATGAGAGCTAGCCTTGAGTCATAGGATGCTGAGTACTAGTATAACCAAAGAACAATAACCTAACCTGCTGAAGGAGAATCCCTGTTCATTGAACCATGTCCTTCTGCTGATAGAGAATCCAAAGGTCAAGCAGCAAGAGAAGAATTTGAAAGGCTTTTAGAGTTTAAAATGTAACACTGTATGGTGATGCAGTAGTTCTTACAGGCTGTATGTAAATCCTTTAGAATGTGTGTCATGTAGTGGTTGGTTACTGGGAATTAGAATATTCACTATAGAAAAGGATATAATGTGTTGCAACAAGAACTTGGCTCTCTTGCTCTCTTAATTCCTATTCCCTTCTCTTAATCCTTAACTCTTAACCCTCATCCTCTTCTCCCCTCTCTCTCTTACTTTTAAACTCTCCCCTCTTAACTTCTCCTACCTTCTCTCTTAACTCTCTTACTCTCAAGCTCTCCTCTCTTAACTTGTGCATCTCTCTTAGCTCTTACTCCCTTCTCCTACTCTCCAGTCTCTCCCTCCCTCCCTGACCACGTGTAAACCGTGCCTGGCAGCAGAAATGGGTGTTTTCCTCCACCCAAATAATAAATTGCTTATACCTGAACAGCCTGACCCTGGAGAAGTCTTTCTTGTACATCTCTGGGGGTGAACCTCAGCCTGCCTTGGCCTGCGTTCCCACACTCCCTGGGAGCTGAGGGGCCCTGGGAGCATCTCCTTGTGTTAAAGGAGGATGCACATCTTTGTTTCCCAGTTAATTTTCAGAAGAGTTGCCGTGATGGGAGCCATTCCCATTTTCCATTCCCAGCTCTCTCCACAGCTCAGGCTCAGTGCAGTGAGGACTGTGAGCAGCTCTGGCACACCTGGAGTGGTGCACTCTCCTCAATTTCTGTTCCAGTTTTCCATGCCTGATGTATGAGAACAGTGTGGCTCTGTGCAGTGAGGACTGTGAGCAGCTCTGGCACTCCTGGAATTGTGCACTCTCAATTTCTGTTCCAGTTTTCCATGCCTGATGTACCACAGCAGTGTCCTGGGGTGTTTTGGAGCGAGCAGCTCTGCACAGCCCAGCAGCCAAACTGGTTCCCAGCTGGGAGGTCCAGTGCCCCATCACAATTTTCTGTGTAGCTGCACCTCGAGTGGAGGACTTGTTTGTTCTAATGTTCAGTTTTTCTCTGTTTTTGAGAAGGATTTCTCCCTGTTTTATTTATTAATTTTTTTTAAAATCAGTGTTTCCTTGAATTATTCCTAGATTACACTCCTGTATTATAAGAGGTTTCCCCAAGTTTGTGTATTAATTTAATTAATTCATTTATTACCTCCCACTGAGAGTATTTCCTGCAGATCAGAACTCTTTTATTTTTCATACAAGAGAGACTGAAAACTTTAAATGAAGCTTTGATGAAAGGAGAGCTATGAAATCAGTATTATTTTTAAAGGGAAGAATTATTTCCCCTGTCTTCTGCTATCAGAATGCTCAATGCCTGATTTCCAAAACACAGGGAGTTTGCAATCTCCAGCACTTCATAACAACTGCAGGTCCCAAAAGATCAATAATAAACAAACATTTATAGTCAAATCTGACACTTTCATTTTTGTGTGTAGAGAATGAATCTCTACTGTTTAATATAATATTTATTGTCTGGCTGCTTGTCTCCCTTTGCTTTAGTGATGCCAGGAGCAGCGAGGTTTGCTGATATTTGTGTCTTTTCCTCTGCTTCCTGATGCTTTAAGAAGAACTAAATAATAAACTTTAGTTTATTTATTTTAATTTTATGGAAGGTTGGACACTGGGCTGTGTTACAGGTTTATTTTCAGTAGCCTAAACACAAATGGCACTGTATTCCACCAGATCAAGGAAGGTACAGGCAATAATAATAATAATAATAATAATAATAATAATAATAAAGGATGATATGGGGGTGAAATCACTCTACACATTTCCTTTTCCATGTGCTAATTTGCCTGTTTACATTGGCAGTTCTTGTCTCTGTGTTTGTGCAGACCTCGACTTTGATGTCTCAGTATTTATTCTTGATAACTATTTATTATGTAATATCTCATTATTTATTCCTGATAACTATTTATTATTTGATATCTCAGTATTTATTATTGATAACTATTTATTATTTGACATCTCAGTATTTATTATTGATAACTATTATTTGATGTCCCAGTAATTATTATTGATAACTATTATTTGATATCTCAGTAATTATTATTGATAACTATTTTTTATTTGATATCTTGGTATTTATTATTGATAATGACAATACCACGTTCAAGAATGTGTAACCTGTAAGAAAGAAATCAATTTTTAACTCTTCTTTAAAGATCCTGTTTTGTTTCCTCTCCAATCTGTAAACATTTCAAGGCACTTAATATTATGTGTTATTAACAATTCCAGGAAACAGAGTTGCCATCATCCACTCTAGATTTATCTAAAAATAAGTGAATTACAAAAAAAAACAAGAAAAAAAAAGAGGAAAGGATATTTTTTGAATCATAAATTGAGTAAAGAACGAACCTTTGCAATATTTATGATAGCTCTATGGTAGCTCTAGATGTACAATTGTTAGGACTTTATCAAAATGTAAAATTTCTGTGGATTCTTTCTGTTCAATGGAGATAATAAATGAATAATTTTTCAGCAGGTCTCTGTTGAATTAAAACATGAAACAGCAATTTTGTTTGGTGACAAAGTGAGTTACTTAAACCAGTCCTGAACATATTTCCATGACTTCAGCAGTTCCAATCCATTGCTAGAGAAGTGCTCCTCATGTTAACATCCTGAGAGATGAATGGTTTTCCTGGGTGGGTACAGTGCTCATGAATATTAACAGCTTCATTTGAATATTTTTGCATACTCTAAAGGATGTATGACAAACGTTGCCCTGTGTATAAATGACCCAGGGGAATAATGGTTGTCTAAAGTGAGGACTTTCAATTTTAGAATCACTGATACTGTGCTGAATGATGCGGCAGAAATGCTTAAAAACATTAAAAGAGCTAAAACTTATTTTCTTTCCGGTTGTCTCAATGAAATGTGAGTCCCCCTTGCTGTCATTTGGTCACAGGCACTGGGGTCACCCATCAGTGATTATTGCTCCACCCAGAAAACCCAAGGATGGTGAGGTTTATACTCTTTTATTACCTAGATTTTCTTGCTGGATTTCTCAAGCACACTGGTGGATCCCAAAAATTGGGATGAAATGCCTTGTTCTGCCATTTGCTTTACTGGAGGCAGGATTTGAACCTTGTAAGGGCTGATAAATAACATTTATCCTATAAATAGGGTACTAGTATAGGATTTATATTATTGTAATCATTATATATATAATTAACTATATAGCAATGTAAGATTTTATTAATATTATAATTATTTTACAATTATCCTAGAAATACATAATTATAGATAATATATAATTATATATTATTATAAAGTAACATTATTAAATTATTATATATCATTATAATATACATAATTATATATAGAATATATATAATAGAATATTAAATTAGAATACTTAATATATAATTATTATAATATATATTACATATATTACAATATATAATAGATAATGATAAATTATTTATTAAATATTATTACATATTAAATTATGTAAAATTATAAATATCACAGTAATATTATATAATTAAATATTATCATATTAACATATTAAATATATTAATATATTAAGTATAGTATAATATAATAATATTATAATGAACATAGAAATTATTTATTATTATATTATAACTATTTTTACAGAATAATAATTATATATTATAATTAATATATTAATTTTTTACATTATTATATATTATATATATAATTATATGTTATTTATAATAAAGGATTTTTATATTTTAATATGCAATTTATATGATATAATCCTATAAATAGGATAATAAAATAAAAATAAACCCTATAAACATTTGATGTTGCTTGTGTAAACACTGGACTTGTTCAGCTTCTGCCACCAACTCCTCTTTGTATTTCTTAATTTGGAATTCATCCTCCTGGCTGGTACCACGAAGCATAGAAAGTATTAGGAGACATTTCCAAAGCAATGAAAGAGTTAACAGAGAGCTGGTGGCAGGAGCAATGCAGAAAGTGGAATTGTCACCCCAGGTGTCTTTAAAAAAGATCAGAGAATCCTCTCATCCTTTCAGGCTGATATTTATAGACTTTGCCTCTTGACTTAGGACACAGGTTACTCTGGGGTTTTTTCTTCCTTTTTTTCAGTTCTGAACATCTGAAATGTTTTTTGTTTTTTTTTTTCCAGGAGAGAATAAAATTCAGGTAAAACATGATTTTGTATTTGACCCTTTGACTACAGAGAATTAGCAGGTTTGGTGCATTCCTGATATTCTCCATGGGAGATAAACCTGGCTCACACAGAGATTTGGGGGTTTTTTTGGGTGAGCTTTTGAATCTGAAGGTCATGAAATTTTAGAAATGACAGGACATGGACAAGAAGGTCCATGAAATTTTAGAAATGACAGAATGGCTGAGGCCAGGACAATACCTTCAAAACCTTTTTTATTGTCCCAGTCACATTCACATTGATGCTTGCAATTAGTTTTTATAGTGGAGCATAAAAGCGGCTCGAACAGAATGTCAAATCCAAAAATGCACTGCATAGAAAACAGAGTTAATTAATTTTATTGAATATTGATTCAGAAAACTTCTTTTGGATTATTCAGTTATTAATTTTTTCAGTCAAGATGGTCAGAAAAGAAGAAGAGGTGTAGGTGTAGCAAACCTTTTCCCTTGCTGTATGAATATTGCTCACCTTTTTGTCTCTCTGTGTTGGAGAAAAGGTTTTATATATCCCAGATTTTGTATTTATGTCATCTTTGCTTTCTTTTTTCTAAAATTGATTTGTACCATAATCATATGTAGCAGGCTGCATTATGGATAGTGCTAAATCCTATACAAACATTCACGAAAAAACCAGTTCTTTCCTAAAAATCCCTTTGTCCAAGTGTTTATCACTTGTGTGACAATTATTACTTTACTGCAGGTACGCTGCCAGAAGTTATTTTTTCTGTTGTGTTAGAGCTCACTGCTCTGCACCAGAATAATTTTGTGTATTACACATAATTTATTCCTATCCCAGCACATTATTAATAATTAGCATAATCTGCATCACAGTAATGCCAAGAATTATCAGTGCTAGGCCAGAAAGCTCAGCGCTGTTAAAACACATCACGACAGCAGTCCCAGGCAAGACAAGGTTTTCATGGAAAATCTTCCTGGCTGAATGGATGATAGGCAGGATTGGAAGCCAGTAATTCTTGTTTTCTAGTTCTGCTTCTGCCACTGACTGTCTGAGTGCTTGGTGCCATCAGAGCTACAGCAGATGTCTGTGTGTGTCTTGTTTTCCTTGACGTGAAAATGGATTAATTCCCTGCCACGTTTGGATGGAGAAGAAGAGCAGATAATGCATCATGAGGGTGAGGTAGCTTTGCTGTGAGCTTGTAGGAAGGGAGAACGATACAGAAATTCAGGCTGGGGGTTTGAGAGAGGGGCCAATCCTCCTCCATCAGGAACCTGGGGTTATTTTTTGCCTGAAGGGATTGCTCCAGCCCACATTCTGGGCTTTACATCTGCCTTTTTGGGACTCCACGAGCCTTTTGGATGGTTTTACCTCCAGCTTGTTGAGTTCCTCCTGAATGTTTGCCTTGCCTTCAAACTCCCCCCTGTTTGGTGTCACCTGCAGGTTTGTCCATCCTGCTGCTGAGCTGTGGGTGTGAGAGCCCAGCTCCTCTCCCAGCCTGGGCCAGGTCCTTTTTCCATCAGCTGCACAAACGTGTCACCCCAATCCCTTAGAAATGATGAAAACCCTCTGAACATTTGTCCACATTCCACATGGCCATTGCTTTGATTCCAGCATTTTTGGAGCTGGCTGGGCTGACTGAGGGATGGGAGACAGCCCAAGGCCTGGGTTTGAAATGGAGCTGGGCTGCAGAGTTTGTGTTTGGGCATCCAGTCTGTTTAAAGCTGACAGAGCTCCGAGACAGCTTCAGTGACAGCAGGACCTGTGACAGCAGAACCCGTGACATCAGGTAACAGGAGCTTGAGGGCTTCAAAGTGGCCCCACAGGACAGGTTTAATGTGAGAAATTCAGCTTCCAGGCACAGCACTGGGGTGTGATGATGCCCAGGGTTTGCACAGGCTGCTGCAATTCGTCTCTGCAAGAGGGGAAGGGTGATTTTAGACTTGGGGCCAGCTTCCTTCACCTTGCTCACAGCCTGTCTACACCAGTCCAAAGGTGATTTATCCAGGCTTGCAGGGTGAGAAGCCTCAGAACTCTCAGTGGTAGCACTTTGCTCTAAGTGTTAGCCATGCTAAAGTGAAGTAAAACTTGATTCTACCAACAAAAGCAAAGGAAACATGTTACAATTGTACGTAACATGCCTGATCCTCCCTCCCTCCTTTGTGCTCAAATGTGATTTTTTTTTTTAAAAAAAGTGTTTGAGGGGAAGAAGGGAAAGAGGGGCACTGTGAGGGCTCCTGTCTGCACACAATGGGGAGATTTAGAAATCAGGTTGCTGCCTCAGCTCTGCCAGTTTAAGCCAAAGCCACAGGGATATTATTTTTGACACTGCGCAGTGGATTATAACTTCAGCTCCCATTACCTCTAATGGGATCTTTGCTTGCAGTCTGCCACTGTTACAGCAATGAAAATTTGTCCCTTAATGCTATTTTGCTATTCCAGGTTTTTGTATTTAATTATATTATATAATAATTTGTTGCAGCATCTACACGATTCCTTTAGGAGTGCACTCGAAATGCTTATGAATTTTTATAAACACAAGCTGTGTATCACTTTAGGTCTCTCACTGCTTTTATAAACTATTCTGCCTTAATACAGCAACATTTTTTTCACCCTTGCTGGGCAAGCACCATCTTTTACAGCGTGGCCATTTTGAAAAGCACAAGGATGCTGATGCTGAGAAGCCCAAACCTCTTGTTATTGCATTTATGACTTGTCAGAACAAACACTCTGTTGTTACAGCTGGCTCCAACTTGAGCCAAATGCAGAAAGAAAAAAAGGCAAAACACAGTAGGGTAGAAGATTTGTCTTTAGTGTTGACATGCATTATAATTATAAAATTATTAACATGACAAAATATATATCACAAAAGGTATTTTTTGGAGGATGTCCACTCAAACTTTTACACAAACTGGTTTGCATTTTGCTGTTTTTTATTCCCAGACGTGGAAGTACAGTTAACTGATCTGCACAATGCCAAAATTGTGAGATATATCTAAAAACCACTGTCTGAATTTCTCACTGGAGGGTTGTCATCAGCTCCACAGCCCTGCAAAGCTAATTTCACAGAGAGATAAAAAATGAACCTGATGGCTGTTGCTCTTTTCCTCCTTCAACTTTATATTTTTGTCTTCTCTCTCTCCCTTCATACTTATATATTGGGTGTAAAGAGAGGGGAAAAAAGAAAGCAAGATTTATTATTCTCCTTTCAATTTGCTTGGGAGGTTTTTCTTTCTGGGGACACAGTGTGTACTGAGCACAGAGTTCTAATTAAGTAGCAGAAGGCAAATTAGCAAACCAGCCCCAGTTCTTTGAGACTTTGCCACAGAGGCATTAATTGTTTACACATCTATTTTTTTCCCCCCTTGCCCTTCTTTTTTGAATACCTGCCCAGCTAAGGCCTCCCAAAAAAAGGGTGTGTGATGTGCTTTACTGTCCCCCCAGCCTGGAACAAAACACAGAGGTGTGTGTGCAGCAACATGGAAATGCCACAGCCCAGCCTAGGTCATCTGGAATAAAATTAAATGATATTTTTTCAAGATCTGAGTTGCTTTTTTAATTCCTCAGCTTGCCATTCACGTGCATGTGTTAAAGGAACTATTGAAATATTGGATAAAAATTCTTCTAAAGCGGTGCCTCTGGCAAGCAGAAAGGAGAAAATGGAAGATTCTTAGAATTTCTTCTTCTCATGGAAGAATCTCTATTTGGTGTGATTTCAGCCCAGACTGACAGGATGGAGAGGTTTAGAGGGGATGGCTCTGTATGATTTCACTTAGTCCATCTTTTCTTGGTTTTAAGTAGAAGTATTTCTAATTATTGGTGGAGCACTAATTCAACAGGGAGCTACCTGCAGTGAACTGAGACTGTTTGGGAGTGTCCTCAAAATAAATTAATAAAAATAAAATAAAAATATAAATAAACAAAAGGTTTAACTCTGATGCCTGGTGCCAAGTAGTTAATTTCTTCCAGGGAAAGAAGCAAAGTAGCAAACCACCATACTGTGTGAGTGTGGTCTGAGTTGCTCTTAGATTTTAAATGTTGATAGATTATTTTTTTTCATATGTCTGCCTTTGAAGAAGAAGGGAATTGCATTTTCACAGCTGAGGTAGGAATGGTCACAGCAGGTTTGGAGAGAAGGGAAGAAAGAACACACCGTCATTCTTGCTTTAAATTTATTACTTACAACTTAATATAAACAACAGCATTTTTCTGTAGTTGATTTTTTGTATTTGTGGATGACAAAACCCACTGCATGCCCACATTTAAATAGCCACTAAAGGAATTCTGTCAAATACTGTGCTAACACATGATGAGAACTGGTTTCAGCCATAGTCTCCTCTAAAATGTTAGTACCAAAAGTTCATTTACACAGTGTCTGTGTATTATCTAAAGGTAATAAACTGCTGTTGCACAGGCAGATGTTTGCACTACATCAAAACTTCCTTATCTCTGCCTTGCTTTTTTTACTTTTCTCCTTTTTCAGAAGCCCAAATTTCTGTGTGTTACATATTTAATTTTGAAGGTTTTTTTTTTTAAAGTTATGTGCAACATTAATAAATCTCTGTCTTCAGAGGGCTGATATTTTCTTAGTGGTACTCCTTTTCAATAGCTTCTCTTTTGGATATCAATCTTAAATTGCAAATTAAAGATGAAAGATATTTCAGGAACCGGAGAGAATTCTGAACCATATTTTATGGAGTGTGACATGATTTGACTTGATCACAGGCCCTGATATTTTCCATGTGCTGAGGAGTACATAAATTATTGAAAGAAAACAAAGCAGGAGGAAATTCTGGTCACTAAAACTCAGGAAGATAAGCAAATTCATGAGTGTCACAGCTCAAGGAAAGCATTTTTAATTCCCTTCCAGATGAGAGAAGAACTGATTTTCTGGTCCTACCTCATCACTGTGGCTGCAGTCATGACTATGCCTGGGATAAACCACTCAGGGTGTCTTTTAAAATGATGATTTGTTATTCAGCTCTGGAATTATTGAAGCTTTGGGGAACTAAAAGGAGAGATTTTTACTGAGTGAATCCATACATTTAGAATTCCACCAGTCTCAAGGATTAAAGTAGCTGTATTCAAGTGCTGGAGAATAAAAAAAAATGGTTAAATTTAAATAACAGAGAAAAATACCATTAATAATTTAAATAGCTGTTGTTTAAAAGTGAAAAAAAATAGGAGTAAGCACTTTTCCAGTAGAATAAAGTTCCTGGGCTGCAGGAGGTGAAATGTCAACCACAACTCTTGTGTTCCTCTAAAAAAAGCACTAAAAAAAAGCACTAAAAAAACCCCCAGTTCTTGAAGATCTACAAGAAGATGTTTATTTAATGGAAAGTGCAGTATGAGAAGAAACATTATTAAAGACCCCAAACCAACAGGTAAGGGAAATATATTTCAATACAACTGTTTCTTGACAATTAAGGAATTGGACAGCATAGTAGATAATTTATCAGCTTTATTCCAATTCCCATGTCCCTGACATTGTAATTTCACAAGAGTGTTAGGACAAAATAACCAGTGGATAAATTTATCTGAATTTGATTTTTAGTCTTTTGGATGGTTTCTGTTCTGCCTATTTTCTCCAATTAAGACATCTAAAGGAAGAAATAGAAACAAAATTTTTAGGAATGGCCAACTTCTTTGAAGGGAACTTGGAGCAATAATTCATGTAAAGTCATTATAAAAGACTTCATGATTCAGTCCATTGTCTGTGAGTTTAATACATCTATGCTCTGCATCATAAGACATTCTTATTGGTAACAATTCATGGTAATTGCTTATTAATCATGGAGAAATATTTTATCTGGGAGTTTCTCAGATAAAAATCAGCCATTCAACCAGATTAAAGACTTCTGAGCTGAAGACCTTTCCTCTGCAGTTAATGGTTTTGATTTTCCCTATTGTCAGAAGACTGAACTCGGGGAATCTCAACAACGTTGAGTTGGATTCAACATCTGCAAATTTCCCTTTCTCAGATGTTTTTCAAATTCTGTGGTCTGCAGCTGTTTGCCAACCACTTTATTGCTCTTTGACTGGATAGCTCTGAATCCCGTGGGAGATGCAGGTACAGGGAATCAGGATAGGATGGTGGAATTTTCAGTGTCTGCATGGGAGACACAGATCACTCCTCCCTTGGGAATTCAGTCCCTGGTGTAGCTTCAATTATGCAAATAGCTGATGTAGCTGGGACTGACACTAATGGCAATTGCAGCAGACTCCTGTGGGCTGGTTGGAATTATTCCCCTCAGCTGGGGCTCTGGGAGGGATTCCTGAGTGATGGGATTTGCTGGGATGGCTTTGGAGCACAGCTAGGAAGGTGCCACAGGTGAGACATCCTGAGGGTGGGGACAAAATGCACCCCACCTTTCAGCACTGGGGATATATTTTGCCTTTTGCTGTGTAGAAAATGTTGAAAATATCTTCCCTATAAATGGGAACCGTGCCCTCAGCTCCTCTCTGCCTGCTTAGCACAAATTGATTCACAAGTGTCCAGCCAAACAGGCAATTTGAAAGGCACATCCATCTGTTGGTAAAGCAGTGGTTCTGAATTGTTCAAATTGCTGTTTCTGAGAAGGGTAAAGCTTCTTTTTTCCCCCCCTCCTAGCAGGGGAAATGTGATTTAAACATTTTCTGTCCAGATAAGAAAACATCATTAATTGTGAATAAAACCAGGATGTGTGAGATACCCACTCATGCTTTTTTGTGTGCTAATGACATCTTTGAATAATGGCTCCTGCTGAAAATCTTCTTCTTAACAGTGTTAGTTCACACTGTATGCCCAGGCTTAGCTGATATTTCTCCCCTCTTCCCCTGTTTGCTGTGTGTTTAGTTGTATTTGGTGTCACAAAATTAGAATTTAGGGACTATTGTTTTTGTTCCCTATTTATTCCAACACAAAATTTGGACAGAAAGACTTTGTTTCTTTAATGGGCAGAAATGCAGGTTGCAGCTAGAGTCTGAAAGCCAAGGTGAGTTTTTTAGCATCCCTAATAATAGAGATCTGGCAGGTCAGATGCTGCCCTGATTTCCACATCTGTTCAACTCAATTATCATGGGATTTAATGTGATGGCAGGTACAATAAGTGGGTGGGGTTCTGGTTCTGCCATTGGAGCTCGGCTGACAATTCTGGTTATTCAGTGGAGAGCTCCTCTGCTGTTTCCCAGAGCTGTTTGTGACTCTGCAGAGCTGAGAACAGCAAGATTTGTGAGAAATGGTTTTCATTAGAGCACACCAGCCAGACCATGCCAGGACTGTGAGAGAGGAGGAGCCTGCAGGGAGCAGAATTTCCTTCCTTCTGTTGGTGGGAATTCCACCTGGCCCTGAGCTCCCCAGGAATTCTTGTATCTGCTCAGAACTTCAGAATCTCTGATTCCCAAGGAGTTTGTGGCCTGTTTCTGCCAATCTAGTGTAGGGCACTATGTCTTTGTACCGTGGGACTGGGTTATTTTGAGCGGCAGCTACCTATTATCTGTCCTGGGGGGGTCATGTTGGCATCAAACTGTGAGAACCTAGGGGGTACAGAAGTTATTTTTCCTTTTTTTTGGGCCGTCTGAAGTATCCTCCGTATTCATTCATGCCATCTCAAAGCTCTGATGAGCTCTGGGCTCATCCCACTGAAGCCTCACAAGCCTCACTGACTCTGCCTGTCACCTTTCCAACAAGATTAAAAGGCTGAAACCTTTTGGCACCTGAAGTTAGAGTGGATTTGATGGTACATTATGACAACTGGACTTTTCATATTTGGTATTCTTCATGAACATCTACATAAGCAGGTTTTGGCACATAAAGAAGAGGCAAAGTTGATGGTTTTCAGAAGCAGAGAAGACTGGCACTGCTGGGCAAACAGGGTGCTGTAAAAACCTTGGAAAACCAAAATCACCATGACAGTGCATGTGAGAGCCATAAAAAACTGAGTTTGGAGTTTCTGCTCCACGGGGCTCATCCATTAAGGCCACGTTGGATCCCAGTGTGTTTTTTATCTGCTTGATTGGCTCAAAAAGGTGGGACCTGCTGCACTTTATTCACTGAGTCCCTGTTCCTGCTGCTGAAGGAAGTCCCTGCTTCCAGCAAGCAGGGAAGAGTCCAGCACCTACCACAAGGCTCCAAGTACAGGTGGAGGCTCAATTGCCCAGAAAAGAACATTTTCAGGTTGTATCTTGCTAGTATTGACCACCACTAGAGCCCTTCCTTGTATCATTTTGTCCAAATTGCTCACCTGCCTGGATTTTCTGGGACATAACAACCTCTGAGAGAGGTGAATGTGCTGTTTGAGTGACAAATGCACTGTGAGTTTTCAAATTAGCACTGTGCTTTGTAAAAGGGCATTTGGTTCTACCAGCTGCCGCGTGGTGAAGTGAAAGCAGCTGTCACCAGAGCACAGCACTGAATTTCCTGGGGGTTCAGCCAGAACTTCAAATGGGAAATGGAAAAGGTTGAATGCTTCCTTGTGCTACTGATGAAGAGGTGGCTAAGCAGGATCAAGTGTTTCTCTCCTGCTGAGGTGCTGGACTTGTTTTGACCTCTGTGAGATTTGGAAGGGAATCAAGAGCACTCCAGTTGGTGCCTGGCTGCTGCACTTGTGTGGGTGCCATCCTTGTACTGTACAAATATATCTCTGCACTATTACAAGGATGGAGTTAAAGTTCATGTGCTGCTTTCTGCACTTCAGAGAAGATTCAGCGCTCAAAAATAAGAGGGGAAAGCGAGAAAGAAATGCTGCAGAACTCTGTTTCTCACTCCTGTCCTGTGTTATGGTGTGGGAGAATCAGCAGTGCTTGATGGAGCTCGCTGGACTTCCTGAGCCTCAGAGCTGGGGGTGGAATAATGCTGTGAGCAGAGATGTCTTCTTCTGGTTTATCACCCCTGGACTGCAGTGAACACAATGGGATTTGGGCATTTTAAAATTAAATTAAAATTTAAATTAAAATTTAAATTAAAATTTAAATTAAAGTAAAGTTTAAATTGCCACAGACGCATGAGAGACAAAAATGGTTGGACTTGATCACCTGAAAGGTCTTTTCCAACCTAAATTATTCTGTGATTCTATAAAAAGGCTCCATCTGTGAAAATGATCACACAGAGGCCTAAGAAAGAAATGCATAAGGTAGAAGGTGGGGTGTGGGAAGGGAAAGTGATGGGCCAGTATTCTTCACCTGATTGAATTGGAAAATACATGAAAATTTCCAGCCTATTAAAAAAACCTCTCAAAACCCCCCTGCCCCAGGAAACCCCAGAGCCTAAAAAGCAGCCATTGTTCACCACAATCATCTCCAACTTTCCAATGGATAGAGCATCTGAAATCTAATAATTTCTGTAGCTTTTCTATGAAAGATGCTTTTTTCAGAAAAACAAAGTTTTATCCTCCATTTTCAGCTTTCTTTTATCAAACCCAGGTTGTGTTAGAAGAGCAGCTGCCTGGGAACAAAAGGAGATTAAAAGGGGCTACCAGTGAGGAACTTTTTCAAGCAAAAAAAGGGCTTTATTTTTAAATTTGTTCCCCTGCCTGTGAAAGAGATGTAGAAAAAAGGAAACAGTGAATAAAAGTGAAAAGAATGTTGACAATAATGTGTCTGTATTCCCCCTCAGGCCAGGTGTGGGATAATCTGTCCATGTGGGAATGTTTTTGGTTATTTTTCTGAGGGTGAGGGGTTTATCTCTGTGCCATGTGGCATCCAGTGCCATGTTTATAACAATAAATTAAAGAGGGCTAGAGGACAGCTTTGAGAAGTGGCACATGGTCAGCTAGAACATTTAAATCATCAGCTAGAACATTTAAATAATCAGCTAGAACATTTAAATGATCATCTAGAACATTTAAATGATCAGTTAGAACATTTAAATGGTCAGCTAGAACATTTAAATAATCATCTAGAACATTTAAATGGTCAGCTAGAACATTTAAATGATCATCTAGAACATTTAAATGATCATCTAGAACATTTAAATGGTCAGCTAGAAAATTTAAATAATCATCTAGAACATTTAAATGGTCAGCTAGAACATTTAAATGATCATCTAGAACATTTAAATGATCAGCTAGAACATTTAAATGGTCAGCTAGAACATTTAAATAATCATCTAGAACATTTAAATGGTCAGCTAGAACATTTAAATGATCAGTTAGAACATTTAAATAATCAGCTAGAACATTTAAATGGTCAGTTAGAACATTTAAATAATCATCTAGAACATTTAAATGGTCAGCTAGAACATTTAAATGATCAGCTAGAACATTTAAATAATCAGCTAGAACATTTAAATGGTCAGTTAGAACATTTAAATAATCATCTAGAACATTTAAATGGTCAGCTAGAACATTTAAATAATCATCTAAAACATTTAAATAATCATCCAGAACATTTAAATGGTCAGCTAGAACATTTAAATGATCAGCTAGAACATTTAAATGCTCGTGTGCTGCGTGGCAGGGCTGGCACCCTGCAGCTCCCGGGGGATGTAAATGGAGAATTTGGGGAATTGTGTGAACACCAAGGGACAGCTCCCCACAGCAGGATGGGTAAGAACTAGGCTGAAGGGAAAAAGCCTCTTTAATTTAGACCTAATTTTTATGCCATAGACCTAATTTTTATGTTTGGCTCTGCGTGGCACGACTGGAGTGAGAAAGGAAGGCTCTGTTCTAGCACAGCCTGCCCTAATTCCCCAGGTTATTAGGAAATGGAGGCAGCAGATTGCCAGGAGTTTTGTGCAGCACAGAAATGGATCTGAGGGACACAGCTGTGTCCTGGACTGACAAGGTGCTGTTCTGAGCTGCCTGTCACCCTGTCCTCCTCCTGCAAGCCACAGCTGGTGGCCACCTCACTGTCCCCAGCCTTCTGCCCAGGCTCCTCAGACCCCCCTGCCCCAGAACTGTCCTGCAGCTGCCAGGATTGGCAGGTGCATTTTTATTTCTTCAGGGGAAAATGTGAGGGAGAAAAAATGATTTCACAACTGGATGGCCTCTCTTGTCTGAATAGTCCTGCTTTTTTTGTTTCAAAGATAAACCAGGAGGAATTTAAGCAAAGTTGCAAAATGCAGTGAATTCTGTTTTCTAGCTGATCTCCTGGGGGGAGCCCAGTGCATCAGGATGAGTGGTTTCCCCTTTACCTCATTAAGATTCTTCATTTCCCTCATCACACTGGCACATTCTCTAACAGGGGTCAGGTTTGTCGTGGAGGTCACCATCGTTTTCTGTTCCAGCGTTATTTTCTTTTCCATCACGGAATCTTCCAGCGTGGAAAAAGCAGGGTAAAAATAGACCTTCCTTGCCCTGCAAAAGCATGTTTTCATCCTTCTGTCCTTGTTCAAAATGTCTAACGCTTTATCTCATCTTTCTGTCAGCTCCTGAGTTGTTCCCTCTGCCTCCAGAGCTTCCTGATAATCTGCCCCTGTCCCAGCTGCATTTTTTGGTCTCTCCTCTTACCACGTTCTCTTCCTGAAGACAAAAAAAATCTGTGCCCTTGAAACCCAGCCATGTCCTGTAGGGATTATCTAAACTCTGAAAATGGTCATCCTTGGAATGGTCTTTTCAGGAACTCTGTGTTGTGATTGATTGATAAGTGTGCTGTGAAATTTCAGCTGAAATATCTGCTTGCCTTGATAAAGGAGCTTTTCAAATGTATAACGAGGATGTACATTGTAATCTGCTAAAAATGTTATTGTGACCTGCTGTTCCAAGATTATAAATGAAATACTTCTGCAGAATCTGTTCCTTCCTTCTTTGGTTTTCTACCCACCAGTGCACTTTTGGTGCCTTGTATAGGAGGTCTAAAATAAAATAAAATAAAATTCATTGCAATACTGACCTGAACAGGACCTTTTGTCCAACTGAATGTTACACAGCTCCTTCATGGATGATTTTTACTGTTTCTGAGTTCACTTAAGTGAAAAGTTGCAGAGAGCAATAGCAGCAAACAGCAAACCACAACCTTTAGTAAGGGAGGCTTGGAAAATTCATTATTGCTCTGTTCACGGCCAGGGCTGCAGACTTGTGCTCTCTGGAGCTAATGGGATCACTGGGAGCAGAGGCCACCAGGAGTTTTGCTTCAAGTGCCTGTTCCTCACCCAAATTAAATGATAGAGCAGATCCACCCTCTCATTCCAAGTTGTGCTAATCTTTCAGCCTGTGGAAAACCAGTTCTGCAGACACAAATTGATGTCTGGACTGCGGAGAGGAGTGAGCTCTGTGGAAATGTGCTCTGCTCAGTTGTGTCCAGGCTCTGGACAGCACATCTCCATATCTTCTGTGGAAAGGGATGAAATGGAGCTCTCTGTGTCAGACCCAGCATTGCTGAGCAAGATTCTCACCAGAGATATGGAACAAGAGCTTAATGCCATTTATCGACCCCGTGCAGCCGGGCTGGGCAGGCCCTTCCTTTAGAGACTGGATCAGGGCTTTTACTGAGGATTTGCTTTCCCCTCAATTTATGCAAACATTCCTCAGGAGACACTATTTTATCCTTGTCATGCCAACTCGGATGCAGAGTGACTTCCCACTTATTGTCCCCCCCTCATCCCGAGCTCTGCGAGGTGCCAGCTGGGACAACGCCATCGTGGGCACCCCTGCGAGATCAATTTTGGCTGGCAGCTGTGCTCATTGTCAGCTGTAATTATTGGGGTTAATGTCATTAGTTTCACTGGTGCCATTGGTAAGTATCTGTTGTTGTTGCTGTTGGCGATAAATTCCCCTGTAAAAGTTCTTTGCTGAGCTGGTTTATGGCACCAATTGCAGTCACGGCAGGTAAGGGAGCGCCTACGTGAGCAAAGTTGGAAATAAAGGCAGAGGGGAGCAGCTGGGTGAAACCTCTTTTATACCAACTAAAATGCATACTGCCTGCTTGCTGTAAGAGCAGAAAGAACACTCCCCATGGAGAAGATTTTTACCTTCAGGTATTTTTTCTATCTAAAGATTGTGAGAAAATAAGGTTTATTTCAATCGACTGCTGACTAGTGGTGCCAGGTGGGTAATACCAAAACTCAGATAAGAATGGGCTTGCTGTTGATACTTTCCATCTCATTCAGGTGCTGGTGGCCAAAGCAAACTCTTCTGTTTGGTATTCCAAAATACATTTAAGTCTGTTTCATTTGTCATTTTAAAAGGAGTAAGAGGCGGTAGGTGAAATGTCTCTTTCTGTCTCGCTTTCACGAGCAGGAAAGTGAGATGAATTGTACTTAAATGTGAGGAATCTTCTCACCCTTAATTTGCCATGTGAGAATCATAAGGTTTAAGCACAACAAGTAATGTGTGAGAATATGAGTCAGTGGAGGAGAGAATCAGCAATATAAATTAGTTTATTAGTACAAAATAAAGAAGACCCAGTTTGTTCTGCTGTGGTTTAATGGAGATGTCACCTCAGGACAGTGGGGTCTCTCAGATGCCTGAGATTTTAGGGATTAGCACTGCTTCTGGAAAAGGGATTTGTGCCATTGAAAATGGCACTTACCATATTTCTGTTTAGCACAAAATAGCACCGGGTTTATTACATATAACATGTTTTTTATCTTTACCTGAGCTGTGTGTGCAATGTTTGTGCACTTCTGTCCCTTTACCTTTCTGCTTTTGGCCTCTTTCCTCTTCCTCCCTCTCTTCAGTTATTTGCCTGGCTCCAGCATGTTTTTTCAGCCTTTTGGCAATGCCTTCATCTTTGCACCAAGCATCCACATTTCTCTCAAGCTGCTAAAATTGATTTAAAGCTGAAAGGATAAGACAACAACAAGAAATATTTTCAAATTTCAATTGAAGATAAGAAGGGAAATCCCCTTCCTAAGATAATGGGGCTTTTGGAGCACGAGCAAACTGGAAATATGTACTTAGCTCTCCGTATGGACATTCCTTAGAAAGGGCCTCTATGAAAAATGGATTTTGTGTTTACTGGTACAAAGAAATCTTTCAACACAAAGTAAAGAGAAGTCTGGTCTATAAAATTTAGTCTTTTGTCCATTTGAGTGCATGTAATTCCCATCAAAGTGGCATTTGATCTGGTGTGGGAATGAGAAGCACGCTAGGCTTTTGTGCAGATCTTGATTTAAACTCAAGCGCAGAGGTTTGGTTTTAATGCACGTGTCTTCATGCAGAAATTGCCACAGTGTCTTAAGCACTTTTAAATTCCCATCCCCAGTCAGAGATTTTGTTGCAAAGCTTATAAATAAAAACTCTGTGAGAAGAGTGGGGAGAAGGACTTTGTCCTCTTGTCCTTTTACCCAATCTTACTTTCCGAATTTTGTAATTACATTCTGTTAAGCTGTCGCAGAATTATTACTCGCAATTCAGCATGCTCAGGTTCCTCTCACAGCCATCCTGGCTCTTGTAAATCACCATCAGTAGCTTCTTTTTAATTTCCAAGCTAAGCAAGTGGTGGAGAGGAAAGGATCCTGCGGATGCTTCATCTCCAGCGCCAATTCCGGCTCTCTCAGGAGCGTGGAGCCGAGGTGGCGGAACACTGACGGGATTCCTCCCTTACCCAGCAGCTGGACTCTGTGCTCAGCTCTCATTTTGGGGGAGCTGCACTGGCAGGGCTGGCTCCAGCAGGCAGGGACACGATGCTGCAGGTTTCTCTTGGCAGGGTGGAGTTTGCTTCTCTTTCAATTTCGTCTCGTTTTCCTGGGAGCTGTCGCGCTTCCCCAGGAGCCGGAGTGGAAAAGCAAATTTCTCAATCCCAGCTTGGCTGTATTTAAGCATTCTATAGAGGCAGGTTTTCCACAGCCTCGGGGATGTGTCTCCCTTCCAGCCCTCTTTTATTTTATTTTCAGGAAAATACCTTATCTTTTCAAAGGAACCACCTCCTGCCTGTGTGTCAGCAGCCAAAGCTCTGTAGTAAGGAGAAAACATAGTGCAAAGAAGGAAAGAATTTCAGTCATAGCCAAATGAAAGGAGAAAATAACTCCTTCCCAGCCTTCCTGCAGGAAGAAAAAGGTGATTTCTGCACTTTATTTGAATGGCTGCAGGGGCATTCTGGGCTGTACACAGGGTGTAGGTGCTACTCCCTCAAAAAAGTTTGTTGGAACTCTTGGTTGAACTTCATGCCTCGTCCTTTTTTTTATTTCCTGCTAAGTAAAGGTTGTTTCATAATGCACAGAATTTTTAAGAGTCTGTTTCCAACTCAGAGTTGTGCTGTTTTCTTCAGGAGAATGCTGAGTTCTGTAGCTTTGCATGAATTTATTCAGAGCCTTCCTTTTTGTGTTTTCATCAGGTAACTTTTTCTCCTTAGTTTTATTAACTTGGAATTTGTCTGACTGTGTGCATGCAAATGGAAATTTAACTTAAGTCTAGTTTAATAGTAAACTTGATTTAATAAGTAGAAGCATTTTTTTTTTAATTACATTTATTTTTCACTTATACTTAGCGATCAAAGGAAGTTCACTAAAGCTAGTGGATGAAATGTTTCTTTAAAGCTGTTTTTACAGGTAAGTTCTCACACAAATTCTGAAAAAATATTAGGTGCTTTGACAGATAGTTTTTATTTGAGGTGTGTAATTATCTCAAAATCTGACTGAAGCTCCAAAGGAAAGATTTGCCAAGAGGAGCAATTAGTTACCACCAATTGAAATAAGAGATATTTGTTTCACTGGAGAGATTAAATCCAGAGCATAAAAGTACTAATGTATTATGGAACACGGAAAAATATGGAGTGGTTGTGTTGGCATAAAACCAGATATTTGCTTTGTAGTTTTACCTGTAATTAGAAAGCATCTTTAATACTTAATAATTTTTTTTTAGTTAACAAGTGTTTTAGTCTTAATACAATCAGGCCTTTCTGTCAGTTACCAGGAAGTCAAGTTTAATTTTCAACAAGTTCTCTTTTTAATAAAGTTTGACAGAAAATATCTATGCTTCTATTATTTTTTTTTTTTCTCCATGCTTTTAATGAAAACAGAGAGACAGAGGAACAAATAGAGTCAGCTCAATGGTGTAAAGCTGCTACAGAGCCCTGGAATGGACACAAGTATAAGAAATTAATAGTACATCCTATAGAGGCATTGGATTTTAGTGATTTGTGCTTGGGGGACTCCTGACAGAGACACTTTTGCCATGGTTGTTATAGAATGAGCTCCACAGCCCCCCGAAATGGGAATGTCTAAATATCAAGAGACATTTCAAGGATGCCTGATGCTATCAATATGACCAGGGAGTGATTAATGCAGCTTGTTGAGGTCGTTAAACTGAGAGGTGCAGCAGGCTGAAGTTTACAGTATTGATCCAATTTCAGTCCTGGTAAAAAGATATATGGAGGAAATATAATGGTATTATTGCTGCTCATCGTAAAGCCATGTGCAAAGAGAACAGAAGACCTCTTAAACTTTAGTGTTGCATAAACTATATAAAGCACTCCAGAAGCAAAGGTAGGCTCGTGCTTAAAAGCAGGGCAGATGTTTTATAATGGGAGCAAATTCTACAGCGCAAATAATTACATTGTAAGTCACAGTTGTGATTGTTGCCTTTATGCTGTGCATAAATGATTCCAAGGAAGGCATAAACAGTAAAAAAAGGAATTGTTTTCAGTTGCAAGCTGCAGGTGCAACAAGACACAAAGGGACCCAAGAAGAAGTGTTGAATCACAACCTTTTTCCCTTCCCATCTGACCTACACAGGGCCCCATCAGCCGGCTGCCACCTGATGGAACATTTCTTCTCATCCTTTTCCAGTGGTTGGCCTCACTGGAGCAGCTCTGGTGGCTGGAAAAGGTCAGTCCTTTCCTTTCCCTGAACCATTTCTCCCCCTGCAGCGTCGCTGTGCCTGGGCTGCCTCTGGATCCAGGTGGGATGTGCACTCTGGGGAGGTCTGGCTCCCCTTCTGCAGCGCCACAGAAATACTCCAGCTAATGAAACATGGAGGGATTTCAATATTTCCAGATGGCTGAGCCCCTTGCAGTTTATACTGTTGTAACTGTGCTGTATTTCAATTATTTCTCAGCCATTAGCATGCACAGCTTAGCATTTCTGGTCAACGTTTGATTTCCCAGTGAAGGAAGCAAAGCCAGCGCCTGCTACAAGGAAATTCTTCCAGTGGGGCCTCAAAATATTGCCCATGAAAATTCTCTTGCTCAAAATACAGTATGTTCTTCTGGCACTTTCCAGTGATTATGAAGCTAATGAAAATGGAAGCTGTTGCATCCATCTGTCCTGAATATTACTATTGGAAATAGGAGCACTGAGAGCTGTGTATCACAGCCTTAGAGAGCACGGGGTGGACTCACACCTTCACCTGTGTAAGGGCAAGAGGGCCAACAGGGGAAAAAGGGGAAATCTGTTTTCCTCTAGGTTTCATTGTTTCAAGCAGCAGGAGTGGACACTGATGTCCTGGTTTATCATACAAATTTAGGCTGTTAACTCCTGTGTCCGCCACGATTTGCTGACTGCTCTCAGTGTTCACAAATTGGGAGTTGTAAAGGAGGACGTTCAGACTCATATATTCTGGATATTACCAGTGTCAGGGGCGTGTGTCATGTTATATTGCTACAATTTGCCTTTTGTTGTAAAACTTCTCCCTCTCCCAGGGAGAATTCTCTCTCTGTACCCAGCCCCTTCATGTTTCGTGCCTTGGCTTTGAGTGCTTTGTTGCCAGGGCAACTCTGCTCCATCCTTCTGTTGCATTATGGCTGTTCCCATAACTAAGAAGTACATCAAATAAATTCAATGTGTCAATCACATCTAAAATAATTTAAAAAGAATTATATTGAAGATGTTTTCTGTCTGTTCCCAGTGTCATAGCAGATGCAAGCAGAGTGCTGGTTCAGGACTGCAATTCCTGCTTTGTTTTCTAGGTCCTCATTTCTTACAACAGGTGCACTGAACCTGGTGGGAAATGTTTGCTGGCTGAAAACAGTAACTTTCTCTGGATAATAAAAATTCTACCCCTATTGAGCTCTTTGCTGGCAAAAGATTTTCAGTTAATTTATTTGTTTTATTATATATTGTATTATATTTAGTTTGTATTTTTTTTTTAAATATTCTTGATCATGGAAATCAATATATTAATAAGTTCTCAATTATTAGCCCCTAAGCTGTCCTGTAAAAAGAGTTATTCCTTATGATTTTGGCCCCTAAGTTGAAGAACAAATACAGAACAAGACTTATTCACTTGCAAGCTGGGCTCTGTCTACTCCCTGCAAACATTGATTTTATTTTGTAAAGTGTCTATCAAAACATGTGAGTGCTATTCCAACCTGGCAGTCCATAGAAAAGAGAAAAATTATTCTTTCAGGGAGCTGCCCAGAAAATACCTGGCCAGTGAATGCAGCTGACATATCGTGCTTGAATATTGAGACATTTTGTTTATAGCTGGAAATACCAAAAATAGAGAATGTGTTATTTCTCTAAGACACTGATGAAGAGAATTACTTGTCAACATTCCACAGATACGTGTTTTCCTCAGTGAAATTTAGAAGTTATTTGTCTTTTGTCAGGCTCTATAAAAGTAAGGAAAATTAAAAAAAAAAAAACAAACCAAAAATATTTTCCACACGTCAGTTTTTTAGGTAACAATAATATAACTACAGAAACATGTAATCTACTGCAAATTTTATTTACCATGATATGCCTGGCAGCTGGAGGCTTTTGTTGTATTGTTTGTAATTCCCAATCTGAGACTGTGCTGAACACGATGTAATTTGCTCCAAGGCTGTGTAACTCACGGGAAGGGATACAAGGAATTCCAATATTCCCATCAACAGTAAATTGGTCTGAAACCATATTATTTGTTTCCATTTTCTTCTGAGGAAGAATAACAATCCTTACACAGATTTTTCCCTCGTGCAAGCTATAAGTCTATTGGCTTCCAAAGTTAGATAAATGTGTTTCTGGTATGATTTAAAAAGAAGAGAAAAAAAAAATAAATAAGAAATAAGAAAGTGCTTTTATAATTTGGTAAAAGTCAAAGCCCATTTCTTTCTCAGAGTAACATTGGCTTTTGTTTGCAATGGTTATGAGGCACTGCTGCTTCTTGTGCATTTGAATGTTCAGGTAATGAAGCAGTGTGTTAATGATGCATTAAGTGAATTATAAATAAATGTATTACCAATTAAAAAAAAAAAAAATGAAAGCATAAGAATTATTTTTCTCTGTCTGTGAAGATTTTGCAGCTGATTGGCTTTTTAAATTCACCCAGTGGTTAAATTCATCCATCTCTTGCCTTACAGGTCATAAAACTTTTCCCAGGTCTGAAAATCCTGTTGGTAAGGAAGAGTGGAGATGCCTGAACTGGTGATTATCCCAATTTCTATTTTGTTAACTCTTGAAAGAAGGCAAAGTGGGTAGAACACCTTTTCTGGAGATTTAAACATCCTGTCTTCTCCACCAGAGGCAAATAAAACTATCAATATGCATCCCAAGAAATGTGTTTATATAAGAAAATGACTCTTTAATAGGTAATGAGGATTTCTCTTTAATAGTCTGGGCAGAGCAGGAGAGGCAGCCCTGGCAGCGATTAAAGCAGCAGGAGCACAGCAATCCTCACAGCTGTTAAATTTCTCCCCTGCAGAGAACTTTTTCTTCATTTTTGCTGGGTTTTGTATGTGGGCTCAGCAAACCCTCCTGCAAGAACAAATCTCCATCAGCGAGGAGCTCCTCCACCCTTCGTGAGCCAAGGGCAGCCCCAAATCTGGGCTGAGATTTGAGCTGCTCTGAGTCCAGTGTTGCAGCAAAGTTTGCTCCTCTTGCACCACAAAGTGGAAATTCAAGATTTTGACGTGCTGGACATTGAAATTCCCAAATAAAGTGCTGCATTAGCAGTTTGTGACAATGAGAAATATTCCTGCTGGTCTCCAGAGTCTCTGCGGACCCTGAAGCAGAGATTCTGATTCTGTTCAGTGCCACTGGCAGTTTATTCTAAAATAAGTGATTTTCTTTTATCAAAGGAGGTGATAAGAAGGATGATAAGCTGTGATATCACCACTGCTGTAATAAGGAATTGTGCTCCTGGAACCCCTCTTTAAACCAAAGTGTTAGAAAAAATCTTCTCCCCCTAGACTAAACAAACAATTAATGAATCCTGAGAAATAAGTGACAGCTCTGCAAGCTCTCAGCGTTCTCCTGGGAAAAGGAATGAAAGTTTCCTGTAGCTCAAGGCACATTTAAAAATGTAAAAAGGCAAGGGAGGGAAAAGGATGGAAAGAAGTTTCAGGGGAAGTTATATCAGAGCAAGCTCTCTCTTGTCAGTGTAACCAGTACTTCAACAGCAGCAGAAGGTGGAAGTTTCCCAGTCCTGAATTGCCAGCATGTCAAGTATTTCAGGTGTAAACAAGATTTTCTTCCTCTTACCTCTCATTTGTGTCTTTCTTATGTATATAAATCTATATATTTAAATCTATATATTTATATATAGTTATATATATAGTTTTATATATATATATATGTATAATCCTAGTTATAACTAAGCTGTAATCCAAAACAAGTGCTGTGTCAAATCAAACAGGCTGGAAAAAGCATTTGAGGAGTGAAGTGTGTGACCTTGTCCTTCTCTGCACCAAAGAGAGAGCAGCTCCTTGCAGCAAGGGATTTAATAAATAAATTCTGCTTTGGGCAATTCTCTAAAAGCTATTCTCACCTGGAGGCAAAGGGTTTCCAAGGTACAGCTCTGATAAAATCCTGTATTTCATGCATTTTTAGCATTAAATACAGCACAAAGGTGTGCCCATGCAAATTCTCTCTTGTCCATTTTCCCACTCTTGATCCAGAGTGAACAAATTGGAAATGGGAGAAAGTTGCCAAAAGCTTAAAGTCACTCAGGAGCTGCTTTTCATTAGATTTTATGAGATTTAGGCACCCAAATCATGTTGTGAAGGAACAATTTTGTTTCATGAACAGTAGAATTTTAAATTGCTTTAGTTAAACCAGTGGAAAACTCTTAGTTTGGTTTAAATGTGATTTATCACGAGTTAAGTGCACTCACTAGCAGCTGAGATAATTTTTAGGCAAAACTAAAACCAGTGTTTTTGAAGTTGATTTGTGATAAAATGTGGCTGCTGACTGGAGATGAAAATTTAGATATGTGTGATGTTTTCAAATATTTACTAAAAAAAGGTGAACTAAATGTTATAATAGTGATAAGACATTTTGGGTCTTAGAAGAGTTGGAAATTTTGCAATAGTGCTTGAATCACTAGAGCTTTTTTCAGGTCAGAGCTTCCTTCTAAAATTCTCACTGCCCATTTAGTCTTTTTTTTTTTCCTTTATTTTCCTCCTCTCTTTTCTTTTTTTGATGATTTATTTTTTTTTTTTTTTTTTGCTTTTCAAAGAGAAGAGCAGAAAACCACTTTGTCCCCAGCCAAGGTACCTCCCAAAATGTTCTGACTGGGTCATTAATGAAGATGGTAATTAATAAGCATCATCCCCAGAACTGATCCCATGGAGGACCCCACTAATGATTGACCTCAGAGAAATAAAATACTGTTTTTCTCCCCAGCTCACTAGATTTCAGATATTTTTCTTTAAAAGAAGAGCCTGCTATGACAAAAAAGCAGTTCAGGATTTTAAAATCATCTTAAACTTTGAAAGGATGTGCAAGAATGGATGGAAAAATGAGATTAAAAAGGAGGATCTGAGAGCTTTTTTAGGTGTTTGCTCCACAGGGTTGCTTTCTGGTCAAGAAACAGTGAAGGAAATAAGCAGTCTTTAATAAATAGGGTAAATAATAATAATAATAATAATAATAATAATTTTAATAAATAAGATCCTGGAGCAGCCTGCTAGCAAGGCACAGGAGTTAGGGTTTATCTTCTGGAATATTTCTGCACATCATTTAACAGAGGGGGATGCTGTGCTGGTTTGGGCTGGGGTAATTTTAAATTTGGGTTAATTTTCTTTGCAGTGGGGCTGTGTTTGTGTTTGTGCTGGACACAGGGTTGATAACACAGAGATGTTTTTGTTGTTGCACAGAGCCAAGGCCTTCTCTGCTTTTGGTAAAGCCACGCTGGAGAGGGAGCTGGGGGTGCCTGGGAGGGTGGGAGGGGACACAGCCAGGACAGGTGACCCCAAGTGACCAAAGGGACATTCCAGAGCAGGGGATGTCACAGAAACTGTGGGGAAGGAGGAGGAAAAGGGGGACATTTGGGGTGGTGGTGTTTGTCTTCCCAAACCTCACCTGTGATGGGGCCCTGCTCTCCTGGAGAAGGCTGAACTCCTGCCTGCCCTTGGGAAGCAGGGAATTCATTCCATTTCTTCCTTTCCTTCTGTGCCTGTGGCTTTTGATTTCTTTATCAAACTGTCCTTATCTCAACCCACGAGTTTTGTAGCTTTTTTTTCCCTCCACATTCTCCTGCTCTGATCCCACTGGTGTGGGAGTGAGGAGCAGCTGCCTGGGGTTAAACCACAACAGAGCCAGGAAATCATTCAGGACCCATCAACCAAACCAGGCAAAGGCTGACAAAAGAAACTGCTGAAACCTGGGGAGAAATATTTCAAATTGAATTTTAATTTTAATTGAGTTAAATTTAATTCAAATTTAATGGAGTTCTTCACTCACCTGCGTGCCCACATGATCAGACATTGCAGATTAGAAGAGTTTCACTTTTGTTTACTGCAACTCCTTGATTTTCTAACTTTTCACCTTTTTTCCATGGCAATATCCATTTAAATGAGCATTTCTGGTTTCAGTAGAAGAAGTTTCTATTCTGACAAGCATTTCTACTTCATGCATATTATCTGTTGTGTGTGCAGGCTGTTTTATTCAGAACCTACTCTTTTTTTTGGTGCTCATCACAATACAAGAATTATAATGGGTTTCAGGTTGAGCTGAATGCTCTGTACTGAGCTTAGTGCCATTGTCAGTTGAGTAAATTGTTGCCAATACTAAATTAAATTAAATATTAATTGCCAGGGCTGAATTTTTCTTCAGCAGGTGTTTGAGAGCTGAATGGATCATGATCTTTGGGGGGAAAAATAACAGATCGTGTATTTATAGTCTGCATCACAGTGGCTGGCTGAAAGGAGGGGACAAGTGGCACAGGGAATGCATGCTGATAATCATGGAATTTTTATTTCTTTTTTTTCTTCTAATGTATACTCAAAATCACAGTGTTTTCATTGTGTAGCTCATGAGTTTGGGTGTGCCAGCTTTGTGTGAGGCCTAAATCACTCTGGGGAGGACCAGGGTTCTGATACAGTACTGAAGGGTCAAGCAGGGTGAGGGGATCTTCCCAATAAATATATTTAAATTACTTATTTATATATATATTATATATTTATAATATATATATTTATATTTATAAATATAGATAAATATAAAATAAATATATAAAATATATAAATATTAAAATATATAAATATTAAAATATATAAATATATACATATATAATATAATATAATATAATATAATATAATATAATATAGTATAATATAGTATAATATAGTATAAATTATATATTTATAATTACAGAATTGATGTAATTATGATATAAATGTATATATAAATATATAAATAATATATTTAATAATAAGTGAATATATTTAATAATATATTTAATAATAAATCAAGTAATTGTGCCAAAATTTGGCTCTACGTGGGGCCATATGAAAGGTGTTTTTTTAAAATTTAATTTCCATTTCTACTGCCATGAAATGTGCTGGGATCCAAGGTAAGAGTTGTGGCACCATTCAGGGAATGTCTCCCACTCTTATCTTTACTTCCTGCTGCTCAAGGGCACTAAAATCAATTATTACTCAGTGCCTCAGTGTTGTGATTTCACTGCACTGGTGCTGCAACGTTTAAGTTTCCTGCTCCAGATGTCAGACAAGACAGAATTTTATTTATTTTTTTAAAATTCAGTTTAATTTGGAACTCCTGCCTTCTTGTCAGCCCCCAGTTGCTTTACAAATTAACCTTTTATTGCAGTTCCTGTTGAGCACTCAGTTATTTTTCTTTTTTTATTATTTCTTTTTATTTTTTTTTCCCCTTGGCAGTGCTGTGTGTTGCTGGAAATGTGTCAAATGTAAATACAGGTTTTGTGGAAGCTGTCTTGGTTCTGTGGGAGAGGAAGGCATTAAAATGTGTTCTGGATCATTTGCTGCTGCTCTTTAGGTAGGCAGGAGCTCAGGGATGGGCAATGAAACACAGAAATTTGCTTATATAGGTAATATATATAAGAAGATATATAACAGTAATTATATTATTAATTATAATATATATATTATTATAATATTATATAATTATAATACAAAAATATAATATAATAAATAAATTAAATGTGCTATATTATAATATACTATAATATACTATTATATAATATAATATTTTATAACAATATATTGCACTGTATTAATAGAATAGAATAGAATGTAATATAATGTAATGTAATGTAATATAGTATAGTATAATATAATGTAATATAGTATAGTATAATATAATGTAATATAGTATAGTATAATATAATATAGTATAATATAATATAATATAATATAATATAATATAATATAATATAATATAATATAACATAACATAACATAATATAATATATACAATATATATAATATAATATATATAATAATATATATTATAATATAATATATACAATATATATAATACAATATATATAATAATATATATAATATAATAAGATATATAGGTAATATATACATATATAAGAATATATATAAGAAGAGATGGTCCACAGAACACTGGAAGCTGGATCTTACACGACCCATCAGAATGATGAAGGAGAACAATTTTCCCCTTTGCTACTCTGTCATACATGACCCAAAAACATATTCAGAGACTTCACCACACATTAAAACCTATTTTTCATAATCATCTTGTCAGTGCTGAACACTTAGACATTCAAGAATTCACCTCTTAATTGAAAAGCAAAATAATCATCTTCTGTGCATCTGACTGTACTTTCCAAACTCAGTGAAGGGTCTCAGGGAGCTCCTGTGTTTGGAGTAACTCTCTGAATGTGATGGCTGAAATATGAAATAAAATCAGCAGGAATGAATCAGCCTCAGTAGCTTCAAACAAAGATGTGACTGGGCAGGAGAGGCAGAATCGTGTCCTTGATTATGCTTTTAGGAATTTCAGTCTGCACCACCAGCCTGGTGGGATGAGACTGAAAACCCATGACAAACCATGAGGACACCTCTTATTTTCAGTTTTTCTGGTGTCTGGAAATCTCACAGGACGTGTAAGAAAAACCTGTGCTGGATGCAGTGAGACTGTCCTTGCACCTGCACTGGAAAAATGAGTCAAGAAAACCTCCTGAGAGACTTCTACCCTAGAGAGGAGCAGAACAAAAGGTGCAAAGAAATCGTCATCAAGAGTTTCCATTTCCCCTTTGTCTTGGCACTGTGCCTGGGCAAGCACATTTGCCCTTGGAGCTGGAGGATCAGAGCACTAAATCATGTTTTCTACTTTGAAAACCTCTCTGAAAATATTCCCCAGACGAGCTCTGCCGTGTGCTTTCCAAATTTTGGGATTTTGCTTTCCATTTCTGCACCCAGAACCTGCTCAGGTTTTTTGTGAAGTGTGCTCTGACCTGATGAGTTCTTCAAGTTCTGAAATTTCTTAAATTAGTAAAGGCATAGACCCTCTTAGGTCAGCAAAGAAATCATCTCAAAACCTCAGGGGCTCTCATTCATTCCCAGATCTACAGGAAGGCTTGCAAATATGAGGCAAAAACAACAACAGGAAAAATTCCTGCACTTTGGGGATTTTAAATTTATGTCTTATTTCCCTTGCTATGAATTTCTGGTGTCTCTCTAATTGCACAAAAGAGGCAGAATATTTTCATTTTGTGGAAGTTTGCAAGTTCAACCTGAGGAAGTTGATTAGAATTATTGAAAATGGATGCCTAATGTTCTCTCTCTTTCTATTTTACTGTTTGCTGTGAACTGCAAACACTCTACCTAAGGACACTAAAATCAGACATGTCAATTAAATTTGCACCCTGAAGTCTGGCTCAGCAGAATCTCTGGTTAATGTCCTTAAGGTTCCAGGTATTTTCTCCATAGGCTTTTCCAAATGGCTACATAAAAATGAATGTGGTTGGTTTTATAATATTTTTAATTGAGAAATGAACTGTCCACTACATTAAAGTTGCTTAATTTTGTCTATTGATTTCTAACCTGAGTGACATTGCTTGGCTGAGTGTACCAAGGTTAAAAAATGTGAAACCTTCTTCATTTTTAATTAAAAAAAGAAAAAAAGAAAAAAAGCAGCATTACTCCTCAATGGCAAAAAAAAGACATAAAGGAATCACCTTTCATCCCCAATATTTAGAAGTTAAGGCCTTTTTAAGTAAGATGTGTGATTATCAGAGGTGAAAACTGTTTGACTTTTTTTTTTGCATAAGACATCTAAAATATTCATTCCGTGCCAGATCCTCAATCCAGAGGAAACATCAAAGAGAGCAGGTCTCATTAGGAGAATTCTCCTGACTTTGACACATGCCTCCAACATGCTGGGGATCTTTCAGAGCAGTGGGAAGGGATTTATCATCCTGACTCCCAGGAATGGCAGTGTGAGCTCCTGCTTTGAAATCCCCCTGCCTGCTTAGGGAGGTTTAATTGGGATGGAAACGTGGCTGCAGCAAACGTGGGGATAAGGATTTCCCTCCATCACCTTGTGGTGCTCTCATGAGACAGGATTCCTTCTTTTTTTTTGATATTAAATATCTCTGATATCAGATATGTCAGGTGTCTCCTGGGTAAGGGCAGATGTGCTGGCACACTTGGCATACCAGTGGATTAGAATTGCTGTGTGCAGGGCTGTGCTTAGAGAATTACAGCCCATTACTTCTTCTGCCTCATTTTGAGCAGTTTTTCTAAGGAAGCAGTGAAAATTGTGTTCAGCTTGGGTAAATTAGGCCAACCCACATTGTCTTCTTGAGGTTTGTACTGTGTTAGTTTTTTATTCTTTTTTTAACAATGCACTTGTCAGGTAGGGGTGAGTGGTGGTGTCTCCATCTTAAAGAAAGGAATAAAAGGGTTAAAGATTATTGTTGGTTTTGCTTTGTTGGTTTTTATGGTTTTGTTTTTACTTTTTTATTTTTAGAGACTTTAGAGACTCTTTCTTATTCACAGCTGCTTTAGTGGAGCTCAGTGATGGATTAATTTACCAAAATCCCTGATTGTAAGACTAATGAAGCTGGTGGTAGGCACAGCTTACTCTGAGCAGAAAAACAGATTTTTCTCATGCTCTCTGTGTGCTCCACACCTCCACAGCTCCTCTTTGATTCCCTGCACTGGGCTTGGACAGGGAAGACCCAGCTCAGGCTGAGCTTTCAGAGCTGCAGCTTGGAGAAGCAGAGGCAAAGCAAGTAGGAATCACTGGATTGCAGGAGAATGAAAACTCCATGGATACCTGGTTTTGACTGGCACTCTCACACCCTGTGAATGTGTTTTGGTAGGTTTTTTTCCCTGCCTGTACTCAGCAGTGACTGGTGACAGGTTGAGAAGCCCTGAGCACAGGAGGAAATGCAGGGGAGCTCTGTTTAGACATAAGAAAATGAACAAATAGCCATATTTTCCTCTGGGAAAAGACACTGGCCCAGCTTGTTTGGAGAGGGTGTGGAGTGTTTCTCCTTGAAGATATTCAAAAGCCAAAATGTGGTCCTGGGCAGCTGGCTGTAGGGGAGCAGGGACAAAGTGACCTCCAGAGGTCACTTCCAACCTCAGCCATCCTGTGGTTCTGTGAATAAAAGCTATGTACACCCTGTGCTGAAAGGGCCACACTCCTTAATGACACAAAAAATTGTGTGGGGTTTGCTCCTGGCAAGGCAGCTCATTATCTTTAGGAGTGCTGAGGTTACTATAGGAACCTAAAGGTTTTACTGGGACTAAATGTGAGAAATGCACATAAAGCAACATAAAGCTGTGTGTTTTTATGTATGCACCAGTATCAAAAGTCTGTGTTAATGCTTCCTCAAATCCTACTAAATTCCATCCTTTTAAATTAATTCTTCCTTTGCAAATCCTATTAAGGAGAGGGATAGGCCATAATAATAATTGTCTGAAAGTAATTGTTGAGAATTACCTGCTCACACTTTTCCATGTGGTGGTGGAGCACTGCAGTGTAGCAATTCCTGTGCTTTGGATATTCCACAAACCCCAATTTTTTCCTGCTTGTGTCCATCAGAAATTTCTCAGAAATTTTCTCATTCAGCTAGAATTCTAGTCCCAGATTTCTGGTTAAAGACACCCAAAATTGTATCTGTGTTAAATCCACCAACCATGCTGTTAATTTGAGCTCTGTTGTGGGTGAAAGCTGCTGTAAACATGCAAAAGCATAATTGCTCTGAAAATTGGTTCTTTACCTGCTGGATGCAGACCTCCTGTGGGTTTTTCTATTTAAAACAGAAAACAACTTGCAAGTATCAGCATTTTCCATGCATTTAGCTTTTCTCACTTCCTGGGAAGATGGTGGGATTGACTTTCTGGAAGCCAAAGAGAATGAAATCACCTTCCTGCATCCCAGGGCTGCTGCCAGCTCCCTCTGGATCATCCAACTACAGCTGCTGGAGACAGTGAAAATTCACCTTTAGTGCAAGAGAGCTGCAAGACTTCCAGGAGTGAGCGATGTTATGAACTTTCTACCAGCCCTTGCACCACACATCAACAACAGAAAATTCAAATTCATTTGGCAGAAGGCAGTAACTGCTTGGGATGAATGCCATGAATGTGCTCCATGAAATCCCTATGGCTTCCAGGCATGGGGAGGATTCTGTGGAGCCCTGATCATTTCCAGCTGAAAAATGTTTTTTGCAGCTGGGTATTTTCAGGACACCTTGTAAGAACCAGGGCGACAGAGAAAAATTCTCCTGGAAAACTTGGGATGCGACTCCACGGAGCTTTTGTGCCTTTCCAAGTGGTTGGTGTGAGCTGAGGTCTTGATGCTGTTACAAAATTCTCTGGGTTTAATCCTGCTCCAGGCTGCCACAGGTGGAAAATGCACCCAGAGTTTCATCCCTGGCACTGTAACATCTCCTGCCTATGTCATGCCCTGGATGTCATTAGGGAAGTATTAAAATATACCTTTATGTGTAACAAAGTGCATCTCTTGAAAGGTTTTGAAGTCTGGACAGCAAAATTTAAAAATTAAAATTAAAATTTAAGGAAAATATTACATTTTTTTTATTTATTTTTTTTTTTTTTTAATACTGAATTTTAGTTTCAAATAGGCACACAATATATGCTCATGTACTGTCAAAAAAGAAGAGGTTTCTCTAGATTAATTCAGTTGTCTGTTAAGAAAAAGTTCAATCCACCTCAGCTTTTCTAGGATCTTGCTTATAACCTACCAGTTATTGGGTATTTTCCACTGGGGAAATGCAGTTTAATTTCTTTGCATTGCAGCTACTACCAGGGCTCAAAAGCAACCATTAGATCACAAAAAGGGTCCTTTGATACGTAAGCAAAAGGAAGTGAGGTATTTATTATAATTTTGATGAAGTAATTTTATTTTAATTTTTGTTTTCTTCTCTTTTCAGTTGCTGACAATGTGTAGCAGTGTAAATTAATAGTTCCTGAATGTTGCCTGTGTCTCCCCACGTTGCATTTGCATCAGTTTGACCACAGGCAGTGCTGCAGAAAATATTGAAGAGAAGGCAAATGTGAACAGTGGTAGAAAATTGTAATTGTGGCCCTGAGTATGTTTTCCACGTGGATTTATCATTCATATGGTGACCTGGGAGCTCTGCAGAGATACAGAGTGAGGGATTGCATCTTTCCAGTGATGGGAAATAAAACACAAACATACTACAAGCAAAGAGTTTGTGCACAAGTAAGTTTGAAAAGCTTGGAACTGCTACAATTCACCATCATTTAAAAGGGATTTTAGCTTTTGAGTGATACATATTGCATCCATTTTTGACACTGGCAGTACCACTGGCCTGCTTTGGGTGTGCTGCTGTGTATTGTGAGTGTTCCTAATCCTCTCTTCGGGTGGAGTTTCAACTTGGCCTGCTTCAGCTGTTAAAATGGGATATCAAACAGAATTTTGAAGACCAGAATCACTTTAAAAATAGAATATCCTTGTCCATATTGCATGTTCAGACACCATAGTAATGGCTGGTGGAGCAGTGGATGTTTGAACTTTAGCACACTTAGCTAAAACTGGTTTTTTTGTTACAAACATTCTTCCTCTAAAACTGTCTCACATGGTGCATTCTATGACAGAACAGGATAGAAATTGGAGAAAAAGCTATAAAGTCAGTGCAGACCATCATTCCATGGAGGCAGAATTGTTTGCTGCACTGAAGTTTTTAGCTCTAATTTGAGCTAGTTTTCAATTTCCCATACAATGGGGTTTCAGCTGCACCCCTTGGGAGATTATTTCACAGTACAATAACTCGGCTGAGATGTTTTGTGTTGATATCTGGCCTAAATCTTCCCTCTTAATTTCATCCCATTTTTTGCTGTTATAGCCCTGGGTAATCACACTAAACAATTCCCCTTTTTCCTAAGTGGTTGGCTCATCAAACATTTCTGGACATCAACGTTCCCCTGTAGCTCAGTTGTTGCTTGGTCAGTATCTAACCTTAACATTGCTGTGAAGATTTATGGTTCAGCTTTCTCTGGTTGTTTTTTCACTTTTCCTTTTTCCTTTTTTTATTCCTTTTCCTGCCATCCCTGGCACCCTTATTTTTGAACAGCCCATCTCTGACAGCTATTTTTGTTGCCCTGCCACATCCCCATTTGAGTTTCTTTTTCTCAGAATGACCATTTTCAAAATTTTTCTTTATTATTACAGTTCTGAATTTTTTTTCTTATTAGGAAATTCAGGAAAAACACACAAATAAATGAACAAGTGCTTGTTGAATTTCATACTTTTGAGTTTTTCTGATGTCTTGCTATAACATGGATGAATAAATTAGCATTTGCCACTTTTCTTCAGTGCTGCTGAAATACTGTTTAGGATTCTCACATCAGCTGAGATAGTAAATAAAACAATTTTATGCTGTGCCACTAGATTGGTAAAATAAGGACTACATGGTAGTGAAAACTGCCTTGAAAATATCAGTGAGACTGATAGTTTTTAATCTTTCCAAATAACTCCCCTGTAGAAAACTGTGCCTTTTGGAAGAACAGGAATACAGTTGAGTCTGTGAACAGAATTAATAGAAGCCTCACATCCCTTGTGATTTCATATAAAGTGACTCTTTAGGAAATTTTTTTTTTCTTGGTGAGTTTAGCAGTATTTCTTCACTTGCTAGAGGCACTTAATGATGTAAGAGTCTCAGCTTTCATTTTTAAAAGAATTTGTCTTTCAGGCTTAATTGACTGCAGAGGAAAGTTGAAAATATGACTCTGGAGTTTCCAAAAATGCAGATAAGAGGAACTGAAGCCTTTTTTCCTCTCTTAATTTACTGCTGCTTAAGCAAGTTTCAAATCATTTGAATTGACCTAAATTTTTCCATCTGACTTCACATTTAGAGTATTTGGGTCCTCTTCTAGCTTGGTTTAGAAATAGGTAAGTTGCTCCTATGCTGCCACCCTGTTTAGTCACAAATAATGACCAAATTTTTTTGCTGAAAACAAAACTAATCAAACAGGAGGCACTGCTTTCCCCCAGGACAACTTCCTGACTTATTTACCAGGATGCATTCCCACTCCTTGCTCAAACTCACCAGGCTCCTTCCTTGTATTTTCCTGTTGTTTCTCAGCACAGTTCCTCAGGTCAGAAGGAGATAGGAAGCTTTTGAAATGGGCACCACGCTGGGATGATGGCAGGATGGTTTTAGGCAGGTTTGTGTCTCACTGTACCCTACATCTGATCCACTCTATCCTTTCTGTCCCATGAAAGAGTCTCAGACATTTTCATTTGTGGACTCAATTTCCTTCCTCTGTTTTACCTGGTGGATGAATCCTCTCCTTTGCCATGGCAAATTTTTCCATTCAGACTAGGTGAATAACTAAACAGTTTAGGAGGCTAGAAGAGTATGTCTTTTCATCTTTATGTAACACATTTGAATATACACTCTCTTTTTTACAAGATGCTCTATCCTGAGTGATAAAAAAAAAGAAGAAGAAGATAAAAAAAAAAGATGAAACTGAAATGAAATGTTTTGCACAAGATTATAGCATATAACCTTCCTAGAATATAAACATTCTTTGGCACACTATTGTGTGCTTTGCACACAGACTGTAGCTTGTATTTTTTCCAGCACTAACTGGGTGACATAATTGCTGCATTAGGGAACAAAAACATGTTGTGTTCCTAGAGAAACATTTTTAAGACCATCTACAGCAGCTCATGTCCTGTATTGCAATTTTCTCAGCTACCTGGTGGACTTTCTGCAGCTTTTAAATGTCGTGGTGGGGGGAATTCTCTCGGGCTGTGATTACCAGGAGAACACCCAGAGCATGAACCACACTTAGGGCTGGCACCTTCCACTTGTGAAGCTGCAGGAAAAGGACCTGGTACAGTCATGATCCAGTTCCAAAGGCACAGAAAGCCACACATCAAAAGTGTTGATTTTTATATCAGTAACATTTTTACTGTATCAATTTCTTCTGTTATCAGATGTGCTCTTCTTTCCCCAGCTGCATTATTTGGTGTTTATTGCCCTGCTGTATCCCCATTTGGGTTTCTTTTTCTCAGGCTTTCTGCTTTCCAAATCTTTCTTTATTATTGCAGCTCTGTATTTGTTTCTTATTAGGAAATTCAGGAAATACACACAATTAAAGGAAGAGGTGTCAGTTGAATCTCCTGCCTCTTGGTTTTTCTGATGTCTTGCTATTACGTGGATGAATAAATTAAGATTTGCCACTTAACTAAAATACTTTGCTAAAATACTGTTCAGGATGCTCACATCAGTTGAGATAGTATTTGGTGGCTGAGTAGAATTAAAGCTTTGTGCACCTACAAATTACAGAAGTCAGATATGTGATTTCAACCTGGACAGGTCTGGATAGATTTATCCTTGGAGAGCTAGCTTCTCCAACTATGTGGAGCAGCACATGCTAATAGAATGGAAACAGTATGGAATGATAATCATAAATATTTGTATAAAAAAAACCAACAGGGTTTCAGAGAGATTTTGGAACAGACAGGATGGCAGCACTAAAAAAAAAAATAAAAAATTAAATTATATCAGTAGAAAAGCCCCAGATGACTAAGAAGCAATAAACTCCTAAAGGTTCTGGAAGAATAACCATTATCAATAGCAAAGTGGATTAACAGGAAAAAAAAAATAAGGGAATGGCTAAGGAAATGACCCAAAAGCATAGGCCTAAATCTTGGAAAATTAACCTTTAATGGAAGATGAACTTGTTCCAGGAAACAGTATTTGAAAATTAATAGTGAATTGAGATGAAATTTGAAGATTCTGTTAATAATACATGTGTCAAAGGATCCCAGTACCATGAAGAATTCTAGATTTTGGTCTCCATTGCTCCTCAGCTTCATTCACTCAGTTACATGCATGCATTACATAATACATGTATTATATAATACACTTCTACTGTTATAAAACAATGACTTCTACTGTTATAATGTTGGAAATATTCCAGATTTATACTGTTTTTGCTGTTGTGTGCAGTCACCACAGGATCTGAGGTGCTGCTCATTTCCAGCATGACTGCCTGGAGCATCCCAGTAAACTGCAGGGGCAGTTTTGGCACATGTACTTCAAATATATAACTTTTAAAATCTGTTTTTCTCTGATTCTGCTTTACTTCTTCTCACATGTGGATTTCTCAGTCCCCTCTGGGCCAAGCTCCTTCTGGATATTCCCTCATGGGGAGTTCTGTTTATCTCAGTTCTCCAGGGCAGGAAGAAAACTCCAAAGCTCGTTAGGATCTTGTTTCTACTGTTTATTAGGATGTTGTCACAAAACTTGGCAGACTTTTCCAGACTTTTTGCTCAAGTTCAATTCATCCTGCCCTTGTGGATCACTTTGGCTTTGATGGTACAAAACAACCTCGAACTGTGCAGCCTTTTTATCTTTATATTTATTCTTATGCAATTAACAATAGAGACGTAAATTATTTTTCTTAATGACCCAATGACCCATCACCTGTGAGCTGCACTGTGACATTTTCTATCCAATCACCTCCTACTACCCAAAAACCTCTAGAAGAAGAACATGAAGAAGAAAAAAGAAGGACAAGAGACAACACCCTAAATCCTCCATCTTGTCTTCTATTTTCTAAACTATTTTAAACTCTAAACTAACTTTTTTCACCCAGTGACTTAAGAGAACTCTCTAATCCACACACTCACACTTGTAGCTTTTCTATCCAACTTTAACAGTTGTTTTCATGTATCACCATGAAAACATGCCCATAAATTTCATGTTGTATGAAATTCAGTGTTCTCCTGGATCTCAGAGCCAAGGGCACACACTCTGTGTCTCAGACTCCAACAGAACAGGCAAATCTGTCTGGGGGCTTTGATATTTGCATCAGAACTCCACACAAACACTTCTTTTTCCCATTGTTGTAAAGTCACTTCAGTCACTGAGATGGCCAGAAACACCTTTGTGTGCCTGGATAGAACGTGTGAGAAGCTGTGAGAGGGCTGAAATTTGTGTTTGCACCTGCAGAAGATCACCCAGGGGTAGAAACAAAAACCAAACGAGATCTGATACAAACAAGGAGAGTTATGTGATTCTGGAATAGCAGCTACTTGCACAGATGGGTAAAGATGGAGCAGCACAAAATAAAGAGATTAAGCTGCAAACAGTGAGGGGGTTATGTATGAAATCCTAATGAATATTCATATAATAACTAAAGCCACTGCTGACACCGAGTGCTAATCTTTCTGCAAATAACAATTAGCAGAGAGGTTGTAAAAGGGATGCTAATTTGCACATAGTATCGAGAGCTAAGAAATATCCCAGCTAAATAAAGGATTTGGAATCTGCAGAGAAATCCTGCACTGTGAATCAGATTGCAAAATGATGGATCACATCCCAGTTTCTAAACAGGTCATCTGGGTGCAAATGTGAAGAGTCCTGCTGCGTATTACCTGAGAAATTATCTGTTATCTAAGTGTTAGCTGTTATCTAAATACCCATGCAGAAGCCATCAGTGAGAGCACACTGCTGCAGGATCCAGCTCATTCACTGAATTCAGCTGTAATGGAAGCTAGAGAAACGGGAATTCAATTTTTTTGCTTACCTCAGAGGTGTTTGGGAATGGCAAATGTGGCATTTTTTTACTAAATCTGGTGCACAGGTGACAATTATTAATTATTATTAATGAATGTGCAGGGCATGGCTTGTGCTGTTGCTGCTGGAGGCTGAGTATGTGTGGTGGTTTTACCCACCAAAGCCTCTCCATCAAGCCCCTCTGCCCCTGGACAAAAATAACCTTCAACTAAAATTCAACAGATATTGCAGATTTTGATGAGTTCAGTCCTTGTAAAAAAAAATAAAAATTCAAGAGATCTGTGCAGATCAGCTCCTAAATGCTTTTGAGGGGTAAATTATTGTTTACCCATATGGAAAATGAAGCTCAAGCCCAATGGAATGTATTCCATGATGAAGACACACTTTGCAGCTGGCAGAGGTAGATGGAGCACATCCTTTGGAGCAGGGTTAAATCTGAGATTGATCCCAAAGGACACTTGGTGTGTCCTGTGTGACACTGATGGAAAAACAAACAGAGATGAGGAGTGTAAGAAAGACAGGAAATGCCAAGTGCTTCCCCTGGATAATAAATCAGATTAGTGGCTCATCTGAATCATCATGCCTAATAGCCACTGAGGAATGAGAACTCCAGGAACTTATTTAATGCCTTTTTGAGCTCCCCCCAGTACTAACAGTGCACAAATGTGGGGTCTTCCATGGATTTCCACAGTCAGGCACCAGCCCAGTGCTCCCAGCAGTGTCTGCAACTGGGGAACTGGAATCTCAAGCACTTGGGCATGTTTGGTTTTGGTTTTAAGTCTTTTCTTTATTTTCCCTGTTTTTTAAATGATTTTTAAAAATTAATTAATTTTTTTTTTTTAATTTTTGGGTGCAGTTTTTAAAAATTTTATCTATATATACACACACATAATATAGATATTTTTATATTTTATATTTAATATATAAAATAAATATATAAATAAAATAAATAAATTATAATAAAATAATATAAATATATATTATAATATATATTATAATAAAATAAAATAAATAAAAATATATTTTTATATAATATATATTTCTATTATTATATATATTTATATAAAATATATATTTATCTATTATCTAATTATTAAAATTATTATAATTAATTAGAATAAATTGTTTATATTTATATTATATATGAATATATATTTATATATTCATTATATATATTTAATATATAAATATAAATATATTTAATATATAAATACATTTTATACCATGTATATTTTAAATATATAAATAGAAATATTAATAGAAATATTTAGATATGGATATGGATATAGATTAAATATAAATATGAATATAAGTATAAGTATAGATATAAATATAAATATAAATATAAATATAAATATAAATATAAATATAAATATAAATATAAATATAAATATAAATATAAACATAAATATAAATATAAATATAAGTACAAATACAAATATAAATATAAATAAATAAGTATAAATATATATTTTTTATTATTTTTTGTGTGCAGTTTGTGCATAAATTAGTTAAAACACTGAGGAATCAACATATTGATGTATTTGGGTGGTTCACTTGAGTTTATGTGTGCCATAAGGAAAGAAAAAAACCTTGTTGTCTTTAGAGAAAGATCTGTACAAACATCAATTCTGTCATCTTCCCTTCCTTCTGCTCCCTGCCAGCTCCCAGTGCAGTTCTGGTACTTCTCATGGCCCTGTGAAATTAGTCTAATTATCAGTTAATGATTGAAACACGCTTCGATTCACGTGTTCTCATGTGCTGGTTTTTAGCAGCATGGAACCAGCACACAAACAACATTTGACAAACAAAACAGAAACATTCTGAGAAATTATTGGTCCATGAGAAGTGAAGTTTTGAGGCCACTGCAATGTATTCCTTTGAAACTGGCTGTGTCTCCCACCAAACCAGGGAAAGATAAAACTGAAACTATTATTTTTTAATTTAATTTTATATATATATATATTTTTAAATTATCAGGATTTATCATGAGGTAATTAGGTACCCCTTATAAAAAAAGAGAACAGAGATATAATATCATCATACCTGACACTGGGAAAGTTGCCTGATATAAGAGAGGCAGGTTTGTACCTCCTACCCACAAAATTAGAGTATTATAAAGTATATTATCTTTTATACTCCCAGCTTGAGCTGTGATTTTGGAGCTTATGAATCCATTTTAACTGCAGCTTCTGGCATTAAATCAGCATAAAACATGGACATTATGTGTTATTTTAGTTTGGACCATTAGTAGTCGTACTACTTTCCTTACTGGATGAAAGAATTTTTGACAACTGGCATGAAATTATGTTGCCTTCACCAATGGATTTTAAGGAAATAAAAAGCCAATGAATATTTTAAAAGCCAACACATGCCAAAATAGCTGGGAATTTTCATGTTCAGTGTAAAACTGTCCCTGTTTTGGGTGGTTCTTGATAAATAGGAATGCAAGGCCTTAATTAGCTGGGTGCTACAGAAGATTTCTTACAGCCACATCCTTTGAAAAATCAGAACTCAAGATTTCAGACCTGTGCTTGACAAATTTTATTGTACACTATTTTCATGTACAAATTTTATTGTACATTTATTATCGTGTTTTGCTTAAATTTCAAGGCTGAGGGAATAAAGGGTATAGAATCTCAGATTTTTCTTTACAAATAAATTTATTCATTGCACCATAAGCAAGTTAAATGCAATATTCATCCTCTGTAGATGCTGGGAAAGCCACGAGATTTCATTTTCTGATCTGTGCAGAAAGTTGGGCACTTTGGAAATTCCTTAAAGAAGTTCTCCAAGAGGAGGAGGAAAGAAGGAACAAGAGGGAACCTCAAGGGACAACCTCTTGCCAACTTCATTTCTAGGTATTTTTAACAGTATTTATTAAATTGGATGTCTTTGGTTCAAATGTAATAAAATAGGAAACACCACTCAGTAATTTCTATGTGAGAAATAAAAAGTTGAAAACTTTTGGTACACCAGTAAAAAAAAAGAAAGAAATTAAATTAATTCAATTAAAATTTAATTAAATTAAAATTTTTCAAACCTTCTGTTAGCCCAGAGCTTAAGCCAAGCTCCTTAAAGAAAATCCTAAAAATGTGCATGCCACAAATATGGTTCAACATTAAAATGAATTTATACCAGGGAGTGGATATGGAGCTATCTTAGAGGAAATTCTATGCCTTCAATCTTGTCTGGGGAAAACACACTGTGTTTTAACGCTGCCTGTATAAATCAGAGCTGGGGGAAAATGTTTTGACTGATCTCTTGAAACAGAAGCTACACTTCTGCTGTCTTCATGGCATGAATTTATGACAATTGGTGTTAAAGGCTTCAAATCAGCAATGATACAAGGTTCCTCATTTCTACTTATCCATATGAAGAACAAAATTGCCTAGATGTATATAAATAAAAAAAAAGGCTGAAATTGCCTCCAGGAAGTTCATTTCAAGACAGGAGCAAAGTGTTTGAGTCAAATTTGCTCTGTGCTATTGGCAGGGTTGAAGTAGTGTAGAGACGTGAAGTAAAAAATTCAATATTTCAAGAACTAATATCATGAGAAAAAAACAAAGCAGAGATGGAAGTGATCTTCCAATCAGGAATTTGATTTGCTGAGATGTATCACCTTATGCAGGCACACAGAGAGAGATTGCTACAGTACAATGATGTTTAATTACTGGACACCACATAATAAATCTGACAGCTTCCAGGCAGTTCTGGAACATCATGTGGGTACCTAACTGCTCTTTTTGAAGACTTGGGCAATGTATTCACCTTGCCAAGACAAATTCTGGAGCAGGATCTCTGGGTGTGTTTTCTCTCACCTCCCTTTGGATGTCTGTGCTGGGGCTCAGCCTGTCGCCTCCAGCTCCCTTCCAAGAGAAGGAAAAGAAAAAACCCATTCTTTTTAAGATTTAAGACATGGTTAATTTAAGTGCTCCTTTATTTTCCTGCTGCTTGTTGATGGAATTTAAAAGGAAGAGCTGAGATTTCTTTTTTTTAAAGTACAAATTATTTTATTTTTTACATTTTAGATATCTACATTTGGCCAGATGAATCTCACAGTGCAAGGCACTGGTAATATCAACTCTTTTTTCCTCTACTTTCTAAAATTTTTGAATTGGAAATTTTAGCCTGCAGTCATGATAACACATATTAACCCAGCTGTTTGATATCCTTAATATCTGATGAATTATTAATAAAGTGGATAAGTTCTTTCAGAGAATTCCACCACCACTGAATAAGCTATTTGAGAATTTATTGTTGATATTCCATCATTACAATTTTTCTTTTGCTCAGATTGGTCAAAAGTACAGATCATGAAGTGCTGACAGTACCTCTGTTAATATTTTCTGTGACTGATACATTAACTGATGCACTAGAAATGCCTTGTTTGGAACTCACACATTAAACAAACAGACCAACAATATGGAACTCTTCATTTTAGTAGGTCCTGAACCACGATACTCCCACAGTTATGAAATTTAAGCATTGGGCTGTGAATATCTACACTCAATAGCATGCCAATGATAAAATTCTGCTACACAGAAATATCGAGCCAGAGTTGAGCACTGTGCAAGGGGAGAAAGAATTTTCTGCTTCCTCCACTTTCATCCTCACTTGGTAGAGGTGATTCTTCATCATTCTTTTTTCTTGTGAAGGGCCCACATTTCTCCTGAGCAGAATTAAATACCTCTGCTGAGGAGAAGGAACATCAGATTGCAATTAATATCATAATAAAGAATTAATATGATAATAAAAATAATTAATATATTGTATTATAGTCTTCCAAAGACAACATTAATAATAAATTAAGTAATATATTTATATAGAAATATGTATTTAATATATAAAATAGCATAATATAACATAATGTAACATAATATAATATAACATAGTATAGCATAACATAGTATAATAAAATATGATAAATATAATATAATAAATATAATATGATAAATATAATATAATAAATATAATAGAATAAATATAATATAATAAATATAATAAATATAATATAATAAATATAATATAGTAAATATAATATAATAAATATAATATAATATAATAAATATAAAAAGTATAATATAATATAATATAATATTGTATAATATTGTATAACATAATATTGTATAGCATAATATAGTATAATATAATATGATGTAATGAAATGAAATGTAATATAATATAGTATAAGATAATAAATATAACATAAAATAATATAGTATAACATAATATAGTATAATGTAACGTAATATAATATAGTATAAGATAAATATAACATTACAACATAATATAATATAAAATATATAATATAATATAAAATATATAATATAATATATAATATATAATATAATATAAATATATAATATAATATAAATATATAATATAATATAAATATATAATATAATATAATATCATATAATATTATTTTATAAATTTAAATATTGATATATTTTATTATTTTTTCAAAGCCTACAGTTAATGTTCCAGAGCAGGAAGTGACAGAACACCACCAAGCTCCACAAGCACTACAGAAGGCATAATGGTTATTATTAACAGCACATGGCAGTGCCAGCTGGTGATCCACAAATGCCACCACAGCCATCAGAAAGTGCAATTTTATGGCAGTGTAGAACAATCCAAACCTGGTATTGTTAGATGACTGTAAGATAGATTTCAAGGTTAGTGTTTATGATGTTTAAAAACATGGGTTTTTTTGGATTATTGGCTGTGTAGGATGCTGCACCTTGTATTTATATTGATTTGCAGGAGCACTGGTGCTGCATGCTGACCTAGCAGTCACATATTCTGGAGTTTCCTAAAATAACCTTGTGTCCTAATTTGTCAGGAGATGGGAGGAAAGAAATTTATATAAGAGGGTCTCAATTAGAAAATGTAAATTTGTGTTTAAATAGAAACCTCTTTCAGAATTTCCCATTAATTTTATCATTTTGTTGAGCTGCAGTTAACTGTTTTAATTGGTGTAATTTTCAAAATAAAAATGCCTGTTGACTTTATTTTTGATCCGTGAAATGATACCCTCATATTGTTTACTTCGAAAATCAAATGTGATGTGAGAGTGGTGATAATAAACAAAAACAAATTCTCAAATTCAGTGTAGCATGCATCAGCAGCATGAGAAGATAACATTTGCAAGTTATGAACTGCTAAGAAAGAAAGATTTTTAGATTTATATATCAATCATTTTCTTGAAATAATTTTTTTTTGAGGCATTTTTTTAAAATAATTTTTGTTTCAGAGGTTCTTTAAATGAAAAAAATGTAAAATTAAGATTAAGGCAATGCTTTTGTCCACCATGGAAGGTGAGAAAAGAAGAAGCATGACCCAAAAGGAGCTCTGCCACCTCCTCCTCTGTCTTGGGGCCATTGTGCTGTGACATTTAGGGCTCAGCTCCATAACTTGGCTGGAGAGCACATTAAATCCTGAACTGAAAAAAAAAATAAAATAAAAGAAAAAACAAACAAAAAACCCCACAAAAAACCCCCCCAAAATTGAGCTCCAACTTCAATAATAAAGTTATTATTTTTTATTTTATTTCTATTATTATAATTATCATTTTATATATTATTATCATTCTCATTAGATTATATATTATGATATTATTTTGTTATTATCTATATATTATATTATATTGTATTGTGTTATATTATATTAATTACATTACATTATATTAATTACATTATATTATATTATATTAATTACATTATATTATATTATTTACATTATATTATATTAATTACATTATATTATATTAATTACATTATATTATATTAATCACATTATATTATATTATATAATATCATATTATATTATATTAATTACATTACATTGTATTATATAGTATTACATTCTATTCTATTCTAATATATTATTATTTATTTTATTTTTATTTTATTTTTATTTTTATTTTATTTTATTATTATTTCAGTAATAAAATATTTAATATTGGTACTTGCAGATCAGCTAAAGACTTTGCCTCTAGTTTTTTTGGTTGGTGAGGTTCTTTGAAGCTCCCTGTGATGTAAAGGGGAATAAGTTTGGAGCCAGGCTCAGAGTTCCTGTTCCCCCTCAGAGTGGTGAGAGCAGATTTACAGCCTGCACACAAAAACTAACAAACATTTTAAGCCTGGCATAAAACTGAAATTGTTTTTGTACCTAATTAGAGGGCCTGAAAATGAGGAAATTGGACCAAAACCTTTTAAAATTAACTTCATCAGAACAAAGTGGAAACAGATGAGCAACCCAGGGTGACTCTGCAACAAAAACACTGCCACCCTTACAACTCTGCCTTGGCTCCTTGGATTTCTTGCTCTTGTTTGAGACTTGTTTGAGCCTTCCCCCACTTATTTCATCTTTATTTTATGGATGTGCCTGCTGGTGATGCTTCTGGGCAATGCTCATAGCCTTGCCAGATGGTGATTTCTTGAGCAGATAATTCTTTCCCCCTTTCCCAAGGTGTTTTCTTAGAAATAACGTGGAAATTTCTGGGTAAAATCACTGTATTTTTGAGAGCAAAGCTTGTAAAAAAATCACTGGTATTCAGTTGGAGAGAAATTTGGTTTGTTAATAATTTTTCCTTTCTAAACCCAAACAAGGGTTTGAAATCTGGTGGGGAATCACAAATGTGGCTTTTTTCTGCAAACACCCCAAATTTAACCAGCCTTCAAGGCTTCGAAAAATTGCACTTTGCACACGTGCAGTGAAGGTGTGTTAGGTCAGCAGCCTAAATCTGATTTCTAAACATTCCTAGGAGTAACAGAAGTGCTGGAAATGTTCTGTGAAGTTTTAAATGATGAGAATTCGTCTGAAAAAGGCCTTTAACTTGGATCCCCAAATTAAAAGGCATTTTTGATCATAATTTCCCCATTTCCACCATCCCCTCACCTCCTGTGGGACTACATTAGGATTTGTAAAAAGTGTCTTAGAAAACTCTGTGAGCATAAATGAATAATTCCATCACCAGTGCTCAGTGAGTAGATCACAGAGCTGTTTGCTACTAGGAAAAAAATACTGGAAATATTTAATGGTTTCTTACTTAATGAGGTCAATTCATCTGTAAATGGAATTAACAGGGGTTAAATGTGACATATAAATTAAAAATTTATTAATTAAAATATAAAATTAAATAGAAATTAAATATAAATATAAATAAAAAATTTTAAATTCTAATATAACAATATTACAGTACCTAAACCCAGGTTTTAAGCTGGGGCTTGGCAGCTCTTGCAGGATTGACATTTGCCACTTTAGTATTCTTCTGGCATCCCTTTTGGGTGATGATTTAATAACTATTAATAACAAAGTGGGACTTTGATGTACAAGGACTTGTTTTTGCATATTTATGAAGATTTGCTTGCATATTTGTCAATTTGATTATTCACTTGAGGAAACTTATGTATGTAAATGGCTGAAAAACCCTCGTCCACTTGCAATTTGCTAGAAAGTAATCTACTCTAATTTCATCTCCTAGGAATATTTTTAGGGTCAAATATTATTTTTAGTTCAAGAAATTAATGATTAGACTTCTTAACATGCTGAACTTGTGTTTTCACTCTGACTTTTAAGACAGTGCTAACGATTCCTAACTTCAGCTCTCGACTGTGTCATCACCAGAGCCTTAAATTCATCCCAAAAAAATGAAAATGCTTTTTGGAAGTCTTAATTTCTGCCTTAGAGAATGCAGTGGACAGGTGATGATGAAGTGCAGGTGTATTTCAATCTCTCCTGGAGTCCTAAATTAGATTTGTCCTGCTGAAAATGTCCTTTGCATATTGATTCTTCTATGGGTTAATTTAAATTATTATCACCCCCTCAGCGCTTTTATGGAGGCCAGACACATGCACGGTTTTGAGAGAAGGGAATTATTGCAAAAAATACTGAAAATACTTAATGAATTCTTGTTTAATGAGAACATCTTGCAACCCCCATCTGCTAGAAAGTCCCTGGTCTCCCCTCCATAAAAATATCACTGCTGTTCGAGTCAGCACCTCCCTGTGTTTATTACCTCAGCAGAACACTGGAAATTTCTTTTGGATCTCACAAAATTCACAAATAAAATTCACAATAAGAAAGATAATAAAACAAAGCCAGGAATGGAAAAGCGTTTTTGAGCTAAATTTTAGGTTAAAGGGATTAATTAAACAAAAATTATATCGTCCAAGTGTTTTTATTTCTTCCCTCAGAGCAGCTCATCTTTCATTTTCTCCTATTTTCAGCTGTGCTTTGTTTCTCTTATGAGGATAATAAACTGAATATCTGGGAGGTTCCCCTTTTTTCTTCTTTTCCATTTTAACTTTTCTGGATATCAACCAGGAATGTTAGTGATTAAAATGTGGAATATTGATGCTTATAGACTCCTGGCTTGAGGAGGTTTTGAAAAATTAGAGTGAAAAATGAGAAAGGAAATCAATTTAGGTGAAAAACAGTGAATAAACTTGAACAGATATTTTATTTAATGCTTACAGAATAAGAAAACAGGGCCAAATAATTTGAAATGCTCCTTTTAAGTAGTATTTCTGGACCTTGCACAAATGAAAGTTTTTATATTAAACAAAGCACACAGTGAACAGAGAATAAAAAATAATGGGATGTACTTGAAAACTTTTCAAGTTTTCAACTTTTCAACTTTTCAAGTGCATTTTTGATCAGATCCATTTGAAGTTTTTTTGAAGGAGTAAAATAATATTCAATCACATAGGATAAGAATTAGGCATCTTTTCAGTGTTTCTAGTGTTTCACTCTCCCTTTTAAGACAGTGTTAATGATTCCTAACTTCAACTCTTGATTGTCCCATCACCAAAGCCTTAAACACATCCCAAAAATTGCAACCTTTTAGTACAGTGCCATTAAAATGTCCTTAAACCCAGTTATTTCAGAGTAGGTGCAAAGTGACACCAATGAAAACGTTGTGTCAAGTATATTTATAATCCACTAATTTTTCCTTTGCAGGAGTATCTCAAGGGAAGCGTGGTCATGAGGACATCCATCCTTAATCTGCCAGGATTAAACCTGTCCAGAAAATAAATGGGGAGGCACAGAGAATCACTTTAAAGGATGGCAGAGTTCCCATGGTAAATTAACGCCCGAGCCAAACTGCCTGCCTCTAAGGAGTTCTAGGAGAGATTTAGTAGGGATTTAGTAGGGATTTAGTTGAGTTTTAGTTGAGTTTTAGTTGAGCTCTAGTAGTTTTAGTAGAGTTTTAGTTGAGCTCTAGTAGTTTTAGTAGGGTTTTAGTAGAGTTTTAGTAGAGTTTTAGTTGAGTTTTAGTTGATTTCTAGTTGAGTTTTAGTTGAGTTTTAGTAGAGATTTAGTTGAGTTTTAGTTGAGTTCTAGTAGAGTTTTAGTAGAATTTTAGTAGGATTTTAGTAGAGTTTTAGTTGAGTTTTAGTTGAGTTTTAGTTGAATTTTAGTAGGGTTTTAGTAGAGTTTAAGTAGGGTTTTAGTAGAGTTTTAGTTGAGTTTTAGTTGAGTTCTAGTAGTTTTAGTAGAGTTCTAGTAGAGTTTTAGTAGAGTTTTAGTAGGATTTTAGTAGAGTTTTAGTTGAGTTTTAGTTGATTTCTAGTTGAGTTTAATTGATTTCTAGTTGAGTTTTAGTTGAGTTTTAGTTGAGCTCTAGTAGTTTTAGTAGAGTTTTAGTTGAGCTCTAGTAGTTTTAGTAGAGTTTTAGTAGAGTTTTAGTAGGATTTTAGTAGAGTTCTAGTTGAGTTTTAGTTGAGTTTTAGTAGAGATTTAGTTGAGTTTTAGTTGAGTTCTAGTAGAGTTTTACTAGAGTTTTAGTAGGATTTTAGTAGAGTTTTAGTTGAGTTTTAGTTGAGTTTTAGTTGAGTTTTAGTTGAGTTTTAGTTGAGTTTTAGTAGAGTTTTAGTAGGGTTTTAGTAGAGTTTAAGTAGGGTTTTAGTAGAGTTTTAGTTGAGTTTTAGTTGAGTTCTAGTAGTTTTAGTAGAGTTCTAGTAGAGTTTTAGTAGAGTTTTAGTAGGATTTTAGTAGAGTTTTAGTTGAGTTTTAGTTGATTTCTAGTAGGGTTTTAGTTGAGTTTTAGTTGAGCTCTAGTAGTTTTAGTAGAGTTTTAGTTGAGTTTTAGTAAACATTTAGTTGAGTTTTAGTTGAGTTCTAGTAGAGTTTCAGTAGAGTTTTAGTAGGATTTTAGTAGAGTTCTAGTTGAGTTTTAGTTGAGTTTTAGTTGATTTCTGGTTGAGTTTTAGTAGGGTTTTAGTTGAGTTTTAGTAGAGTTTTAGTAGGGTTTTAGTAGAATTTTAGTTGAGCTTTAGTAGAGTTCTAGTAGAGTTTTAGTTGAGTTTTAGTAGAGTTTTAGTAGGGTTTTAGTAGAGTTTAAGTAGGGTTTTAGTAGAGTTTTAGTTGAGTTTTAGTTGAGTTCTAGTAGTTTTAGTAGAGTTCTAGTAGAGTTTTAGTAGAGTTTTAGTAGGATTTTAGTAGAGTTTTAGTTGAGTTTTAGTTGATTTCTAGTAGGGTTTTAGTTGAGTTTTAGTTGAGTTTTAGTTGAGTTTTAGTAGAGTTCTAGTAGGGTTTTAGTAGGGTTTTAGTAGGGTTTTAACTCTACAACTCCTGTTCTCTGGCCATGATGTCTTCAAACGCCCCAATCCAGCTAAAAACACAACTCAGCTGAGGTTTATTCTCTTTCATCCCCACCTACACCTGGATTTTCGCGCTGTTCCGTCCTCAGGTTTCACGTTGCAGTTTTGAGGAAGTGCCAGCACACCTCAGACCATCCCCTCCATCTGCAGTTCATCATTTCCCTCCACCTCTGTCTCAGGGAGCAGCTCCTCAGATTTTTAGCCTGAATATTTGATGTGACAGGAGGAAGGATGGATGGGGAAAGGTCTGAGCTTGGGTGAGCTCAGAAAAGGCAAAAATTGGTCATACAGATAAAATTCTGGGGACAAAATGGATTAAGAGTTTCTTCTGATAGATATTGAGGGATTGCTTGGCTGGATTTTTAAAGATTATTACTCCAATCCATGCAGCATTCAGAAAACAAATGTAATTTGTTAATGGCTCCACCCTCCCCAGTTGTTCATTTAAAGAGACACAGTTTTTCTTTTATTGTTTTAAGAAAACACTTTCTTGCAGCTCAAGAATTAAATACTTTTTCCTTTCTAAATTCAGTAAATTTCTGCATAAGCCATGATTATAAGTAAATTCAAACGCTTCCTTTTGGTTGTTTTGAGGCTTTTCTTTTGTAATGCTGCTTGTCATAACCCTATGAATCATTATGAATAATGCATTCTTAATAAAAATGCCTTTATTCCAGAGAGGATACAATGCTTTCTTTATAATCTCCAGTTTTAGTTTTTGATTTGAAAATGCAGGTTTTAGAGACTCCACTTAAGAAGATTGATACAGCAGTGCAGTAGTGCAGTGCAATTTTGGATTTTGCCTTTATTAGTGAGCGAAAACCACATTTCTTATGTGTATAGGACAGCCTGCTCTTCAGTTTTGATGCTGGTAACTAAGATACAGTGCAGTAATGTCTATGTTTCTCTGAAATAATTCATTTATTATGATTGTAGAGATGTCCATCTAAACACAACTGAGAGCAGTTTGGAAGATTTTTTTATTTCTCTAATTTCTCATATGTTATTTTGTATTTCTCTTGTTTTGTCAGTAGCTCGTGGCTGAGTTATTCCTCTGATTTTGGTGGAAGATATTCTGTTATTGTTGTGGATCAGGAATACCCCCTATGACCATAATTTCTGTCTCTTTGCCACAGACCAAAACACACATTTTTCAATACACTGAGCTGCTGGTTTGGAAATGACTGGAAAAACTTAAAATTGTGGTGTTTGGCTCTGATTTTTTTTTTTTTAATTTTTTAATTACTGTTTTCTTACTATTCCTCAATCTGCTTTTCCTTAACTTATAAACTAGGTTGTCTTGCAATAAACAATTTCTGTTTTATAAAGAAAAATATTTTTGGTCCTTTTAAGGTATTTCTCAGTGGAATCATGCCAAGTTGTATAAGCTGAGTAACTAGATTTAGAGATCAGTGCTATTAAAAGAATGAAAGTTAAAAATTTATGTGCCCATGAAAATGATTGGAAAATTTAGAATAGTTTCACAGATGCACCTGAGACATCATGAAGATCACTTTAAGCTTAATAAAACTCTTCTGAAAAATTATTTTCTCTTGTAATAATAACCTTGGAGAGCAGGTACTGGTAAAGTGGGTAAAATATTGAGTAAAACAATGGTGACCCACTGCTCATATGGGTACACCCAGGGAAGCAACACCCACTGGCAGCAATTCACTACAATCATAGAAATACCTGCTGTGAAATGGTTATTTTTTTTCCCTTGTGTTTGATAGTCAAGGTAATTGGATTTCTGAGCATGTAGCACCCAGTACAGACATAGATAATTTATATCAGGGAATGTTTCCTGGTACTGTGCACTTCTTTCCTAATTTTTGCTCTGTGATCCAATACAGCAACTTACTTTATACCTTTGAATTATTTTGGATCCAAGTAGAAGTTGCTCCATAATCTCCTGACTTTTGACTGTGTGACTTTGCTGTTATTAAACCAGGGCATTAAAGGTGGGCCTGTATCTAACTTCTAATCAAAACCAAATCTGCTTCACCTTCACTGCGATAAGGCTGGGTTGTGACTTTGTGTGAGCTGTGCAGTGATTTGTGAGTGATACACAGAACGAGAAATCCTTTCACCAGACAAAGGGCAGGCAGACCTCAGATATTTGCTCAGCTCGTTAGATTTACTTACATTTCAAACAGCCAGGCGGAATATCAACTGAGAAATTCTGAAAAGAGATTTCAGAAAACATTGAAATAAACGTGTTAAAAAAGCTCTGACTTAGCAGTTGGGGATAGAGATGCATAAATCTCCTTTCCTGCCCGACAACCTCAATAAAAAATTGCATAGCAGTTCTAGGGCATCACCCGGATTCATCTGAGTTTCCCAGGTTTGCAGTCACGCCAGATTAAATTTATGTACAAGCATGTTCCTGTAGTGAGGAGATCTACGTGTCTGTCCCAGAGACAATGTGAGATTCAGGGTAGTAATCAATTGGCTTGATGAGCACGTGTGAGCCATCCCTGTTTTAGTTATACCACCCTGTCAGTGGTGCAGTGGCAAACACCTCAAAACCAGGTTTGTTTTGGTCAGTTTTTGCCCAGGGTATTTAGTCAGCCTCCTTTTTTTTCCCTCATGGCACTCTTTGAAGTGCAGGAGCAGCCCCTCCTGCCCTGGAAGGAATCCCAGCGGAGTGATGGCTGATTTCACCACTGAACTGTTCCACAGGAGCAGATTTTAGCCAGATTTAGCCCCACCTGCTGTGCAGGTAGCTCAGTTCAGGGTAGGAGGGTGTTTTACCTGCCTGGGAACTCCCACCCTACAGTGGAGACAGCAATTCAAGGTCACTCTAGGCTGTGCTTGGGGATGGCTCAAGAACATTTTCCCTGTGCTTGAGAAAAGAAGAATCTTTTGCTTCACAGCAAAGTCTGTTTCTGAGACCTCTTCCAGGTGATTCCAGGCATTTCCTCATAATCCTACAGGCTACTACAGAAGGCAACTAAAGAAGCATCTAGATTAATTTTTTTTTTTGCCCAGGCATGATTAAAATATCTTGGTTTATCACCACAATTAGCTCAGTCTCCTGTTCCTCTTGAGATTCCCTCCACCCCATTCCTGTGATTTCTTACATCATCTATTTCTGTACTCAGAGAATTCCTGTCTATGCAAGGAAAAAGAACACCCCAAACCACACATGATGATCAATACTTTTGATTTCTAATTTTTGATTTCTAATTCATTCATGGGCAGATCAGTTTTTAAATGTCCCTTAAACTGGAGGGGTGCAGGTGCCGCTTCCAGCCCGACCTCCCACTTGTAGGAAACATTTCAATATCATCTCAAGATTATTTTTGGAGATTCTACAGGACTGCAATGCCTGAGCAGCCCTGCACCTGGAGGAACCAGACCATGCTCAGCTGGAGGCAGGAGGATGCACAAGGCTCAAGTGTTTCCTGTGGAACATTTTTGAGGACCATTCCCAGTGCCAAGACTGGCCAGGCAGCTGTGCCAGGTCCTGTTTCTGCACTGCAGCAGAGATCTGCAAATAAATAAATAAAAATAAATAAATAAATAAAAGGAAATTTTGCACGGTCTTGTGCTTGGCAACAGTTTGTTTCCACTTTATTGCAGCTTTAAAATGTCCCTGAAGACAAGCAGGAGAATTCCTCACAGGTGACTTGAGTTCTGCCAGCTCCCAAGATAACTTAGAAAAAAAAAAATCCCCGTTTTTTCCTCTTTCAGACAGAATTACACAGGACATTTAGGTCCTTTTAAGGGGGTTATCAAAAGCTGAAACTTAAAATTTATAAATTCCTTAGTTTCAATTGCAAGTTAAGCCCAGCAGACCTCCTGCTTTCTGTGTTTGTAGCAGAAGGGACAGCTTCAGGTGCTGAGGGTGACTCTGTTGCTGGCCAGCTGTAAAAGATTGAATTAAATGAAACAAACTTCCAGCTGATTTTGTTTTTTAAAAAATTCCAGCTTTGCCTTTTCAGAAAATAGATTGGAAATTAGAATTTATATATTTTTTTTTTAAAAAAATATGAAATATTTTCAAAACTTATTTCACGGTTCTAGAGGATTTTGTTTTTATATTCTGTGACTGTTTGTTGCTGGAGGGGGCAAAACTTTAAATAAAAGGTAAAAAAAATAAAGAAATTTGGGTATAGTTTTGGTGTGTTGGCATCCATGGCTTAGCCCATTTCCAGCTGACAAACTGAACCTTCCTCCTGTGCAGTTTTTAGACCCTTTTTTAAATTTGAGATATCATCCTCCTACTGCAGAGCTTTATTTTGATGATAAATTACTAAAAAAGAAAAAAAAAAATATTTGGCCAGACACATAACTATATATTTACATGAATATAGTCTGAATTGAAAATCCACATTTCCAAGAAATTTATTAAAATATAATACCATAAAAGAGAGCCTTCATTTAAATGAGTACTTCAGGTTGGTTTCTAGAGAGTTAAAATTTTTATCATATCAATAATTCTCTATTACAAACATTTATGGAAAAGAACATATATTTTATTGAAAAGAACATCCAAGGAATAGGTGCTGAAATTCACACAGAAAACAGCAATTCTCTATTTAATGCTCATTAATTCTGTGAATCATTTCAAGTGTTCATTAGCCTCATGAAGCAGAGGCCTTATCTCAGCAGGTTTTATAATTGAAATTAATTAAAAAAAAATATAGAACCAAATATCTATAATCTATAATATAAAATATAAAATATAAAATATAAAATATAAAATATAAAATATAAAATTTATAATATAAAATCTAAAATCTAAAATATAATATATAATTAATATATATACAAGATACAACATATAATATACAACATACAATATAATATTTATAATAGAAATTATATCAAAATATAATTTATAATTTATAATTTTATAATTATAAGAAGCTGTCTGTTGTGAGTGAAGGAAAGGGAGAAGGCAGAACGTTGTTTTAGGAGGAGAAATTCATCTTAAAGGGCAAAGGGTCTATTGAGAAATTCTGTGGTCCCCTCTTGAATATGGGGGAATGTCTGAGTGCAATTCATTATTATCTTAAATATGTTATCTGGCAAAAGTGATCTAAAAAAGGGCAGAAGAAATGACTTCTTCCATTTTAGATATATTTTTAAAATATATTTAATTTTTGTTGTACTTTTTGTTCCTTGCTGAAACACAGGACTGAAAAACAGAAGGTTTAGAACATGAGGTATTTAATGTTGGAAGTACTCAGCCTTGTTTGGAAGGTGTCAAAAGAAATAATGCAATGAAATTATCTGTGAAAATGATTCTCATTGGAATCCAACGAGACAAAAAGATTTTTAGGTAAGATTTCAGATAATTGTTGTTTAGTTTTGGCTGGTAAGTTACTGAAATGAGAGGCAAAAATGTTTATAAAAGGTTCCACAAATTACTCAGGGCACAGATCTGAATATTCTAATAATTTGTATTGTGTAAGTAGGAGTGAACAAATTAATACCTTCAGAAATATACCCTATTAAAAAAATTAAAATACACTATTAAATAATATTTTATTTATCTATTTATAAAATAAATTGATTTACAAAAATGCCCTATTAAAAAATTTAAACAATTCCCAACACTATTGCTTTCCAGAACAAACAAGACAGAACCCCACCTCCCCCCTTATTTCTTCCATTTCCCTGCTAGCAAGTATGAAAAAAAATCTCCCCCAAATCCTGCCATTCATCACAACATCTGACCCTGCAGCGAGGATTTTGGGGGCAATTAACTCTTCTTGATAACATCAGTATGGTCTAGTGTGTGCCAAAATGTCAACTGAACTTCAGTCTGCCTGTCTATCTAGCTGTCTATCTATCTATTAATCTATCTATTATCTATCTATATCTATCTATCTATCTATTATCTATCTATCTATCTATTATCTATCTATCTATCTATCTATCTATCTATCTATCTATCTATCTATCTATCTATCTATCTATATCTATCTATCTATCTATCTATCTATCTATATCTATCTATCTATCTATCTATCTATATCTATCTATCTATCTATCTATCTATCTATCTATATCTATCTATCTATCTATCTATCTATCTATCTATCTATCTATTAATCTATCTATTATCTATCTATCTATCTATTATCTATCTATTATCTATATCTATCTATCTATCTATCTATTATCTATCTATCTATCTATCTATCTATCTATCTATCTATCTATCTATCTATCTATCTATTATCTATCTATTATCTATCTATCTATCTATCTATCTATCTATCTATCTATCTATCTATCTATCTATCTATCTATTATCTATCTATCTATCTATCTATCTATCTATCTATCTATCTATCTATCTATCTATCTATCTATCTATCTATCTATCTATCTATTATCTATCTATTATCTATCTATCTATCTATCTATCTATCTATCTATCTATCTATCTATCTATTATCTATCTATTACCTATCTATCTATCTATCTATCTATCTATCTATCTATCTATCTATCTATCTATCTATCTATCTATCTATTATCTATCTATTACCTATCTATCTATCTATCTATCTATTATCTATCTATTACCTATCTATCTATCTATCTATCTATCTATCTATCTATCTATCTATCTATCTATTATCTATCTATTACCTATCTATCTATCTATCTATCTATCTATCTATCTATCTATCTATCTATCTATCTATCTATCTATCTATCTATCTATCTATTATCTATCTATTACCTATCTATCTATCTATCTATCTATTATCTATCTATTACCTATCTATCTATCTATCTATCTATCTATCTATCTATCTATCTATCTATCTATCTATCTATCTATCTATCTATCTCTCATCTATCTATCTTTATATATATAAGTAAATATATTTTATTTATATATTATATATATTTATATTTATAACTGATATATATATTTATATATATAAGTATAGATACATAGACTGATACATATATAGACTATAGATATCTATAGACTGAGATATATATATCACTCTCTATATATATCAGTCTATTTAGATATATATCAGTCTCATATATATCAGTATATGTATATATCTCAGTCTATATATATACACTTCTATATATCTATATATATACTTATCTCTATCATCTATCTATCTATCTATCTATCTATCTATAAGTAAATATATTTTATTTATATATTATATATTTATATATATTTATATAACTGATATATATATTTATATCTATAAATATAGGTATATAGGCTGATATATATAGACTGATAAATATATATAGACTGATATCTAGAACTATATATCTATAGACTGAGATATATATATCAGTCTGTATATATATCAGTCTATATATATAGACTGATATATATGTGTCAGTCTATATATATCAGTCTATTTAGATATATATCAGTCTATATATATCAGTATATGTATATATCAGTATATATATCTCAATCTATATATATATACACTTTTATATATATTATATATACACTTATATATCTATATATACACTTATGTATCTATATCTATATCTATATCTATATCATCTATATCTATATCTATATCATCTATACCTGTATCTATATATCTATAATCTAGATATCTATATATCTATCTATACATCTATATATCTATATATCTATATCTATATCTATCTATCTTTATATATATAAGTAAATATATTTTATTTATAGGTAATATATATTTATATATATTTATATATATATTTATAAATATATATAACTGTTATATATATTTTTATATATAAGTATAGATACATAGACTGATATATATAGACTGATATATAGATCAATATCTATATCTATATATCTATAGACTGAGATATATATCAGTCTATATATATCAGTATATATATCTCAATCAATATATATACACTTATATATATAAATATATATCAGTTATATATATATAATAAATAAATATATATCTGAATAGACTGATACATATATATCAGTCTTTATCTATATATATCAGTCTATTTAGCTATATATCTGTCTCTATATACATCAGTATATGTATATATCAGTATATATATATCTCAATCTATATATATACACTTATATATATCTATATATAAAAACTTTATCTATCATCTATCTATCTATCTATCTATCTATCTATCTATCATCTATCTATCTTTATATCTATATCTATATCTATATCTAGATCTATATCTATATCTATATCTATATCTATATCTATATCTATATCTATATCTATATCTATATCTATACCTATATCATCTATCTAGATCTATATCTATATCATCTATATCTATCTATATCTATATCTATCTATCTATCTATCTATCTATATCTATATATATACACTGAAGTTCAGTTGACATTTTGGCACACACTAGACCATACTGATGTTATCAAGAAGAATTAATATATATACACACATATATATATATTATATGTGATAATATATCATGTCAACTGCTAACTCCTTTAGCTTTTAGGAGAGGCCCCAGATTCTCTGTTGTGCTGCTCTGCAGAGCCAGAAACGTGGGCACGCTGCAGAAGCTGGCTCCCAGCAGCAAGTTTCAGATGAATGGAGACTGAGAGCTAAATGTTTTATCACAAATAAAGGAGGAGAAATGAATAGGAATTCCATCAGGAGTCTATTAAAGGCAGCCTCGTTGCTGCAAGCCAAGCCTGCTTGCTGCAATCACAGAATCATGTTCATTTGATATCAATGCAGGGTGAAAATATATTTGTCAGGCTAGGTAGAATTATTCAAGGGGGGGGAAAAAAGGTCTTGATATACGTATTTTTTCCCCCATATCCACTCACAAAGGAAGCAACCCAAAAGCCTCCAGTAATATTTTTAGGCTCTATACTGGTCCCAGGTGATGCTTTTCTTTTAGATAGTCTTGCAGTGACAGCAAACCTGTAACTGAAACATCTTTCACTGAAGCTTTCCTCATAAAAGGCTGAAAGAGATAACACAGGAAGAAGACAGGCTGTCAGGAAAATTGATGGTGGGAAGGAATCTCAGCTTTTTTCTTCCACCAAGAGCAAACAAAGTGCCTGATCACTTTCTTAAACCCTTCCCAGTGTTCTAGTGCTCAAAAGCAGCCTGTGCAAAGAAAATAAAATTAATTAAAGGAAGATTAAAGCAGATAAAATGAATTCCATGCCCACAAGGACGTGGCAGGCCCACTCAAGCAGGAGTCGGTGAAGTGTGGTGCCAGGGCTGCAATGCTGTGGGGAGGAATTGTAAGGTTTGGTTGTGTACAGCTGCAAGAAGGGGGTTTTCTTCTTCCCCTCCACAGGCCCAGGGAAGCCAACTATGCAGGATTTCTGCTCACTGATAATGGCACACACGCCACTGATGGCAAAGCAGTTTTAAGGAGAGCAGAAGAGTTAATCCTGTGTTACTGCACCAGAAAATTGCTGTTTCCTTGGGGGTGGAGGCAGGGGAGAGAAGAACACGGTGTGAACATTTTTCCAAGTATTTTGTTGTTATCTAGACCAGATTCTGTGCTGGTGGCTTCTCTTACATAACATTTTTCATCTCATGGTTAGGTTTTAGTGCCACTTTTGTGTGAATGACGCTGTCCCCTTGTCACTGTTCTCTGAATGGGACCTGAGCCCCAGCTCAGGTGATGATGTTGGTACGAGCACATCCCTGCTGGGTGAGGAAAATCAAAACAGCCAAAGGTAACAGGCAGAACCCTGGTAGAAAGCAGCCTGAAAGGACTCCAAATAAAGCTGCCTGCCTCCATTTGTACGTGTGTGCATCTGAGCATTCCCTGTTTGTTAAGTGCTGCTACTTTTAGAAGGAAAGAAAAATTGAGCTATCCAGGAGAGTAACACTGAGATAAATTTACTTACAATAAATAGAGTCTCGAGTTTCTACTTGTTTCAGAGCAAAGTCTCAGTTTTCTGATTTACTCTCATACTTTAGAGTTGTCTGGAGCCATTGCCCTTGAAACCTTGAGTTCAGTGGCTCCTTTCATGTGAAAGATCAGTGAGTTTGGAGAATGTGAATCTGTAAATCTTTGTTCTGTCACTGGGCTGCTTCTCAATGCTCCTCTTTTTCCTGTGTACTTACTTTGCTTCGTTATTCCTCTCAGGCCTTGTTTCCTACCCCAGAGCCTCTTGGTAAATTTTCCTCCTTGTGATTTGTGGATTGGGTTTTTTTTGGGAATACCTCTCAGCAGTCAGAACGTGGGTTTTGCTGCAGGGAAAGCTGAACCTACTGTGACCAGGGAGTCTGATTCCCACCTTCTCACCCTTGCTTCAAGTCTGAGTTGTCTACAGACATTGCTAGAAACAGTGAGCATCACGAGGAGTGGAGAGCAAGAAACAGTGAGCATCATGAGGAGTGGAAAACAAGAAACAGTGAGCATCACGAGGAGTGGAGAGCAAGAAACAGTGAGCATCATGAGGAGTGGAGAACAAGCTGTGCAGAGCTTCAGATTCTTGTGGTGGATCTCAGCACTCAGCAACTGAATAGAATAAAATCCCTGTTGTTCAGGCTATGTGCCACAAATCACATAAAAGCCAGGCTGCAGCAGCCACCCCAGGATGGAAAGATTATCCTGGATCTTGTTTCTCTTCCAGCTCCTCCTGTCCTGCTCAGAACTCCTGGAAATTGATTTTCCAGCTTGGCCTCCAAGGAGAGAAACTTTTCCAGACTGATATCTCCCAGGACAGAACAAAGCCAGCTGATTACCAGGAATGATCCACTCATAAAAGTCGAGCTGCAGGGTGGCTTAAAGAGGTTTCTCTTGTCAGGCTTCTGGAGCAGGAACAAGAAGCAGAGAGTGTGTGTGGAGGTGCAGATGGAGGTGTCTGGATGTCATCCAGGTCAGGTGTTTTGTCTCCTGCCTTCTCTGCCCTCATCTTCCCACTGAGTTTATCCAATCCACTCTATCAACCTCAATATCCTCTTTATTTCTGGCTTATAGCTTCTTGTTTTTCTAAAAACATAATTTGTTGCTAGTCCAGACCTTCAAAGATGTTTTTTCTTAGACCACAGCTAGAGATTTGACATAACTAGAATAACATTTATTTACCTTAGGAGTAGCTTACTATTTATTTACTATAAATAAATAGTAATATATGCCCTTGTTAATATGGACAGGCAAACTGCTGAATATGGATTTTTTTCAAGAATGGTAACTCTTCTTCAACTTTTGTCTTATTTTGAGGGATATGAGCAGTTCAAAGGCGCTTTGTGTGTGTGAGTGGCTTCTCCAGCCAATGTGGAAAGACTTCTCCAAAGACTGATTGATGCTGGAGTTCATCCCTGTCTTATCCCTCTCCTTTGACCAAAACCCACAAACCCAGGGCTGGCAGTGATGCATTAAAGGGATTTTTTTGAGTACAGCTCTGCTTTTATCTTTTACTGGATGTATAATCATGAGAAAAATTCATTTTCAGCATGTTCTTGATTCCACACCTGAGCAGCCAACTTTCTCCCCCTTGTTTTTTTCTATTGGTACAAAAACCTTTTCTCCTGCATTTTCTGATTATCCTTTATTGGCTATTTGCCCCTCACCCTAAGGCAAAATCCATCTGAGAAGTCCCTGGGGAAAAGCTCAGCTCTGCATTGTTACTTAGCACAACTTTGCATTGTCTCAGTGTAAGCATCCCATGGGCATCATGTGACCTTAACAAAGAAAATATTGCTTTTCTTGCAATATCCTAAATTCAATTTTTCTAGTCTCAGTGGACTAGATAATCTGTTATACTCAGTTAAAGATTTGAATTGTTCTACTTCTTCATGGAATATGTAATACTAGATAAGATAAAATACTTTGTGTTAGCTCCAAAATGAAAAGATAGCAGAACTCCTGCCAAATCAATATTATCATTTTTGTTTGCTTGTCTTTTTTTTTTTTTTTTTTTTAATGAGAGAAAGCAAATCTTGTTCCACCCCTGCTATAAATAATAGCATAATCTAAAGCAAAATAATCTAAAGATTAAGGCAATTTGTTTAGTTGGGAAAAGATGAGTAAAATTTGGTTACAGGATGTACTTACATTTTTCCTGTTAAAAATGAACGACTCTTCCTCTAGGTGTTGATTTTTAAAGACTTCTACATGCTTTCCTGGTCTTGGTAGACCAATTGGTAAATGCATTTTAGAATCTCAAATTTTTCATTTTTAAGAATTAATGTAACTTTGGTCTTCTTCTAGTTAATACTACAGAGAACTGAAGAGATCAGTGTTTGGGTAATCCCAGGATTTTGAATTTTGACTTTTAGTTGTAGGCTGTTAGACCTGTGCAAGAGAAAATCTAGTTAAGACTGAACTCCTGCAGCTGTTGGCATCTTAGATATTCTCAGCATCTTATTTTGCTTTATCTAAGCACAGCACTGTAATTGTAGATAATTCAATAAAACGCAATAATAAAATTAATGGGCAATTATGTGGGAACGATTTCTGCTCATCCACAACTCTTAAATAAAAGTTCTCTTTTTCAACTTCCTAGTTAGTTTCTGTAACAATTCCTTTTTCTTTTCACTTGGTGCCATGTTCCATTTCGATAAAGGTCTCCTTAGAGCTCAGCACTCAGAAAAGTGACAGTGCTGTCTGAAAATCAGCTTCTCAAATGCAGCTGAACCCATGGCTGAGTCCAAGCAACAAACCCTGGCCCAGCCACTGATCACCGACAGGTTTCCCTTGTCAGGAGTTATTCCCAGCTCTCAGTTCTGTCCCACATTTCCATAATTTATGGAAAACAGGTGCAGTAGCACAGAAGATGTTCTGCATCCCTCAATTTCCCCCGCTCCGTGGTGCTGAACCTCGCACCAAATGCACCGGCACGTTTGCTCTGGCCAGGCTGGGATGGGCTGCCCTCTGTAGCAGCATGACTTTTACAAGAAAGGGAAACATCTTCCTCCACTGCTGTGATCTTTGGGGAAGCACTCTCTGAAGAGTTTGATTAAATGCAGCTCTTTAACACAGCGTGGAACTCCTTCAGCCTTCCCCAGCGCCGGTGGGAAATGAGCAGGAGGCTGGCTCTTTGCTGTTCAATTTATACCCACTGAAAGTGATTCTCACATCCCTTCATGGCTGATCTGTACCTAGACAAAGCAGCCAATTTAAGGGAGGGAGCCCTTGTGTAGAATTGGGGCAGAAATAAATGTATTTTATGTGAGCACAGCCCAGAACACTCAAAATTAAATCCGTGCCCACTGAACAGAACAGCATTTAGGCAATGGCTGATCTGTGAGACCAGGAAGGGAATTTTTTTCTTTCTGATCTTCTTTGTAGCAGAAAGAGGAAATTCCTTTAACTGGTCAGAACACCTCCTAGGAAATCAATTGTGCAAATTATAAAGGGGGTGTAAATAAAAATTATTGCAAATAAGTAAAGGGGGTGTCCCATCTTAATTCTGTGCAATTGTCAATACATTAAACTTCCCCCAAGTCACTTTGCCCACTACAGTAACCTCTGAGTGATATCTTTAGCTTCACCCAAGAGATTTCTCATCTTATTTTTTCCCCTTCCAGCAGAGGAGGGAGGGAGAGTGAGGGAGTGCTGGGCAGGTGTCTGGCAGCCAGACAATGCCAACCCACCACAGATGTGCAGGTTCAAAATTGTTTTATATAACAGCAATGCCCCTTTGCTTTAGCCTGAGCTTCTCTTGGTTGTTTTTTTTTTCTTTTAGCACTTTAATATTTAACAATACTTCAGTAACAGGCGCCTCGCTTCAAGTGCCTGAACTTTAAAACTTTCCTCGTGAAAAGTTTCCAAACACCAAAAATCTTGCCACTGCTGTCATACTTGATGTGTGAGTTCTCCAGAACTTCCCTGAGGGAAGAAATTCTTCACACAATTGGAAAGCTCTTGTGCCCTGGTTCTTCAATTTTCTACTTGTTTTTGGACAAGACTCAGTGAGATAAAGATGTTCCAATACATCTCCTGCAGAGGAGCTGGAGAAATAACACCAACTTGTCATTCCAAATAAATTGTCATTAATGATTACTTAGGGCGTGAGAAGAAACAAGTTCACACTATTTATTGGAAAAATAACAGTATAAAGCAAAAGCACTGAAGGATCAATCAGGTTTTGTCACACTGTGAAGGAGAAGGAGGAGCTCAGTTGTGTTCCTATGTTCAGCCTTTGGCAGATAATCGTTCTGCAATTCTGTGCTGCTTCTTGACAGCAGGAAAGTCCTTGTGTCTTGATTCCCACTCCCTTTTATTTGTGTGGATCTCTGCTAAGCAAACCCCTTTAAACCATGCTCATTCAGGGAGCACTTTAGTCCAGTGCTCACCCAGATGTTGTTCAGCCAGCTACACAGGGATGGATTTAAAGTTAGTGTGAAAAATAAAGTTAATAATAATGTCTCAAGGCACTCTCAAAATGTGGAATGAGAATACGTGACAGTAATGTGGTTTTCTGATTCAAATCCTCAGTTTGGGGCTGTAACCTGATTTTTTTTGATTTAGTTTAAAATCTCAGCCTGTTTCCTTCACAACTTCGATGTTTCTTCCCCTGCTCAGTCCAGATGGCACTGCAGTAATTTTGTTCTTTATTATATAAACATAATATTTTCATGGCATATAAATTCATAAATATTGTCTTGTATGCATAGTTTTGTGTCTGTATGGGAAAGGTTCCTCAAAATCAACATGAATTGTTTATTCCCATTTTCCCTGTTGACAGCAAGCGTTTTTGGGAGGAAAATTTCCCATCCTTGCTTGCTGAGTATGTGATTGGGGATGGAGGGAGGATCTGAAATCAGATTCCTGCCCCTAGGCCTGTTCATCTGAGCATCCAAACCTCTCCTTTTTTCATGTGGTTATTTTTTCTTGCAGCAGAGTGGAGAGTTAGTTGAAAATATTTTCTCATTATGGACATTGAGAGTGTACACACGTGCTGGGGAATAGCATTTGAACATAAAAAATAATTTCTGAAAGTCATCATTTAAAAATTAGTGTTAATTTTGAGAACAACACCTGCAAGGTGCTGTTCTATACCACAGACAAGAGTGGGAAAATAAATTGGTTAGTGCCAGTTCTTCAGGAAAGGGTTTTAGTGTTACAGTGGTTTGCAAATTGAATGTGACTCTACAGTTTTAAATTATTGCAAGAAGAACAGGAGCCGTGCTGGGTTGGATTTGAAAGTGACTGTAGCCTAGATGATGTGTAAAATAATGTCTCAGTGAAATAATGTCTCAGTAAAATAATGTCTCAGCAGTTCAGCAGTTATGTCTGTCTTGGTGTATTTATAAGAAGTCCCATCTGAAAAGAGCTGAAAAGCAAGCCACAAAAGGTTAGAAACCCGGATATCTTAGGCCTTAATGACCTGGAATTATTTAGCAGAAGGACATAATTTGTTTTCCATGTGATTGACAGAACAAGAATTACTAAGCTTAAATTAAAGCTAAAGGGAGGCATCTAATTGTTTGCAACTCACTAATGGTGAAACAGCAAAGTAGATTTTTGAACCCTATTTCTCAGAGGTTTTAAAGTCAGGTTAGATAAATACCAGTTAGGAAAGACTTGGACATAACACACATTTGCTTTGAAATGGGGCTGAAATAATAAATGGCTTCTCAAGACCTGTTTTCTGTGACTAGAAATCAGTGGGAGCTCCACTGAAATGTGGCAGCTGAGTCAGTAACCCCTGAACAGAGAACAGAAAAAGAAACACCACATTCTATTATTTTCATGGCTTCTGTCTCCTTCTATCTGAAACCCCCCCATGATCACTTTTTGGTTTCCAGTTTGCTGGAGGACAGAGAAGTGGTTACCTTTATAGCCAAGTGATGTGAAACTGCAGCAATATTCTTCTCCTCGCACAAAAGGAAACAGATTTAAAAGGTGGCAAAAAAGTGTCAAATAATTCTGTCTGCTATCATTAAACAAAGATTCAAAGATAACAAGACTGATGTAAGGAAGAATTACATTTTACACCCGACTTCTTGCTCTTGAGAGCATGCTTAACACAGAGTTAAACTAAATGAAAAGAATAAAATATTTGCATAATTAAACTGTGGAGGTGGTTGTTGCTCAGTCTGAAATCTCCTGGAATACATTGCTTTGTGAACCTGCTATTCCCAATTTCACCAATTTCATCTACACCAGATCTCATTAATTCTACCAGTAAGCAGGAGAAATATTGTCTGATGTACTTGGAGATTAATTATGCTTGTGTCAGTCTCTCCTTTATAAGAGAAGGCAGTTCATTCCAACAACAGCAATTCTGTCTGAGTTCACTTCAAATGCCATTATGATAGAATGCAATTTTGGGAATAATGCAAATGTGAGTTTCAGTAGCTGGAAGCTATTTTGTTTTAATGAGGTATGAAGTGACACACCTCATGTGCACTGCAGCTTCCACCTCTGGCTTGGGAAAGGAATACAGAGACCATGAATATGATTAAATTTAGTACTGCTGTAATTCACCTAATGCTAAAGCTAAATTTAGGTAATTGCTCTATGTTATTTAGGCAGATGACCCCAAAGTAGTTTGTTTCTGCCAAATTATACCTTATTAAGGTTCAGTATCTAGTTTTATTTCATTATAACTCTGATCTCTGTTGTTAATAGGGAGAGCTTGATGTTGTATTTCAGGCAGGAGAAAGCACAGTTCAGTTTCATGTGATGCAAGGCAAAAGCTACCACTTTGCCAGGAAGCTGAGAAAGGTAGCTGTAATTTTCAGAAACAACTTGCCTGTATCCTGGAATTTTTCCTGCTATGCCCTGCTTTGGAAGACTAGCACACCCTTCTTTTCCACATCTAGTGCAACCTTGCTTTTTTCCTGCTCTCTGGTAGAATTATGTCACTGTATAAACAGAAACAGCAGAGGGAGAGGAGAAAGACACTAAGAGTCAAGTTGAAGGAAAATAAAAAGGGAAAAAAATTACCAGTAGTAAATGCCTGTAAGGAGGGTATTTTCTCAGTAGAGAAATTGGAGGGTTTTTCCAGTCTCCAATGTGGTTTCATAAAGACCACAAATGAGACACAGAATATGTGGAGAGAGACAGACAAATAGTGGATCTGTGCTCCCTCCCTGAACTGAAAAACCTGGCCAAACCCTCTGGAAAAGGATAACTGTGTGAAGAAAGATGAATGCATCACATATTTTAAACATACCCTATATATTTTAATTGCTTGTAAATAGAATAATTTACATCATGAACACTTTTCAGTCTCAGCACTATTTATCAGAGACACTGATCTCCAGTCCTGTGTGAACACTGCTCTGAATTTCTGTGTATCTAGGCTGGAGTGAAACTTTTGGGGAAGAGTTCCTTTGATTCCTTGGTTTGGGGCCTTTCCTTTGACTCGAGTTCCTCTGAAGCTGTTTGAGAGAAAAGGCAGAACAAACTTAATATATCTGTGACCATGTCATGTCCCCAGCAGTTCTGGCTCAAGAGCTGCTGCCTGCAAGTTGCATTTTTTGCATTTTTACCCATTTTTTTGGCAGGCAGCTGCCAAAACCGCTTCTCCTGGGTGCTGCTCTCCTCGGGAATGGGCCGTGCCTGCTCCTCTCCGGTAAGAAACTTCTTTTTGGCAGCAGGAAGGAACCTGCCAGAGCTAGCAGTGCTCTCCTCTCACCCCATCAGCATCTCTTGTCCAGCAGTGTTCTGTGTCAGCTCTGCCCTGGATGATGAATGGATTCTCTTGTGCTGTTGGTGCTTCTCTGACAGCTCAGGCAGCTCCAGGGACATCTCTTTTCATCCCCAGGGTGTTTTATATCTCCACCTAAAACTATGAGATTGTTAAACAAGTTTTCTTACTGGGGCTAGATCTTGCTTACCAACCTTTTTAAAGTGTCCTTTTCTGCATTTGGGCCAAGCTAACAATGATTTCCTAATTTATTGTTACAGTTTAGAGGCAGTTTTATGGGTATGGGGAAAAACTTCTCCACCAAAAGGGTTCTCAAGCCCTGGAAAAGGCTGCCCAGGGAGTGGAGCCACCATCCCTGGATGTATTTAAAAGATATGTGGATGGGGACATGTTTTAGTGCTGGCCTTTGAGGTTTTTTTGCCAGCTGAAATGATTCCATGGCTCCCTAGAACCTCATTTATTCTAACTGCTTCCTTGAAAATACATCTTAAACTAAGGCATGCTAAAATGGAGCAGTGGTGTGCTTTGCTGAGTTAATTGGGTGCTGTGTTCTGATGTGGGCCTTTGAATCACCAAATTATAAAAAGAAATATAAATATAAAAATATAAAAATATAAAATATAAAAATATAAATATAAAAATAAAAATGCCCAAGAGCTGACATAACAAATGGAACAAATGGGACTTAGGTTGGCAGTCAGAACTGCTCACTGAGAGCAGAACTCACAAGTTTGTTGTAGTGTCATCCAGAAAGGCCAGACTCTTTTAACAAATTTTATATTCATAAAGCCAGCTGCCAACTTGAACAGTCAAGACATTTTATAGAAGAAAAGCTATGCTAAAATAGAGGTGATCTAAATATAGCATTTTTTTCCCTACATACCATTCATAGCAGGAACCATAGCATGGATATTGCTTGTTCAGAAACCCACCTACCCTTTAATAACACATTTTCACCTGCACACGGCTGCCAGCATTGCTGTTTGCAACCCATAAATGATTTGGGCCTCCTCATACCCATTGTGTGTGTGGTCTTTTCAATTTCTTTTTAAAAAACCCTTGCATCGTCTTTAGTCCATGTTCAGGACCAAGGGGAAGACTCAAACAACCAGCTCACAAATGTAGCTGAAATACCACGCTGGCTTTTGGGAACAGCAGATATCAATTTCTGGGCATGTGTTTCATGCAGTCTTCACAGAAATTATTGAACAGGGCTCCTGCTGTTAGGAAATAAATAATGTGAGAATTAAAGCTTGCTCCAGAAGCAGACTTCTCTGAGTGCAGTTGGTGATGGGATGAGGGGAAAAAGGTGCTATTTTTTCACCAGCCATTATAAGGTAGCTGTTCTGCTGCTACAGCACCATCAGGCCCCTTGCTTTTATAGAATAAAACACAACAATTTGGGAAAAAATTCTTTTGTGTGGGTTTGGATCGTTGCTGAATTCGGGCCACAAAGAATTTACTCCACAATAGGCTGTAAAGCTCATAGGGAGCCATCCTTTGGAACATTTATTAAGAACACATTTTTAATCCAGTGCAGTTATCAACTTCAAGTGTGACTTTAGGAAGTATGAAATTATTGATGCTGCAATAAAAAGATGAGGATTTCTTTCTGGAAGACATGTTTTGACACATGTTGTTATGCGCTAAGTGATGAGTTGAAAGCGCTGTTGGGCATAAAGCAGCAAGGCAGAGTGAAGAGGAAAACTTTGCAGTGGAATAATCTGTTACCAGAACAGCTAACACTAAAGAGGCCTGACTTTTCTCACTGAAAAGAAAAAAAAGAAGAAAAAACATATAAAAAATAACCAGAAGTTCAAATGGTGTCAAACTTCCTTCTAAAACCGCAGATTGCTCTGTTTATTTCTTTTAGCTCTCGAGTTTTAAGGGATCTTTCTTGGGTTTGGATCCAAGGTGACTTAAAAATGAGTAGCAAACAGAAAGCAGGTTTTAAATCCCATTTTCTGTAGAACATTTTATCTTCCTCAGCGTGTCTGTAATGTCAAGCTCTGCGTCAGTGAAATCTGGCACCATTTGGAAGCCAATTCTGCTTCCACAAGAAAAATTTCTTCCTTGGTGGAAAGGAAACTTAATCTTTTCATAGTGTATTTAATTTTCACATTAAACTTGGAGCTTTTTCTTTTCATTCTTCATTAGCTATCATTTTCAGCTGGGCTCAGAAACTGCATGAGCTGAGGAAACCATATGTTTGGGATTATATTTTAGCAAAAACTTTTCTGATTTGTCAAAACCTCTTTGAACTGCTTTTCTGGCATGTTCCTCTGTAAATATTTGAAATGAGATATTTGTGTGCCAAAGAACTGAGGGAATTCAGTTTGCTGTGGAGTATGTGAAATGCCTCTTGAATAATTTATCATAAAGCAACCTAATTAGGGCTTTATTAAGCTTTAATTCGTTGCTTTAAAATTAAACAGCAGGAATGGTGCAGTAAAATGCTTTTAATTCCATATGTAGTGGAGGGTATATCAGCTACCCTATGTACTCATACCTTGCAGGGGCAGCTCAAGTGCTGCCACCAGAAGTTTAATTCAATAAGTTTACAAGATTTTTGAGCTCTTCTCTATAATTTCAGCTCAACTTGAAAATCCCAGTGGGGAATTACCATGTAGAATGCAGACATGAAAAAGAGGCTTTCAGAGGGGGACTGTCTGCAAAAAGGAAAGTTTCTTCAGTAAACTGGAATTATTTGAAGCATTTAGGGAGAGATGTGTGCTTTAATAAGAAAAAAAAACACATATTTTTTTTTCAAATTTAGTAACCTTAAAAGGTATCTTCACCCCTCTAAGAAATGCAGCTTTTCCAAGAACCATCCACCCAGCAGGCACAGAATTGATGGAGTCAGGACAAATGGGATGCAAATTACAGAGGAAGAGCTACAAGATCCCTGTGTCCATCTGGGATGTGGTGTGGGAAGTCTCTCCATGTCCTGCAGGAACTGTAGGAGATTTTAACTTGAGGGATCCTTCACAATCAGAGCAGGTATTTAAATACAAAGACTTAAAATGCAAAAATGCATGGTCAGGCAGGACTCCAGCAATCTGAGACGTGCTTGGTGTTGCCAGCACGGGCAGCAGGTCTTCAGCTTCACCAAAGAGCCACAAACTTTCAGTAAAATTCACTTTAGATGTTGCCTGTCTTGCCCTCCTCCGTGTTTCATCAAATGCTTCTTTCTTTTATTTACACCTGGGTAGATCCCGTTCCTCCTCAAACCTGCTGTTCCCACACTCAGCCAGGAAAGTTGGGGGAAAAAAAAAATATTAAAATATTTCAAATGAGAGTTTGAAAGGTGCTCAGAGGATTTGGGAGCAGAGAAGATTTGCATGGGACATACTCATACCTAATTTTGAGGTTACGTTGTTGAGGACAGTACTTTGCTGCAGTCAAAATAAAAAAATGTTATTCCAAATCCATGTAAAACAGGAGGTACAGTAGTCATATCTTTTCAATTTTTGAATTGGATAATTGGCATACTTTCAAAGGCCAGATCTGCCTTAATTGTTTTTCTGGCTTGCCTGCCCATAGATTATTTTAGTGGTCTCTTTTTTATTGTGTTTCTGTCCTGGCTTCAGGATCTCTCTGGTCCAGTGATTCTCTTATGGGTTGTTTTGCTAAGACAGCTGGAGGCTAAATTCAGGTTTTAAGAGAGAACACAAAATTCTGCAAATGTGTTTTCAAAATATCTAGGAATAAACACATTTTCTAGGAAAACAAAGATACCTATTTTTCACATTTAATGTTTCATGAGAAACAATCAGTGCTTTTGTAGGTAAATCAGTGAATAGAGAAATTAGTTACAATTTCTTTTTCCTGTAACAGAAAAAAAAAAAAAAAGCTTCTGAAAAATGCAGCCAGCAGTAAGAGATACCTGATTTAAAAAACCCCAAAAATTCAACCATGACTATCAGTTCTTTTAGTGAAAGCTAAGAACAAATACTCCAAATTCAGGTAGCTCAGGCAGTTGGAACTCTTTAAGTGCACATATAATCTTCACAAAACCTTTGATATTTTCCCATTAGTGGCAAAAAAAATCCTCAGTTCCAAATTACAGCTTCTAAGAAAACTGTCTGCTGCCAGGACTTCACACAGGGAAATAATCATTCCTGGAATTGAAACAGATCTTTTCAACGAGCCTAAAAACCTGAACAAACTGTGCTCATTCACTTGGTGAGGATCCACCCCTGTGACCCAAGCAGCCTCTGCCTTCCTTGTGCTGGCAGAAGTTAAGCAAGGGCTGTGTCTTCTCCCATTTGATGTCTCAAATGCCTTCAGCTGTGCTGAAGATTTATCTGAAGCTCAAAAGTGAGAGCAAATTTGTCTTCTTGAGACAACGTTAACTCTGAGCAGAGACTTCCCAGCTCAGAGCATTTCTGGAACTCCCTCTCAAATACCTTGTGAGAGAAGCTGGAGGCTGAGGTTTTGCTGAGCCTTTGGTTTGTGAAACCTTGGGGTGAGAGCAGGTGGGATGGCACGCAGGAGATTGAATGTTAAAAGAGAAATCTTGGTGGAAGCAAGATATCCAGGCAGAGCTGGCGGAAGATCAGCTGTCAGACAGAGCCAGGTGTGCTTGTTTCACTCCCTGTGAGTGCTGCCAGTCTGTTGAATGCTCAGAATTCTGCATTTCAGAAAGGGAATAGGGATTGTGTTGAGCTGTCCTCCAGCTCCTCTGGGCACCGACATTGTATGGCAGCAGCAGGGAGGGCAGGAGGAGATAAAGACATTCCTCACACTTGGAATTGCAAAGAGCCCCCCAAAAGGAGGAGCTTTGGGAGAGGAAAACTTGGGCTCCTGCATCGCAGAATCACAAAACTGCAGAATTCACAGAATCTCAGAATCTCAGAATCACAGAGTCAGAGAACCACAGAATCACAGAATTCACAGAACCACAGAATCCCAGAATCCCAGAATCACAGGATTCACAGAACCATAGAATCACAGAACCACAGAACCACAGAATCACAGAATCCCAGAATCACAGGATTCACAGAACCACAGAATCCCAGAATCCCAGAATCACAGGATTCAAAGAACCATAGAATCACAGAATCACAGAACCACAGAACCACAGAATCACAGAATCCCAGAATCACAGGATTCACAGAATCACAGAAGCAGAGAACCACAGAACCACAGAATCACAGAATTCACAGAATCACAGAATCAGAGAACAACAGAATCACAGAACTCACAGAACCACAGGATCACAGAATCCCAGAATTCACAGGATTCCCAGAATCTCAGAATCCCAAAATCCCAGAATCACAGAATCACAGAATTCACAGAATCCCAGAATCCCAGAATCCCAAAATCCCAGAATCCCAGAATCACAGGATCACAGAGTCCCAGAATCCCAGAATCCCAGAATCCCAGAATCCCAGAATCACAGAATCACAGAATCACAGACTCACAGAATCACAAAATTCACAGAATCCCAGAATCCCAGACTCACTGGGTTGGAAGAGACCTCCAAGATCACCGAGTCCAGCCCAGCCCTGACACCTCAACTAAACCACGGCACCAAGTGCCACCTCCAGTCTTTTTTTAAACCCATCCAGGGATGGTGACTGCACCACCTCCCCAGGCAGACCATTCCAGTGTTTTATCACTCTTCCCATCAAGAACTTTTTCCTTTTTTCCTTTTTCCCCCACCTAAATTGTGATGGGGAAAAACTTGTACCATGGGTGGGAGCCTGATAAAGCTGCTCAAAATTAGTTCTTACACCTCATTTCCCTTTGGGAACTCATTTTGGGGTATATTTGTAGTAGCTGCCTCGGGGTGTGCGTTAGGAAATGCAGATTTGTTTATTTCTTTGTTTGTTTGTTTTTTTAATATTCAAAATATTCTTTTTGTTTGCAGTTTTCCAGCTCTTGTAATTGCAGCTGTCAAAGCTGGCTGTATACCATTAGACCATGAGACCTTTTTTTCACCATCTTTATTCTGAAACTTGTCAATTTAAATTATCATTTACATGGAAAGACAAGAAAAAAACCCCACAGTTTAAGGTTTTTTCCTAACAAACGATTCAAGGATGAAATCTATTTCAACACCTAAGAGAAAATAAAATTGGATTTGAAGAACTTTGGCAGTTTTTTCCAAAGTTTTGGGGGCACAGGAAATATTAGAAATTTGAAGAAAGGCCAAATATTCAGGGACATGGAAATGCTCAGAAGGTTATGGGAATAATGTCCCTGTGTACAGTATGAAAGCCTTTGCAATATTGAAATTTCTTAGTTTAACTCAGTGGAATCAAGTTTTACACAGAATTCTGTGCCTGATTTTCCATGAAACATTTTATAAAATTTATCTTTTTAGTCAAAATTACGAATCATCCTTGGTGTTTGTCCCTTCTTATCTTGCCTACAAAGAAAATTCAGATAATTGCTTATCTTAATACTATCTAGCTATGCATGAAAACCATTTCTTATAATTTAAATATGTTGAATATCAGTACTTAAAGTGCAGCTTTAAGTTATCTTTTAAAGCAGATTTTAAGATTTAATGTTTTTATTTTTTTTTTCTAATTTTTTTTAAAATTTTATTTTTAGTTATCCTGCTCTAACAGAGCTGACAAGGAAGATGTAGCAAAGATTAGCCAAGAAGGAGAAGGAGATTTTGTGTCTTTATGCACTTGGGATGAGTTAGGGAAAGTGGAGCAGATGCAGCCTGCTTGGAAGGGAAAAGAAGTTTATTAGGAAAGTTTGTTCCCTCCAAGCCTGGTTGTGTAACCCTGAGGAGGCTCAGCTGTGTTCTGGCCTTGTCATACACATCATCCAACCTTCTACAACCTAATGTTGGTTAAAAAATGAAATACTTAATGCTTTTATTTTTAAAAAATAAATTGTGGTAGGCAGCTAACGTCAGCCCCTTGCATGAGATAATTCTCCACGGTGGAACAACACAGATCTGAAATACACTCCTCAGGGATATCAGCTCCTAATTTTTGTTTAAAAGAGCACATATTAGGGAAACTTGAGAGAAACTGTGGCCAGCCCTGCTAGTCCAGCAAAAGGAGGACAAAGGATGCAAAGCTGACACTGCCTTAAGTGCTCTGGAAACACTGAAACAGTCATTTGCTGCTGAAGTCCAACACTGCTAAAGAAAAACACTTTAAAATATATCAGTACACAGTTTGGAGTTATAAACTTCCCCCCTCCAATTTAAAACCAAAACAAATTCCTGTTCTGATCTCTGTTTACCACCATGAATTGTTCCTGACAGGGTTTTCACTGCCACAGAGCGTGGTGAGAGCTGGAAATCTCCAAAGGCAGGTAGGAGAGAACAAATAAACACAACATCTCCAGCACTGCCCCTTCTTCTGAACAAGTTAACTTCACAAACTCCAGAACAAGAAGTTCTTTCCCTGTGCATGTGTGGTTTTTTCTCTCCTGGCATGCTTTGGCTCAGGTTTTTTTTTATAGGGCATAAGTTCTCTTTGCTGGGAACACGGGGAGTTTTAAAAAAGCAGAAGTGTGTTCTGAAGCTTTTCTCTCAGTGGAATATGCAATGTGATAACATAAAGATCTCTCTCCTCTTCCCATCTGTTTAGTGTCACAAAACTTGTGGGAACAGAATATCTCTGAGGCCATATCCCTCTGTCAAATTTCGTTAGAACGGAGGAATGTGTTCCAAAGCTATTGGAGGAGATAAACAGTGTGAAGTTATAGTCCAGATTTCCTTAGGATCAAGGAGGAAAAAAAAATAATAAAAAAATCAATGTTCTCTATCTCTGCAACAGAAAAGCAAATTTCCATCATTAGGAAAATTCCTCCCTGGGTTTATAGCAAGTGTGAATTATGTTAATGCTGGGTTTGTCTTCCTGGCCTTTTGTTCAGGTGGAACAATGTAATATTTGCTACCTGGGCTTCAGCAGCTGCTCTTGAGACATTCTGGGTTAGGCACTCTTGTCATATCATCAGCATTTGGGGGAAAAAAAGGAAGCACTGAGCAGTTGTCTCAATTTCCTAATCCCTGGTGGTTAAACTGGAGATGCCACCATCAGCACTTACCAAAGAAAAAAATATTGTTTATTTCTTTTTTTCTTTTCCAGGTAAAATATTACAGCTGAAAATGCAGTCACAGAGGGGAACCAAAACATGCAAAATACAAAGTCACTCTGTTCATTGGTTTTGTCTGTTCAGTAATTATAGATTCTGCTTTTAAACTTCGCATTCTAAAACCTTTTCTCTTGTGAAACTGTTGCACTGTGGGAATGGTTAGCTGCTAGGGAAAATTAATTGATGAAGATAGCTTAAAAATTGTCATCAACACTGCATCAAACACAATTTCTAGCTCCCACAATTTTGGTTTGGCTTGGTGCTGCCGTGCCTCAGTTTTACTGATTTTGTGGTGGTTGTATCTTTTCTCCATGAAATGACTGCATCCTCTTATTATCTTTTCACAATTCAGTATTTCAGTTTGGTTTTTTTTCCCTTTTCTGTCCTTGCTCCAAGCTACCAGGAAATCCTTGGCAAACCTGAATTGGGCTAAAGTCACTCATCAGGTGATGTTACTCATGAAAGTGCACAGGAGGAAGGTTTTCCTCTGTCCCCAAGCTCCAAGTGATGATGTGTGGCTGCTTTTCCTGTGCTAATGGAAGCCCTGACTTGCTTTTACACTGCTGGAAGTGATCCACTGCTCTGCTGCAGGAGTGCAAATGCTTTGCCAGATACAATTTTCCTGCTCTTACTAAGGAAACAATTGCTTTTTAACAATGCAAATGAAGATCATCAGCATAATGATAGTTCTCTCAGCATTTGAAAAATTATGTGTGACTTTTTACAATTATAATGAAAGTATTAGTAGACCTTAATAACACTAAATAACAGTTCTTTCTATACTTCCAGCCAATAAAAGCTCCAATATTTTATAGATTTTTTTTTTCCTCCTGGATTCTAAATCCCCTAAAGATAATAATTTAAAAGAAACATGTAAAATTGGATGCATTAAATGATTTTTGCCTCTTCCTTTGTGTGAAAGATGGCTAAATAATCTTGGCAATTGTTTTGGAACAAAACAATTTAATTTTGTGAACTACTGGGGCTCGGTGTCAGCCATCACATATACAAAGGTTTAGTTCTGGAAAATATTTCACTGTAAGGTGTTTTTCCTTTAAGAAAACCTCTGAGGACATATAATGTATTTTAAATTGATTGCTGTATCTTCCTGAGATCTCTGGACCGAGGACATTTTGTTTTGCCATATTTCATACACCCAAGGGACAAATCCTCTTTGAGAGCTATGCAAACCTTTGTGTAATTAAAGAACAAATACCAGAAGAATATTAAAGAGCAGAACTCCAAAACCACACTCTAAAGCCAGAGGTTGCTGAGGTGCATTTAAGGAAATAGTGATGCATCAGCCACAAATATCCTAATATAATTCTTTAAAAAGTATAACTGTGTTTGTCATTCCCTTGGGCATTTTCTGTGGGCTGTGCTTCCTCACTTTGGAAAAATGCTTATGCTGCTTCTATTTGCACAGCAGCAGAAAATGCTTTTGTGCAGTGAACTTTTTTCTCCTTTGAGGCACTGATTTGTTGGTTTTTTTTTTTTGTAGGAGTAATGCTTGTCTTTTCCAATGGCTGATGTTAGTTATTCCATGGGATGCAGGTCTTTGGGAACAGCTCCAGTGTGGTTACAGGGGGAGCTTCCTTACAGAAGCCAAGCCCAGTAGCCCCCTCTGCTACCACAACCTCGCCATGGAAACCCAAACCAGATGTCCAGAGCAGAATTCCCAGCTTTTAGGAGCTCTTTCTTGAAAAGCTTTCAGTCCTTGACCAAAAAGAAATGAAAAAAGTGTCAAAGAGGTCTCACACCTTGGGTTGGTTCCACTTCCTTGGTACTTGGCTGTTCTCCAGAATAACACTGTCACACTCTGAATTTTTTCAGTTCTCTGCCCTTGGTGACATCTAGCAATGGACTTGAGGATTTGTTCTATTTTTAACCCATTAACAATATCAAATTGTGTTGGCTCCAGTGAGCTCACCTCATTACAGTGTTTGCATATTCTCTAATGGGGATAATTTCCTTGTGCACATCCTTTTCTCCTTCTTATTTATCATCTTCAGCCCGGCACTTTTCTAGTCCCTGACCAGAGGTTTGGTAACGTGTGGGGTTTTATTGCACTGTTGGAGCTGCAGTAGCTGCAGTCAGTGATTTATCTGAGCAGGTGGTGCCAATTTCTCTGTTGTTTCTACCTGCAAACAATCGGAAATCAATGGTGAGTCCCGACCCCTTTTGTGGATAGCACCGATTGTCTTGTCTGGAAAAGCCGCTTTTCTTTGTCTCTGCCTTGGAACCAGACGGGCCATTCTGTCTCATGTTTTGTAGCATTTTAGATCCAATCTTCCAGCGCTTGAGGATTGTTTTTTATCCAATATCATTGTCTTTTCCCATGACTTTTTCATTATATGTGGCAGAGCACCCAAAGAAACCAACCTAAAACACCTTTTCTCCTGCTCTGATAGAGAACTGATTTGCAGCAAGACTGCAGCACTGACTGTTTAATCTGAAATGAGCCACAAAGTTCTCATGAATCTTTACTGGAAAACGTCTTTCTCACATTTTTATCAAGTTCAGCAGCCCTGAGTTTCCTCAGTGAATTCTGACTTAACTCGCCTAGGGGAGAAGAGCAAAGAAAATGCTTCGACATAGCAGCTGCTCCTGAATTTGCTTGTCAGGACTTGGTACCAACAAAAAGGTGAAAACCTTGTACAGAGAACCCTGCAGCTGTGGGAAGTTTCACAGCTTTACCCATCCTGCATGAAAATCAGTTAAAGACAAAAGGGGTGTTCTGGTTTAGGGCAAATTTTGGGGAGAAAAGGGGTGTAAACTGTGTGTGCATGAGTGAAAGCAAATTTGTGGTGGAGCCTGGGGAGGAAAAAGAGTTCTGAATAAAAAAGGTATTGATAATTTCAATGCTCATTTTAGATCAGGAGAGTCAGCAGAGCTTTGTGTGATCCAGGTTTCCTAAGCAGCTTTCCATCAGGGTGAAACCTGCTGGATGTTGATGGATGGATGGGAATGTGCTCAGTGGAAGGTCCAGAGAGCGAATTAAATTGAAAAAGCTGACAAATTGTTTCCAGTTTGCTGCTGAGACAAGACTTCTGCTGCTTGCTTTAAATGGCAAAACAAACAAGTGGGAGGTTCTCTTGTACAGGGTGGGAATTTTGGGAAAGGGAATTGTACTGATGGCTGTGAGGGAAGATGGAGTGTGCTTAGCCAGCTGCTTAACACGAACATGAAACCTTGTCTGGGTGAAAAATGCTGATGCTTTTATCGATAAGGCTCAGCAAACTGTAAAGTACATGCTGCCATCCATTTTCATGCTATAAATGTACACCTTACCTCAGTTTGTTTAAAGCTGTGCTGCATTAATCTGTGTTTCATTCCCCCAAACTTGTTTTGCTTTTTCAATTACTGCCCTCAGATCCTTGTGGCAAGCTAGAGAACTTTAATTTTATTATTTTAGCTTTTGAGGGTAGGTTAAATGTTGATTTTAGCTTTAGAGGACAGAACCAGAATATTCTACAAAGATACTCTTTGAAAGTGATTTATCTGACATAGAGAGTTTGTGTTGGAGAAATCATGGTCAATGAAACAAGATGATGGCAGCAAAATCCCAGGCAGTGAATTCAGCTGGAATGTGATTGTTGTCTTTGCAACATGACACTGTGGGTTCAAGAAGGGAATAAGTAAATTAATTAGGGATGGGATCACAAAACCATGTCCTGAGTTTTGGGAAGTGGATTTTGTTACCATTTCAGTCTGTGGATGGTTCTACAACCAGAGAAACTGAATGCAATCTCTTGGACCTTCCTGAAAATGTGATTAAATTGTTTTGGACCTGCAAAAAAACCAAAAAGAACAAAAAAAAAAACCCCCAAAACCAAAAAATTGTAGGTATCTGAAGCTGTCAGCAACTGCAAAACCATTTTAGAGAAATGGTTTTGTGTTTGGCACACCTGACCTTTGTTTGTCAGAATATTGACTTGGGAGCAAAAAGATTTTCAAACACTGGTAAAAAGTTCAGTGTGATTTTATTTATACATGATAATGAGTTTCAAATAAATACAGATATTATTTTGACAGAACAGACTTCAAGTTTTAATTGGGAAGATAATAAAGTAAACAATATTTAAGATGAGGAATACTGAATCTACCTGTTTTGAAGGATTATGGATTACTGTAACAGTAAAAGCAAAGAATAGAAAAAAGTTAAAATGAAAACTTCAGGCACTGGGGTTTTTTTAGGTTTTCCATAACATGGAACAGCTTACATAGAGAAATTCTATTTTCTTTAACTTGGTTTATGGTTAAAGAAAAAGGTTTATCCCAGCTTGATAATAGAATGGCACTTAAAACGAAATCTTTAATCAGCATTATAATTGTTATTATTATAACACTATTTTATTAATCCCAGGGTTGATTTTTCTGGGCTTCTTCACTGAAGAAAATTCCTTCAGCTGCTGGGTTTGGCTGAATAGCCCTCATGCTTTTTCTAGAACCATTCACCTCAAACCATCTCTAGGAGGTGTTCTAGCACACTTGGCAGGAGATCTCTCTCTTTCTCTCTCTTTTTTATTTTTCAGCTGTTCAATTCTGTATAAATATTTAAATATTCACTGGAAAAGGTGTTGGCACTCAGGTGCTGCCCCTGCCAGCTGAGTGCCCCAAGCCCAAAGCTATAAATTCATTTTCAATGCTCTCTGTTTGTCCCAATGAATATTTCAGGGTTTCATGTAAAATTGAACAGGGAGAGGAGGGACTGACTTTGGGAGGACTTTTGCAGGGTGGTAACGACGTTATCCTGGGAAAGAGGGAGAATTAAATTCATCAGGGGGGGAATTAAATACGAGGTGAACTTGAACAAGAGTCATCTCACACCCCACAGAAGAGTCACAACTTTTTTAAACTTTAAGGGACTTCCTTTCTGCTCTTTGTTTTTTTTTTTTTTTTGCCCCCTTGGGATTGCTTTTATTTTTTTCCAAAATGAAATACTTATTGATTTGTTGGAAACTTGAAAGCTTTTTAGTGTTAATGCAAGAAAGAAGATTTCTTTTATTTGCTGACTGTACCTCTCACATTATGTAAAGATGTGCTGCTGCCTTTTAACCTGCTAATTAAAACTGTCCCCAGCCAAGCACCAAGAGAAGGAAAAATGAGAATTTTTCACTAACTTTTCATTTCTCTCTTTCCAGTGTTTTGTTCCTGTCCTGTGAAACATAGAATAACAGAGGCAGAAGGATTAACAGTTGAAAAATTAAATCATAGCTTTAGCTAAATATCAAGAAATAACTCTTGGGTAAAATTGAGTAGGAGGAGTTCTTTGAATTTTGAATTTAAAAAGCTAATCAAATCTTTCTGTCCTCTGTAATTTGACACCAGCTATTTGCATGTATCCCTATATACAGACAGATATGTACACAGGTAGGACACTTTTCCCTCTTTTTTCTTTTTTCTTTTTACCCCACTTTTTCCTCTTACAATCTTGCATTTTGGAAAATCAGCACTTTTCAGTTTTCTAAGCTTTTTACTGCTTTTAATTTCAAGTTATATAGGTGCATTCTTCTAAGAGGAAAGAACTTTACAAAAAAAAACCCCAACATTACCATTCATAAGAACTATGAGATTATACTTGAAAGTGTAATCTTGGATGTATATTTTGGTATTAAGTATAATATACTTTTATTATATTTTTATTAAGTGTAATAGATTTTATATATATTTATTAATTATAATATATTAAGTAGACATTAAATATCTTGTGCTGAGCTTGGTGAAGTTAACTGAAGTTTATTTTACTGAGGAACAATGTGTTTAAAATGGATTTTCCCAGCTTTTTATGTTCATGAGTCGCTGCTTACAAAACTCAGAGAGGGATTTTTCCCATTCCTTTGGGCTCCTTGTAGCCCTTTCCACCTGGTGTGGTGTAAAAGGGTGTAAAAATCCACTTTACACACTGAGTGTGGGTTGGATGGCACTTTTCCAGCAATTGTAAAAACCACATTTGGTGTAATTTTGTCTCCTGAATGTAATAAAGTGTAGAGGAGCAAAGACAAATTTCTCAGATGCACATCACCACGATAAAATGGTGACTTCTTAAAAGCAGTTTGGCCACAGTTTAAATATTGCACTGACCTCCACTTCCAATAAATGCATTGAGTAATTTTTTTCTTTCATTAATGGAGAGGTGTTGTTGAAAATATTCCAATTCAGAAGTATTTGCAAATAATTCTGAACTAAGTCAATCTGACTAATTTCCTCAGGGTGCTTTTTGTGGTTTCTTGCTGTTTTCTTTAATAAAACACAGCCATAGGAGAGCAAACTCCAAACTCCTTAACTTCCAATGCAACACAGATTTGTTTTGCCTTTTAAATTCTTTTTCTAGAAAAAGTAGTGTCTTAGAATATTACAAAGTGAGGACAGGTGATGGGAGTGCTGGAAAATATGTTTTGTTTTGTTTTTTTTTTAAGTTGGAATGCTTGGCAATGTTGAAGGAGTGAAATTGTTATTTTACCCTGATGTTGGAGTATTATTTAGCATTTGTTAAGCTCTGTCCAGCCATCTGTATTTAGCTACATTAAACACCCAGGGCTTTGTCTATTTACAGGCTGTGGGCAGGTTTTAACTCTGTGCTGGAAATGTTTTGGTTCCCCAAAGAGTTTCAGGGGAAGCAGGAGGCACAGGAGCTCTGCCTGAGGCAGCTCCTGCTTCCAAGTCTGGAAAACCACGAGGAGAAATGTTTTCTCTTCAACAGAACATTTTTCTGCCTGCTGACAGCCAATTTGGGCAGATCTGCTGTGGTCTCCTCCAAGTGCTCTAGCTCCCAGACAACAAAAGTGTTTCAGGGAGAGAAAGAAACTCTTCTTTTAAGTCCTGTTTTCATCTCCTGTGAATGGTTTGGAAGCAAGTGAGCACAGCTTGTCCTCAATGCAGTCTTGGGTGGTTTCTTCTGAGGTGTGACAAGCACACCTGCACCAGCTAGAGTTACTATTCCATAGTAGATTATTTCATATCCCTTAGGACCTGTCCTTGTTCAGCTTTCCTTCTCTGCTGTGAGCTCCTCTTCAGCTCCTTCTCCTGGAACTGGAATTTGGTCCTGCTGCCTGAAGTGGCAACACCTGCAAAATAAATGTCTGCTACCTCAAAATGATTCTGTTTCCTATACCCTTGGAAGGATTTTACAATAACAACGCTAAAGATTTACTGTGCTGAAGGTCCACATTTGGGTGGCTGCAGAATTTTGGACTGTGAGTAGAGTAAACCACTTGGAGGTGAGGAGCAAGGTGTGTGATATCAAACCATCAGCTGTGCTCCACTTTCCTGCAAGATTTTGCCAATAAAACTGCTTTATAACTGCTCAGGGGTGCATTATGCCTGAGGATGCCTGAGTTATTCCTGAATTTAACCATGTCTGCTCCAAGTCCCTCCCTTTCCACAACAGACTCTGATACAAGAGACAGATGCTGATAGAAGAGTTTAATAAACACCCCTCAATTGTCACATTACAAAAATGATGAAATGTCCCCATTGCATCCTTCCCATGGATATTCTCAAGAGGACAGCTCAGTTTAGTTGTCAGTAGACTCAGTGACATTTTTTTCCCTGCTATATTTTTATGCTATGTCTAAACATCTACATTTTAAGTAGGTTCATTAGCAAGAGTCCGACACTCAAGAGCGTTCTTAAACCAGAAAAACGTTGTGCATGAGAAGGAAAAATGAAGGAATAAATTAAAATTGTGAGTAGTGTACATTGAGGTCTAAAATGAAATATTTCCTTTTCTTTAGCTTAATATGCAAGAAGTGTAAAATCCACTTGTTTTAAGGCTGTCAATCAGTGCATTGCACTTTTCAGTGTGAACATCTGTAGACAGAAAGTTGCTGCAATTCCTGATGGGTTGTATGTGGCTCTGAATCATAGAGCACAGTCAATATTAATCTTTCAAATCGTAGCAATAAATAGAGACTTTCTAGGCAGTATAAAGAGAAAGAGAGGAAATACTCTCATAATCAAAAAGTTTTTTTGATAATCAAAAAGGTTTTTTTTGATTATGAGCCATTTTACCTCCTCTTTCATTAACCACTTCATCTAGCTCTGATTTTTCTTTTCTGGGATAGGAAAAGCGCAATTATACATTGTTTTCTCACTGGTTCTTATTTTTGAATTGGCAAAATTCAGTTTTGCTTACATTATTGAGAGCTGTTGAACTGGCTTTGAAAATAGCAGATTCCTGTAAAGTTATTTCTCAATTGCTGTAAAAGCATTCTGATTTTTCTGTTACATATTGATGTGCTATGGCTATTAAATTGAGGCTGCAGATACATTTGGAATGTATTTTTTTCTTCTTTTTAAGATATTTAGATAATGCCCATGAAGTAAGATATCTCTATGCCCATGAAGTAAGATAATCTTCTGGTTTTTATTCTGACTATCACATTTCAAATACATTAAAGTGTGTTTAGCCTCTGTTGTCTATGCATTATGTAATTCAGTATAGGCAGTAATCTGATTAATGGGTATATAAATATTCTTGTTAGGCTCAGTTACATATGAAACCAAAAACCCAGCCCAAAAAACTTTAGTAACTATCCAAACAAAGAGATGTGATTAATGCCACTCCTGGTAGCCTCAGTGCTCAGCTTCCCAAAGGTTATTTATGGGATTAATTAAATCAGCAATGTGCTATTTGCCATGTGTCTGCCATAAAAATAAACTGCTTAAAAGCTCCAAAGAGCACAGAACGCCTGTGGCAAAGCCTCAGTGTGAGCAGGCAGCCTGATCTCATTTCCAAGAGATCTTTCCACCCTTCTGAAGAGGAATGTACATTTCTGCACTCCCAGCTCTGTCCCAGCTCCCGTGGTTTGAAATCCAAGCAGCACACGGCTCAGAGTGTGGGATCAGCGAGGATTTAATTGAGTTGTTCAAAGGATTTCACTGAGAGGGGAATTTAGATTCTAATTAAAGGATATCAGCTAACTGGACTCTTCATTTTTCCTGGACAGTACTTCAGAGTTCTTCTCTGCCTGACAACACGCTGCAGTGCGCTCTGCTGAAATGAAAAAGCACTTCTAATTTAGTGCCTTTCTTATGCAAAGTGCTCCTGAGTTCTGGGGAAGCTTTAATATGCATGTTTTTTTGCTTTGTAACTCCCAGGTTTTAATCTGATAGCAAGACATCGGTGGAAACAAGATTTCAGGGCTGTTAGAGGACCAGGTGTGTCTCCTTTATCAACTTTACGGAAAAAAAACCTGTGCATACATTAGATTTTTATCAAGACATTCCGTGATCAAAGACATCTTTGGTGTATATAAAATTATTTTGAGTTGTGATTATTTTGAATTGTAATTTCCAACACCTTCTTTTTTGATAGTGCATTGAGAGTGTGCACTTTTTTAGGAGGAGCAATTTCCAGTGACATTCTGGCTTGTAAGAGGGGACAGAACCCTGTCACAATCCTGTCATCCACTGAAATCACGCTTTTACTCTAAAATGGCTTAAAATCTCATACAGAGTGATGAATGTTATTAGCAGCATGAATTTATTTCCTCACATCCATTAAGGACCTAAGGCTCTTGCAAGGTCTTAGCAGAATAATTTGGGCTCGAGACACCGATTGTTCAAGCCTTTAGCTCTTCTTTCATCTTCATGTGACGAGACTCACCATTATTCCTGCAGTTTTTACAAGACTTCGGGGGGCTTAAACAGTATTTATTCTGTTAGCTTTCCCTGAGGTGGCTGGGAAAAGGCTCTGTGTGCTGAGCAGGGCAATAAATGCACTGAAAAGGAGGAAGCAGAAGAGCAGGAGCTGTAATAGATAAGTAGGAAGAGCGTGTGGGATTGGCAGCTCTTAATTCCCCTCCTGTGGGGACTGAGCTGAGTGATACCGAAGGTAAAAATCAATTAAATGCTTAAGACTGATAAAATTCTCATTAGCAGCATCTCAAAACCCTGAATCAACCAGGGTAGCAGGGCTGGAAGATAGGGAAAGGTGAAGAAAGGGGAAAGGAAATTCCTTTGGAAAGGCCTGGGAGTATCCTGGTTATTGGTCTGTACCAATTGATTTCTACTTCTTCCCCTTCCTATTGATCCCTGTAAAATCATGGAGGACCCATGAGATTTTAGGATGAGTACAAGTTTCTCTTCTCTGTTCTTCAGTTTAGGTAATTGTCAAAGGACTTTGATCAGAAAATTACTTTTGTTTTTTCACTTCAGCAATTGTACATAAGGATATAAAAGCTGATTGACAAAACCCATGTTTTTCATGGGAATTCTTTTAGTTTAACATTTTTAGGTAACTTTAAAAAAAAACAATAATAATAAAAAGGCTTCCAAGGTCTCTGACACATGAAAAAAGCATCAGTTTTGCCTCTGCATCTCTCAATGCTTGGTGTTTCTGCCAGAAACTGGATTTCTGCTTTTGCCTCTACAGGATGATGGCCATTGCAGAAAAGGGATTTGTGGCCATAATTCACAGGTGTGCTGCCACCCTGATCCATCAGCACAACTCCCAGCTGCTCCTGGGAATGAGAGAAACAGGGGGTGCACAGTTATTGACTAATTATTGAATTAATTATTGAATAACTGCACCTTCCTCCAGATATCTAAGGAAGACAATTAACCTGAATAAGAGCTGTTGGTGCCAGTGCCTTCTGTGTAGAAAACACAATCAGGCACGTACAAAATTAAACCAAGCACCTGGCACAAGCTTCCAGAGAGTCTGAAGTCCAGAGCAAAGCTCTAATCAGCTATTAATATTTCATATAACATAATAATATTCTTAATAATATTTTAATATTAATAATAATATTCATAATAATAATTTATTTAATATTCTCCTAACTTCAGTGCTTCCAAAATGGGTAAGAAAATATCATCTCAGAGTCAAAGCCAATGAAATAATATGTATTTAATATGCAAATAGGCCTCTGTTACTCTGATGTTCTACTTCTTAAAAAATGTGCAAGCAATATAGGTCACAGTACAAATGGAAGTAAGAATTGCTCTTCTTGTAATATTCATTGTTATGAAGACGGATTAATAAAATTATTATTTAAATAATAATTTAAGTAATCTCTCTTTTAACAGGAAAGATGTGGGATTAAAACCTTATTTTTCTTCTCTCTGTCATCTTCCCTCAAGCCACACAGTGCATGTCAGAATATGCTGCACTATATAAGTTTTCCTTTAATATTTCACATTGATTCTCAGGAAAGGTATTTGAGGAAGCAATCCTTGATTAATTTGGGAGAGAGGAATCTTTTTGAACTATTGGCCAGCACCTGACCCTTAAAGGAAGGCAGCTGTGCCAGCCTTGGGGGGAAGCTGTTGTGGTTTGCCAGATGGCAAAGCTGATGATATTTTTTTTTTGGGGGGTGGTTCCTCATTTTAGAGGGGGAGCTGTAGGGATATTTTAGTTCTTTTCTGTGTCCCATTGCATCCATTTGACCTCCCCCTCCACCCCCACTCCCCTTCAATTTGGCACTGATTTTTTCTCTCCCTCTGTCTCCAAAAAACACCTCTGAACCTTTGGTTATTCCTTTGCTATCAGCAATCCCTTGGTGGGGAGCTGTGCTTGGAGGAGCCCAAATAAATATGGATTATAACATTACTACCAAGATGTTCTGGCAGGATTAAACACTTTGCTGGAATTACTTTGAGTTTCCACCAATGTAACTGAGATGAAAATCTTCATCTGAAACTGCTGAGAGATTCTCCTCCCTAATGTGATGAAAACTGTCGAGTGCAAAGGAGTTTCTGTCGATTCATAGTGTGACTTCAACGCTGGCTATACAGAATCAAAACTTGTTTTCCTCAGCTATCAAAATGTTTCCTCATTTTTTCATCTTCTGACAGTAGAATAAATCTTATCTTCTTCACTAACAAGAAAAGAGTCTGTCACAAAGACTGGAAATGCTTTTACAGTTCCTTCAGTGCTGTGCCAAAGAGAAGCTTCAGAGACTTGAGAGAAGAAAATAGAAATTGTGTGGCTCAAAGCTCTTGGAGTTTGGAGCTTCCACAGTCAACAGCATTAAAAATTCTATTTTATTGCTGTCTAGAGAGTTCTTGTTTTCTAAATAAAGAAATTATGTGCTTATTAATGGAGTTTATTTCAAGCAGTAACAATTCCCTGCGATTCTTTTCCCCTGTCACGTTTTGTAGCATTTAATGGTGTTTGGTTGCAATGTTTTATGCATTTCAGGCTCCTTAACATTTCAAACAACAGAAATTACATGGAAGGAAGAAAAGCAGTTATCACAGGAGATGTTTTATGTACTGAATATGTTAGTGAACAAAATTAAAGCTCTATAAAATATCAGATTTCAAAACATGAGTGAAAAATTAATTAGAAAGCCTTTTTTATGAGTTAATATTATTTACCTAAAAATTATACCCCTTCAATCACTGGCTGAAAGCAAAACAGTAACTGTTCTATACAAGTAGATCAATCATGTCTCATAAGAAAGGGAAATTATTTTAATATCAAATACATTATTTTCATTTTTATTCCATGGCACAGCTTTATGAGGTGTATAATTTTTTTAAATGCTGTTCATGAGCAAGTTCAATTTGCTTTCAGAGGGGTCTTCCCTGCTTTTATTCACAAAAGTGAATTTCCCGTGCTTGACTGCTGTTTTCTGGCATAAAAATACTGCCAGCAATCTTCCATGTATAGAATATTTAAATATATTTTATACATAAATATATATACACATATATATGCATACATATATATATATACACACATTTTTTATATATATATACACATATTTATATTTATATTTATATTTATATTTATATTTATATTTATATTTATATTTATATTTATATTTATATTTATATTTATATTTATATCGATACCTATATCTATATCTATATATCATATCTATATTTATATCTATATATCATATCTATATTTATATATATATTTATATATTTATATATATTTATATTTATATTTATGTTTATATCTATATTTATATTTATATCTATATTTATATCTATATATATCTATATCTATATTTATATTTATATTTATATTTATATTTATATTTATATTTATATTTATATTTATATTTATATTTATATTTATATTTATATTCATATTTATATTCATATTTATATTTATACATATGTTTATATCTATATTTATGTTTATATCTATATTTATGTTTATATCTATATCTATATTTATTTATATTTATATTTATATTTATATTTATATTTATATTTATATTTATATTTATATTTACATTTACATTTATATTTATATTCCTTGTTCAATTTGCACAGCATTTTATTTGAGGACTTTTCCCATCTGATTTGAATACAATGTAAAAACTTAGCACACCTTTTACTCATCATTTCAGCTGACCATTGCCTCATTTCAAGGAGCTGTTTTGTGCTAAAACTTTAGGATTTGCTTCCTTTTCTTGCAAACTTTCATTATTGTGTGGTCCTTTACTTTTAAAATTATTCTTGTGTCTCTTCCACCACTTGTAGTAGTTCAGATGCTTTTTTTTTTTTGGTTTCTCCAAATAAATGAACAGCCCTTACCTTTACCTTTACCATTCTTCTAGTAAATAGTAAATAATAGTAAATAATAATAGTAAATAGTTCCATAGAAGTTTAGCACAATCTCATCAAAAGGCTGAAAATGAAGGTGTGTTTCTGTTTATGAAGTGGTAATTCCTCTCTTGCCCATGACAAAGAATCATTGTTTTCTTTTAAATATATTACCTATTAATATATTACTATTAATTTTATTATTTTAGGAGAAACAATATCTTTATGGAAATAGAAGCCCTGTTAATCAAAGAGAACTTGGAGTAGACAAATTTCTAAATACCTAAACACTTCTAAATCTTATTTATTAATTTATGAATTTATCAACTCATAAATTTATCTCTAAATAAATAAACAAGAGTTTAAAAATTTCTAAATACCTGCTACTATCTGGCTACTAATGACTATTCATAACTTGCTATTGTTAATTACCAAATTATTTTAATTGACAAACGTAATTTTGACCCTTGAACTTTTAACACCAAAATTTAGAATGGGCTCCCACGCCATGTGTTGGTTATGTGAACATTTTATTTTTTGCATCAGAATTCACTGATAATGTCTGTGTTTATTTTTCACATAAGGTCTTGACAACTGTTTTGACTGATTTCTGAGTAATTAGCTAAATTTTGAATTGTTTTGCTGTTTCCAGAGGTTAGGGACAGCATGGCTGCAAAAAATTCCCGGTGTCAAAATCCATTGCTTAGGGTAAAGCAGAGAATATTTTGAATTTTCTTCTGCCAGCTGAGCACTTCCCCTGTCCCATCCCTGCTTTGTCAGTGCCAGTGGGTAGAAGAAAACACAGAATTAGAGACCCCAGGGAACAAAAGTTCCATGGCAAAGGGAGCAGCTCCTCTGCTGCTGCAGGAAATCAAACTGGTGTTGGTGCCACAACATCACCATGAACCCTTCTGGGAATAAAAAAATCCCTCCCTGGCTGCTCTGCCTGGGCTTTATTTGCTTTTTATCAAGGGCCAGAATGGTTTAATGAGCTTCAGTGAATTGTCTCACTGCTGTATTCAACTACTCAAAGAGTACTCAAAGAGTATTCAACTACCCCAGGCTGATGGCAAAACAACTCATGGTTTTGTTTGAATTTTGGATGAACCTTCCCTGCAAATTCAAAGAAGTAGGGCTGCATTAAAGAAAATTAAAGCTGTGATTTTAAAGTTTGGATAAAGCTCTATGTTCTACTGATGAAATCAATTTTTTTTTGAGTATGTGCATGAAATATTAAATATTTGTCTGAGTGTGGGCCTACAGCATTTCCTCTCACTCTTGCTCATGTATTTGATATTTGAAATTTTTTTATGGTCAATGTTTAAGATATTCTATCATGTGTTTGCAATTACTATTTCAATCCTATTCTATACTATGTTCTATACTAGATATACTATCTATATATAATATTATCTATATATTATATTACATTATCTATATATTATCTATATATTGTATTGTATTGTATTGTATTATATTATATTATATTATATTATATTATATTATATTATATTATATTATATTATATTGTATTATATTATATTATATTATATTGTATTGTATTATATTATATTATATTATATTATATTATATTATATTATATTATATTATATTATATTATATTATATTGTATTATATTGTATTATATTGTATTATATTGTATTGCATTGCATTGCATTGCATTGTATTATATTAGATTACATTATATTTATTATTATCTATAATATATATACTATCTATACTGTTCTATGCTATATTCTATTCTCTACTATAAATAAATTCTATACTATAAATTCTAAATTATATAAATTCTAAATTATATAAATAATAGATTATATAAATTATATATATATATATAAAAATATAAATATATATTCTATTTGCATTTAAATTGGAAGGGAATGACAGCTAGGTATAAAGAGAATTTGTTCTCTGTCTTGTGGGGCTGCATCTTGTGGTGGACCAAATAAATTTTTCAGTCTCTTTAAATGTGATTCCCTCCAGCTGAACAGGGGGACACACTTTCATCCACTGACACATTTATTTCTTTGGTAGCATGTATTCTGAGGAGAATTCTGAGATATTTTTTGCAAGTTGAAGGGTAGAGGTGTGAACTCACATGGTGTGATTTCCCGTGATTATTTTAAGTATGATAGCCTGGATGAGAAAATGTTATCTCACTATTTACACAGAATCAGGGAAAAAGCCATGATTATGTGGTACACAAAATCAGGTAATTTTATGTTTAGGAGTTGATTTTCTCTTTGCTTTTGCAGGATTTTTGAACCAGAAGATCAGCTTTTCAGTTCTTCTCAAACATTTTGAGAAGAATTGTGTCTGTCCATTCTGGTGATTCTCTGTGCTCTGCTTGCTCTTCTTCTTGCAACTATTTACACTTTTTAAAGTCACTTCAGGAGCTCTCCTGTCTAAATCTGGAAGTAACATTTGCTTTTCAGATGATCAGTGCTCTTTACTTAGGAGCTTGGTGATATATTGGATCAGATATTTGGGAGTTTCTAATGAACAAACTGAAGTTGCTCAGTGCTGGCTTGTTTATCCCCATTCCTGGTTTTTTACTGCTGGCTTTTTAAAGAGATTTCCACTCAGTGTCTTGCAGCTGAAATTTAAAGCACAGAATATTCTGGCTGTCTCCTTTCTGCTTCCTACTGAATTTCACTGAGTTACCTTGGAGCTACCTGCTGGAAGTGGTGGGATTTTTATTCTCTGTTTTAGTGGGCAGGGTATCCAAAGGATTAGGTTTTCTAGAAATAATTTCTTACCTCTTCAGAGCTTCTGTATAAAACTAGACTGCCTTGTGAATTTTTTTTGTGAGGGTCTGTCTATTTACCCATCCATCCATATGAAGCACTGTGATTTAAGTGTATTTATAATATTCTCTCCCATATAAAGGGTTTGCAGCAGTTTTAGTATTTTTCATCTTAACCTAAATGTGTTTTCTTGTTATACACATAAAACTACAGTAAAAACTCTCAAGTTATATAAAACATTATTTATTTTATTATATTTTATAATTATCTATAATAACATAAATATTATGTAATGATATAAATATTATATATTATTATACAATGTTATTATAAATTAATATATAAAATATTAATAGTAATATTAATATATCAGTATGATTATAATATATATATTATAATATTAAGATATGATAATATGATGTAATATGATATAATATGATGATATAATATAATTAATATAATGTAATGCAATATAATTTAATAGATATGATATGATATGATATGATATGATATGATATGATATAATATAATATAATATAATATAATATAATATAATATAATATAATATAATATAATATAATATAATATGATATAATGTAATATAATATAATATAATATAATATAATATAATATAATATAATGTAATATAATATAATATAATATAATGTAATGTAATGTAATGTAATGTAATATAATATAATATAATATAATATAATATAATATAATATAATATAATATAATTCCACAGCAGACACCCAGGATTCATACACAGCTTTCCACACCAAAATAAAACAATTTCTCCCTTCTCTCCCACCTCCCTCTCCATCACTGCACACAACATGTGCTGCCCCTGGCTAATTGCCACTAGCAGTAATTCCCACATGAATCCCTCAATAAACTTGCATGGCTTTCTTCTCCAGTCCTCACATTATATTGAAATAAAGATTCAGCATTACACATCCTGCACAGGCCATTAAGCATTATTTCTGTATGAAACAGAATGTAAACCATCTCCTACCCTCTCGACTGAAAAATGCTACTTTAACAGTCTTTACTTCTGCCTGTGAATCAGCCAAATCAGCCTAAATTATTCCTAAATTATTTACAGTTTCAACTGCTTGACTCAGGAGAGAGGAGAAAGTAATTCAGGTTAGAAAAGATGTCAGAACAATGAAGAAATTCATGTTTCCTTCCTCTCTCCCGGACAGAGACCAAAGTGGCTGGACAAAAGTGTCTTCCTCTGGGTTTATTTATTTAACTCTTTTTTTCTGAATCAGATGGGGGTAAGAAACTCTCAGTTGATAATAAATAGGGGATAATACTATTCTCCCCTCCCCACCAATGCCCTCATTTCCATGAGCTGCAGAAAAGCAGAGACATTCTTGCCATGGAAGAAAAAAAGATTTGAAAATATTTAGTAAGGTGTACAAAGATAGCTGTGCCCAAATCTCTACATCTGCAGCCACTAGCAGGGATTTTATTTCATAATATTTGCCAAATGCAACAGTGGGAAAAAGTCCTCCTGTTGAGGTTTTTTCCTTCTTTTTCCCTGCAGATTATTTCTCAGGATCATCTATGTTTCATATTGTGTTTTTAAGCTGTTCATGGTAGAGATAAGTGAGTAGACACTGAAGGAGCCTGTCCATATCCCTTTAAATTTAGTGGAAAGGTTTCTGGAACTGTCATGGGAGGAAGGGACAAAAATCATTTGATTTTACAGAGATGGCTGGTAATCTTTTCTTCGTGGATACATCTATAGCCATCCAGGGCCTGATTGCTTCTCCTGTTTTCTCTCGCTGAATTTCATGAGCCATTGATAATATGTGAAGATTACAAAAGCAATGTATAGCAATTGCAGGTGCAATAGTGCAGTATTTCAAACAGTGGCATGAGAAATCGAGAGATAAAGTGAAACCATGTTTATTACAAAGAAAATGACAAATTCGAAGGTACCACGTTTCACTTGTGGTTTTATGCATTAGCTTGATTTGAAGATATTCAGCATTGCTTTCTATGCCTCATTTCTTCAGCTGCTGATAATACACAGATTCAGCTTGCTAGTGCAGCAAAAACAACTTTATCCAGAGGGGACATCAGCAGGAGAATTCACCTGGAGTGGCAGAGGCTTGATCTGTGCTTGGTAACTACTAAAGAGTTCAACTTCCTTAGGAAATGCAACTGTGAGGATATAGACAGGAGGTCTGGGCCAAATTCCCTCGAATATTATATTATATTATATTATATTATATTATATTATATTATATTATATTATATTGTATTGTATTGTATTGTATTGTATTGTATTGTATTGTATTGTATTATATTATATTATATTATATTATGTTATGTTATATTATATTATATTATATTATATTATATTATATTATATTATATTATATTATATTATTTTTTTTTGTTTTTTATTGTATTGTATTGTATTGTATTGTATTGTATTGTATTATATTATATTATATTATATTATATTATATTATATTATATTATATTATATTATACTATACTATACTATACTATACTATATTATATTATATTATATTACATTATATTTATTGTATTGTATTATATTACACTACATTACATTATATTTATTGTATTATATTACATTACATTACATTATTTAATATATAGTAATAAAATATATACTGTATATTATATATACTAATAATATTCTAATATAATATATTATACATAGTGATATAATATATAATATAAATATATTATATTATAATAATGAAATATAAAATGTATTATATTAATTATATTATATTATATATTATATTTATAGAGGAATAAACCCAGCCTTGCTGGATTTTGTAATTAGAAGATATTTTTCAAGGTTATTAAACCAAAAGGACAAAAAAGAGAAATTAAGTGCTCAGCTAATTTCTGGCACCTCAAATAATGATCCTTGGTCCCAGTGAGTCTTGTACAGCGCACATTCTATCAATATATGGAGGAGATATTAAACAAAAATGACTATTCAATATTCAGAAAATTGCTGTCACACTGCAGCAAGAAAAGCCACTCTCCACATTGCTTTCATGTGGATTTTGTATCCCTTAAATTTGCAGAGTCTTAAAAAATAAAATTAAACTCCTGTTGTCCAGGAAACACAAAACAGTTGACAACTGCTCTGCAATAGACAGAAACAGCAGAGAAAGGCATTTGGAGAAATTAATGGAGATAAATTTTCATTCATACAAGAAAATTCACCCAGAGAAATGAACTTATTGTCAGCTAGAATCCAAATGAGTTTCAAATGGATCACTTATTTATGGAAACTTCTAATTACTTTTTTCACAACTTATTAAATCTATCAGAAACTATTTCTTTCTCCAGACTGAATCTGTACACAATAATTATTGCTGTGGTTCTTATATATCTCCTTCTGAGGAGATTATTTTTCCAGTCTAGGATGGCAGAGCCAACTAGAATAATTTAGTGTATTAAATTATTGTGTAATTGTGTAAAATACACAAAAAATTGTGCAGTAACTGCACAGCTCCAAAATGGAGAAGCTGAGATGCTCTTACCAGTTCATACTCATTTTGCCTGATTTTGCCTCATTTTTATTTTTAATTTGCTGCAATCACAGTATAATTTAGGTTGGAAAAGACCTTTAAGATCTTTGAGTGCAAGCATTAATTCAGCACTGCCGAGTCCACCAAGTGCCACAGCTGCACATTTTTAAATTCCCCCAGGCAAGGTGACTCCAACACTTCCCTGGGCAGCCTCTTCCAGTGCTTGACAATCTTTCTGGGGAAGAAATATTTCCTAATATTTCATTATTATTGATTATTTATATTTATATTTATATTACATTTATATTTATATTTATATTTATATTTATATTTATATTTATATTTATATTTATATTTATATTTATATTTATATTTATATCTATATCAATATCAATATCAATATTTATATTGTATTTATATTTATATTTATATTTATATTTATATTTATATTTATATTTATATTTATATTATTAGATATATTATTAGATGTTATATTATATTATTAGATATTATATTATATTATTAGATATTATACTATTAGATATTATATTAGATATTATTAGATATGATATTACATTATATTATTAGATATAATATATTATATCTTTTATTTATTATAATATATTTATTTATATATAATATATAATATGTAAAAATTGTAATATATTTACATATATTTATTTATATTTATTTATATTTATTTATATTTATTTACATTTATTTACATTTATTTTTATATATTTATATTTATTTATATTTATGTATAATTATATTTGTTAATTATTAGTAGCAGTATATTATTTTATTTATTAATTATTATTATTACTATTTTCCTAATAGTTTAAGGTGCTCATTTTCCCAGTCTTTGCAGATACCACAGAAGCTCTCAAAACTGACTCGTCCAAGTTCAAAGTTACTTAAAATAAATGATAACCACTTAAATAGAAAAATAAATTAAGTTTCTCAAAATACTTAAATTAAAATACTTAAATAAAATCAACTTAAAATAAATTAAAATACTTAAAATAAATGAAAAGCTGTTTCCTGGGGCTTGGCTGAGCTTTGTGAGCAGACACTGAGTGGTTTCTGTCCACGCCTCACTGGGCACCTGCAGCATTCAGGTTTTTGGAGTCTGAGACACAGAGCGTGTGCCCTTGGCTCTGATCCAGGAGAACACTGAATTTCATACAACATGAAATTTATGGGCATGTTTTCATGGTGATACATGAAAACAACTGTTAAAGTTGGATAGAAAAGCTACAAGTGTGAGTGTGTGGATTAGAGAGTTCTCTTAAGTCACTGGGTGAAAAAGGTAAAGTTTAGAGTTTAAAATAGTTTAGAAAGCAGAAGACAAGATGGAGGATTTAGGGTGTTGTCTCTTTTCCTTCTTTCTTCTTCTTCATGTTCTTCTTCCAAGGTTTTTGGGTAGCAATGAGTGATTGGATAGAAAATGTCACAGTGCAGCTCACAGGTGATGGGTCATGGGGTCATTAAGAAAAATAATTTACGTCTCTATTGTTAATTGGATAAGAATGAGTATAAAGATAAAAGAACTGCGTAGTTCAGGGCCATTTTGAGCCATCAGAATGAAATGTGCCAGGTTATGGTGAATTAAACTTGTGCAGAAAGTCTGGAGAGACCTGCCAAGTTTTGTGATAACATCCTAATAAACACAAGAAACAAGATCCTAATGAGCTTTGGAGCTTTCTTCTGACCCAAAGGGCTCTGATAAACAGAACTCCCCGTGAGGGAACATCCCCAAGGAGCTCAGCTGAGAGAAGCTGAGAAATCCAGGAGTGAAAAGAAGTGCAGAAGAAGCACAGCAGCAGAATCAAGAGTAAAAAGAAGCAAGAATTTAAAAAGAAGTTATACAGGTGCTAAAGTTTAATTCCATGCTGAGTGCAGTGTCCTGGCTGTCTGTTAAGGCAGTGAGGGGATGATTTTGTAAACTAACATCTGTCTCATCTGATTTTCTGGCTTCTCTCTGAATTTCAGATTTTGGCACAGCCTCCAGTTGCGTGGGCATTCGCGCACGGGTGGAAACCCGCGCTGGCTCTTTGATCTCACAATTATCACCCTGTTCATGGTCTCCTTTTGTGAACTGCCGTGTTCTGGGGACTCTGCTGGAGCGCACAGAACCATCAGCAGCCCCTTGTTTGTAAAGCTCTGCTTTTGAAAGTGTTGTGCAGACACAAGAGCATCATTTCACCATCCCAGAACCTGTTTGCTGCAATGTATAGCATTGCCTCGTGTTACTCATTGTTCAACACATGCCAGAGATGTTTAATTCTTAAAATACATATTTTAATATCTCCACATGCTCGATGTTTCCTTTCCTGTAGTTTAGGCTAAATTAATTGATTAAGCAGCAGAAGTTGTTTTCTGTGCTTTCCTTTTGGACGAACAGTGAAACTGTGGCACCCTGACACATTCAATAGAAACCACTAACAACGTCCTCAATGAGTAAATGCTGCAGAGATGTGAAATCACTCGTGATAGTTGCCAAGGAATAGATTTCTTTATATAATTTGTAACATTTTTAGGCGTGGTTTTTTTTGGTTGGGTTTTGTTTTTAGTTAGTGGTGTACTTTGTCATGAGAAGGACATTTTTTTTCTCCCACAAACTTTATTTAAAATACCTTTTCTTAAATATATAACATAAACCCTACTCCTGATCTGACTTATAATGAAGAATCTTATTAATGCTGTTTATATTGGAATATTTGCAAATAATATTTTACATTATTTGGACTACAATGTGCTTTCTGGCACTGCACACTGATGCTTTCTGCACTGATAATCAGTTCTGCTGAAGCACTTCAAAGAAAATACATCAGCAAAGAAAGCACCGGCTTTATCAGTGCCTGAAATTGCATGCACTGTGCTAAGCAAACATTGTAAATTATAAACTAATTTTATCTTCAGGAAAAGGAAGCTTTTATTCAAAACTGGAAGAAGTTAATAATAGTTAAAAGCACTGTGAATTCATCAATGCCAGAGTCGTGTGCACAGTCGCTGCTCTGAGGGAAATACTCGCTGGTACATTCAAGTGAACTGAAATATATCAAAATATATAATAAATATAAATAAATAAATAAAACCTACAGATATATAAATGCATCTTTGTTATATTATATTTATAAATATATTTATTTATATTATCTATAATTATATATTTTTATATTTATTTCCATATTGTACAGTATTATATATATTATATTTGTATATGATATAGATAATATAGAAATATAGAATATAGAAATATAGACATATATTATAATATATATTATATAGATATTATATTATAATACAGAATATATTTAATAAGTATACTTTATATTTATATATATTTATATTTATATTTATATATTTTTATATAAATATATATTTATATATTTATATATATATTTTTATATAAATATATATTTATATATTTTTATATAAATATATATTTATATATTCATATATAATTTATATTTATTTATAGATATATTTATAGATATATTTATAGATATATTTATATATTTATGTATAATATAAATATTTTATATATTTTATATATTTATACATAATATATAATGTAATTCTACATATCAGATAATATAGAATTTATAATATTATATTTAATATAAATTATAAAATAAATAAAATAAATTATAGTAAATGCAATAATTGTAATAAATGAAATATAATAAAGGTGATTATTTTTTAATCTCTGTTATTCCAGATTCCCTGTAATATTCTCTAAGACTCAATGAAACTACTCTTTCTTGGGCTATGTGTGATGGTCTAATTATCAAGAAGTGTAAAGTTTTCTGTAAATATGGAAGGGAAAAAGGAGCATTGAAGCTGAGGAAAAGAAAATTAAATAATCATGCATGTTTATTAAGATGCAACAACAACTTACTAACTTTACTAAAAGTATAAATCTTTGCTGGAGTGCTTGAGAGGCATCAAGCTCTGAAAATCTGGCTGTTCTTGTTTTAAGGCTAATGGACAGTGCTCTGCAATAATGCTCCAATCCAACCACTCTGCATTTATTTTATTTCATACCAAAGAGTATTGTGGGATCCAAACTGCAAAGTACGAGTAAAACTAACTGAAAAACAAGCTGACTTTGTGGAAAATGGAGTTAAAAATAGATTTTTGGGGGGCCCATTAGTTTGGGAAAGCCACAAATGATCTGTTTATGGCAATGCAAGACTTGCAAATGAGTGGTCATTTCCTGGGGTATCCCAGCCAGGCACAGGGAGACTGGAAGCTGGAAATAACAAGGATCATGATGAATCATTCTGAAAAGGCAGCTCACGGTGTAATCCAGCAGAAAACTCACACTTTTAAAGCTCTGCTCACCACAGGGAGACTTTAATTGGCTTTGCTTGACAGATATAAAAATGGATTGGATGTTTCTGTATTTATTTTTAAACTAGTTTCAAATATTTTTTTTTTTTCCTTTTCAATTAAAATAACCTGGACAGTGTGGAAATAGTAACTGGAGTTCAATCTGGAATAAGAAAAGCTGGATTTTGAAAGCATTCAATGTCAAACATGGACATGGTTAGATCAGTCACTGTGCTTCTGTGCCAGGCAGCTCTGGTGTTTGTGGGGTGGGTTTTCTGTTTGCTTTGATTTAATTGAACAGCTAATCCAGTCTGGGACATGGAAAAGTGAAAATAAAACTAGCTGTGCATACATTACTCTCCTGAAACTGTTGTCATACCTTCAGTGGGACCCATAAAATGTGTTTTTATAGCCACACACATTTACTACAAAGACTACAGATCATTAATGTGGAGCCTCTGTTGCAGTCCTTTAAATGCTGTGTGAAAATTAAGCAGGTAGGCACAGGTACATCTGTATGTGCAGGTAAATATCAGAAACAAAACAAAGAATCAGGTTTACAGCTCAATTTCCAATGAAAAACAACAAAAAAATTATGCTAAGGGCTGGTGCTGTGCTTTAATCCTGTTCCAGGGGTAAAATTAAAGAGAAGTGGGGCACAAGGCAGTCTTGAGAAAGCATCTTCACCTCGACTTGCAGATAAAGAATTCCCTGAAGAACTGAAAGAAAAAAGCATTTTTAAAGCACAGGTTTCAAGGAAATTGTAATTCTTACCACAATAAAGGCTCATTTAGCACATTCAGAAGGCATTGCCAAGGCAGTTGCTAACTTGTTTTTTGGCAATTTTTAGAAACTTTATACTCTTTACTTTAAACTGGAATTAAATTACAGTCTCACAAAGTGAAAGTTTTGTTCTGAAAGCATTCACATTTAACATTCATTAAATGAATGATAGAAGGAAGAGCACTGAAGTAGGAAAAGGGATCCTCATCCAAGGTAGTATTGATTTGTTTTTATTTGCACATCCTATAAATGTCAGGCTCAGCTTAAAAAAAGGTTGGAAATAGGTCTGCACGGTGAACACAAAAATCAGGAAGCTGAAGTGTAAATTTATGCCTGTCTAAATTCTGTGTTTGTGTGACTGCAGCCCTGTCACTATTGCTTTGCTCTGAACTTAAAAATATTTTACTGTTCCTTCTAAGAGTGCACCTATTTCCTATGGATGGATATACACTACATCTGAAAAAATAGACATCTTGATTTTTATTATTTATATTTTTTTTTGCATTTTGCCTGACTGCTTTTCCTTCAATTGAGAATTTAAGGTGATGTCTGGATTTTTACACAATTCCCAAAATCACTGCGTACACTTAAGATTCATGTTTTAATTTTAACCCAAAGGAGCCTCAAGGTTTTTATTTATTCCTGTAAAAATCTGTATGAAGCAACAGCAATTCTTCATGCTTCAAAAAGCTGTAATTACCAATACAGCTCTCCACTCTTTCAGCAGGAGAAATGTCAGTTTTGCTTTTCACTGGTGCCAGCTGCTTACTCAAGTTCAGTCAGTCCTCTGTTGGATAAAAAATTAAATAGACATGTTGGTAACGAGTCACACAGTGTGTTCATCACCTTGAACACGGCCAGTGAGATTGTCAATAAGATTTTGATTTGACAGAGGGCTCCTGCACGACACAGAATCCTTGCTGAAAACAACATGTACTGCGGAGTTTCCATTTGCATTGAGACATCAGCAACCGAGGCCATTCTGCTCCCGTGATCAACACTGCTGAAGGAAGAGGAAAATGAGGAAAAACTCTCATCTGCTTTTCTTTATAAATCAGTGATTTTGAGCTCCTTAAGTTATCCATTGCCTCCACTTACAAGCATGACTATATGAACCAAATGGTCCTGAAACTTCAGGAGGGAAAAATCTAGGAAGAATGTTGGTTGTCTTAAGGAAAAACTTGGCATATATCCATCTAAACTATCCCAGACAAGCAAAATCTTGCATGCAGCCCTATGAATTAGGATAATGTTTTTGTGCAAGATTTTAACACTACAGAACAAGCAAAACCCAAATTATCAGAAAACAGCTGTGATAGAACTAAATTTTTATACCTTTGATTTGTTGGAAAGGCTTTTACCCAGAGACTGTTCCATATCTCAGTTCCCTTCTCCTTCCACAGAGTAATTCCTTGTGTATTTTAAAAAACCCAAAGCAAACACAGAGAGAGAGAGAGAATAAGCTGACAAATATATTTCTGATCCCCATGTTCTGTCACAGCAAACATTACTATTCTGTTTTTATTACCACCATCCATGTACTCTGTTAGGTGCAGGGCATGAATGGTGTCAGACATTGACAGAATCACTCACCTGTCGGCAGTGCAGGATCCTGTAATGATGTGCATGTGGCCTCCACTCGTGTCAGGCTCTCTAGAAGTGCTTGTCAAAGGGATGATCCCTTTTCCCAAGGGCTGGGGAGCCCAATCACACCCACAGAAAATCTGGATATGGGAAAGAAAAAATAACAAACTCGTTCCTTGTGCCTGATTTCCAAAGGCCACCTGAGTATTCCTGTCTGAGGGCTGCTGCACAAACGTAGAAAATGGATTTCTCTGGTGTTTTTCTCATGGACTGTATCCCCTCTGTGCTGTTGATGGGTGTTTAGCATCAGTCCCTTCTAGAGAGGACAAATCAAACATTATTCACAATAAATATTCACCACCTCTTTGAGTTGGTAGCGCATGTTCAGCTGCACTGTCCCGAGGGCCAGGGTGTAGCAGCCAATTCTCGCTGCAGGTTAAACCTCCCCCTTCAAGAAATTGCAAGTTAACCAAAAGTTAAACTCCACTAGAAACAGGGGATCTGGAGGCAGAGACATTCAAAGATTTGAAATCCCTTATGTTTTATCACCAAAAGAAGAAGCTCTGTACATTGTTGAAACAAATTGCTTATACAGCAGCTGTTTTGACCCTCACAGTTTGTGATTTAGCAAGCTCAGTCTAAAGAAAAAAACCCTGTAGGTATGCTGAGGTCCTTTCCTGGCTGAATTATGTTTTTTTTAAAACAAGATCAGGAAAATTCTACCCTCCTTGTGAAACATGTGGATTGTTGGAAGGCAGCTCTTCGAATCAGCATCCAAAATGTTCAGACTTTCATTTTGTTTGTCAGCTATGACATGAGTAAGTTGGGGCACTTTCTCTTCTCCCATGTAAAATGCTCTCTAATAACTTTGCTTTGCTGGTGGTTCTTTGCATGGTTTTATCAAGTGATTAACTTTATTTATTATTTAAGAAATAATAGAAGCCTTTATTCTGATAGCCCTTCCAGGGAGAGAAGCTCATCTGAGCAGTGGACTGCATTAGAAACAAAAAGAAATTAGATTTTCTACATTAAAAAGCTAGATGATATAAATATTTTATTTTAATTAGGAAAAATACATTCATGCCTAATATTCCTCATATATTTAATAGTCTTGCCAGTCCTGGGTAGCATTCTCTTCCTCTGACTTCCCATCAAATCCCAGAATATTAAAGAGTAACTGTGTTGGAAATAATGCAGGTTAGTTTGTGACTTGCATCACAAAAGATCCTCTCCACAGTATTGTCAATAAATTATGTCACCCATCTCAGTGCACTTTCTACTTTACATCTTTCATACAACTTGTTTCTAAAAATGGAATCCCAAGCTCTTACTTATTTACAAGACCATCTGGATGGTCGATGTGTAAAAGAACTTTGCAATTTCTAAGAATGAATTAATTAAAGAAAAAGTTCTGCTTTATTTGGTGCGTGTTTCTTGCTTTTGATTATATCATGCTTTACAGGAACCATAGATAGTACAGTGGATTTCATAGATAAATCTGATTTTAATAAAAAAAACCAAACCACTTTATACCAACTTGAAATTATGGTAAATAGGGAACAAAACCTAGATGTTCAAGAGAGGCAAAATATTTCAAAATTCTGATCCCTTGTGTGCTTCCATGGCTCATCCCATGCTGCTGCTGTCTCATATCCATGTTAGAGATAATTTTGTGCTCTATAGATGCAAAATTCCTTTAATTGATGGGAATTCTAAAAATGTTGATGGACTGGGAGAAGCAGAGGGAGGAGGAAACCTGAAACTGGAATAAATCAGGGATGCATTCATGCTGGCTGATTTGAGTAGGAGGGACTGATAACTTTGAGAATTTTTTGAATGTTACAGGGAGAAAAATTTCAATAATGCTTGGACAAGGAGAGTGAAAGCAGAATAGAAATAATGAAAGCTGCAGAAGAAAATGAATATTAGAACAAAGAACCAAAGAAAAGAGAAAAGTGCATTTGGGACGTGTTGGCTGCAAAGGAGACAGAGAAATTATTTGGCTGGGGTGAAAAAATGAACATATTAAAGAAAATTTGCTTGAGAAGTGGAATGATATCAGGAATCCTCTACCTTCCTTTCCAGTCTAGACAGGAAATACCTGTGACACCCTCCAGACAGAATATACCATTCTTGGCAAGGTTATTTCATGAGGAAGTTGACAACCTGCTGCTTTTATTGCATGAGATAAAAGAACATCTTTAATGTATCTGGTGGATTGCTGTCTGGAGCAGCCTTGTTGATGATCTACGTGCACACAGATAAGACAGGATGTAATTAAACCCCTGTTATTCATAGTCTTTAAAAGAGAAGATTATGCACAGGCTTCTCCTTTCCTGTTGTTTGTTCAATGGCAAATTAGCTCTCTTGTCCATGTACATTATGATACCTCCTGTAATTAAATAAACATGTACTGTATTCCCACTGAATTGCTGTCTACTGGGGTGCTTTGCAGCTAAACCAGGGCTGGGAACATGCCTTGGATTTAAATCAGGAGTAGGGAAGAAAGCTGTCAGCTGTGGGACAATACCACAGCTGAAGAATTGGAAGTACAGCGAATGAGGCAAGGATGTAAAGGATTAAATGTGGTAAAATGTGGTGGGCTGGATTTTTTCCAGTGATGGCTAAGACTAACTTATGACAGGATGCCAAGCTTAGCCTTGTATGTTAAATGAGACTTTCAGAGCCAGGCTACACAACAATTTGGATTCAAAACAATTCTAATTTCATTCAAATCTCTTCTTTATTGCCTTGATCACTATGCAGTACCAAACCCACAGTTTTCACAGTTAGCTGCTCTGTGGTCTTCCTTTCCTGCATATTTACTTTGTGGCTCTTCAGACCCATCCTGGACAGTTATAGTTGCGATTAAAAGTGTACTGAGACAATTATAGTTGCAGTTGTAGCTGCAATAAAAGAACAGGTATGCGTCAAACCGGTTTGTCTTGATAAAATTAGGTCTTATTGCAATGTGGTCAGATGTTTCCAATTTATAGTTTCTATTTTAATCTTTCTTAATGCATCCATCTGTCAAATACAGAAAAAAATTTGAAATGTACAACATGCTGGTAGCTGAAGCAAAGATCTAAGTCCAAAACCCTCAGAGAAACCAATTATTCTTTCTTGAGTGCTACGTTTGGGCGGTGTAAAGTCAGAAAGGTGCGAGGTCACAAATGAGACTGACCCCAAAAATACCAGGTGCAGAATCATGATCCATTCCAGGGGGTCACAGCATAACTGAGGTTGGGAGGGTCCTCTGCTCTGCTGGTAAAATGCTCAAGAGTTTCCTCATGGCCATTCTGAACCTCTTTCATTTCGGCTCCTGCCTAGGATCTGGTGCCTTCCCACCATTTAATGCTGCGAAGAGGCTCACGTTGTCCTTGGGGTTCCTTTCTCTTTCATTGTCTGCTGTGAGATTCATTTCAGAGGTAGAAGAACTGGCCCAGTTTGCAGGCACAGAACTATGCAAAGCAAATTTTGCCAGGGCTTTGCCACTCTAAGAGGCGTGGGGAGAACCTGGAGCAGAATCTTGCGGTATTTTTAATCGTACTCATTGTCATCTCAATTACTTGCTTTGCACCGAGAGGAATAACTGCATTTTACTTCACAAAAAAGAATCCTAGCACTTGAGTGGAGAGTTGTGCATCCTGAGTCTAAAATAAGAGCAGCAGATATTCTTTTCTGATGATCCTGCGACCCGCTCCTCATTCATTCCCGTGTGTGCTGCCCGAGTTCTTGTATTGTTAATTTTAGTTCTCAGACAGGAACTTGCCCAGCTGCATTATGCAGAAGATAAAGGGCCTTTTTCTACTTTCAGGTGAATGATCATAAGAACCTGAACAACCTGATTATCTTTTAAAAATATTTCCTTGAAGGGTTTTTTTTTTAGCCTGCCCTGTTATTGACTAAATTTCTGAAATAGCCAAAGTTGATGAAATGCGGCAATTGTCAGAATGCTGCAGGAGGCAGTGAAGGGTAACAGATATTTCTCCTGAAAAAAAAGGAAAAAGTTAATGAGAATGTCAGTTAATTGCATACATTCAATGGTTTTGAAATCTCACCCTGTGAGTGCTCCCAGTGACAAGTCTGTGCAATAAAACAATAAACTTGTTTGCTCGGGTGAGGAGTGGGGACAATCACTCCTCGTTCCTCAGCCATGAACTTCATCTTTTCAGTCAGATCAATTTGCTACATAGATTTTCCATAATGCAGAAGAGCTTTTGCAGAATTAACTTTGTCTGCAGGAATTTTTCTCATTGTGCTTCGTGTTTTGTTGGTTGGTTGGCTGCTTGTTGCTTATAAATATAAATCTGAGTGAAGGAGACGTTTTCCTTTTGCTCTTCTCCTTGATTTCCCTCCCTACTGTTTCCTGTTCGAGGTTTTCTGAGGACAGAGGATCTCATTCAGAGTCCTCTGAGGTGAGGAGAAAAGCCCTTTCATTTGAAGATGCATTGCAGCTGGACTCAAAATCTTAAATAAGTTGACACATGAGAAAAATAACAACTGGAATGATAAGAATAATTTACTGGCTCAAAGGCTTTATAATGCAAATTGCCAATAAAAAAGAAAGGGGGAGAAAGTGTTATACTGCCTGCAACTAATAGATTGAGGCCTAGGGGGAAAGTAATGTCTTTATACTGGATAGAGTTTATTTTTAGTTTAGTTCTGGGAGTTTTGGCTGAGCTTGGGCTTAAATTTGCCCGGATGCCGTGAGCCTGTTGTTTCCCTGCTGGTTTTATGTGTCTCTCACACAAATGAGTGCATCACTTCAACAGCAAAACTGGGTTTATGCTGTCCTTGGCAATTGCTTTATCCACCTTTTACCATTTTTATATACTATTTATGGTATAAATAGTGTATATTTATACACTCCCCCTGCATTCAGCTGTGCAATGTGCTCCTGGGAGATTCCCTCTCTGCTCTCCCTAAAACAGGAACAGGCACAGCAGGGGATGAGATGGGAAAGGAACTTCACTATGATAACTTGATTTTTTCCTGGGAAAAAAAAAAAACACCTGAGGGATTTGATGGAAGTGGGCTGCACCAAAGGTTTCTCTGGGACTTCTAAATTTTTGCTGGAATGGAGCAGGGGAGGATCAATTGTTCAAAATTGGATTTCTTCTCTGTCTAATGAGAATTTGGATGCAAATATTAAAGCAGCTCTAGGCTTGATTCTCACAAATATCAACAGCCCACACAGGCCTGTTCTGGAAGAAATTTGTGGGGATTTTTAGTTTTGTTTTGTTTTCAGAATTTCAACTCATTTATGATTCAGTATTATGATATTTTGATAGTTCACATATTTTTACTCTCTCTTCTTGTCACTTATCCTAAAAACTGAGCTTCAGATTAGAATGTGTGTTAATACAATGGGTTGGAAAATGTTGTTTTGTGAAAGTCTAGTGAAACAAATAATTTACTGCTGCTTGGATGTTCTGAGAAGATTGGTTTATTTAAAACCAAAACCTGATGTGGAACCAAGTGAGCTGGTGCTAAAGGAACAGCAGCATACAGGATTTGCTTTTTCAATTATTACGTTCATAAACCGTGTTGCTACTGAAAATAATAAGAGGCCAGATTAAAACACACATACTGTAAAATTTAAAATTGATAGGGAAAAACTTTACCCCTATGAATATCTTATTATAACTAATAAATACATCAATAAAGTAATTAAGATATTAGTTTGCATCTATCAACTGGATGGATAAAAAGTTTGTTGCACAATGATAATTTTCAGAAAATATTTTAAAAACTCAAAAATCAACTAAGCACCATATAATTTTGAGAAACCTTGTATTTTATTGCCAGAATGTCAGCTATTCAGATGAATTATTTCTATTTTCCTGCAGACAGCTACAATACTCTATTATGATCATATTTTATTTTTTTTCTGAGAATCATTAGATTTGCCTTCCAAACATTCTGCTCTTTAATTTATTCTGCTCCAGCTGATGCCAAGTTTATGTGGCAGATGCATTGTTGGAGCCAGGCACATACTCTGCAGTTTTAGGCCTAATTTTTACCACTGTGAAACAAAAATCACCTGTGCAGAGCACAGTCCCCATTTTTACTTACTTCTGGTCTGACTGAACTGAGGGTAAGAAGTTTTCCCTTCTCACTGCTGTTTATTGGTGAAGAACAAGATACAATTTTGTTTTTAAAGGGCTTCTATAGTGAGCTAAATAGTGTGACACAAAGCACAAATTTATATTTGAAAGCAGATTTTTCTTTTCTCCTTCTATTTCTTTTTCTGATTTCTTTGTCACTATTCTTTACCCCTTGTCTCTTTGTCTCTGCTAGGTAGTAAGAGGCTTGTTGAATGTAGCATGAGAGCAAAATTATTAATTAAAGAACAATACTCAGAGACATCTATGCCAGGACACACTTAAAAAGATTCAAAAACTACGTTGTATAAATTTTTTCATGGATTTTTTTTTAAAATGTAAATGCTGGGATGATTTGTTTTCCATTACTGTGAAACTAGAAGCATCTTTGAGAAGGCAATGAGGGAATAAGATGCTGGAATTGGAGGATTTCTCAGTGTTTTATGGAAAAATGGCACCTAACATATCTCATTCCACTAGTTTTGCAAAGTTCTTCCATAATTAATTCTGTCCATCTGCTTCTCTTATAGCACTGAAGGTTGTGGCAGAATTTACTGAATTCAGATACAGCAAAACCACTAACTCCTGATATTTTGATGAATGTGCAGCTGCCCTTTCCTGTGCCATCTCAGTTGGACTGCTGCTCTGTTCAATTCTGGGAGAAAGAGAAAATCCCTGCATGGACCTGGCTCTGTACACCAGACCATATTCAATCTCTTAAACTCAAGAGGAGCCTTTACTCTTTATTTTTGAGCAGGGGAACTGCACCGTGCAGGCTCAGGTTTTAGTGCTCCCTCCAGATAATGCTTCTTGGCTGGAAGTGCTGGCAAATCCAGGCTCCACAGAAAGGCAGAGAGGATTCTAAAGCTGATACAGAGCAGCAGAAAAGGCTCTAAAGCTGATACAGAGCAGCAGAAAAGGCTCTAAAGCTGATACAGAGCAGCAGAAAAGGCTCTAAAGCTGATACAGAGCAGCCTCTTTCTTCCCAATCCTTCCTCGTTTGTGCTTGACAGGAATGAGTCTCGCCCCTCCTAACCGGAGAGCTGCCCTGTCAGACACAAGAGTTAGAGGTCATCCCTTTTCATTCTCAGCCATCAATTGAAAGCTTGCAAAGGGCTGCTGGCAGCATCTTTCTCTTTCTTCTTTATTGCTGAGAATGTCAGAAATGGATCACCACAAAGCCTCCCGGTACACGAAGGGAGGAACAATATCACCAAGTGCTGATTCTGCCGTTCCTGAGGTTTTGTTCATCCCCATTCAAACTCTACTGCTGAAAGAAGGTGGGAGGAGGAATTGCTGTAAATATCTGTAATTTACTACTGTAATTTGTGGAAAAGGAATATTTAAAAAAAAATAAAATATTTTATGTATTTTTTTAGCACAGTACTTCCCTCATTCCTCAGTCACCTGCAAACCCTGGTGCAATGTGGGATGCTTAGTTCCAGGATGTGGGTTCAAAATGCCCATTTTAAAATAAGATTATTCAGACAGTTTAGTTTCAAGCATGCTTTTCTCACACATCAGTTTACCACAGCCCTCCCTTTGTCCACAACCACATTTCTTCCATCTGGATGTGAAGTGAGCACTAGTTTTGCTTTGGGGCATTTTTCTGCCAGGAGATGTAATTCAGGAGCAGAGTTTCTTTTGAGCACAGACAAAACCAAGATTGTTATCCCAGTAAAGCCATGGTTTCCTTGAGATTTATGCAGAATCCCAGACTGGCTTTGTCAACTTTTATGTAGTGTCACCACAGTCCTGAGCATCTTAAACCATGAAGCATCTGAAGGATTTATCCTGTGGCTGCTGCTAGGATATGTTAGCCTGGGAAATCCTGAGCAGGGGCACAGAAGGGCACCTGTTTTCTCATCCAATTTTGGGTTTAAACAAGCCAGGAGCTGTGCTGTAGTGGTTCTTCATCTGCTTTTTTATATGAGGCACCTGTAGTCAAATGCTGCTAGAAAATTCAATTACTTAGGCTGAAGTTAATTTCACAACTTTGTGCAAAACAACCCACAGTAAAATAACATCTCCCCGCTTCTCTTTTGATAGTAAGTGCCCAAAGCCTGCTGTTTTTAGATAAATCATTAAGTTTAATCTTTCAGCCTTATTAAACAAATATTTGTCCTTATAGTAAACTTTTCCTTTGGGTTCAAGGGGAAAGAAATGAACAGTGTGTACAAAGAGTGGAGTTCTTGTTTGGAAAGGGTCCAAAGCCCTCTAACTCTCGTGTTTCAGCTGAGAAAAGCTGAATTCAGCGTTTCCATGGATGTGATGGTCTTCATCTAAGACTTTCACACAGAAAGTATCAGTCCTGCCAAAGCTGTGGATGGTGATATTCTGTGAAATCTTCCTCTCACTCGATGCTCAGCAACTCTTGGAAGCATCTGGGCTTCTCCTGCCCTGGGTCAGAGCTGGAGATGCACAGGATGGTACAGACCAGGCTCTGGAGTTGGGAATTGGGTCCATTTCACTCTGTTAAACACATCCCAGTGAAGCTCCGACAAAGCCAGGGGGATGAGGTGTGAATTGCTCTTCTGAAAGGAGGATTAGCCGTGTTTTTCTTAGGAAACTCGTCTGTCTGCTTTGACAACCACGGGAAGTAAATCCTGAGGATGCCTCTTCTGTCAAGAATCACTGTCGCTCAAAAAATCTGTGCCTTTTCACTGAGAAGAAAGTTTCTGTGTGCAGGCAAAGCTTCAGCATATCTGCTGTGATTGTCAGCTTCACCTAACCTGAGAAGAGTGCTTGACTGCATGCATGGAGATTTCTGGTCAAGAGGACAAGAAAAATAATGCTTGTTTATTTATTTATTTGTTTGTTTTCATTCTTTAAAAATCCCTCTTGCCAGCAGAACTGAAAACTGAATTCAGACCTCACTGTCCTGGTGGTTCCACCTTGGCAAATCCCTTTAGTTTATGTTTGTAAAATAGCCTCCAAAACAGTTTATCTAACTCTAATCTTGTGTGCCATGCCTTTTACAAATAAGAAAAAGACTGAGCTCCTCTTTGTGCTCTGAAAAGATCTTCCTTGCGACTCCTAGAACATTTTGAGCCCGAGGAGAGCGCTGTAATTGCTAATTACTGCTGTATGTTAGCAGTGCTAATAAACATGTTTCTCGAGCTTATTACTGCTACTCAGAGGAGCTCCGGGCCAGTAATAATATATCTAAGAATTTAAATAGGCTGCTGAAGTGTTTATACAGCAAAGGTATTTTTGAAATGCAACAGCAACTCGCCATCATTTCATATTATGCACAACAGCACAGGAAATTTAATCAAAAGAGCAAAATGTCAACAGAAGAGCTGACAAGCTTTAAGGTATTCACGCTTTTCAAGCACGGAAAGTTCTCAGCAGAGCTAGTCCCTCGTACAAAGATTTATTCCCTCTGAAGACTTTTTTCCATGGCTCATAAAGAGTGATGGATGAAGTTAATTTTTAGTTTAATCTCCTTCTTCTCACTTCAGTAATTTCTTTGATACCTTGCAAAAAATTAGTGAGAATCTGGAACCGCTCAGCAGTCATTAGTGATTGTGTGTTACAGACTGTGCACAGGCCACAACAGCTTTGCCTGACATTTTTGGAGAGTGGGAAGGAAGTTTTCCTTTCAGCAACTTTTTTTTTTATCTAAAAAAGTATTTATAATATTTTTTAATTAATATTTAAATCTATATTAAAATATTAGTAAATTTTAATTTTAATTAAAAATTAATTTTAATTTGAAAATTCAATATTTATTCTGCACAACATATAAATAGTTTTTTTGAAGCGTGGCAAAGAAAGAGCATTGAACTGTGTGTCCAAACTTCTGTTTTTCTTGGATTTTATGTTCTAAAAACTCAGCATTATGCCATCTTTCCTTAGCACATTGCTCTTTAACTATGTTGCTATACTTGGAACAGCAGAAAATGTTTTCTTCTCTCCCAAGTCACGTTTTTCTTTAGCTCAGTGGCCAGTTCTGCACAGGATCAGGGCCATGCTGATGTTCTATTCAGATTTTCCATCTTGCATCTATGGCTGCTTCATAGTTGGCTTAAGAACTAAAATCAACCATTTTGCTCTTTTAATGTATTTCAAAAATGTTTTTGACTTCAAGGCTTGCTATTAGTGGAGTTCATTGCATTTAGAAACTTTACAGCTCTTATTTTTGAAGGAATCAGCTATTTTAATTAGTTTTCTTATCAGAACAGAGAAAAACAATGGAGAAAAAGAGAAAACAGCTATATGTGTAGGAGATAGTTTTCATTCTTTTGAAGAGCCACTTTGAAAACTGGCCCCTCAAAAACCAACTTGGATGAGAAAAAAAGCAGGAAATTTCCATTGGGCAAAGACAGTGGGATGTCCATAGAACATTATAAATAAGGTGCATTTGTAACAGCAGAAATACACAGGATTTTTAAAGAATTTTTCTAAGAGATAAATCTACTGCAACACCTGTGGTATTGTAGCATCCCTAATTTACTTTCTAATATATGAAATTCTTCTTTTCCCTAGGCCCAATGCCATTCTATTTATTTTTTTTTCTAACTGTGGCTAGAAGTATCAATAGAAATTATATCCAAAAAGAGTACTTTTACTTTTTTTCTTACCTTTCTGTTTTGTTTTTATTGTTGGTGTTCTGCTTTTTTTCCACTTCAAAGCAGTTCTTTGCAGCGAGGACCTGCCATGTGTCAGAAAATCACAGCCCAGGGCCCCATCAGTGCAGTGGATCCCCTGAACAAATATCATTTATCTGTAGGAGTTTTAGCAGCTGCTTTTCCTGTTTGGAGCTCTTGCTTATCTCAATCACATCAAGAGCTTCAGATAGGGTGCACTTCTGGACCTGACCACACCCAGCTGCATCTACTGAAAATGAAAGTTAATTTTCTAATTATTCTTACTATGGAATTATTGAATTGTTCCTCTAGCTATTCAACTGTTTAGTGAATCATTCCATCTACTGAATGCTAATTGGTGAATTATTCAAACTCTCCGTGTCTGAATACTAGAATAACTTTTTATTCTAGTTATTCTAATAAATGAGGTCAGAGGTCTGCCTCTGACCTCATTTATTAGATATAATATGTTCTTTTTATTATTTTCTTAACTTATAGCTCAAAAGAAATGTAATAAATGCGAAGAATTACTTGAAATTAAGGTGAAATTCTGAAAATATTTCTGCAAAGGGCTGTTAGATAGCAATAGCTGGCTAAACACCAATTTGTCATCACAAAAAAAAGAGTGACACATTTTTTGTGCTGTTTGTGCAAAACTCTGAGCTTAGAAGCATTTGGAGGGTTATGCCAGCTATTTTTACATGGGTGAGGCAACAGCAGGAGCTGGAAAATTGTTTTTTATTCTCTTTGACTTTTTAGTTTGGTATTGCCCGGAACCAACTTTTGGTGCCTCTTTCCTAAAACACAGAGCAAAATATAGAAATTGCCTTGTCTGAGCCTCATCATAGTTCAAAGCCCTGTTGCTGATCTTTTTTCTCTGGCAGTTTTCTGTCAGGGAAGATGATTTTACAAAACCTGTTCTGCTGTCCTGGAGTTTTTCTTTAATTGCCCTAGAATTCTAGTCCCCTGTCAAAACAGGCAGGAGGAACTTTTCCCCTGTAAACCTTGTCTTTATGTGAGTGTTCAATAATTTCCCCATTTTCTCATAAGATTTCTTATAAGATCAGGAGACAGCCTAAAGATCACCAACACCAGCCTTTTAAGATGTTATTTTAATTGACAAGAACATTTAATATTTTTTCATCTTATACTGTAATAAGGGGTAACACTTCCATAATATTCAGGAAAACAAGGAATGGTTCAGGTTGCATTTCATGGAATCATAGAATGGCCAGGGCTGGAAGTGCCTTTAAAGATCATCTTGTTCCAACCTCTCTGCCTTGGGCAGGGACATTTTCACTAAAACAGGTTCCCCAGAGCCCCATCCAACCTGGCCTTGAACATTTCCAGGGATGGGTTTGCCACAGCTGCTCCAGGCCATGCTCCAGTGTCTTCTCACATTCACATGAAGAATTTCTTCCTAACATCTAATCTAAATCTACCTTCTTCTGTTTAAATTCCCCCTCGTCCTATCACTGCATGCCCTTGTAAAAAGCTGCTTTTAGGCCCCCTTGAGATCTCCCTGGAGCTTTCCCTTCTCCAGGCTGGACAAGCTCATTTTTCTCAGCCTGTCTCCATAGGTACTCCAGCTTTGCTCATTGTGGCTTTGCTCCAACAGGTTCATATTCTGTTTTTGTTGGGGTCCCCAGAGCTGGATGCAGAGCTCCAGGTGGGATCTGAGCAGAGCAGAGGGGCAGGATCCCCTCCCTTGCCCTGTTGCCCACTGAGCTCTGGATGCAGCCCAGGGCACATTTGGCTTTCTGGGCTGTGAGTGCACCTTGCTGGGTCCTGTGGAGCTTCCTGACAACCAACGACCCCAAGCCCTTCTCCTCAGGGCTGTTCCCAATCCATTCTCAGCCCAGGCTGTGTTTGTGCTGGGCATTGCCCCAGCCCAGGTCAGGACCTGGCTCTTGGCCCTGCTGACCTCCATGAGGTTCTCCTGATCCTATTCAGGCTGTCAGTGCCCCTGTGGATGGCATCCCTGCCCTCCAGAGACTGCACACAGAGCCTGGTGATGCCAAACTTCCTGAGGGTGCTCTCCATCCCACTGTCCACACTAACAGAGGTGTTAAACAGTGACAGCTCAAACATCACCCCCTGAGGATCACCACTTCTGACTGGTCCCTACTTGGCTGGCCACAACTCCTCGTGTGTGAGCATCCTGCCAATTCCTTATCCACCAAGCAGATAAACTGTTGAAGCGGAATTGTTCAATTATTTGCAAAAAAAATGACTTTTGTTTGAGAGAGATGCTGCTGATTTTTTATCAGATATCTGGATCAAAGGGAGTCAGCAGAAGCTTTTGGAATTTGTGTGGCTCCAAGAGCTTTATTTTATCATCAGGGTGCAGCAATCACACTGTGGGGAAGTATTTCTCACAGAGCCTTCTGCTGGAGTGCTGGCCTGGCCCTACTCTGTGAGGATTTTTTCATCTTTTTCTTTTCTTCTCACAGCCCCTCTGCCCCCCTTCTCTTTTCCTATTTCATCCTCTTCCAGGCTGAACTTCTAGTCTGGAGACTCCAAACACTGGGAATGCTGTAATTAGCAAAAATTCTCTGGAATTTAAAAAGACAAGGAAAGGTCTCATTCAGCAAATGGATTATTTTTTATGAGAAAAGGAAGTAAACCCAAGAATTAAAATTAAAATCAGTGGTATCTGAAGAAGCAGGACATTTTCCAAGGCCTTGGCATTTGATAATTACCCTGACATTATGATTTTTCTATTATAAGAGCTCCCTAAGAAGGCTGATGTAAGAGAACTAACAGAGGGTAAAGAAACAGAAACCCTTTAGCAATGGCTTTATATGGATTTATGCAACAAATCTCGTTTCAGATTAAGTAATTGTTCCTCAGCTCATAGTTTTCAACTACACCAGTAGAAAAAGATTTTTCTTCCAGCCTCATTAAAACCATATGTCTGCCAAATTAGCAATTACAACACTATTTAGCTGACAATCTCTTGCATTGCTTGACATTCCTTTTACGAGGTCTTGTGTATGAGGTATGTATTTTGTAATGTAACAGGCTACCACTAGTGCTTGTCCCTTCTTGTTTGTCTCAGTTCATCCTTTGAAGCTGACAGCCTGAGGAAATAAAAGCAAAATGTATTTAGATGTGCAGCCTGGCTCAACTTTAAGCTGGATAAAAAGGCCATTTGTTCTTCTGTGTGGTGGCACATAGAAACAGCTGCATAAGTTGATAATATTGATGGCACTGCACTTACTGCTGTCACTTCTCCCTACAGATCTCACTGAAAATGATCATGGGACTTCTTCTTAATGAAAGGGGAAAAAAATCCCTCAATAAATCAGTGCTGCTAATGAAAGCAAAAAAAAAACCCATTTAGATACTTTAAAATGAAGTGAACACATTAGTGCTCACAAAATGCCTTGCATAGGCAGAACTTTCTTCCTGGTAACTCATACCTGATGGTGGGTGAGAGCTGACATTTGGTTCTACCTCAAACATCCTTTCTTTCCTCCTCAGCTTGAGTGTTTCAAAGATCTGCTGGCTAACCTGAAAAATGAATGCCTAATTTAGTATCACTGCAAGAACAGTCGTGATTCAGTGATATGAAAAAAATTAATTTCATTATCAGGTACTTCGAGTGTAAGTTGAAAAAAGTCATTATTCAAAACAATATCAACTTTGTGATATGTGGCAAATGCTTTTTTTAACTCAGAACAACTTTTAGATGCTAAAGTTCTAAAAGTTTTAGAACTTTTAGACCACAACTTTAGTGAATTGCAGCAGTTGTGAATTTGGGAGTGGCTGGGAGTAGGGACTGCATTAAAAACCATTTTTATAACAAAGTCACACAACTGTCACTGGGCAGAGCTGTCCCCAGTGCTCTCCCTGGCGCAGCAGCCACTGAGGTGGCTACAAAGATGATTTTTACCTGTGTTCCCCTCGCCCTCTCAGGCCCTGCTGGCCATTTGCCATGGGCTCTGAGAGCCCCCTGGCAGCTCTGGCTGGGCAGGGAGCAAGAAGAGGCAGCCCTGCTGTGCCTGCTTGTGTTCCCTGGGGAGACCATGAGGATTCTGCTCATCCCAGACACTCTGCTTGGGCACCAATGAACTTGTTGCACGTGCAGAACGCTGTGCTCTGTGGGCAGGGGGAGTTGCCCACTGGAAATCAGCCCCCAGAGCTGCTCATCACCCCTGGGAAATGTTTCCTTGCACACAAGGTCCTGTGGCAGTGGCACAGCAGCAGGATTAGAGCTCCCTGCCATCACTGGGATGTTCACCACTGCACACCCAGGGCTGTCACTTCGGCCCCAAGGGCACCTCCACAAGCACAGGGCTCAGCTCCAAGGGAACCAGGCACATCTCCAAGCAGGAGATTTCCACTAACAAAGCATCCATGGGCCATGTCACCCAATTTCATATTTGAAAAGGGTTCAGGGTGCTCGTTCCTTGTGGGGGTCAGCCAAATTCCACTCCTCATAAGCCGAGCCTCAGTTTTAGGCCCTGGGAAATATTTGTTTAAGTCAGGACGAGGCTGAGCTCTCCTCCCAGGAGCTTTTGAAGTTGTTAAGTAGTCCAAGTTCTGTTCCCCTATTGGTTGATTGTGTTCCCTATAAGGTTTTTGTTCCCAGAATGTTCCTCCCCTAAAGTTATATATTGTTGCTTTTTCCCTTACTTCGGTTGGTTACTGCCAGCAAGGTTCCCTTGGTTACTGAGTGCAGCTTTTGGGCACCATCCCTATTTTCCTTCACTCCTTATTTAAGTGCTCTTTTCTGTGAGAAATTGAATTGTGGAGGATTCTTAAAGCCTGTAGCAGCCAATACCCAGCCATGACAATTATTAGTGTGCAGTTGCCAACAAGACAAATCCCTGCAGGGTTCTGTGGCTGCAGGATCAGGTCCAGGGAGGTCACAGCTACTGGTGACCGGCATGAGAAAACCATGAGACAGCTCTCTGCTTGCTTCAGCTCAGGAAACCATTTATTCACTGTCACAGGAACAAACTCAGCTTAAATCCAGAGACAGAGCCTTGAACTGAGGCAGGGTGGGGGTTTTGGACACAGCCAGGGAGGAGTTTCGGGGGCATTAACAAATAGGAGTACAATAGGAGGGATTAATGCAGAATACAATGAATTGTTGAGTTCTTCCAACAGGAAGGGCAGGACACCTCGGGCTGGCACTCCACAAGGGATCAGGGGATGGAGGAGCTCTTCCCAGGTTTATAGAGTACATCTCCAGAGGCAGAGAGGTGGAATCTATTTTTCCTGGGCTTTAAAGCCATGCATCTCACTTTAACACTGCTCATCCCAAACCCAAATCTTTGCCCTCCTGGGCTGGGTCACCCTACAGTTCCTGATGCCAATTAGTATCATTAGCCCCTAATCTTCTTAAAGCACCCTTTATTCTTAAAATTCTTAAACCCCAAGAATTAGAAATTCTTAGTCCTTTGGCAATAGAATTTTGTGCTCAGTTTCAGATATCGAAGAAATCCACAATTAAATGTTACTCCCCATCATCCTGTGTACAAAACCTCAAGTTTTTAGTGTATCACCCCTGTGCCCCCTAAAGGTAAGACTGTTGATCTTGATGATTTCCCATGGCAATTGCCAAAAAGATATGAACTCATTTATAAAGATAAAGCCTAGCAAGGCATTCTCTCAAAAATTAAAAGTAGCCCATGTTGCATCAGACATCTCACTGTAATAGCACCTAGTAATAAAAGGCCATCAAGAAAAAAACACAGAAGAAAAAGGTTTGTCCATCATCATGAAAAAAAACTGTAATAGCAATTTCAAACCCTAGAGCCCTGCAAAACAAGTTACATCAAATTTGTTTTTACCTCAACTTATCTCAGCTGTAACATCAAAACAATTAGACCAATTAAGTTGTTAGATGGGCAAAAAAACCCCAATGCTACTTCCATTGTAATTACTTCCATTGTAATTAGTGATATAATGACAAATGTTAACGCTGTTAGACTTGCAACCTTACAGAACAAAGCCACCATCAATTTTCTCTTACTAGCACATAGACCTAGTTGTAAAAAATCTAAAAGATTCTGTTGTAAATATTTGTCTAACCATTCAACATCCATCCAACTTAAAAAAGTAAAAGATTTAGCAAATCAAATTAAAACAGATGATAAATCATAGTTAATTAAAAAATAGAACTTTCCACTTAGCTAGAAGAACTTTGCAAAATAAGTTTATATGTATTATTATAGTAACAGTATATAGTATTATATAACAATATATATATTACAGTATATAGTATTACGTAGTATTATAATAGTAATAGGGCCTTGTGTACTTCACTGTGTGCAACAAATAATAAATAAGACCATCAAAGAAGATTTTGCCATTGAAGAAAGAGGGAGAAATGTGAGAAATGGAATTGCAGAGGAGTCTCAAAGACTGACTGAAAGCTTGCATAGTCTTGTACATCTGTATGGAAACTCTGAGATGAACTTTGCTTGTTATTGTTTAAATAAACTGGACAATTTCAGTATCTTGATTGTGCAAGCTCTTCTTGAACTCCACCAGAGCTGCAGTCCACTCACTGAATCTTTTTCAAGTGTTTTTTTCCAGCTGCTTGTGCTGTTTTTTGTTGGGTACATATGTGTATAGGAGTACTGACAACTAGTGATGAAGAAGAAGAGATATTTCTGTTTATGGGGATTTAAACCATCTTTTCATTAGGCTGGTTTTGATGTGAACATGATCAGAACAGCACTGCCTCATAAAAATATGTGTCAGAAAAGGTGTGTGTGCTATACAGGGGTGAATTATAGGTACTAAATGGATATATATCTTAAGAATATTTCTGAGCCATGCAGAGTTTATTTCATGAACCCCAGTAATTGATTACACAAATCAGTTTATGAAACTTTGGCATAGCAGCCTTTTCTTGAAATGCAGAGTGAAAAATGACAAGTTAGAAATGCATTATATAATTTTGGGTTATTAGATTCAAGCTCAGTAGCTTTCATAGATTTATGGATGTCACTGTAGATTTACAGCCTGGAAAGATGAAAACAAGGTGCAGAAATCTGATCTGTGGAGGTTTCAATATCTCCAAGGGACTAACTATGAGTTCTGATTTGAAGTAGTGACATAAATCAGATACATAATTTTTGCTTATCATTCTGCATTGCTTTATGAAGTGCTACTTGTACAGAAGATCCTTGACCTGAATGATGTATATTGTACTACTCATGAATCCACTGCTGACATATATATGTATATTTTTATTTTCTATATATAGTGTTTGCACAGGCACTGACACAGAACACAAACTGTCCTGATAGTGGTAAGGATAAAGCCTCCAATGTTATTAATGCCTTTTTCTTTGAGATGATCCTTAGTTCTGACATATATTTGCAAAGGAAGATTAATTTTTTTTTAACATATTGGAGTAATGTTGCTTCTGTGTCTTCCACACAGTGCTACATATCTTAATTATTTTTAATGAAATTAGGAAAAGTTTGCATTAGAACACTAAATCCCAAGACAGCAGAGGTTATCATTTATTAGTTAATTATTTCCTATTGATTTCCTAGGATGACAGGTTTTTTTAAAAGGCTGTTCCTAATTTCATTTCTGTCTGTCATCCTTTGTGACTTGTGTTGACAGTTCCTTTTAAAGAATAAAACAGGTTCTTTTTGAAATCTTCTCTTTTATACTGAATTCCTCTGGCAGAGGCCTGTCACTCTCCCACTGAGGTAGTTGTTGACATTTACCACAGCACAACAATGTTTAATTTAATATTTTGGTGCTTTAATGTTGTATTCCCAAGACAAAAATTTGCCATTTCTCTCTCCTGATATGGCTGATGACAGCTAACTTGAGAAACTCCTTTCATTCTTCAGCGTTCGGGCTAATTGGGGTTATGTCATTTTAGAGCCTGAGTTCAAGGCCCCTATCTGTGAAGTATTATGCTGTATAATAATACAAAATATATAATATATAAAAAGATAAATATAAATATATATAAAATATATAAATATATACAAAATATATAAAAATACCCTCTGAGATGAGCAAGGCTGGGTGCACACCATGCAAGGGAGAGCTGCAGCATGGACAAGGCAGGATTTGGTCACTGAAGTCTGTAACACTACTGCAAACGGAAAAACCTCTTATAAAATCTCTCTAATATGCAGGAAAGTCTGGGAACACCCAGAGAAACTTTTATTTCTTCTTTCTGGCAGCATTCTCCTTTATTGATCTTGTAGGAAAACCTTAGGAATGAATTTACACATCAGCTGAATATTGTGGAGACAGCTGGATTGCAAAAAGACAGGATTTGAGCGACAAATGGGAATGTCAAGAGATGCACTGACAAAAACACAAGTTCAAAAATGACAGATCCTTTGCACCTAGCAGATAAACAGGGAAGGAGCTGTCATTAAGCTCAAATGCCTGGAATAGAGTGAAGACAACTACAGTGGGTGAAGAGAAGGAATTTTGTAGTGAGGAAAGACTGAAACTGGAGAAAAGGCTGGGACAGGTATGGAAAAAAACCCCAAACCTATTGAACAGAATGATTTGGTTATTTTATATTGGTGGCTTCAAATTAGAAACTCATGTTGTCAAGGAACAAAGAAAAATGAAGGAAAAAAGAATCATGGGACTGCTTCTGGGGAAAATGTAGTGGAAGTGTCTCTAAGTGCTTTGTCCATCCATGTCGTGTGTCATCCCACCCCTGATTAATTATCCTGGTAATGAAGTAATTCAAGTAGTAATACATTACTTTTTTGGAAGGAATAAAGATCTCAAGAAATGGGTGGAAATTTTAGCAGCTTCTAGTGAATGAAACCAATAGATACAGAAAAACAGGAGAGCTGCCAGTTGGTCAAGAATGTTGTTTCTCTGTGGTGATGCTTCAAGGATACTGATGGTAACACCTCAGTTTAAATTAAATGCAATTAAAACTGGAGCCAATAGTAAAGAAATGAAGTAGAAAGTATTTTCTTAACATAAACCTGCAGGGCTATTTTGTAAGAAATAGCTGTGTCTGCTTGTCTTAAGAAAAAAAACCAAACAACCCCATGTTTAGTAATATATGGGTGGACATTTTAATTATATTTTATAATTTAAAATAATTTATAATTTAAATACTAAAATAATAAAATGAATAAATAACAAAATAAAACAATAATAATAACTTATAATTAAAAATGCTATTAAAACACCCTTAAAAAACTCTTGCTTTGGATTGAAGGAATTAACTTTGTTACCTTGAGAGATCAAATTGTTCTTTGTGCTTCTGGAAGGGAAGGATGATTTAAGATTTTTAGAGACAGCACAGTAGGGAACCGCATTCTGACTCAATGAGCCACCACAAGTTAATCAGTACTTTTTATTCTATATTGTTTTCTCTTGCCTTTGCAAGACTCATGCTGTTCTTGAAATGCCTGGGAATTAAAAGAACCAATTCACTGTCAGTACTTGGGAAAAAAAAGATGGTATTTCACAGCAAGAGGAGTATATATATATCCTTCTTTTAAAACTTTGTATGTTCTTTTTTTTTTAACTTTTTTTTTTTTAAATGCAACTCTTAGAACCCCCAGGAAAGAGAAATGCTGCTTGTGGAAATAAATGTCTTCCTGTTCCCTGCAGAGAAAATTATTAAGAGCAAATTTACTCATAAAATAATAAAATAAATAAAAAAGAAATTGCCATGAGCAAAATGTGCTATTAATTCTGAGTAGCTTCTGGCACAAAGCTGAAATAAACATTCTTAATACTTAAGAACAGCTTAGGACCTGAGCTATTGCTCCTGCTTTTAAAGGTTCAGAAACACAGTAAGAACAGTTACAGCTCTGGATATGAGCTCTGGATACATCCAGTTGTTTACCAGGTGCTTACTATTGGAAGTTTTGTCTCATTTTTTCTCCATTATTCTTGACTTTCCACACTAATCCCCTCCCTCCCCTCAGCTCAGGCTGATGAAAAGAAGAGAGGAAATTCTTATGGTACCTTTACAAGTACTTGGAATAAAAAACCAAGGGATGGGGAAGCTCAGAAAACCTCATTTTTCCATTCCTTGCAGCATCTAGCCACATTTTGTACCTTTGGTAACAGCTGTGGTGCTGCTATCATGTTATCATCACCCACCCTTCAGGGGAAGGAAACACTCTGGATTCATAAATTGAAAGGAACAACAAAAATCAGAGGGGCTGCAAGCAATCAGAAAGGTTTATTGATAAATTACACCCTTGGAAAATTGGTGTATTAGTCTCTGGCTGCTTTGCAAGCACATGGCAGTGGGTTTTGGATTATTGGTGAAAGGAGAGAGGAGAAGGAAGAGATTGATAAAAGAGGGGGAGAGACAAGAGAGAGGAAGAGGAAAAGAGACGAAAAGAGAGAGAAGAAGAGGAACAGAGAGAGGAAAAGAGGAAGAGAGAAAGGAAAAGAGGAAAAGAGAAAGGAAAAGAGGAAAAGAGGAACAGAGAGAGGAAAAGAGGTCACCAGTGCTGGTTCCTGCATCAGTCCAGCTGAAGGGATCTGTCCTGGTTTCGATCCAGCTGTGCTGGTCTGGCTGAGGAGATGTCCAGGGTCCTGTGGGCACTGCCCAGCCTTGTCACATATTTGTGGACAGGTTTTTCACTTGCTGTGAGTATTAATTCTCATGCACAGTCTGTTCTTTCAGGCTTTTCTGGAAATGGGTCAGAGGCTTTGGGGGTCTTTGGGGGTCTTCATCCTCCCCTGCAGTCCCTGGCCACCTCTTGGCCTCATTCCTGCACTTGTGCTCTGCTGTGCTCTGCTGCTCTCCAGGAACTGCAAGGCTGTGAGTAAATTTCCAAGGCTGATGGTTTAAAAACCAGGTGCTCTTTGGACACCTGTTAATTCTGGGAACAGTGATTCTGAGAAGCTCAAGATCATTTCCCAGCTCATGGTGAGGAGGTGGTGGTGGGGATGCACTTCCACAGTCCAACCCGTGCCTAAAATCAACTTCTCTGCGCCTCTACAAATCCATATCCCACCTCCAACCTGTAATCAAGTAAACAATTATCTGGAGAATTGAAGTTTTTCATTCAAGTGTGGTGAGGAGGAGATGAATTAATTTAAGACGTATTATTATGCTTTCTAGAAAAATATGCTTATACAATGAAAATTATTTGTAATGCTTGTGTTTGTGTTTCAGTAGGAGCAAGTGCAGTGACAAAAGATTGGGACTGAAACTGGGGTATTATTTTCAGGAGACAGAGGCTGGACAAGCATAAAATAGCTTTCAGACAGTCCAACCAGTTTCTGAACAGTCTCTACTTGTGTGTTATTAGTGAAATAATTGACTTTTTCTCCTCTCCCCAACCCCCATCCAGCTCTCACTGTATCACTTTAACTTTGGGATGCACAAAACAGATTGAACAAAGACAGCCATTAAGTTATTCCCCACAGGGCAGGAGTACAAGCAGCTCAATTCCTGAAACCTGACTGAGGCAAGAGGAAATAAATCAAAACAATCATGCAAATGTTTTATTCCAGAACATGTGCCCAGGGAACTATCTGCTGGTGGTTGAAAGCCTTGTGTTTTATGTAAAGGAAATCAGGTAAGCCTGAATCTTGCCTAAATAAAAAACGTGAGAATAAAAATCACTGCCTGAAAAGTGGAAGGTAATGATAGCTGAGACATGTTTTTAGTGCCAGGCAACATTTTGAGGGGTTTAACATAGAACTACACAACCTGTCATTAAGATGATGAGGTGAGGTAAGCTTTCATTAAAATTGGCACTTTAAGATATGATGCAGCTTCTTCAGTTGTCACCTATGCCAGTTAAGAGACCTGATGCCTCTGTTGTTACTGTACCTGTAAGCCATGAAACTGTTTCAGCAGTCTGTAAACTTAAGTTCCTGAGGAATAAAAAGGGACTTGTAACAAAATAACAACCAATTACACCCCAAAATCCCGTGAGATTTCTGGCATATTTTGATTTGATTTGGAAAATCTCCTGGTAATGCCATTAATAGACCTTTTGCAATCATTGCCAGTTCAGTTTTGGTTTCTTGGTTTGGTTTTTATTTCAGTGTTGCTGTTTGTGGAAAGGATGCTCATGCACAGCACATGGAAGATTCAGGAGCCCCAGTGCCTCAACTCTGATTTCAATGCATGAATTTCAATTCATGGCATGAATGAGCTTTTAAGGACTTACAAAGCAGAGATTCCAACTTGGAATGCAGTGTTTAAGGATTTCTCAGCGGTGGTGTGTGCGAATGTTGGCTTTGTGGCTTTGTTTTGTTTTGTTGGCACAGAGGGAGCGTTTTGCTGTAAATATGAAACCTGGAAAAAATTCTGGGAGGAGTGATGTGACTGATTTCCCCACCTGCTTTGCTGCTGGTGTGCTCCCAGTGATCTGAAAGCTGCTTCATCACTAATTATGGGAGACCTCAGTGCCACAACCCAGGGACAGCTTGGGGCCAGCACTCGAGTTCCCATTTTTAATGATGCATCTGCCACTGCCTCCTCAGAGCTGATTTCATACTAATGTGGTAGGAAGGAAGCTCATATTTGTGATTCCTGCTGCCAGAAAGAAAGAAAATTTTGTGAGGAGGTAGAACATGTGAGACATGTATGTGTATATATTTTTTGTAAAACTGTGCTTTTTCTCCTTTGAAAATCTGCAGCACTCTCACTGTTGTCACTCCTCTTGCTACAGTTTTCCAGAGATAACAATTGGAACCTCCAAAGGCTTGTTTTTCACTTAGCACCACAATGACTCTTGCCAGGATTTAGTCAGGAAAAGAACTCCCCTGAAACATTGGAATTTTAATATGCTACTGCCTCTTCTGAGATGCAGAAGGTAATTATTGGTGTGTGTGTAGAATGTATCAAGGTATACAGACCATGGAGGAAACCTGGCAAAATGGGCTCAATTTCTGTTTATTCAGCTGTGCATTTTGGAGCCAGCTGGAACTGGCTCTGCCCAAGGTGGGGCAGCTCCTGCTGTCACCCCTGCAGCCCCCACTGCCAAAACCTCGTCACAGAAGCCCAACACACCAAGTTCCTCTGGAAATAGTGCAGCCAGATATATTTCTGTAGACAGAATTTGTCTCTTCCCATCAGCATCCAACTGTGATGCTTTTTCATTACCATGACAGGACAGGAAGGGTTTGAGCCTCTGCAGAATCTGAAGACAGGTTGTTGCTCTTCCTTTGTACAGGACAAAATCTCAAATTGAGCATGAAAATGAAGGGAATAACAAGCAGGTGATGGTGACAAAGTGGGTGGGAGATTTTGAGGAAGCAGTTTTCCTTGTCTGTTTTGGGACTGAGGTAAAGTGCTTTCTGTTGTGAAGAAATTCATTGTGAAATGAACACTTCCCAAAAAGCCACAAACCTTACTGCTGGGGTTGGGTGTTGCTTTTCCTCTTCATTTGTTTTTCAGGCTTCCAAAGGTGGCTTACTGGTTTCTTACTGAAAAACATTTTCTTGCTGTTCAGTTATTGGTAAGGAAGAATGAGGTTGCATCTGCATTAGAGTTGGCAAGACTTCTTTTTTTGTTTTGTGCTGTTTTTGTTGAGGCTTGAGGCTTTGCAGATAATGATGAAATATTATTTCTAATTTCTAATAAACATTTCTAAATTGCTTAGATACATTTGCCCTCTTGAGTGGGATGCTCACTGCGTGCTTCCTTCCTGTTGCAATTCTTTGTGGAGAAGAAATCCACATTCTGCAGAAAATAATAAAAACTTGCCAACACCTTAAACCCAGTGAAATGAACTGTTTTTGCTCTTCTAGTCCTATATTCTTTGAATAACATCATATTAGAAGGAAACGTATTGAATCAAATTTTTCTCACAAGAAAGCTCAGATTTTCATTTTTACAGTTTAAATAAACGATGCTACAGCTTTTAGGCCAGCACATGTGTGCAAGCCTTAATGTCAGGAGAATTGCAAATGCCAAAGGTGGTTTTGATGCTATTTCTCCATGAGCTTTTAGATAACAGGACTGCTTAAATACAGTCCTTGAAGTTTTGGTTTGATTGAACCCAAACTGAGCTCTAAGATAAGTTGATTTGCAGTCCACTTGAGAGCAAGGTATAAAAAGATCACATTTAGGCAGAGAGTTTTTTAGTTCAATTATAAGAGATGAGGGTTTTATTGATAGTTTGGTAGCAGCAGAACACAGAATGGCACAATATTTAGGAATGAAACGATTGTAAGTAACTGATCTGCCAAATAATTCTTTTTTATAAGCTGAAATGTAATTTCAATTCATGCTTTCGTAAGAAGCTGAAATGTAATTTCATTTAAGTATGGAGCTAGGATGGTATTGTTTTGATTTTAATTGGAGCCTGCCCTAGAAGGTTTCTTCTTGCCTGTGATGAGACCATTCCTAGACCATTTTAGAAACTGATCTGTCAGGAATCAATTTTACACTGCACTAATCAACTAATATTAAAGGTGATTCAATAAAACACTGTGAATAACCTTGAAGAAATTGCAGCTGAGAACTTCATAGTGAAGTATGTTCGCTATCATTATCAGCTGCTGAAAAAAGTCTGAGATTAAACAGTGTTAAGAGTTAGAACAAGATGAAGAAGCAGATAGTCCTTTTTTTCTATAAATTGATGGCACATTTGTCAACATTCCTCGGTTTGTGTATTCTGAATAGCTGCTATTGATGGAAAAGATCCAAAATAATAAAAAATTTAGAATTTTTTTCACAGAAATCATTGAGCTGAGTGAAGCAATAAAGTCTCTGTATATGGTTCTGCCAGTGACATACTCAGGAATGAGCTGAAAAGTTATTTCTGTAATGGAAAATGCTAGGCTTGTCATATACTGTTCTTACCCAATTTGGTGTGCATATATATGAACTTATAGATAGTATGTAATATGTAGAAACTTCATGGCATTTAATCCATCAAATAAGTATGAGGAGAAGATTGCCCAGTAAAACACTTTTAGTGGCCAAGGGGAGGTTATGCAGCAGAAATAAGAATTGAGAAGGAGTGGAAGATGGAGCAAACACAGGGACAGTTGATGAAATAATTTCTTTGAATCCTATGATATTTTAGATTAACTGAGCTTTTTGAAGCACTTTTACAATCCCAAATTTTGACTTGTTCTTTTCCTCCATTTCTGTAAATTTCTTCCCCAAAAGTTCTTTCTTTTACAGTTTTTCAGTTGTTTTTCTGCTTGCCCTTTTTGCAGTACGTCCTGGTTTCATCTTTCTCTGTATTTGCTGACCTGAAACACACAGATGCTGAAAAATTGTGCTCACTGCCAAGCTCAGGGAAGCACAGTGCTTCAAGGTCTGAAGCACAGCTTCCTCAAAGTGCAAATCTTTATTTACAGCTGTTTATTCACATCATAGGTGCTGTGTGGGGGTGTGTGTGCATAATCAGGGGAACCAGAACTCCCATGTCTATTCTAATCTAAAAATATGACTCCAGTTTCTCCTTGGTTTACTCTGGCCTTGCTGAAGAGATGATAAAAGCACAAAAACCATGAGTTTCTCACTCAGGAGTGAGTGCTACTCAGCATTATCTCGGAGCAGAAGTGAAGGTCCTACAGGTGACGTGACAAATGTCAACCGAGGCGGGTGGGATATGCAGAGCGGCCGGGCTGCTGCTCCGTCTGTGCTCACCAGGATCCAGGCACCACCTCACAGTTTATCAGTCCTCCACTTGGTCTTTCTGAAAGTGTGAATTTCAGTGCTGGTTCCTGGCTCAGGGCTCCTCACATCAACGAGAGCTGAAATCCCGAGAATGGGAATGCAAATGGTGACGAGCGGCTTGGGCTGAGCCTGTTACAAATGTGGTCACTTGCTTGCCAGAGCTGATACTCTGAGACACTCAAGTCTGAGATATTTGATATTCTGGACAGATTGTGGGAATCCAGGGCCTTCTGTGGGTGACTCTTCCTCTAAACAAACTTGTTGCAGCACTTGTCACAGATATGAAAAGATGGGCATCTCCTGTTTTGGGTGGCTCTTTCTGAGCCGAGTGCTTTGCTGTGGGGACAGCCCTGCCCTGTTCCTCCTCTCAGGTACCATCCCCAGGGAAGAGCTGCCACCATCCCTTATCCTTCTGTGTATTTCCAGGTGTAGTGGATCATGGCTGAGTGATGCTTCTGTTTCCCCCCTCATCCTCTGCTTTTATCATGGATGCTTTCTGTGTGCTTTGGTCTCCCTTCCTCTCTTCTTTAACTGAGATAGAGAATAAGCAGACTGGTAAAAAGTCACTAAATCCCATTTTTATCTTGACCTTGTATTAAAATCAAAGTTTTGTATAGCTTTTGGCAGAAAGTTATGTGGAGTTTGCCTTTTCATTTTGGGTTTTTTTTTTTTTTTGTTGTTTTTTTTTTTTGCTACATTTTAACTGAATTCATTGTGATCCTTTCAGACCTCAAACTTGGAGAGTTAAACTGTATCAATCCTAAATTTGAGAAGCATTGAGTCTCTGCACAGTCACTGCATTTTATGCAGCTCCAGGTTTCAGCAGTTGGATTCAGATTTGTATATCACTAGGTAAAAAGTTGGCCAAATCTACAGCAAATGTGAGCCAGTTTAATTCTGTCGGCAAGGAGCTCGTGCTGATTTATTCTAACAGAATAGCAGGACCCAGAATTGTTTATGGGGTATCAGTGGACATGAAACACCTCATGAAAACATTGTCCAAGCTATGAGAACACTAAAAGTTAGTTCAGACATGGGTATGAGCAGAGGGTCTCACTGAGGTCTCTCACAAAATGTTCTCCATGAACAAAATGTTCTACAGAAAATAGGGTGAGATAACAGGGAAAAAGTAAATCTAAGAATATGCAGAAAAAACCCCAAAACCTATAAAATGAAGTCTGTTGCCTACAAAGGAATTTCTCCCAGTGCAGAGCTCAACAAGTAAGTAATATTTAAACTGCAACTTGAGGCCTCACATGGAAACTAAGAATGCTTCTTGCTGAATCTCTGCCTTGCTGTTCATCCCTTCCATCAGGGAACTGTTTGAGGTTATTAATCATCTTAATCACATTAATCTTATTAATAAATATAAAAACCCGGGCCATTTAAAAAGAAATAATTCAAATTTGGTTTCAAAAAAACCTAATGAAAGGAGAATAAACAGAAGGGAACTGGATTTTAAAGAAAAAGAAACTTTACAATGCTTTCTTGTCTGGTCCTGAAGTATAAATTGGAATTCTGTAAGCAGTGGTGTAGTAGATTCATGAAGGTTTTCTTTGAAGGAAAATCTATATTGGAGACTTTAATTAATAGATGCTTGAAAGAGACAAGTTGCTTATTTGTAAAACAGAGCATGGTCTGGCTGTTAGAAGTGCAGCCTCAAGTATTTGTGTCTGTGTGGACTGGAGACTTTGGAAAGGAAGGTTTGTCTTCCACCTCTGCAGTGGGTGGGAGAAGACAGAACACCCAGCACTGCTCTGTTTGAGTGTGGTTGTTTTCAGCTTCAGGGAAATTACACACCTTTCCAGTTCACTTCTATAAATATCAAAAGAATTTCTAGTAAGTCTGATGTGATCCAGAAGTATTGAAGTGGACAGGAAATCTTCTTCCTTAACAAAGCTGTAATTTAGAAAATAAAACCTAAAATAAAAAATCTGAAAATATGTTTATGGATTATTTTTGCCATGCATGCTCAATCCAGCAATCCAATTGAGGGGTTTGTATCATGAATATTTTATTTCAATACATTTTTCTGAGTTGATGAACAAACAGACACATTGATTTGGCTTAAATTTTTATGATGATAGACTAAAATATTCACATTTTTAGTTCCTAAACCTTTAATAGCAGTTTAGCTATTTGCATATTAAGCAAATATAAAGCACATTTAGCTTTAATAATTCTTCACCTTTAAAAAATTAAAAGTTAGGAAAAAAGTTGTTAAAAAGAATCCTTAAAACCAAATCTTCATTAAAAGTGGACATGAATCCTTTCCCTTATCTGCTGAAGCTGCAGCCTTTGTCCTTTGCAGCACTCCTTGGAATGCTGTGTTGTTTCTTTAGTGGATAAGAATGAAATTCCATGTGGATTTTCTTTCTGCATGCTCTCCCTCAAGTCTCAGTTTAAAATCTAAAAGGTATAGGTATCTAAAAGGTATAAGCTAAAAGGGTAGGACAAGAATTCTTGTAATTCATCAAATTCAAAGTAGAGTCTTTGCTAGTTGTTGTATTTTTATGCCAGGTTTTGATCTGTGTGGTGGCACACAGTGTGATTTAAGTGGATTTGTAAATGGGCAAAAGTTAGACAGACTGTAGCTACAAAAACCCTGCAAATAACCCTTCTGTTATGGGTTACTTACACAATTCAGTTCCACAGAGGGCAGAAGTTCCCACACCACAGATTTCTGGTGACAAAGAATAAAAGCACTTTAACATTGTCTTTGCTGAGAGACAAGAGGTGTAAATGCAGTGACCTACAGCTCCTGGAGAATTGTGGGCAGAGGGGAACACACTGGCACTCTGCACTCATCTGCTTGCCTCCTTTCAGAGTTGCTTTGCATCCCTGGAAAGGGACCACACGAGAATTGATGTTTTTGTGCCAAATGAGGATTCTCCTAATCTTGTGAGGGGTGGATAAACTTGCTTTAAGCTGATTTACGGCGGCAATATGTTCAAAACAGATGGAGAGCATCAGTGTCTTGATATAAAGTCTCCTAAGGAACACTGCCAGGCAAGGAACCCCCCTGACACAAAATGCTGCAGGTCCACAAATCAGAACAGTCAGTGCTCAGGAGCATCTGTATACCCAGGCAGGTTTTTATCCCTGCTACTTTCCTTGCAGCTGTTGTAAAAACTGGACAGAAGGTTCATTTTTCCCCAAGTGTTTCATTGCAGGAATGCTCTTGCAAGGTTGTTATCCCTAGTTTATCTGATTTGGAGGGGTCTAAGAAAGCCACTTGCTTTGGATGTTCTAGATCAAGCAGATTGGCCTGTCTGCAGTTAGAAACTGGGAGATCTGATCAGTTCAAGAGCTGTCATATTCTCATTTGATTTGATTTTATTTCTTAATATGGTTTCTGCAGTGCATACATATAACCTATCAGGTAATATAAATAGACACACATTCCATTTTATACACAGCCACCTAATCATTTGAGACACTTGCATTTTATGCTTGATTTCAGAAGTAAACTGCTTTATTTCCTGTGATATGACAACAGGGACATATCGGTTAATATAATTTTTAAAGTAGTTTTCTTATCAAGGTGCAGGTAAAAGGTTTTTTTTTAAATGCTAGATAAATAATACAACATGATTATTTATCCTGACATCACAGAGTGTTTGGTGTCCTCAAAAAGAAAAGAGTCAATTCAGTGTCTAACTATGCTTCAGCAGATGTATTAGAGTTGGAGGAACATTCTCATTCTTATGCTATTTCACCTTAAGCTATTTGTGCATAGTCTTTGACCTTCCAAAACAATACTGCAAATAAAATTAGCATTTGTGATGTTGGTCATTAGCTGCAAATTAATAAAAAAAAAAACAGTTGGGAGGGGAAGAAATTCAAGGACAATGTTGTTTTTCTAGATATTTCTTCTGTGCTATTCTTGCCCAGGGTTTTGGATTGCATCACTTAGTTCCTAGCTATTCTTTTTTCACCCTCACAGCTTTTAGATGATTATACACATGTAGTAAGTTTAAATATTTCAAAGACCCTCGTTTTTAGGGTCTCCTGGAACCTAGAACCTAAAACTGAACTTGTTACAGTGATTTCACTGTTTTTTTTATTTAAAGAAAACAATGGCAGCATTGATCTTTTGGGAACTGTTTTGTGTGTGTGCCCCCACCTCCTGTTTCTCCCTGTGCTCCCCCAAGGGAGGATTAATGTAAGATGTTGAGGACATTTCTTTTTTCTGTGGCACAATGGCCTGTTGTTCACTTGTAGAAGAGATGCCCGTTAATGACAAGTGGAATATTTGTTTTCCCACCAAGGCTGACACACAGTTTCAAAGGTCAAGCACTGTCTGATACTGCATTTACTGGCTTAAACTTTTCTTTTCCCACACTTCATGAATTTGTGTAACTGCCCCAGCTGCTTTTCCATTTGCTGCAATGTGTCTCTAGCAGTTCTCCAGCTTCTTTTGCTTCACTCAAAGCTGAACACAGCACAAGCAGCTAATTAGTCTGTCCTGATAAATAAAGCAGTGCTTTATGGGAGGCTGGGGCAGACCTGGCTAAGCATGAGCAAGTGCCTTGGCTTACAAGTTGATTTTTGTTCAAAGGCTTCAATTAAGTGTTTTGATCCTCACTTTGATTAACAGGTGAAAATGCAAAATGAGACCGAGCTGGGGAGTTGTGAGAGAATTTTTTCCCTCGACTTACATTAGGTCAAATATTTCCACAATCCATAAACGTTTCTAGGACATGATTCAATTCAGGGACTTCAAGGAAAAGAATGTCCCATGGGAACAGCTGGGGGATACTTGCCTATACCAAAACCCAAATTTTGTGCTGTGTTTTGGAGTGTTTGCCTCCAGAGCAAGCATGAGCTGCTGAAAGGAGATTTCTGTCCTCCCCGTGTCCCCCTCATTAAGCAGCAGCTTCTGGCTGAGCACTTTGCACATCAGTCACACAGGGCCTTTTTCCCTTTCTCCATAGCTGTGGCAGCAGTGGGATAATGTCCTCTTGTATACAGGCAGGACAAAACTTGGTGAAGCATAAAATCTGTTATTTCCATGGAAGGAACAGTCTCACAGTAAGAGGACTAACTTGTCACTCACTGGAGCAATTTACCTGTTCCAAAAGGCACAGCAATTGTTTGCGAGGATGAAAGCAGCCACTGTTAAAAACCAGAATTAACCAAAAGTGGATAAGATTAAATTAACATTACTTAGGACACCCTATTTGTTTTGAAGCTGTCGTTGTTTAAAATTTTTGTCAAAAAAAAAAGCATCTAATTAGCAACACAGAGGGAAGGAGGTGGTATTAAAATTTAAAAAAAGGCTCAATCACAACTGTATTCAGAAGTACTTCAGGGTAAGATCTCAAGCAGCTAATGTCACATCTGTGTGTTCCTTTATGCTTTTGAACAGTTCTTCAGTCATGGGGGTGAAATGATAATGTTTTTAAGAAAATTAATTATTTTTAGTTTAATTTTTTTTTTTTTACTGCACATATTTTTGCCAATGAAATGGTGTGTCACTGACCCTCTTTTATAATATTGTTAGCTCAAGTGCAATAATTGCTTTTTCTTACAGGCTGGGTGAGGCATCGACGTGTGAAGTATGAGTTAAAGTTCAAATTATGCAGCCTTTGTTCTTTGCCTCACACTATCTGCTCTGAATATATAACACAGCCAGTTGGACATCAAATAAGATGTCTGAAAAATGTATTTTTCAGTTCCAAGGGTAGATCAGTATGTGGGCAGGAGATAAGTGCAGTGTATTTTTTTGTTTTTTAAATAAATAAACACAAGAACTTTACAGTGAGTTTTAGTAATGTATCTTATTTTATAGCCTATTTCTACTCTTCTCTCTTTCTTAACCAATGAGCCCGAGTGTTAAATTGTACTAAGAGCAGTTAGAGGTTTTTGTTATAAAATAATATTGCAGCAAACTCCCCCTTAAAGCATTAGTTGATTTATCAGTACAGACTATGTGGAAATTCTTTCTGGCCAATAGGTTAAGACAGTAGAAAATAACAAGTAAGGTTCTCACAAGTATAAGAATTAAGTATCACAGGGAAAGGTCAGCACCATGTCTGCTCCAGCAGTGTGGCTTCTTCCATCTATGTGAGTTATATGCCTGTCATCAGAGCCAAGCCATGGAGCTTAAACAAATGTATATCTGAGACTGGATATCAGAGAAGGGCTAGGAAGAAGGTAAATACTGTTTGTATTTTGACAATTCATTGCAGCTTCCACAGCAGTTTAATAATGTAGGCAGCCTCTTATGTCTTTTCTCTCCCATTTTCAGTAGGATCAGCCAGGCTATTTGTTGGAATATTGTATTTAAAACACATAAAATAATCACATTACATATTCAGCACATCTTGATTTCCCTGGACAGCAGAGCATTGCTGTGATCCACATGTAATCAGATGTGTAGAGTAACACCCCGTTCCTCAGAGGCCAAAACTGCTCTGAAGGCAAAGCCTCTGCACCCACCCTTGTTAACATGCAAATCCTGTCCCCACAGAGTTGTTATTCTGGGCCATTCTTGGCTCCAAGCTTTCCTTTCCCTTCATTCACTGCTGAATGAAGATGCTCCTTCTTCACTGTCCAAAGCTGTCCATCAGTGAATTCCTCTGTATCTAGGTAGAAACCTCCACTGCTGTTGAGGATCCTGGGAAATAGGATGCAAGGCTAAAACCCTTTTATGAAAATTAAGTGACCAAGCAGTGCAATACAGCCCTGTCTGTGAGATTGCCAGCTTGTGCCAGCTTTGGTCAACATTATTCTTTGCTCAGAGGTTCCTCAATTAGATCAGATTTTCTAAAACACTTTAGTTTTGTGCATATATAAGAAAGAAAGGAGGGAAAACATTTTTTAGGTGCTGCTGATGTGTTGTTATAGTAACTCCCAAAGTCTAGAAATCTGAGGCAAAACCCTTTAAACAGTTGGCCTCTTGTGCCATCCCCATAGCCAAACATTCCCACTGTCTTATTTCTCCAGCACTATCTCCTTTGTTGGTGATCTAGTGATTTATCTCTGTGCTTAGCACACATTCTGGAGGTAAATTATAAATAGCTGTACTGGTCAGGCCAAAGATCATCTCACCTGGTGTTTGTTATCCAGCAGCATCCAAGCAGAGGAGGCTGGGGAAGAATGGAAACACTGATGATGCTTCACCCGAGCCCTCTCCTTGTCTCCCAACCCCTCGTGTCTCAGAGCCTTCCTCATCCAGGAATGGTTTCTATGCATTGTCATCTTCATTGGATTCTATTCCAGAAACATGGTCATTACTCTCTGAGCCTGTTAACTTTTAATATCTGCTATTAGATGAGATGAATTTAATCAGGAGATGGGTTAGAACTGGGTATACTGGATGAAGTAATGTAGTTCTGTTCTTGTTTCAACCATTATCTCACTAGAAGACTTTGGGAAATCATGTAATCTCTCTAAAGATTTAAAATCCTTTCTTGTAAATGTGACTATTACTTACAGGTCTTGAAAGCATTTTCCTGCTCAGTACAATGAACAAATAAAATATTATAATTTTCCATCCTCATCTGTGTCCTCTATATCAAAGAAGATCTGTGTAAAAAGCATAAACATAAAAGGAGAAAATTTATTCCATTTAGACAAATTGCTGAGAAAGGATGCAAGAAAGACTCCTGTGAGGTGGCATGTTTTTGCTTGAACTCTCTATTTTAAGTACCTAAATAACATTTCCACCCACACATTTGCGTCAGGTGTAGCCTAAGGCAAATTTGTAATTTCTGTACCCTTGTCATAAAGAATCCATAAGTTGTGAAATTGGTTCTTCTCAGTATGCCTGGATAATTTACTCCATCATGGAGCAGAGATTTTGAACTGAGAACAAAGGATATTTAGAGGCTGCTTTATGTTAATGACAATATCTTAGAGAATAAGGCTGAAATCAGCCCTGTGCTGCAGAGTGTCGACTCTGCAAGAACTCTGCAGCAGTGCAGCTGGAGTGAGGCATCTGCAGGAATTCTGAACTCTCCTCGAGTACAGGCACTGGACATGAGGAGACAACTTCTTCACAAGGATTCTGTGAAAGCACTGAAATCGATTCTTTGGGGGTGTTGTGTGGTCTCCACCTCTGGAGTTTTTAAAGTTACAAGATAAAGTGCTGGGCAGCCAGATGTGATCTCCCAGCTGACCTTACTCTGTGAAACCTCCTGAGGTCCTTTCGAACTTGAATTATCCTTCAATACTATTCCACTTGGGCAAGACAGACAACCAGATCATATCCCTCACATCTTGAATAGTCTCTGTTACTGCATTTAAAATAGAGAGCCAACAGATTTTTCTGTGACAATTAGCAAAATTGTGACCCTGCTCTCACTTAGTGATGTCTGGTCCACGGTGACCAGACTTAGGAGGGATTTAGGATCTAGGACATAGTCTCAAAACATCAGAGAAGCCTTTGTCATCAAAGTGTCTTGAGTGGGGATTGCAGAAACTATCTTCTCATGTGTATTTTGTTTTCCAGTAAAACTACACACCTTGCTCAGAGTATTGGTATTAGGAAAATTTCTGCTCATTATGTTAGTTTTTATTTTCCATTTCTGAAGGCTCACAGAATTTTGTTGAAATTATAGTTGAAACAATTTTTCATTTCTGCCACTGAGCTGGATTCTTCTCTCTGAGAAGCCAAATTGCTGTTAACAGATTCTTTGAATGCTTCTAATCTGTTTTGATTCAAAACCAAAACAGATGAGCACAGCATACCGCAAGAGTCAATTTAAAATAACCTGGCTGCCTTCAATGTAATCTCCTGTGGTAGTTTAACTCCTGGTAGGGACTAACATCTTCATTTGCCAGGGCTGTCTCCAAAATAGATGTGCAGCTGTTTTGTGATGGGAAGGACAAGATTCAGACTTCCACCTTAGAGGCCAAAAGATTGACAGTACTGCTGTCCTCCTCTCAGCTGTCACGGCAGAGCTCCTTTTCCTTTCTCTTTCACAGTTTCTGGCTACCTTCCTCCTCATGTTCCTCTGTGAAAATATGACTACTCCTGTCTCTGTTACCAGGTGTTTTGGGAGGAGTTTGACTGTCCCAGCCACTGCTGTAGTTTTCTCTCAATTTCTGAAGTGGCACTAAGACACTGTTGGCACTGAAGTTGTGAGAAGCAGTGACATCAAAATGAGATTTAGACTCGAAGCTCAATACCTTTATAGAAACACAAAGGTTTGGAAATGATAGCTGAACATATTTGTATAGATGAAAAAGAGTTCATTTACATGCCTGAAGCTGGTTGCTTTATTACCTGTGAAAACTTAGCCCTCTTCTTTCTAACAAGTGTTGAAAACCCCATGACATTGTTTCCATGTATTAATTCTTAAGTATATTACAAAGGAGGGTAAAAAATAGCCAATATGTTATACAGGCATAAAAGACAGGATGCTCCAAATTCCTAAGAGGCAGCAGGGAATGACTTTCCCATTGCACCTTTTTCCATGAAGGAAGAATTTCTTTGTGTAGAACAGATTTAAGGAATACCCATTAGCCAGTTTTTCCAGGGGAAATGTACCCCATCACACAGCATGCTAATCAACAAGTTGCTAAATGTGAGTGGAAACACAGAAACAAGTCAGCCTAAAAAGGCTTTGAGGTGGTTTTGCGTGTTTGCATGTGTAACACACTGCAAATCCTCTTGCAGAATCATAATTGACTTTCCCTGACACAAGCACATTAATTGATGGGGGATATGTTTTCTAACACAATGTTTTTCCTGGAAGCAGAATTAACAAATCCAAAATCTCATCCATGTTGCGCAGTTTTTCATAGAGAGCCGTTTCAAGAAAATAACACTGACTAAAATGAAGAGAAATCAGAATGATCTGTGTTTTACAGTAGTCCTTGAATGACCATTCTGAAAAAGTAGTTTTTAAATGAATGAATGAATCTATCTTAATAAGTAATCCAAACTGCAATCATGACACTTGCCATTTCTTAAGAAACTGATATTACAGGAATATTTGAGGATTTCTATTAATCATGTTGCTGGTGGTTTTAGGTGGGGTAAGAGGGTAAAAGAATATGCTTTCATGAATTCTTGCAGGGTTCTTTTTCCTGTGTGTTTTCAAAGAATTCTTTTCAATTTCACTGTTTTCTGAATATTGTTTTATGTACAGAAGTCCTTCCAGGCTGTGAAAAACTTCATGGGTTTAGAAGATATTAGAGGCAAGTGAGCTCTCTTAAGATTCAGAGTTCCAAACATGGATCAAAAAAACCCTAAAACCCATCTTAGAAAGCCTCCTTGTGCTTTTGAACTTTGAGTAGTGCTCATATTCTAATCCCTCTGACAATATGAAGATAGTTGGTAACTGAAAACCTTCTAGATGTATAAAGGAAATACAGTTACATAAGAATCTCAAAAATCTCAAAAACATTCAAAAGCATCACTATATTGTGAAACAACTTTTAGTTATTTCATGAAACACCCTTACAGCACTGACTGTTACTGATTCTGAATCTAAGCTGATGTTTATTTCATATAGACAAACTGGCAATTTATCCTCTCTACTCTGGTTGTTTGAATAGGTCACAACGTCCTACTTTTAAAATGGATAAACAGTATGGTTTGTTTTCTTTTTTTCTCCTCCTTGATATCCTGTAGAGAATGGCTTGAATTCAGTGATGTCAAACATCATTTGTACACATTCATCCACTTCTTGTCATGTTTTCATCTCGAGGAAGCCAGCCAAGGAGGAAAGATCTCTTGTGGTAGGAACTCCACTGACAATGAGGAGAGTCTGTTTCCCAGGGCACTTTCACACGCAGTATCAGCCTCTGAATATCTGTCCCCCTCCTTTGTGCTCCTTCCTTTCACAGATGCATATTAGCAAGGAGAAGAAGTTGACTGCAAATTATCTGCTTTGTCTTTTTCTCACTGTTTTACCCCCATCCTAATAACTTGTCATGTGAAGTGTCCAACACAGCAAGTGTCAGCTTTGTGTATCTCCAGTGAAGTGAATCCCAAGATCTTTAATCAAAACATCTTTGCTACCATTACAATCACCCTTTGAAGAATATGCTTCAAGCATCAATTTATGACTTATTTATTAAAAAGAAAAAAGAAATTCTATTTTATACCTTTTCCACCCCCAACCCATGCTATGCAGCCTCATTCCTTTGCAAATTGATAAAAAATAAAATGGGACAACATTTTTCTTCAAAAATGCATTTTATTTTTCCTAGAGTCTTCATACTAACGATGTGCTTCAAGTTTTTTTAGTGTTTGTAAAGTATGCTTTGTGATAAATTTAGCTATTATATTCATCTGTGTAACGACACTTCAGAACTACTATTTAAAAACTGGAAGGTAAAATGAAAGTTCATAGGTAGAAAGTTTGGATTTTTTTATGTGTCAGCACTGCAGGCTGACTCTCTTCCCGGGAAGAGTAGTTAAAATAGTGTCTTGTCAACAGATCAAATACATGCTGAAATAAGTGTTCTTTGCTTTAAACCATCTGATCTGGATTAATTATCCATTACAACATAAAATCAAATAAAAAGGTCATGTTATTTTGCCAGTCTGGGCAGAATAAAACATGATTATTGCCCAGGGACAGCATAACCTCGAGACTAAATACATAAACAAAGAATTGACAATGTGCTTTAATTCTTGAGTGTGCATTTTACAGGGAATAAACTCCTGGGGACCATGTTACCTCTAAGAGGAATATTCCAAGCTTTGAGTGCGACTCTGAAATTTGATACTTCATTGATGCTGTGTGATACTTTTTTTTTTAAGAACGACATGAGAAGAATACTCTGTATTTTATTCATGCTGTCATTCTGTGGAAGTAAAACATAGTCAATTAATTAAAATTGCATTTGAAACAGTTATGCAAGCATTCCTTTAAGAGGGCTTGCTCTCTAAGGTATCTGGCAGATCGATGATTCCGCATTGTTTGGAAAAAATCGACAACAAAACAACAGCAAACCCCCCCAACACTGCAATTATAATGACTGAAATTGTATGCACTGCTAGTCAGTCACCCAGTAAATGAGAAGCAAGCCTTTTGCTTATCCCATCAGACAGCAGCTTAACAGATACTTCAGCAGTGGGAGGTAAAGGTTACATGGGCAGTTGAGTTTCAATTTACATTTTTAATAAAGGGTTGCACCTATAAAGGCAGCTGGATTACGTTGGGGTTTTTTTTCCTCAGAGGAATTGTGTTTTTGTCTGAGTTGTGTATAGTGAAGAAACAAAGGAAAAATACTTGTCTCTTCTGGGCAGCATCCAGGTCTTCAGACTTGCACATGTGCTTCATTTTAAGTACAATTCCTTATTAACAACATTACTTTAAAATGCAATGACTGGCAATAAAATTAATCACGGATCTAACTTTCAGGGTCAGTGATTTGCATTCCAAATTGTTCTTAATGGCTTTGGGTGTGTTGAAATTGTCCCCAAAGTGGCAGCTCTGGAGGCTGTTCCCTGTCCATGTGTCCAGACTTACAGAGCTGGGGGAGGCATTCCTACCTCCTGCCCATCTTGGAGCTGCCTTTCAAAGGAGAGAGACACTGGTCACTCTCCCTGCAATTAAATCAGGGCTAATGGAGTTGTTAATTCATCCTTCAGAACAGGTATTTCTCTTGTCAGTTTTATTTGCTGTAGACTATGACAGAAAGTTAACTTCTGGATAAGTAAGAGCAGGCATTTCAAACCCTGTCCTAACTCTGCTGATGGAGATATCAGTGGGAGCTTCAGCACCAAATTCTAAAGCAAGACAAATGTTAAGAGCAGTTATGCACAGCTATAATCTTGTTATATAAAATATTGTTTAAACTGTTTTAAGGAAACAAAGTTAACAGGAGTAAGTACTTGAACAGTACATTTAACATGTGTTTCTTTTTTGTGAGGGGAAAAACATCGCAAACAGAATAAATAAAATGTAAGGCAGTGCTTTTAACTAGAGCTCTCACGAATTCTCAGCATATCATTCTGAATGTTGATTAAATTTCCATTTTTAAAAGACACAGTTCAGATGTTAAAATGAAATTTGTTTATGAGGGAAATTCATACTCTTGTTTACTCCTAGAAGCTGTGACTTTGTAGCCTTCCTGACAAAGACAAACATGCTTTTTGTAAAAAAAAGAGAAACAAACGAAAACCCCACAAAGATTTTTGGAGCTCTGCTGCTGGAACAGCAGCATTTTCAAGCAATGTGTGAGATGGACACTTAAATAGAGCAGTGGGATGATCAGGTTATTTGGGGTCACACTTCTTTGCAGGTGGAGAGCTCTCCCACTGTTAGCATTTCAGCTCTTTTCAGTTATATTTTTTATTTTTTGCTTCCTATGGATTTAAGGTTCCTTTTTATCCTTAGCACAAGTGCAGTCTGTGTGTGGAGGGAGCCCTTGGCCGGCAGCCCGGCTTCTGCCCCTCTGCTCTTCACCATCAGCACAACAGGGAGAAAACATGGAGGCACCCATTTCTATAGTGGCAAAACAGGCTTGGGGAGATTAAACTATTTCCAATGAAAATAAGTTTGTACGGTGAGGTAAAAAAAACAGATTAAAGCATTAATTCCGAGCAGAGGAGGGGACAGGGAACCATGAAGCAGCTCCTCCTTCAGGCTCTCCTAGCGCTGTCAGCAGGGAAATCCTTGCTCAGTCACGCTTTTTCCCTTCCCTTCCTGCTCCTCCATGTCACGACCACTTGTCACACTTGTCCCTCACCCCTGGGTGCCCATCTTTATTTTTAATTGATTTATTTTATTTTTTTTTCTGAGGTGCTGCCTCCCGAGCCCGCGGGGCCGGGCAGGGCCGGGCTCCCCTCACAGGCCTCACACGGGGCCTGGTTATAAAAACACAGCACTCACCCATCCACCTGTTAATTTCGAAATGTCCCACTGCACAGGTTCCAAAGACAATAAAATAAAAAAAAAGGGAAAATTATCATACATTTTTGGAATTTCGTTTTTTAAGCCTTATCCCTTAAAAGTGGTAAAATTTATGATTTTTCCTATGAAAGGGAGCAATTGCTTGTGCTCCCAGTTTTCTCTCTACACTGAGGCTGTGGGGAAAAGTTGTAATATCTTACGAGCTCTGGAATTGCTCATAAAATATATGGTAATATATTAATTACTTATATTTCTGATTGAAATGATGAGGCCTTGGTGTGCTTGGTGTGTATATCACCTCTCCATTCTCCTGACAGAAACAATATTGGGACATCCACACAAAACCAGCATCTTTGTTGGGAGGGAGGAAGTGCTTGCTTTTTCATCTTCAAAAAACCAAAGCAAATACCAAACAAATAAAAATAAAACCCCCAGAAACAAATACCTAATTTAAATATGTATTCCAGTCCCCCCCAAATTTTGTGATGTCTCTTATTTCTTAATCTATTGGGGGGGGGGGTGTGGGAAATCACTGTTTATCTTCTTCTTCACTTTCCCTGAAAATGCATTTACTTTATGCATATTTCACTAGTCAGTTTAATGTTTTCATTAAATGGGCAGACACAGGGGAAAAAAATTCTCTCAGTTTTTCCAAAGCAAGATTTGTTCCTAAGTCATTTACTCAATCAAAAAATTTTTTTCTTCTTAGTCTCACAGAAAATTCTGTAAACAGGGTGTTCTGTGGAGCAATGTTTATCTATGAATTGCACTTACATCAACAAAATCAATATCTGCTGGAAGTGGCTTCCAGGTAGCTGCAGCAGTGTCAATTATTTGAAAGTAGGTATCTTTTTATGGAAGGCTGTCTTCTTGAACTTTCCTTTGAATTTTTTGCATAAAATAAATTAGTTCTTCCATCAGTAAATTAGAAGACTGTAGTGAGTAGCTGTTCAAATCAACATGTTGTCATCATTAGGCACCTCAGATCCATATTAAAATGTGGATATATTAGTTGTCTTTCCTCCTCATCCCCTCACAACTAATCATAAAGCTGTCTTAGATGCATGATTTGCAGCTGAGCTGTAAAAATGGCATCAGTCTCTTCAGGCACAGCTTCAGGTAGTTACTCTGGCGATGCTGTGATTGAACTAGGAGATGGAAAAAGGCCTAATGAAATAACCTTCTGGTCAGACAAAGCAGCTCAGGAAAAAAAGTGTTTCCTTTTGTTCTGGATGTTGTTTAATCTTCTAGCACTTAGCTTACATAGAGCTTTGGACGGTTTAGCTTTGATCAGCTTCAAATGTGAAAGAAGAATATGTGTGTCGGTTTCATGTCTCTCTCAGGGCGCTTTCCTGGTGTGCTTGGAATGAGGTGTTCACAACCTAATTTGAATCTGTTTTCCCTGTGTTTGAATCCACCTATTCTTAACGTCTTTTTTTTTCCTTTCATGCATTTATATCTGTGGCATGAAGAACCCATTCTTTAGAGTTATTGCTGAAAGAGTTTGAGAGTGTTTAAGGTAAGGGAAGAATTCTTAACTACTTTGAACTTAGTAAGATTTAACTGTTAGGTTTTTGTGTCAACTGTGATTGTTAACGTGTCCTGGTTTTGGTTAAAAAGCCACTGGGTAATTGTTGTTTTTTAACAAGTCAGTCACACATATTTATACATATAGAGAGAGGTCACCTCTTGTCTTTGTAAACACAATATTATTAAAGTATCCAGTGTTTTGTATCCTTGACCCCAAACAGGAAAAATAACAGCTAGGGGAAAAGACTTGGGACTCCCATTTACCAGGTGCTCACAGATAAACTGCTTTCATCCTTTCCTGTCACATGTAGACCTTCCCAAATCCCCAGGACCAAATAACCTTTTCCTGCTATTAACTATTCAGAAAATTCCAGGGAACACCTAGGTGCTAACAGGATTGTCAGAAGCACAAGTACAGCAGAAATAACTTATCTCTAGTAAAGTGTTTCACTGCAAATGCTTTAGGAGTGGTCGCACACATGCTCCTGCAGGACTTTCAGGGTGGCAGTGTACAGCCATAGCTGCTGTTATCCCAAGACAAGAGATATTATTTAATTTAGGCAGAGTTTGTTTAGAGTGTACAGTCATAGCTGCTGTTATCACAAGACAAGAGATATTATTTCATTTAGGCAGAGTTTGTTTAGCTTGGAGGGAGCAGTTCAGGACAAACAGTGATTTGGGGACATTATCAAGTTCCAAAGCCGAGAGTTTGATTTAATATGTTGTCTTTTCTCGAAACACCAAGGGAATGCGTGCTATTTGAATGCACAAGTTGCAGAAAGAAAGAACTAAAAGCTTGCAGTTCTTGAGATAAGCAAGTTTCATATTTGAGTATCTCCATAAACTTTGTGAAGAGAAATCACAGACCACTTTAGGAGCAGTACAAGTGGTACAATTACAGGAGGGAAAAAGGGGTGATGGAATAGATAAATCTTGATATATAAATATGGTGAAACAGCTGTTTAGATAAACTCCTTAATGAATAGGGTAGAGCAGACAAAAAGGAATTTGTGCTTTTAGCACTCACTAGAGCTTGATGAGGTATACAGGTATTTCAACCAAACCTCATCAAGGTTGATACAAATGTGTATTGAAACTGACTTGCTGATATAAAAAGCACTGTATCATTATGTTTCTGAAAGAATTAAAGGCTACTGATAATGATTAAAAAAAAAAACAAAACAGAACAACTCTGCTTTGGAAAATGGGTAATTTTTAGCCAAGTGTGTTTTTTCAAATGTTCATAAAAGAGGGTTGTGTGAGGAAATTCATCTTTTTTTGTTCTTCCTGGGTGGTTGGTGCATGAATGAATGTTACTTCAAGTCACTTCTACTATAGAAAGGAAAAGTCCCAGAAGGCAGCAGTGTCTTTAAATGATGTAAAGCTCTGTGTCACTCTGAAAGCTATCTGTAAGGATATATGATGCTGCATGTTAGGATGTACACTGGTGAAATTACTTTTTTATCTCTGTGCCTGTATCTCAGGGCTTATTCAGAGACTTTTGGCCACAGTCTGTGGTTTTTACTCTTAAGTAGCTATGGAATGACTGACCAAAAATTTCTGAAGTCACTGAAAAAACTTATTTAAAATTGTGCTCAAGTGAGCCAGGTCTTGTAAACTCTTAGGTTGAAGCTGCTGTCATGGAGCTTAGAGATATTAAATAGTTCACAGAAAATTTTTCAAACTTCTTGCTTTTTAGAACTGTAATCTAGATGCTAAACCCTTTTTAAAAATCCTTTTTCTTATTCTTTTCCTCAAGGGCCCTTCATTCAGAAGTGTGCTCCACTGACTGATTTTAATACGTTCAGGCAAGAGAACCAATTCATTTTTTATCTGCAAGGTAATGATTACCTAAAAAAATAATAAAAAGAAAAAATTATACCAGCTGCAATCACAGCACAAAAAGCAAAGAAACCTAATAGCAATCGCATTCACAGAGTTCTTAAGGAGAGAATATTATTGTCCTAAGAATCACTTATGACTGGTAGAAAATGTGGAAATATTTATCTAGACTTTAGGTCTGCTGGTGTGTTGCGTTCAGTAGAACATTGCGTGTTGGAGTCAGAGGCACAGAGTGTGTGCCCTTATCTATGATACCTGGCACTAACATCCAAAAAAACACTGAAATTCATACAACATCCTGAAAACAACTGTTAAATAGAAATCTAGAAGTGTGTGTAAATGATAAAGTTTTCTTAAGTCACTGGGTGAAAAAGTTAAAGTTTGGAGTTTAAACTAGTTTAGAGAACAGAAGACAAGATGGAGGATTTAGGGTGTTGTCTCTTGTCCTTCTTCTTTCTTCTTCATCTTCTTCTCCTGGAGGTTTTTGGGTAGCAATGAGTGATTGGATAGAGAATGCTGCAGTGCAGCACTCAGGTGTTGGGTCATTGGGTCACTAAGGAAAATAATTTACTTGGCATTTGTTAATTGGGTAAATAGACATATAAAAGACCTTGAAGAAGATCTTTGTTGGCCATTTTGCACCTTTCTGTCTTAGTGCACTCAGCTCCTTGTGCCCTGTATCCATGTAATGCAGATAAGAGACGAATAAACAACCGAGTCTGAACAAGAGCAAACTGCTTCTCTCTCATCAATCTCAGTCCAAGGGGAGAAAGAACCCAACCACGAGAGTCCAACCAGGACAACTGTGTACAATCTGGGGACTTTTTATAACTCAGTTCCTTTATTCTGGGAGCAGCTCAGGAAAGCAGTGCCAGCTGTATGAATGTCCCTCTCAGTAACACCTGCAGCAGCTCTGGCACCCAGAGGTGTGTGTGACATATCAGGTGAGTCCCAAGTACTCCACAGCAGCACTTTGCATTTGGGATATTGGTGAGGAATTCAGTTCTCCAAGTTTGGATGATTGGAGAAGTGTGATTTGCCTTTCATAAGCAGCTGGGTGGGATTATGTGCTTTGCTGCTGCTTACTGTGTAAGTGCTAAAGTGTTGGCATGCAAACTCTTGTGACCCATCTTAAAATAATAAAATTCCTGTAGAATGAAAATATGCTAATGTTTTCTGGAAAAGCAAATTTTACCAAGTTTTCTTCAGATTTTGATAGCTCTGAGTGAGAATCTGCTGGTTTTTTACCTATATGAACCTACAGCACCAGGAAATAAGAATTCTTGAAAGATACTGAGCTAAGTAGATTTTGCCTCTTAGGTACAAAATAGAACAAGGACGTGCTGTTTGTTTACCATGGTAACACTTGGAACTGAAACCTTGGCTTAACTTGTGTTATTTCACAGTTGGATGAAAGAATGCATTAAGAAAGATTCAAATCAGGATTTGAAGTACTGTGCTGCTTCTAGGGTAGCACAGGTCTAGGTGACTGTGTGGGGCACCAGAAAAAAAACAAACTTCTTACCAAACTTAACTGTTTGCAGATTCTTAACCATTATTGGTGGTGTTCAGCTCACAGAGGCTGTGTGTGGTGACTTTGCACCAAAGCTGGCTCTGATTGAGGCAATAATTGGGTAGGGATTCATCCTGCTCTGCTATTAGCAGTTCTAAACTCTAATACAGGTTTGGTCTGTGAACCTATAAGATGCTGTAAAGCAAGGATAGGAGCGGATTGGAATGACAAGTTAGAAGACATCCTACAAAGGATAGACAACCATTATAAATCAGGTAATACTGGAGAAGCACACTAGATGTTGTCTGAACTCTGCTTCGTTAAAATTAATGGAAGTTTTGTGATCAGATCCAATGAAGAACATGAATAAACACTCCAGAAAGCCCTGTCCCTTGATGCCAATTCCTTATCCACTTGGCATTGTTTAAATCTGTTGATGCACTTACAAATTGCCTCAGGAGCTGGCTCTTCTGTTTCAATCCCAATACACAATTGGACTGAGGTTTTCAAAGCAGATCATTGATTAAAACTGATGGGAAAAAGGGTTTCTAAATTATCTGCATGTTTTGAAAATTTTAGCCTTTGGGTTCAGTCTTTAATCTGTCCTTAATCAAGTAGAATTCTCACAGGGACTTTTGTTTGAATAAAACTACACACTTTGATCTTTTGGCAAGAAAGTTTTGCTGGAAACTGGTTGCTGCAAGCAGAGTTTGTGCAAGAAAACTTCTAAAGTACATGAGAACAGCACCTTTTCCCAGTTATAAGTACCTAAATTCCTTTTGCTGATTGTGGTGGTGGGGTTTTGGTGAGCAAGAATATACTAGCAGGTAATCCAAAATGCAAATAAAATGAAAATAATTGCTTCAGTTGACATTCTGCGTGTTTCTAGTTGATGTTTTTTATTTCACAAAAAAATTTTTTCTTTCATGTGTCATTACAATTTTAATTTTCAGTGGCTGCTTCTTGAAAAATAGAGACAATATTTACAGGTTGGTGAACGTAACTGTGTGTGCTGCTTCTGTTTCTGAAGAGGCATTCTCAGAAACATGAGTGCCATGATCTCCTGTCTAAGCACCATCAGTAGTGCTGTATTCATCTGAATCTAAACTCCAGAATTCTGTGTTTCTGTATATTTTTGCAAAGATATTTATGACTCAAACCAAAATGCAGCTCTGCTGTTAAGAAAATCCAGTTTACAGGCTTGAAAGAAAGTAGTGTTTTGCATTTTCTTTTTGGCAGTTCAAATGATCCCTTATTTATTTTGAAGTGAGACATAGCTACTCTTCAGATTTATGTTATGTAAAACGGTGAGAAAATTACATCTATCAAGACAAAAAACCAAGCAAGATGTTCTGCTGTGATTCAAATTCTGCAAGACAAGAATTTCCAAATGTATCCTTTTTTTTTAGTGAAATAGTGGTGATAGCGGACAACATCCCACTCTTGAAGTCTGGAGAAAGTGTATAGGGAGTCTGTGTTACATCAAGTAGTACTGCACTTAAAGGAGGCCTAAAGCTTTTGTTATTTAAAAAGAAAATAATTGAAATCCTGTAAATACCAAAAAAAAAATTCCAGAGATGCACTGCTTTCCTTACAGGTCCTGTGCACCAGTTGGTTTGGGGTTTTTTGGCATCAATACTTTTGGAGCCAGGCTTTGATTTTGCAAATGCTATGAACTGTAGTTAACCTCACTTCTGTTTAGAAATGATTCTCAATTAAAGGTACTTCTGAGAAGTGTCCACTGCCCTTTTGTAATCCTTCAGGACATTGAATGAGGGAAAGCTCATAAAAGAAGTAAGAGAAGGAAACACTTGATGAAACAATGAAGTCTGTGCATGTGTAGCTGCCCTACAAAACTGCCTTTCCTAACACTGGCATATCTTTTATTTCTATTAAAATTCCTTGGTTTTGGTGGTGATTTATTTGGGGACCTACCCAAACAAATGTCTGGTGGGAAAGGGGAGAACCAGGTGGCATTTGTCGTGAGTTTTAAATTTTTCCTGCTGACAACAGTGGCAAAGGTCTGTATCACACTTAAAATTTCCAGGGTTCTCCTGACCTGTGGCATGATCTTGTCATTCTTCTTGCTATGCCTTACCTGGCAAATCAGTGACAAAATCCTGCCGTGGGGTGGGGGCTAGATTCAGCAAAATTCATCTCCATTTTTACCAAGCACAAAAGTTGAGTCTTGATCAAGAGGTATTGAGGAAATTCATGCATTATTTATGTCTGTCTGCGTGCAGAATGATTTTCACAATATATTTGTGTACGGGAGTCAAAATGATGAATGGAAACAGAACAGTCACTTTATAAGGAAAAGACCAGGCTGGGAAAAAAGGCAGCTAGGAGATAATAAGCCTGAAAGTTGATATGATCAATGTTCACAAAATCATGAAGGTCATGGGTAAAATGAATAGAGTTGTTATTTCCCTATCCTGGATCGTTTGAGCTGCAGTGTACTGATGAAAGTATTAGGAGTTTGGTTTAAAGCTCAGGAGAAAGCACTTGGAATTCTGAGATTTATTGCCAAAGGAGGATGTGGAGGCAGATTCAAATTCGTGGCCAAGTCCATGCAAAGACACCAAGGGAATAGGCAAGGGTGTACTTTCTAATATCTTTCACCTAATAAGATGCCAGTGAAACATCCCAACAGGGATATCCTTATGTTCCTGCATTTTTAATCTTCTGTATATTAAAAACTGTACCTATAGATAAACCCTAGGATTTGGAAGGAGATTTTAATTTCAGATGGATTAATGCTTCGTTATTTCATCAGTAGAATAATAGGAAGGTTTTTCAAGAGGGGTAGTTTCAATCTGAAACTAGAAATCCACCTTTCAGCAATTCTTCAGCATATTACATGTGGATCAACAAAGGAATGCTGAGAAATTCTGAGGTAAATTTCTGGTGAATCTGAATTTGACAGTGTGCTGGCATGGTACTCCTACCATCTCTCTGCTTTACTCCTGCTGTCCCCAAAACAGGCCACTTGAAACACAAAGCACTGTGCAGCTGAGCTAGATGGGCTGTTTTGGTGGCTGGAGCATGGAGCATTATTGTTTATTGGAACAGACATTTTTCCATCATCAAACAGTAGCTGGCGTGTGTTTGGCAGCAGAACAAACGTGGAGGAGACGTCTCAGTGTCAACGTGATCTTGTAACAAACACCTGTCCCTGTGGGACCACGGCTGTTGTGTGGTTGTATCAGGAGATTTTCAGTGTTCTCACACATCAAGCACCACCTCATATAAAGGATTAGTGTCTGACTGATGTCTCATGATGGACATTTGTCTCTGGATGCCCTGAAACGGTGACAGCTCTGAAACAAGTGTTCTGGAGGGGGGTCTCAAATGTCAGAGATTAGGTTCTCATAAATCCTGTGTGTTTCAATGCTAATAGTTAATATGTGATTTTGTTAATTTTCTACAGAATGCATCCTTCGAGTTTGACAGGTCATCTCAAAATTTCTGTGGTCTTTTCTTCTCTAACTTTAACCTGAGCTCTATAAAAGTGAGGGCCTGTCCAGTCTTGGAAAACTTCAAGTGAACCTGACAAGCTTGTCATTCTCATCTACTTTTCCTTGCTTTTATCTATCCCTAAGGCATCTTAATTTACAACTCCTTTTTTGCTAGGCTGTTAAAGAGATTTTGTGCAGAGGCTTTGGTTTATTATCTGATGCTCTGAAACACTGGGTCAGCTAGAACTGCATCAACTAAAAATTGATTTGAGGCAGATTTTTTTTGTTGTTTCTTTGCTTGTTTTTGGTTTTTTTCTGATTTGAAATTTATCTGATAAATTAAGCAGTTGTTTTTTGTGACCTTGCCACATGGTAATGTGTGCAGATGAGGGGGAAACTGCATCTTCCTGGGATTCACTGGATGCCACAGATTTGAGTTTTCTTGTTTCCTTTTCTAACAAAAGAGGTGGGCCTCTGCCATGTGTGTTAAGGGTCGAAAATTCATGATGAAAGAAAAAAGTAGTTGAATTGCAGTTGCAAATATTTTTAATTAAATTTTTAGACTTTCATTAATGTGAGTAACAGAGATGATCCCTTGTTGCAGGAGATTTTAATGAATTTTATTTATGGAATACATGAACAGCCTGAAGTTTCTTGCCTTTATCCACCATTTTCTCATAAGGCATAAACCTCCCATTTCTCTAGTGGTGATCAGCTGCAAATATTTTTCAGCTCTGACAGAAAGATTTCTGACCTTGAATCAGTAAAACTTGAAAGAATTGCTTGAACCAGAGAACAATTGACAGCTGTAGCACAAATCTGAGTCCAATGAACGTTGATTCTCTTGTGGTTTAGACCTCAGACTGCAAAAAGCTGACAGTCCATCAGAAATCTCCGATTTTTTTCCTGGCAAAGGATTTCTGAGAATAAAGTGGGAAGTTTTTTAGAACACATATTAAGAGGAACTAAACTCTGTAATGAGGTAATTGATAGGGTAGTAAGGGGTTACATTCTTGGGTACTTGATTTCTTGTAGGAAAAATTCTGGTTTCTAGCAAAGGATTTAGTAATAGTCAGAAATATGAGAGAATGCATGAACTGTCTCACAAAGCAGAGAAAGGGCATAAAATACTGTCCTGGCTGTATTAAAACACATAAAACAACTGGCAGAGGCTACAGAAGATATCTCTATGTCTTCTTAGAAGCATCCAAGAGTTTAAGACTAAGAGAAGAAATGCATAAGGCATGAAAATCCACAATTTTGGCTGAAGATCTGTTCTTACAGCCCTGCATTCTCGAGGTCTTTCATGACATGGAATGAGAGTGTAATTTCTCTGACTATTCTATAGCACATCTGTTAATAGCATTTTAATTTTCTCTAATTGTTGTCTAATTTTTCTCAGCTGATACATGGGCTAGTTAAATAAGAGAGCTTGAATAGGTGGGACACCATAAAAGGAGAGTGGTTTATGTATGGAGAACTTCCTGACCTACAGAATTGTGCTAGCATGAGCACTGGGCAGTGCTGGGTCCAGGCTTCTAGAAGGCATTCCTGAGCAACTAAAAAAAAAAAAAACTTGTTTGGTTAAAAAGAATGTGTTGTACATGTCACTCAGTTCTTAAATGAAAAAGAAGTTGTTGACAGCTGACAGCTTGGATCCTTGTATGTTACAGCTATTTCCCACTAAGAAATTATGTTTCAAATAACCTGGTACCTCAGGCTAGAGTGCCTTGTAAAAGCAGAAATATTTCCTGTGGCTGCATTATGGATGTTGAAAATTTTGTGGTTCTGTGAGTGCCAGTCCCATTAGAGGCTCTGTAGAGATCAGTAATTGCTATGACAAATCATGTTTTCATACTGGAAAACAGATGCTTTATAGGCAATTAAAAAATAAAAAAAAGCCTTGCTTTTTCTAAACCAGAAAAGATTTATAGCAAGAAATATTTTTGGTTATATACATTTGAATTAAAGAATTCGTTTACTTATGCTGAGATCTAAGTAGTAAACTACTACCTGTGCTCTGTAGCCAATATTCTTTTTTGTTCTTTGCAGCTTTCATGTTATTGAAGCATTCTGCTGACCAGTGTCCTGCCAGCAAGGCTTTGTGTCAAAATTCCATTTGTGTTTTAAGGTGATGGTTACCTGGGGGGAATTTGTGACTGAAGGAGTCAGTGGGACTTCTTTTGATTTATGTCCTGCTCTGCATGGGCTAACCAGAGTATAAAAAGATTAAATATGGCTCCAGTGGCAGGTGAATTCCAGGACTTAGCTTGGGATTTCTTGCTTCAGCATTAATTTGGCATTTTATTAAATTGTGATTCATGCCAACTGCTCAAAGTCACTGGAACCAGGAGGATGGCTGGGCCTGGGCTCTCATGGGAGTTCTGTGCTCGGCCCTTTCCCTAGAGCTCAGTAAAGATTTAGTGATTATGTGTGTGTCAAAGATATTTTCAAAAGGATTAGGGCTTGAGGGGGAAAATGTGGGTCTGAATCTGCCAGAAGCTTTTCCAAAGGGAGATGCAGGACCTCCTTCCTTGAGACACTCAAAATCCACAGAACCACAGAGTAGTTGGGGTTGGAAGGGACCTCTAGTCTAACCCAAAATTTAATGAGACAAGACCATAATAAACAAGCTGACTCATCCTTGAAGTTATCATTAATTTATCCTTGAAGTTATCCCTGCTCTGAACAGGAGGTAACAATAAGCAAAAGCATAAATTCCACTATGAATTTGTAATTTCATAATAAATTCAAAAATCTCATAAACTTCTGTGAAGTTTCTGTTTGCTGCTTCTTGGGAATTCCCTCCACAAGAACTAAAAATCCTCCAGCTTCAGTGCTTGCAGGCTACTAATCCAAGTCTGGATGCTATTTTGCTGTTCCTGGGAGCAAGTACCAAACCACTTTTGTGTATCCAAAATGCTTGAACATGTGACTTTTAGGAAAGAAAATAAGATTTATGTCCTTTCCTGATGTTTCACGGGAATAGCTTGTATTATTAAAGGGAAATCCTGTAGCAAGTGGACCTATTTTCAAAATTAAACAAATTTATTAAAAAAATGAAGTATTAGGACACACAGAAAAAATAAAGCCCTGAAGCAAAGCAATCCATTATGAAATACTTCAATAAAAACACTCCTTTGATGGCAATTTTTATAGAAATATTAGTTAAAGTTGCATGTGCTTCCAGAGAGGTAGGATATGATTTTATGTTAGTTGTTAAACAGGTCATTAATATTCACTGCCAAAATCATTATTTTTCAGCAAGTAATGTAATTCCAAGCTGTCCAGAGAGAAGGAGCGAGCCTGTGCTGAGAAATGCGCTTTTGTCGAGGTATTGGGTGTTCCTGGGCACTGAAAATCCGTCATCCTGAGAATGTTCCATTCTATATGAGCACTGCTGAAGCTCTGAATGGTCTGTCAGCACTTTTATTAGGCATCTTATTATTAGGGAGTTTATAGCTTGGCTGTAAAGCCCTTGCTGGAGGCTAAAAGTAGTTAAATAATACTTTTCAGAGCACTGTTTTGTGCCAAATTTAATTCAGATAGCTTTAGGCGCTTTTCCATGTTCGTATCAGAAGGCAATATTCAAGCTCTGATGGAAATCTTTTGAAGTAGGGACAAGGCAAAATACAAATGGCCTAGGCCTGCAGCTTCACTCCTAGGAGGCAGTAAGACAGCCTAGTAGAGCAGAATGAATTTTTCATGGAATAACCATATCCAGGGGCTGCAGCAGTGGGACCCAGCGCTTCAGGATGAATGATAAAGTCCTTATCGAAACAGAATCCTGCTTTGCCTGGGTAGGGCCTGCAGGACTGGAGCACCCTGAGGCAGGTTGTGGAAACTCTAAATGACTCCCTCTGACAGAAACAGATGACATTGTTTCAAATGAAAACTATTAACTTGAAACGCTGTAGAAATGTCCTGTTGCTTTTTTTCTGAGTAATACCCAGAGAACAGCTCAGCAGAGCAGGGAGCTTGCAGGACTCTGTTTTCCCTTTGTCCGTGGAACAAATGCTCTCATTTTGTACACCAGCAATCACAGTTTGCTGGGGCTGTTCTGCCAAGTCAAAGCAAAGAATTTTCAGGAGGAGGTGACAAAAAGTACTGCACCATTTTATTTTCACTTCAAGACCTCGGACATGGAAGCGAATTACTCTTAAACTTAACAAAAATTGTTGTCAGAGAGGTTGCATAAGCCTGTTGCTAAATAATCTAAGCTTAACAGGAAAAAAAATTAAAAATAAAGATAAAACATAATAAGTTCTGTGAAAACGTACTTGTTTTATTTCAGCACAACACGAGGGGACAGATTGCCACATGGAGTACATGTTGCTTCAGTAATTCTCACAAAGTCTTTCATCAGCTGCCAGTCACAGGCAGGTTCCTGAGGGTGAAAAATTTTCCCCATGTTCTTGTCAGCCGTGCTGTGTGTGGAGAAACTTTCCTGAACTGATTGGCAGTGCCCTCCACCCGAACCAGCCTGCTGTGGAAATCTCTTGGTTGGTTAAAAAAGCTCTGTCTGCAATGGACACAGCTGTGGAGCAAGCTGAAATAGAAGTTGGTAGAGGTAGCCAGATTTTATTAACTTTTTATTATAAATATTATTTATTATCTTGGTGGTGGTTTGAGGTTTGAGGTTTCCTGGTTTTATTGGTTTTTTTTTTCTTTTTTCTTTTTTTTTTCTTTCTTTTATTTCCCATAAGTTTTGGTCCCTGAAAGCATGGAATTCCAGGAAGAAAAACAGAACCAAAGGAGTTATTCTTCTTTCATTTGCCTTTCATCTTCATTGCTTCACCTGTGTCCCACCAAAGGCAGTTCCAATGCAAACCATCGCCTGGTAAATAGTTTCAGGTAGCTTCTGTGAGAATCCAGCTGCAGTGGAACATTAATTACTTAGAAATCCAATTTATGCAACTTTCGGCCAAAAGCTAATTTGTAAGTTTGTAAGTTTTTGCAGGTTAAATAATTGCTTATAAAATTAGCAGTGAGTGAATATTAAAGGTGAAGCCCTCTGAGCACAGCCAGGAATCTAATTGTGAAAATGTGGATCTGATTAATTGCATAAGGCTATGAAGCATTACAGCTGTGCTAAATGTTGGGCAATGTGAGACTATCGACCTCTTCACTTCTTCCACTCTATTACAGTGGAGAATCTTCTCTGTGGTAGCTTTCAATTTGAAGCACGGGTTATTCCTGTTGTTTTCAGCACACCTATGGAAAAATGTAACAGATAAAGGGTTCTAAAAGATTATTTAGTAGTCTTTCTTCTCAATAAAAACTAGGTAGATGATGCTCAGATTTTGAGAACGCTTTCAAAGTAAAGGAACTGTCAGTTGAAATTTAAAATATATCTTTCCCCCTGTCCTGCTAAGGAAATTTGTTTATCCAACATTCAAGGCAGCTGCACTTGGCTTCAAGTGTTTTCTTCAGTATATTCCTGCCCAGAAAAATCTAATATGTGGCTGCTGAGCTTCATGGTTTACGAGAGCTCATCCACAATATGGAGAGTTTTTCACTCTATTGATTTGTGGAAGCAGGACTGGGTTTTTTTGTCCTTCAGTATTTAATTTGTTTTTGGTATTTTTTTCATGAAGGGCTATTTTTGCCATGCATAAAGTGGTTTTCTTTTTTCTGTAGATGTTCCAGGTTTCAATTAAATATCCAACAGAACAAATATGAATGTAGCAAAGATACTACAGACAGCTAGAGCTGAAAGGTACTTGCATCACAAGATGTGATTATGTCTACAGCATTAATCTCTGTTTATACGTAAAAAACATTTTTTCAAACTTGAGGAAAAGGAAACTTGTTATTTTTGAGCCTTTTTAATGCTTTCCTCTCTTTGAAGGAAACTGGCCAACAGTTTTGGAAATGTAAGGGCTGGAGGAAGGAGTCTGGCATAGAGGGTGGTCATGTTTTCTGTGCTTCCTTAGGCAATCAAGCTCAAAATGAGCAGGGAGATCTGTACTTACACCGAGTTTGATTACATATTTCAAAGCCCAGCTTTGTGTGGAAGCACTTTGATGAATTTTTTAACAATCTCACAGAAATTTCAGAAAAACATTTGTACAGCCTATTACTTCAAAAAAGTAGTACTCAATTAAGGTACTTTAGCTAGTAGATTTTGCTTGATTTTTCGTAAATCCAAATGCTAACTTTTCATCATTGCATCCTTGTTTCAGACACCATGATTAAGCATAAGAAAATTAAAGTAGATGTTTAAAGAAAATGTATATTCATATAATATGTACATAAAGTCCACTGGGATAAAAGAAATATTGCTGTAGTTTCAAATAAATTATTGAGACATAGAATGAACACCTTATTTACATCATTGCAGATCCTTATCAAGTCTATTTCACTTTTATGGATGTGCAGAAACAAATTCTGTGCCTGAGAGACATTCTCCAGGTGGGGTGATGTGAGGACAGAAAGGAAAAAATGACATTCTGTTGGATATATATCCCAGTGGCTGCTAAGAACCAGTCAGAGGAAATCAGGAAGAAAATTGATGAGATTACAAAAATAAACGAAATATGCCAAAGAAAGGTTTTTTAAAGTGCTGTTGAGACAATTAAAAAAGGCAAAGAAGAGTGGTTGATGAGCTATACACAAGTTTTCCTACTTTCAGGTGATGACAATTCTGCCAGCATCTGTGCTGCCCGCTTGAAAGGGTCTAGCATTCATTTGACTTCTGAACTTGCATTTATTATTAGCTCATATCTTACCTTTAGTAACTTTTCTACTAGTCTGAAATCTGTCAAACTAGTGTTACATAAGCCCTGTAAACAGTGCTGATTACACAATGCCTCTTTTTCTAGTTCAGAAGAGGAAAGAACCATTAGGTTTATCTAACATGGCTCTTCACATCTCACAGCCCGTGAGATTTCATCCAGATACCCCATTTTACAGACAAAGATTGCAGTAAAAAAGTAAATTAAGCCAATTAATCTGGGAGATATTACTTTGTACAACACACTGAGTAGCAGGGATCAAGATGCATTTGCTGTCAAGGGTCTGCAGCAGCCAAAAGAAATGGAGTGAGATATGCCCAGGTGGTGTCAACTGCTGTTTGATAAATCTTTCTGTTGCATTCCAGCTTCCCCTTAATCTAGAATCTCTATTAAAGAGGGTACCTGACAGCTGGAGATGTTCTTATTTTTTTGTTATTAACTAGGATTTCTTGAAACAATAAAGGATGTCTTCATAAGCAAGAGTAGAGATAATTCTTTAAATCTCTTTACTGGTCTTGTGGCTTGTCCCTTCCATTTGTAAATCAAGGATTTTTAAAATTTGTTTTAAGTGTTTCTGTACCATTTTATTATAAATCCCTTCTTCCTTAGGTCTTTAAAACAATTGCAGTTGGTGGGGGTTTTTTTGTGTTTACTTGAGTCAGATAGTGTTACACAGCTTAGCTGCATTTTCTTTTTCTAAACTTATTCTTTCAGCTTCCCTGACAACCCTCCAAGACCTGTCCTGTGGTAAAGAATTTTCTGAGCTTGGTTTTGAGATATTGCTCTTAGAGGAAAAAGGAAAACTCCCCCAAAAGAAAAAACAAGAACGATAAAAATGAATGCAAAATGCATCTTAAACCTTTTCTTAATGATTGCAGGCACCATCAGCTGAAGAATCAATGCCAGTGCAGGATGTGACTACCCACTGTAACCACGAGGAAAGTCATTAGGAGAAAATAAACGTGGCTTCAAGCTGCAGGTTCACATCAAAATCTGCATTGGATTCAGGTTTGCTGGCAATAAAAAGGCAGACCCTTAATTCAGTTCTGTCTTTAAGGCTTAAAATTTCATAGGTTATTCTTCCTAAATAGAAATTTCAACATGCTTGTTGTTTCTGAGTGGAAAAATTGCTTTCAGCAGAGGAAAGCAAACTGAGAGAAAACAGGAAATATCAAATAATTTGGTTTATGAGAAATCTGACTTTCTATTTCTGCTTTTTTGTTTATGCTCATCTCTTGAGACAGTGTAATTCACAGGTTACACCAACCTCACACCTGCACAAGCTCTTGGATGCAGGGAGAAGGGAATGTTGTGGTAATACAATCCATCTCTGTGGCTTCACCTGCTTCATATTCCAGGACCTAGCTAAGTAAAATGAACAGTGGTAACCTTAGTAAAGAGCAGGTGTTGAGCCATTTCCCTGTGCAAGAACATTTATTTTATTTATTTATTTGACCATATTTTATTTTTTTTTAATTAGCTGGTTCACTAGTAGGATGTCCTCAGTTTGTGGCACACTGAATGAAATTTGGGAATGTAAAACTTTCTTAAACTATCTTAGGTTCATGACTTTAAGTTTTCAAGACTTCAAAGTACTTCTGACAACTGGCAGATAGCTCTACAATTTACCAGAAAAAGACCATCACACTATGAGGAGACATTTAAGTGCATACTTTCTATGTTAAAAATAAGTCCAATTATCATTCTTTCTACCACAGCAAGCACTTTAGAGAAAAATAATTTGTGAAAACAGAGAAAAGTATGTCCATCAAGGAATATATTTTAAAAATCAATATAGCAAGTAGATGTGTATAACTTCAGTGCATCTATTCTCTTGTGCCGTATGTTTTTATGTCCCCATTCTGTCAGTCTGCAGTTTTAAACAAACAGTTCCAAATGCCACTGGTATTTTTGCTTAAAAGACAGAATCTGTAACCCTTCAGAGATTATATTAATAGCTGCAGCACTTTGCTGTACGTGGTATTTCAGCATTTTCCTTACATTCATAATCCAGGAGCGCTAAATCCGTAATCACTAACCTTTCCTTTCTTACTAAAAAGCATCGTTAAATTAAATGATGCATTATTAATAAGCATTCTTGAAAATGGAACCTAGGAAAGTTAATGCACTTTATATTCTATTACAAAGATAAGCTTCACTAAATGTCTTTATCCACCTGTTTTGGCACTACAGTGCCTTCCCTCTTTATTGTTCACAAGGCTGATTATTTTAGCTCCATTTTTTGCTGTTTTCTTATTCCTTTGCAAGTATGCACACATAGGCAAAGGAATTCAAGGCCAGGTTGGATGGAGCCCTGAGCAACCTGGTTTATTTTTATTTCATAAACGTATCCAGTAGGTATCTTTAGTTTTCAATTCATACATTAAAACATAATAAAGTAAGATTATCATATCCAGAGATACTTTTCCAATCCACTTTATTTTTGGGGAGCGTATTTCAAGGAAGGAATGTTGAGTAAACTTCCCATGTTCTTCAGTGTTACCTGGATCTTTTAAAGCCACTGCTGGAGCTCTGTGGTGCCAAGCCAGAGGGATCCCTGGATATTTTAAATAATTTTCTCAAAGCTTGGACACAAGTGATTTATCATCAAATCCATACTTTAATATGGCATTGATTAGAGAATGTCAAATGTGGAAATCTGTTATGAGTTTTGCATCTACTTTCTTCTTTTGATGTTATGAAAACATTGGCATGCATGATTATAGCTTAGTTTCTTTTCAGAGAGGAATAATGTCTCTCTAGTGAGCTGCTAATGACAGGAGAACTGCTCAGAACATTTGCAATTTGTGCACCCTTGTGGGAATGTATTTTGTATTTTGTGTTTTGTATTTTGTAGACCTATCTGGACAAATAAAGTAATTGCTCACCTGAATTCCACAGCTCTCAGCAGATAGTTTTGGGTAACTGTCCTGAGTTTTCAAAAGTCTGCTTACCTGGACTTTAATTTATGTGTTCCTTTTGCAGAATATATATTGTGTAGTACATGCTATAGCTTGCATCTCGTGGACTCATTCCATGGCCATTGCACATAAAGATATGGTAAGATAAATCAGTTTATCTTGTAAATGAAGCACACTGATGCTTTTGGGGAGATAGAGGTGTGAAGCATTTTAAAAACATCTTAAAAAAGAAAACAGAAAAAAAAAAGGAAAACGTTATTTGTGAGGCTTTTGTTGTGTTTAAGAACACAAAGTTTGTGTCTGAAAAACCCACACTTGCTTGGACAGCATTGAGATTGTCCTTGTGCGTGGATGTTTTTGAAATGGTACCAAAGGAAATGTTACATAGCTAAAATATAATAAAGAGGTTTTTCATTTAACTGTTCAGGGCAAACCTAAGATATGTTGCTGTATTCCTTGACACTTTGATATAAAGTTCTGAATCCACATTATGCAGATTATCTTCCAGCAGCAATTATAAACAGAGCAGTGCTTGGTGGTAGAATGGATGATGTGGTGATTCCAGCTTCTCTTTGGAGCTCTGCCTGGGGGTGCTGGAAAATCCAGGTGTGCCAACAGTGCCAGAAAAGCTGGAGCAGATTTGCTGGAAGTTTTGTAGGCACCCCAAAACCACTGCTGTGTTCCAGGCACTGGCTTTGTTGACTGCCCAGTGGTGAGTCTGATTTGGAGGCTTTAGACTTCCACAGGTCGCTAAATAACTCCATTTTTGCCTGGGGGAAGATGTTAGAAGTCTGCCTCTATACTAAGGTTTATATTTTAAATTATTTGATTTACTGGTGTCCAGGATGACGGATTTCAGCCTCTTGATTTCTAAATAAGCCTTTTCACATGCTTTGTGTCATGTCTAGCAGCAGTAACAGGTATTATCCATAAGCAAGCATCAAGGAATAGACTGGTGTGGTGCATTTGTATTAGGCTTTAGTTTGGAAATTTTTCTTCTTGCTGTCACATCATGAGCTCTGCAGCTGAAGAGAAATTTTCTGTTTTGACCACAAGACTTTGCTTCATTTCAGCCAAACAAGCAAATCTTGGCAGAACTGCAGCCATTTTTTAAAGGCAGAATTTCAAATCAAAACAAGAGAAGGTGACATGCCACGTTCCCTTATCCCACAAAAGTTACAGCAGACAGCGTGCTAATGCTGATATTCCCCAAGAATTGGATATTCCAGTATAAAATCTGGCCTCTTCCTATTGTAAACACAAATTTAAGTCCTTAAACCTCCCTTTCCTGAGTACTCTAAACAAAATTATCTCTGTTTTGAGACTATAAGTGGGCATAGGCTTAACAGCTTTTAAAAAGTCTCAACTTGGCTTTACTGTAACATCAGAGATGTTTGTGTAAGGCAGGAGAACTGTTCCCATCTCATGGCTGTCCCTGGATTATGTCTAGCAGCATTTTCCTCTACATGTCCAGCTGTGTGAATTTGTTGCTTGTGAGAGAAAACTTCGTATTTAATGATTCCACCTCCAGCTTTTGAAAAGTAAATGATGTGATTGTTGTAGCACTAATCTTTTCAACTTATGTCAATCAGTTTTTTTGATTAAATGGCAATTTTCTTTTGTACTAAGCTATACATAGAGCTTCCACTTTGTACTTCCACACTTCTGGAACTTTTTGGTGCAATGATTAAAGACTTGCTTTTGAGTGGTTTTGACACCTTTTGACAACTTTTTCCTATTTCTTGTGGCTGTGCTATGCAATGCAATCTGTCAAGGATAAATATTGGGCTAGAATAATAGTGGATTTTATATACATTATTCTGTATGTGGTTTAAAATAGGTAAGCAATTTAAAGAAATCTTGAGGGGAAGTGCCATTTAAAATTCTATGAAACATGTCACTCAAGTCAAAAATGTCCCAGATGCTTTCATTTGCCATTCTAAATAAAAACTGAAAGAGTTGTCAGGCAAGATTTTCCAACTTAAAAAGCTCAGCAGAAATGGAAAGTGAGAAGCTAAAAGGGAGCAAACCTCTCTGGAGAGGTTGTCCAAACAGCAAGTGGGTGATTGGTGGAAGTGTCTCAGTATCACAGAACATTTGGGGTGGAAAAGGATCTCTAAAAATCATCTAGTCCAGCCCCCACTGCTCCTTTATCTCTTGGCTGTCCTCAACTTTACTGCCCCAAGATAAGAAGAATAAACCAATAAAGCATCAGAACCCAGCAGTGATATTTTACTCTTCTATTTAAGGAAAAAAAAGTGTTTCTGTGCATAGAAGATAGCCAGGAGTACAGATCACCAGCCATGTACCCATGGAAGGAATGAAATGCTCTGCTATATCCTCCCAAGAGAGAAGAAATCTGCAGGGTGCACACCCCGAGCTCACAAGATTTTGTTTTGCTCCCAAATTCTGTTTCTATGGAGTTTGTGTTTGGGCCTGTAAGAGGAACTGACGGTGCAAGGACAATGGCAGGGGCAGAAAGAAGACAAAGTCGTGGGGTTGCAAGCGAACAACTCTAAATTTATTCTTTGTTTGAATCTATCTTCTTAAAAGGAGCCTAGTAGTTCTAACAACCCATACACAGACTACAGAGTATAAAAATCAATACAGAGTATTTCATACAACAAATAGAATTTCTATCAATAAGATATACCAATTCTACAGATTAATTCTAAGAACCATTACAGAGCCTATTTAATCCATACAGACACTATTTCTAGTCAAAAATGGAGTATAACAAAGAATCTAAATTCTATTTCAGAATTACTAAAAATTATTTTAGAAGTAGTAATAGATATACTATCAGTTGATAAGAATATAATAATATTATTACATTTATTACATTTCTTACAATATAATTAAAATATTATTACATATTATTTTTAAGAATCAATACAGAGAGTATAAAAAGCTATAAATAGTATTGCTAATCATGAATTAAGAGACTATTTCTGACAATCCAATCAGCAGAATATAGAAACCAGTACAGTGTATTTCTAGCAATCAGTTCAGAGAATATTTCTACCAGTTCATACAGAGAATATAACAGTCAATAGATATTATTTGTAAGAATCAATACAGGGACCATATCTAATAAATAGAGTATAAAAGAGAGTATAAAATCTATACAGTGTATTTCTAAAACTACAGACTATTTGTAAGAATAAATACAAGAAGAGTATAAAAATTTATCCAGAGTATTTCTAACAATCAATAAAGAGACTACTTTTAACAATCAATACAGAGTATATCTTACAACAAATAGGGAGTTTTTCTAACAATATACCAATTACACAGATACATAATATAATATAATATAATATAATTATCACTACTACTAATATAATCCTTAGAGAGGCTATTTAAACTATCCAGAGACTATTCCTAGCAATGCACACGGCTAAGAGAAGAAGTCAAAGAAAGCATTTGTAGCAATGAATGCAGCAGGGAATGGCTTCCCCTAGTGCAGCCCCAAGTGTTTTTTGGTGTTAGCGAGGATGGGCAGTGGGAGCAGTGTGGCCGCAGCTGCCCGCAGCTCCGGCAGGGCTCTGCCCATGGAGATGGCCATGGCCCTGAGCAGCAGCAGGAGCCGTCTCAGGAGGGCCATTCCCTTGCAGGCTGTGCCCAGGAGCCCCGGGCCAGCGTGTCCTTGTCCCGGGAGCTGTGCTGCGGCTCCCCGCAGGCGCTGCCGGCCCAGCACGAGCAGCACAGGCCCGGCCAAGGCCAGCAAGGCTGCCGTGCTCCGCTGCTGCTCCTCCGGCTGCTGCTCTGCCGCTGGGGCCGGAGCCTCCTGCGGGGCTTCCAGAGCTTCCAGCGCTGCTATTTCCTTCTCCAAGAGCAGCTGGTGCAGCCGCAGCCGAGCCTCGCGTTCCTTCATCCTCTGCAGGCTTTCCATCTCCTGCTGGGCCTTGGGCTGCAGCGGCAGCTTGACGCTCGCCACGGCCATCAGCACCAGGCACATCCGCACGATTCCCTGCGGCATGGCTGCTGCTTCCTGCACAGGGAGAGAAAGGAGCAAAGAGCCGACATTCCCACTGCATCTCCTCGGCAAGAGAAACGAAAGGAGCTCCCCACTGCAACAAAAGCTCGGCCATCCTTGCTAGCCCTGCAGGAAGGCTGGAGGCCGGAGATGCTCCTCAGGGCAGGCCTGGTGATTCCAGTTCCAAAGGCAGCTGCCCAAAGAGGCTCCGTGAGCGCTGGGCAGCAGGAGGAGGAGGACGAGGAAGGGGAGGAAGGTGCGGGACGCAGGGACACAAAGCCTGAGCAGGCAGGTTTGGGGAGGAGAAGCTGAGCACTGAGGATGCCAGAAGAAACCAAGCGCAGTGGCCCAAGCAGGGGGAGGACAGGAAGGGCCCCCCAGGCTGGCTGCAGGCAGCCACTGGAGACCTTGCCCAGATGTTGCCCCATGGGCTGGGCAGGGGGAATGCAGGGCCAGACCTACCGTGAGCACAGAATCCCTTCTCCGTGTCCGGTGTCAAGAGCGGTCCCAAGTGGGTCAGTGAGCTCTGCCTTGAGCTCCCAGCGCCTCGCAGGCTGCAGGTGCCGCTGCTCGGCCACCCCAGAGCAGTGGCAGAAGCAGCAGCAGAAGCAGAGCGGTGCCAGAAGCAGCAGCAGAAGCAGAGCGGTGCCAGCAGAAGCAGCAGAGCAGCCCCAGCTGCGGCTGTGCCTCTCCGGTGCCGCTGCGCTCGCTCCTCCCGGGGCTCCACCGTTCTCTGGTGCCCTGGAGACAGCCCCGAGCCCGGCCGTGAGCTCACAGAGCCGGGGCTTCCACGCGTGGATTCCTCGGGCTGTGCAATCCTGGGGCCCTGGGCAGCCCCAGCTTCTGGCCCCCGCCTTTGGGCTGAGAGAATGCGGTGAAATGAGGCTCCTGAGGAGGCTCTGCCCTTCAGGAATGGCCTGCAGAGCTTCACTCCATTTCAGCCCGGCTGCTGGCAGTTTGCATGGGGGCTCCTCTTGTTCACTTCTTCATATTCCTGCTCCTTGATGCTTCTTCCCCTTGGGAAAACGTGCTCTAAGCGTTCTCTCGAGTGTCAGGATTGCCACAGCCACATCCCTCTTCCACAGCCCGCTCCATCAAGAGGTGGAAGTGGCTTTTTATTTCCACATCCTACACTGACTTTGCGCTGGCTTAAATCGATGGCTCCCAATTCTTGGCTATGTTGCAGTGCTCAGGTACCCGTGGTTGTCACCCCGAGGCCCATGACCTGTTCCACTGCACTTATTCCGTAGAAAGAGATTTTCAGTGGAGGTGGCTCAAATGGATTTTAAATGGAGGTGGCCCAGAATTGCCATTTTCAGCTGAAAAACACGGGTTTTGTGAATTTTGTGAAATATTTTGTGAAAATATTTTTGCCTGAGATATTGTATTACCAAAGTCAGCGGAATCGTGTTTACAAGCTTTTGGATGATTTGTAGGTATTTGGTTTCAGAGTAATTTCTTCAAGTTTTCTATAGAAAAAAAATAAATTAATAATAGGAATTAATAATGAACTTACACAGGTTTGGCCTCAAAAATCTCTAAGTTTATTCTAAGATAAAAAGATATAGAGATGCTAAAGATATATATAGATATTTTTAAGAGAAAGAGCTACTGGGCAATTTTGTTTTGCACATGACTGAAAAGGCTCCAAGGTTAAATGCACTCTCTGAAGAGGAGTAAATCCATGTCTTTGCAGCAGGTGTTGACTTTTCAACAGGATTTCAGAAGTGTTCACAACCCTTCCATTCTCCTTCATGAAATGTTTGATACTTGAGGGTTCTCAATAATCTTATGAAATCTTCTGTATTTTGTTCTTTGTGTTGCACTAGAGGGACTCATTAATTTTTTGGTTTGGTTTTGTTTGTTTACCAGATTGTAATAAAACCGTACAGACACATGGCACTGCAAGATTTAATAAGTTACATCCCATCCTATAAATAAATTGTGTAATAAACTTTGAAATTGTAGCCAAAAGTTCTGCAGAATTAGAGCTGAGTAAGGTAGGAAAGGCAGATTTGGTAACGATGGACAGCCTTCAGCTGATATTTCCAACAGAATCTCTGGAAGTGATATTTAGCTTTAATTTTTTGAAGTAATCACTGTCCAAATTTCAATTTTATGAAGAAAATTTGTGATTTTGTTCCAATGCTTTTGTGGGAAAAATTTCTTCCTGCAAATCTTTTGTTTATTTCTAAATACTACTTATCATCAAAGCCTTCTTTCTTGCTGGATCCTAAAATATCCAAAACACATGGATATTTTGATATCAAGAAATATAACAAAGAATAATATGGAAAACACCCAGATATTTTTAAGGCAGTAATTAATCATACAATTGCTCTCAGGACCTATTCTTTGTTCTCTTATTGTCTCCCTTCCAACAGCTGCTCCCCAACCTCCATCTCAGGTGATGGAAAAAATGTTCTGTTCAACCATCATCAATGAGCTCTCTGTCACTAGGCTTTATCCACAGATCTTTTTTAAAATATTCTTTTTTAATATATAAAAAAATGAAATTATTATTAAAAAATATTAGGAGAATATTTTTAAATTTTTAAAATATTTTGTCTTTCTTTCTTGTGTATTTCATGTCTTTTTTTCTCCCACATTATTGCCTTAATGGTTTTTTTAAATTTGGGAGTGACGGTTGTTGTCTGCCATGAGACAACATCACACTTTCCAAGATTTACAAACCAGAAAAAACTTCTGATGTAAGAATTGTGAATTAATTTAATTGAATTATTAAGTAAAAGTCAAATCTCTAGGTTGCTCATATTATTGCTCAGTAATAAATGAAGAAGTTGCTCCTTCCTTATTTGGGGATTTGTATTTGAGTTTGTGTTTGGGCCTGGAAGAGGAACTGACGGTGCAAGGACAATGGCAGGGGCAGAAAGAAGACAAAGTCGTGGGGTTGCAAGCAAACAACTCTAAATTTATTCTTTGTTTGAATCTATCTTCTTAAAAGGAGCCCAGTAGTTCTAACAACCCATACACAGACTACAGAGTATAAAAATCAATACAGAGTATTTCTTACAACAAACAGGGAGAATTTCTAACAATCAATAAGATATACCAATTCTACAGATTAATTCTAAGAACCATTACAGAGCCTATTTAATCCATACAGACACTATTTCTAGTCAAAAATGGAGTATAACAAAGAATCTAAATTCTATTTCAGAATTACTAAAAATTATTTTAGAAGTAGTAATAAAGAGATTCTTTCTATCAGTTGATAAGAATATAGCATTAAAATTATTACATTTATTATATATTACTACATATTATTTTTAAGAATCAATACAGAGAGTATAAAAAGCTATAAATAGTATTGCTAATCATCAATTAAGAGACTATTTCTGACAATCCAATCAGCAGAATATAGAAACCAGTACAGTGTATTTCTAGCAATCAGTTCCGAGAATATTTCTACCAGTTCATACAGAGAATATAACAGTCAATAGATATTATTTGTAAGAATCAATACAGGGACCATATCTAATAAATAGAGTATAAAAGAGAGTATAAAATCTATACAGTGCATTTCTAAAACTACAGAGACTATTTGTAAGAATAAATACAAGAAGAGTATAAAAATGTAAGAAGAGTATAAAAATGTAAGAAGAGTATAAAAATTTATCCAGAGTATTTCTAACAATCAATAAAGAGACTACTTTTAACAATCAATACAGAGTATTTCTTACAACAAATAGGGAGTTTTTCTAACAATATACCAATTACACAGATATATAATATAATATGTTATGATATTATGTAATATGATACGATATAATATAATTAATATAATATAATATAATATAATATAATATAATATAATATAATATAATATGATATAATATAACTACTACTATTTAAACTATCCAGAGAGTATTCCTAGCAATGCACACGGCTAAGAGAAGAAGTCAAAGAAAGCATTTGTAGCAATGAATGCAGCAGGGAATGGCTTCCCCTAGTGCAGCCCCAAGTGTTTTTTGGTGTTAGCGAGGATGGGCAGTGGGAGCAGTGTGGCCGCAGCTGCCCGCAGCTCCGGCAGGGCTCTGCCCATGGAGATGGCCATGGCCCTGAGCAGCAGCAGGAGCCGTCTCAGGAGGGCCATTCCCTTGCAGGCTGTGCCCAGGAGCCCCGGGCCAGCGTGTCCTTGTCCCGGGAGCTGTGCTGCGGCTCCCCGCAGGCGCTGCCGGCCCAGCACGAGCAGCACAGGCCCGGCCAAGGCCAGCAAGGCTGCCGTGCTCCGCTGCTGCTCCTCCGGCTGCTGCTCTGCCGCTGGGGCCGGAGCCTCCTGCGGGGCTTCCAGAGCTTCCAGCGCTGCTATTTCCTTCTCCAAGAGCAGCTGGTGCAGCCGCAGCCGAGCCTCGCGTTCCTTCATCCTCTGCAGGCTTTCCATCTCCTGCTGGGCCTTGGGCTGCAGCGGCAGCTTGACGCTCGCCACGGCCATCAGCACCAGGCACATCCGCACGATTCCCTGCGGCATGGCTGCTGCTTCCTGCACAGGGAGAGAAAGGAGCAAAGAGCCGACATTCCCACTGCATCTCCTCGGCAAGAGAAACGAAAGGAGCTCCCCACTGCAACAAAAGCTCGGCCATCCTTGCTAGCCCTGCAGGAAGGCTGGAGGCCGGAGATGCTCCTCAGGGCAGGCCTGGTGATTCCAGTTCCAAAGGCAGCTGCCCAAAGAGGCTCCGTGAGCACTGGGCAGCAGGAGGAGGACGAGGAGGAGGAAGGGGAGGAAGGTGCGGGACGCAGGGACACAAAGCCTGAGCAGGCAGGTTTGGGGAGGAGAAGCTGAGCACTGAGGATGCCAGAAGAAACCAAGCGCAGTGGCCCAAGCAGGGGGAGGACAGGAAGGGCCCCCCAGGCTGGCTGCAGGCAGCCACTGGAGACCTTGCCCAGATGTTCCCCCATGGGCTGGGCAGGGGGAATGCAGGGCCAGACCTACCGTGAGCACAGAATCCCTTCTCCGTGTCCGGTGTCAAGAGCGGTCCCAAGTGGGTCAGTGAGCTCTGCCTTGAGCTCCCAGCGCCTCGCAGGCTGCAGGTGCCGCTGCTCGGCCACCCCAGAGCAGTGGCAGAAGCAGCAGCAGAAGCAGAGCGGTGCCAGAAGCAGCAGCAGAAGCAGAGCGGTGCCAGAAGCAGCAGCAGAGCAGCCCCAGCTGCGGCTGTGCCTCTCCGGTGCCGCTGCGCTCGCTCCTCCCGGGGCTCCACCGTTCTCTGGTGCCCTGGAGACAGCCCCGAGCCCGGCCGTGAGCTCACAGAGCCGGGGCTTCCACGCGTGGATTCCTCGGGCTGTGCAATCCTGGGGCCCTGGGCAGCCCCAGCTTCTGGCCCCCGCCTTTGGGCTGAGAGAATGCGGTGAAATGAGGCTCCTGAGGAGGCTCTGCCCTTCAGGAATGGCCTGCAGAGCTTCACTCCATTTCAGCCCGGCTGCTGGCAGTTTGCATGGGGGCTCCTCTTGTTCACTTCTTCATATTCCTGCTCCTTGATGCTTCTTCCCCTTGGGAAAACGTGCTCTAAGCGTTCTCTCGAGTGTCAGGATTGCCACAGCCACATCCCTCTTCCACAGCCCGCTCCATCAAGAGGTGGAAGTGGCTTTTTATTTCCACATCCTACACTGACTTTGCGCTGGCTTAAATCGATGGCTCCCAATTCTTGGCTATGTTGCAGTGCTCAGGTACCCGTGGTTGTCACCCCGAGGCCCATGACCTGTTCCACTGCACTTATTCCGTAGAAAGAGATTTTCAGTGGAGGTGGCTCAAATGGATTTTAAATGGAGGTGGCCCAGAATTGCCATTTTCAGCTGAAAAACACGGGTTTTGTGAATTTTGTGAAATATTTTGTGAAAATATTTTTGCCTGAGATATTGTATTACCAAAGTCAGCAGAATCGTGTGCACAACCTTTTGGATGATTTGTAGGTATTTGGTTTCAGAGTAATTTCTTCAAGTTTTCTATAGAAAAAAAAGAAATTAATAATAGGAATTAATAATGAACTTACACAGGTTTGGCCTCAAAAACCTCTAAGTTTATTCTAAGATAAAAAGATATAGAGATGCTAAAGATATATATAGATATTTTTAAGAGAAAGAACTACTGGGCAATTTTGTTTTGCACATGACTGAAAAGGCTCCAAGGTTAAATGCACTCTCTGAAGAGGAATAAATCCATGTCTTTGCAGCAGGTGTTGACTTTTCAACAGGATTTCAGAAGTGTTCACAACCCTTCCATTCTCCTTCATGAAATGCTTTTATGTGACTTATTTTCATTTATTTCCACTTTTTTTTCCCCCCACTTCATCTTTCTTAATGCCTAATAAATTATGTACCAAAGGAGAAGAAATGGCTTCTTCCTTATTATGCTATTGATTGAGGAGGCCTGAAGGATGAAGGAAATTTTAGAGCTCACTTTTATAAATAATTTTCTTTTACACTATTTTTTAGGGATAAAGTTGAAGGAGAAGAAGCTTGACATCTATGGCAGTGCTCCCCAAACTAGAAGAGAGACACGAGTGTTGGGAAAGGAGAAAAGTTTGAAATCCTTGAACTCAGTATGCAATTGAGTTCAACAGCTCCAATTTGCCAGATGTTGTTTAGATGGGCTCAAGATTTTGTATCCTATTTCCTTGTGTGGAACAATGCACATTTGATGACTTCTGGTAAGACATGGAACCAAACCAAAGGAATGATAAAAACTCTGTGTAATCGTGTGTCTGGACATTTATACGTGGGGAAACAGACTCCATCCTTTCCCAGACTTTGGTTTTTCAGAAGTTGATTTAGATGGTTTTATATGGATTGATGTCCAGCTGTGGAATTTTTTGACATCTATATGTTTTAGACATTGATTTCAAGTGGCTTTCTAATGTTTTTCAGCAATTGAAAGTGAATTAGAGCAGCAACTGGAAGGAAATCGGCTCTGTTTTTGGGAAATTTGGGAAGCTGTGTGCCAGGTTAATTTGTGTCAAAGCATGACAACTGAGACACATCATCTTGTAGGAGGTCTTGCACATTTTCTTTTGGAAATTTATAGATCCTGTGGAGGTGTTTTTGAGATTGGAATGAGGGAAGAAACAGGCATAAAAATAAAACATTTTTAGCAGTTCCCAGTATATTGCTCTTGTCACTACTTGTTTTATTTATGAGCCTATTGGACCCAAATACATACTCACTCTTACCTGTGACAAACTGACAAGTGGGATATAAAAATGAAAAGTTTTTTCCCTTAGCTGGTGGCTAAGGAATCATTGATCTTCCCTCAACCAACATTAATCTTGCAAAGGCAGCAAGAGGCTTATAGGTCTTCCATGGAGTTTGAAAGTGGTAAATTGGAAAACAAACAAACAAAAAAAAAGTGCTTTTGTCCATATTTTTATTGTTGGGAATATTTTATGACACTGTGATTGCCAGTTGGTCATGACTTATAGTTCATTAAAGTTTTTTTCTTGGATCATAGCTATATACTCTATAAAATAATTAGGCAGTTGTCTATAACATAACTGATTAGAAAACTAAACTTCATTTGCTGCCTGTGTCATTAATGGAAACTCTCAGGTGATGAACTCTAAGACAATCCTCTGAAATATTCCGTATAACAATCATTAGTGAGAAATTCCAAAATAGCAACAGACAATATCTCATTTTCTTAGCAGATCAGGTAATTTAAAAGACCACAAACGTACACGGAGGCAATTATTTTTAGCTTTCTGAAATTAAAATAGCAGGGCTTGGGAGCATGATATGCAGACATTTGGGGGTGTAGGTTGTGTGTTTTGATTACCATGTCATCTCAATTCTTCTGCATTTCCCATCCTCAGTTCTGCAGGAAAATTTTATGTAACTTTAAAATTTTATGTAATTTTATGTGATGGCTTTTTTTGTTGTTATGAAGAAGGACCCGAACTGGTAAAACTGAATTTGGATTCCAGCTAAGACACGGTATTTTTAAATAAACTTTTAGCATTTTAAATTTTAAAAAACGAGTTTGTACATGGTTGATATGTCATTATTACACGGTGAGCACACGGACCTTGCTTTCAGCTCAGAACTCCTCTAGAACCTGGCAGCAGCAAATGCAAGAATTTTGTGTCTTCTTGCCTCTGCAATAAAAACAAGCCCCCTCTCCCAGCCCCCCAGTCTATCACATGGATATAAACAGACTTTGCAGTTTAACAACTTTCTTTCCCTCTGATTAGTAAAATGTGGAGGAAGAAACAACTTGTTCTTATGCAACCTGAGAACAATTTCTAAACACTTTTGTTTTTCTCTGACAGATCAATGAAATGCCTCGCTGCTGTTTTCTAATTATTTCTAAATAGAAATATTTTTAATAATAAATAATTTCTAATTATTATTGTGTTATCCTAATGCTTGGGACAGCTCATGCTGTGCATGTAAAAGGGGTTATTCACCGTAGAGCTGTGCTTTTTCATCCTTCTGGAGGCATTCAGCAGCCACCTCACAGGCTATCTCCTTGCTACAGCCCATGAACATCTCCTGAGTAAAATCTGGACGTGCTGGAGTGGGAATAAAATGTCTTTCACTGTCCATCTTTGGCCCTGCTTTTTGGAAGTACATCCCTTTGATGGCAGCTTCACCTCCGTTACTGAAGTCTTGAAGATACTGAAGATCTTTTATAAATATCCTTTTTAAGTATCCTTTTAGGTTCTGAAATTTGCCACTGAGTCTTGGCTAGCTTTGTATTTTTGAGTACCAGTTTGGTTTTCTTTATGTGGCAGGCCCTGGTTCAGATACAGGGGGAGTCTCCAGCCTGAAGAGATGCTCTACACCGAGGTTCTGTGGTTGTTGATTAAAGGGAACCAAAGCTTCACCTGCAAATGGAATCAAGCAGTTTTTGGAGAAATTCAGGTTCCCCAATTTGCCCTGTTTTAAAGGGAAGGGTTCAAGTTCCCCAATTTGCCCTGTTTTAAAGGGAGGGAAAGCTGCTCTCTGCAAATCCATGAGGGGAGGTTGTAGCAAGGTGAAGCCTGCTCACCTGTAGACCTGATTTTCTCTGAGCCTGAGGGAATTGCAGGCTGTCAGTGGCTGATTTGTTCCCAAGGAAATTTTATTGGAATTCCTTTTTCAAGGAATGTTTCTTGGGAGATCTCACACTCAAGGACAACGTTTGTAAATGATCTCTCTTTCTCAAAACAGTTCTGCCTAACTGTAGATAGTGTGATTTTCTCTTGTCCCACCAATGGATTCCCTTGACCAATCATGGTAACCCTGTAGTGTAAAACTTTATAAAAACTGAAAAGTTCAGAGAATAAAGGCCCCTTTTCCTTGCAGCTCCTTCTGGTGTGTGCTGTGAACCCACACCTGTACATCGTGTCCAGCAGCAACACTCGCCTGTCCCGGGTGACGGGAAACAGGACAGCAGGAAACGGCTCAGGTTGTGCCAGGAAAGGCTGAAATTGAGTGTTTGGACAAATTTCCCCACTGAAAAAGCGCTCAGGTTTGGAGTGGGCTGCCCTGGGAGGCAGTGCAGTCGCTGTCCCTCGAGGGATTTGTAGCACATGTGGCCCTTGGGGACGTGGTTTAGTGGGATTTGGCAGTGCTGGGGACCTGATTTTCTCTGAGCCTGAGGGAATTGCAGGTTGCAAATCTGATTGCACTCAATGAATTTTCCAACCTTCGTTTTCACATTCGAATTTTCCATTTTCCTCATCTCTCAGACAATTCTGGTGATTAAGTTGTACACTACAATGAGTCCAAGGTAAGTGCTTAAATTGAAATAATTCAATGTTTGTGTGATTATGCAGTAAATTTTATATAAAACAATGTGTATAATGTATGCTGTAAGGTACCAAGTCATCTAATCCTAATTATGAATGTAATATATTTAGCCATATAGTAATGACGTGATTGGATAAAGAAAGAAAATTTTATAATTACAGCATAGCTTTCTATGATGAATAGAGGCTCCAATATAACTCTGGAAATGTACATATTAATAGTTTCCATTGTTCATACGTGAACAAAATATTTTGATGCCAGGGGAATTAAATTCTTTTGGTTTACTAATTTGGAGGAAAATTTTGAGAGTTAACAGCGTTTTCTTTCAATTACAAAGCACATATAATATTCCAAATGTGAACTGTGACTTCTATAGGGAAAGAAAGATGAAGAGATCAGTTTTCTACAGCTGGAAATTTACTTGATACTAAAACTTAACGGATGAAGACATTTATAACAGTATGATTTCACATCTTTTATTCATGTACAATTTTACCAAAGTAGTCCCATCAGCCTGCTGTTTTCATTTCCTATATATTTACATAGACTTTCTCAAATAATGTGAAAATCTGTGGGGAAAAAAATTGCTAAATTATTTTTTTTTGGAGAGCAAGAAAATGAAAGTGAAAGAAAAGAGTGTCAGAAGTTATGCTCTGGTATAAAACATCAAAGAAATTAAAAGCTGGGGAGGCTGCTAGGTTTTGGCTCTGTATTTTCTATGTATTTCAGGTCACTTAGTGCACCCTTTATGGACACAGAGATCCCTGTTTCTAAATTTTTGAATATTTTTGAATATTTATGCACTCCAAGGACTATCTGTTAATTAATAGACAACATGGCAACACATTGGTCAAAGGAAAAGAATCAATCACATATTCTGTGCTGGGAAAGGCAGTTCTTGGTGTTCTTTTGAAAGGGAGGAGAGGCAAAGTGGATTCACTCAATAATACATTTCAAGTGTGAGAGAACAGAACAAATCATTAAAAAAAAATCCACAAATTGCATTTATGTGGTGGTTTTGAGGGCCTGAGAGGGGAGGGCAAAGCTTCACAGAAGTTCTTTGTCGTTGTGGAGAGGCACAAACACACCTGACAGAGAAAAACAATAACAGTGAGTGATCTTTGCCTTGGGGCAGACAAAAACCTGCATGTCCATCACCTGGGGACTTCTGCTGGGGCAGGACAAGGCCAGGAGCTCAGAAAGAGCCCAGGAGATGGTTTTCTTCCCAGAAATAAAATGTTTCTTCTCTCAGTCTGCAGTGAACATCCAAAGAGGAACATCCTAAGAATCCTTCAGTGCCTGAGGAAGATGGAGGTGTGCTGTTCTGAGGTACTAAATAAATGTTGGACCAGGGTTATTTTGAGTTCTGTAAATAACTGGTGAAAGACATAGGTGTTGGAGAGGAAGCTTGGTGTAATTAACAGATCAGGATTCAAAAAGGAAAGGTGTTCTGTGGGAAAGGTTTGTTTTTTACACCCATTTTTATACCCTGGGATGGAGGTGGAGATGGGTGGAACAAGGAACTGGTATTAAAATAGACCTGAAATCCCATAATTTGGGCCAGATATTCTCAGCAAAAAAAGTGAGGAGAAGGAGGAAGCAGCTCAGTGTGCAAATATGAAACAAACCTGTGTCAGACATCCTTCAAAACCAGAGTTATGAATGGAACATGTATAGCATGATGATCCTTTCTTACTTTTAGTTTGAGTACTTCTTGTGCACCACCTTTGACTTTTTGAGAGACAAAAAGAAAAAAAAATCTGATTGTTGATGAGCATAAAATATTGTGCTGGAATTAGAGAGAGCTTAGTGTGTTACAGTGTTAAGCGCTCTGAAATTGTTCAGCTATATATAAACCACACAATAATAAGTGTGAGTTTTTGTGCCACATATCAATTCTCACTTCCTGGCCTGTGGCTGGAATTTTATATGAGTACAGCTGGTTATTTTGAAACAATAATTGTCAATTTTGAAATATTGTAAATCAAGGTTTTCAAGGGGGGGAAAAAAAAAATCTCTTTAATGGATGAATTGCAAGACTTTTCCAGTTCCACCTGTGGTTCTTGGATGTTTTAGAAACCAGTTTCTAATAATGAAAGGAATCTTTGGGATAGTATATGTTGGATTCACCATATCAGTGAGATCCAGAGAAGACAGAAGAGGCCCCTAAGGTGACTTAGGGTGAGTCTGGAAGACAAAAGAGTTTGGCTGCCTCACTGTGTGATAGTTCTGTTCTTGTCATAGATGAGTTAGTAAAGTAACCTTGAGATTATTGATGTTCTTTGAATGGTCCAGGTCATTAGAGCTCAGCTGGTAATCCCACTGTTTTTTGTATCAAGTTAATTTGCTTGCTTTTATAAATAGAACTTATTTAAAGGTAGATTTTAAGGCATTTATTTGTAGCCTCCTTTTTTTACACGTTCATTTTCAAGGCTTGCTGCTCACAAATTTGTAAAAAGGTAGGTCTGGTTTTGGCCTAACTAAACATGAGAGATTTTTTTAGCAAAAATTTAAAAAGAATAAAGTCTTTAAAAATTGCAGAAAAACATTCCTTTACACGATATCATAATTTAAAAGAAAATGAGAAGTTAATACTAATTATTACATTGTCACATTCTGTGGGACTTCTAATTGCAAAAGCTTATGTTAAACATTTCCAAGAAATTAATGGAATGAACTGCCCTAGTTTGTCTTGGCTTTCTGGAATATTTTTGCAGGAGATTCAGACATTAATCAAATCCAGATCTACTTTGTCTCAGAGAAAACAGCGATTTCTCTTCTAAACAAAGCTAATAGTGTTGAGATATTATTTCCATAGCTGTAATGACATCTAACCATGGGCCAGGCATTGTTTCACGTGCTGGACAGGCAGAACAAAGTAAAATAAAGAAAAACTTTATTCCTAAAAAGCAGAGAAACCCCAATAAGCAGGTTGGGGTTGTGGTTTAACCCCAGCCCCACGGAGCCGCTCGCTCACTCCCCACACTGGGAATAGGGAGAGAATTGGGAGGGTAAAAGCTACAAAACCCATGGGCTGAGTTTGATAAAGAAATCAAAAGCCACAGGCACAGAAGGAAAGGAAGAAATGGAATGAATTCCCTGCTTCCCAAGGGCAGGCAGGAGTTCAGCCTTCTCCAGGAGAGCAGGGCCCCATCACAGGTGAGGTTTGGGAAGACAAACACCACCACCCCAAATGTCCCCCTTTTCCTCCTCCTTCCCCACAGTTTCTGTGACATCCCCTGCTCTGGAATGTCCCTTTGGTCACTTGGGGTCACCTGTCCTGGCTGTGTCCCCTCCCACCCTCCCAGGCACCCCCAGCTCCCTCTCCAGCGTGGCTTTACAAAAAGCAGAGAAGGCCTTGGCTCTGTGCAACAACAAAAACATCTCTGTGTTATCAACCCTGTGTCCAGCACAAACACAAACACAGCCCCACTGCAAAGAAAATTAACCCAAATTTAAAATTACCCCAGCCCAAACCAGCACAGCCTAATGTCACTAAGCAAGTGCAAGTATTAGAGGAGAGCAGGAAGGAAAAAGTGGGAAAAGGGAAAGAAGGTGAGCAGAAGCAAAGGAACCAGAACATTTAATCAATTCTTGTTTTGAAGAAACATGCAAAATACTGTTTGGGGCGATAAGAAGGTGGATTTGAAGAGGTGATTTAGAGGAGACCTTATGAATGTGGAGTCTGATTAAACCGGGTGAAGTAGAACAACTCAATTCAACAAGCTGAGAGACAACCACACAGCTGACATTTGGTAGAGATGCTGAATCTTGATGAGTACAGGGTGTGATAACCTGGGCTTGATCTCTCCGGGGTGTTCTGGCTTCCTGCTAGCTTCAAGTATGAGTTTTATGAGCCACCACGATGTGCCCAGCTCGTGGAAACTCCTTCCTGTGAGGAGGAAGAATGATGGAGAGAGCTGAGCATGCACTCACTGACAGCAATACACAAGAATAAAAGAGATCAAGAGCTACAGAGTTTCCAAAAAACACAGGAGAAATGGAAGAGGAATTATAAACTGAAAATGACACCAGATTGTACAGAGAGCTACAGTCTGACCCCCTGACGTGAAGCAAGAGGAAATTGCTGCAAATTATGAATTAAATGAGATAATAATGCATATCAGCTAATGTACTTCATAAAGGTGGCTGAATTTATTTCAGAAATTGTTTTTAAAGTGGGTGATCAGATCTGAAATGTGCAGCTTTGTTTATTCAGTTATTTTATGCAGCTAGCTTCTAGAAAGCCCAGGTGTGAATTCCTTTTCTTGCTCTTTTTTTGTTTCCCTTTTAGTTACAGAGGATTTTGATTACAAAGGATTTTGAAAAGTTTGCTTCCTCAACAAAATATTTCAAGTTCATTTCAATCTTTTTGAATATAAGATTAATTGTTTTCCTGCAGTAAGACATTATATTGAATATAATTAAATTCTGATCTCTTACTGCACGGATGGCTTGTGAATGTTTACAAGTAACCAATTTTTCCTTCTACAGGTTAATGCATAATAAAGTAGTTGTGATTTCTTAGGGCTTCTAGAGATGGAAATTGTTCTTTTTGCATGAACAGGGACCAAGCTGCTCTGCAGCCTGAGAGCACAATCAGCAGTTACTGTGTTGAAAGTTTAAATTCAGCTGGCCAAGTGGGCACACACTACATGGGTATGAAGCAAAAATTGTTCAGAGTGTTAATTTCTGATTTTCCCTGTGCTGACTTCCCAATTCTATCCATGCATCATGTGAGTTATTAATCCTTTATTTATCCTTTTTAAACATCACACTGTTACTAATCCTTTCAGTAGGAAAATCAAGCTGCTCTTGTAAAATCCAAAGGCCACCCAGCCCAGCCCTCACTCCTTTCCCTCTTGGCTGTTCCCAGCTTTACTGCCCCAAGTTGAGGAAAACGAACAAATACCAAAGTGCCAGAACCCAATAATGGTGTTTCTTTATTTCTCTAGGGAAAAAAGGGTTCATGTCCACTTTTCCATGGCTAATGGCCAGGAATATAAATAGCTAGCCATGCTAGCATGAAATACTCAAATAGAATGGCCTGAAGACACAGACCTGTTCTGCTCCATCCTCCCCAGGGAGCAGAAATTTGCAGGCTTGGTTCTGAAGGACAGAATGAGCCCTTTAAATTACTATTGCAAGTCTCCTCAAGAAGGCTTTTCTTTATAGCTGCAGTTCCCTTTTGATTAATCTCCTTGTCTTGCACATGCTGTAATACTGCTTCCATAAGGATCTACTCCATAATCTTCACAGAAGTGAGGTCTGTATTTCCCCAGGTATTTCTTTCTTCCCTTGGTAAAAGCAGGAGTTTCTGGCCTGTCTTGCTTGATTTCTTACACAGCAGGATGGAGAGTCCATGTGCTCCTAAGAAAAGTCCTAAAATGTGGCCAGCTCTGGCCAGCTCTGCTGGCTCTAAGGAGAGCTTCCCAGGAGCTCTCATCATTCATTCTTTTGATTTGCCAAAATGTGGATATGATCTAGGATCAGTGTCCAACTTGAAAAAGACAAAGACTCTTTAACTGACTGGGGTTAAAAAGTTTATATTTATTGGCAGTGCTGGGCCAATGTGCAGGGTCACCCCTTAATTTACACCACCCCAAATGCAGGTGAATACAGAGTTTTATTTACCAAAATATTGAATAAAAATACATATTCATAATCCAGTTCCCACCTGCTCCCCTCTTCTTATGCTAATTAAGAAAAAGCAATTAAGCATGTGCAGTTTGTTCCTTGAAATGAGTTGGTGGTCTCGTTATGGGGAGTGCATAAAAGGGAGGAAGGAATAGATCTCTTCCTCATTCTCACCTTTCTACTTTTTCAATCCAAAGTGACAAATGAACCCCTGGCCATGTTCCTAGTTTCATGTTTCCAATTGGTTTCTGGTTTGCAATTCTCTTATGTTCTTGAAGTTCCTTATGAGATTATTCATTTCTCATTGCAAGCCCAGCTAAACAAACATAAGGTTGACAGAAAATTAGTTATTGGCTAATGATTAACTCCTAATTCTAGTAGTGCCTCTCTTCTTTAATTAAATTTAACAAGGATTTGATTTTTTTTATTAGATTTAGCAAAAAATAATTTTAATTATGGCTTTAACTTTTCTAATATCTTAAATTTAAATTTAAATTCAAATTTAAATTTAAATTTAAATTTAAATTCTTCAAAGTTTATGCTTCCCTTTAAACAACTACAAGGTCACTCTTCTGAAATTCAGGGTTCTGACTTTGTTCTTTGCCAGATCTGTGTTCCTTGAGCTCAGCAGCTCAGCCAGGACATGGTCACCACAGCCCAGGCTGCCTCCAGTCCTAATTCCTCTGATTTTATCCATGCCTGGGGCACCAGATGAGTAATACTTCTGCTCTGGTTTGTCTCATACCTGGACCTGAAAAAATTTCTCCTCATTTTCCTGGACAGCTGTATTTCTTTCCCAGGAGATATCTGTGTGGTTGAAATCCCACATCAGGGTGAGAGCTTGGGAGTGTGATGCTTCCTGCAGCTGAAGCAAGAGCTCATCAACAGCTTGCCCTGATCAGAAAACGAATCAGAAGGTATCAAAAGGCAAATCTTATAGATAAAAATCAGGATGTTTAGGTGAAACTCTGTTTTGACCAAATAACCAGAAATATGGGAATGTGTCTGAGGGTTTGGTGTTTTTTAATTTGCTTTGATTATTCAAGTAGAAGATTATAACAGGTGGGCTGCAGTGGAGCCCAGCCTCACAGTGTGCTGTGCTCAATCCTTCATTTTCAGGCTCTCAGCCTGTTTGGGGCTGCTCTTCCCAATCCAGCCATTCCTTAACAACACCTGCACCCCTCCTGGAAAGAGCAGCTTCAGAAGCAGAGTGTCATTTCAGCTCCTTCCAAAACAACATTATGGAAATGCACGGGGATGAGTTCACAGCAGGCGACAGAGAATTCAATGTTTTGGGTTTTTTTTCCCCTCCATCATATTCATTGCCTAAATTTGAACTCCAGGTTTGTTTTGCTGACATGCTCTTGATAAACAAATGTTGGGATTTAATGAGCAAGCACAGAGAGTGGAATATCACCTGAGAAACAACAAGAGTATCAAAATTATTCTAATGGACAATGAAGTCTTTGCAGCATAAATGCAATATCCTACACAAAGAGTCTCTGTAGGTAGCAGGATAATATTCTTTGATGGTCTAACAGTTTCTCCTCCTCAGGGATACCTTGTAAAAGAATCTTTGAAATGTTTGTATCAACCCATTTTCATATCCCTTGTCAGTGTTAGATGGTTCTTTTCAGCTTGGTTAAATGAATTTCACTTTTGACATCTACTCTGAAGTGTAGCTCTACTCCATAAAAATGACACCATTGGGTCCTATATTTACTTTTCTTCAGCAACTAAATGTCAAGTATATTTACTGTTGAAAGTGTTGCTTGATAAATCCCTTATCTGAAGACTCAGGCTGCATTGTAGTGCTGCATTCTTTTTGTTCTTTTTTTTAATCCACTTTCACTGATGCTGGAAGAGTTCTTCAGCAGAAATTGTGCTGCTGGGCTTGCAGAAGTAAAACTGACCTGAACTCATTGGGTAACTCTTCTGGTGATGCCCAAGAAGGCAAATAAATCTATTTTCTTGCCCTTGTCTGGGAAAATGATATGATAAGATATAGAAATAATAAATAGAATAGAATAGAATAGAATAGAATAGAATAGAATAGAATAGAATAGAATAGAATAGAAAAGAATGGAATAGAATAGAATAGATAATTAGTATATAATTTAATTAATAAAATATAGAATATAGTATATAATATATACTATATGGTATATACTATATATTATATAGTATATGCTATATACTATATATGACTTACTATATACTATATAATATCTAGTATAAATAATATATAAAATAAAATATATAATATATGGTATATTATATCTATAATAAATATATAATATATAATATATAACATATAATGCATAATGTATTATATAATATATAATATATAATATATAATATATAATATATAATATATGATATATGATATATGATATACGATATATAATATAATATATAATATATAATATATAATATACAATATACAATATACCATATACAATATACAATATATAATCTATAATATATAATATATAATATATAATATACAATATACAATATAATATATAATATATAATATATAATATATAATATATAATATATAATATATAATATATAATATATAATATATAATATATAATATATATAATGGATGCTGCAGCTTCCTGGCCACAAATTTGCTGCTGATGGTGCTTGTGTTGCCTTGATTAAAGAATGAATCTAGTCACAATAATTAGTCACCTTTAGAGAAATTATATGTTCAAAGAAACATTTCTAAGCATGCTGCATCTGTTAATAATTAAACCAAAATATTTTTCTTAGCAGTTATTCTAATGTGCTGTAATAGGAACAGATGTTCTTTAATGAACATTCTGTGTTTTAAAGGGTTGGAAAACAAAGCCATGCAGAACTATTGGTACTTGAATGTTTTTTAAAAGGCTGTGCTCATTGGGATTTTATTGTATATTTCTTACTTACATGGATGGGTTTTGTTTGAGTGAGCTGCACTCTTTGTGCTTTCCCAAATTTTCCTTCCTTTCTCATCATAAAAAGCCTGATTTTTTAAGATTCTGCAATCCAGGCACTCTTGATCATTTGTCTTCCTATGTTTTAAAAATCTGTGTCACTATAGAGCAACTGCTGCCTTGCTGTTGTCAATCTGAATTTTTAGACTGGAACCTTTTTCAGAGGGAGTGACATTTTAATGCCTTAGTCTTCATCTGTCAGATTCTTCTGGTTCTTTGTACAATGAAATATTCTTTTCAATTCATTCACTTTGTTAGGGACAGTCTAGCTGTGAGTGACTGGATTTTTAATAAAACTGGTTTTTTTTACCTAAGGAATAACCTAGCTGAAACCTGGAAAGGTTTATCTGAAAGCAGGTAAACAAAGCTGTATGATGAAGTTTTAAATTAGCATCTTAATCTAAGAAGCTGATCTTGCTGCTTTTCTGACAAAAACTCTGTCCTGAGGCCTACCCCCCAAAAAATGGATTTCAGTGCATGAAATCCCAAAGTGGGATTTACTTTATCTGATAAACTTTCTGATTTCAGCACTCCTCAAGTCAGGCTGGCTGCAGTGGGAGTGATCCTGGTGTCTCCAAAAATTAAAGTTATTGCATGTTTTTCCCACATATCTGGAAGTTGTGCTGAAAGACTGAGAGTATCAGAAGGTGAATCTTGGAGATAAAAATCTATTGAAGCTCAGTTTTGACCAAATAACCAGAAATATGGGAACGTGTCTGAGGTTTTAGGTGTTTTTTTAATTTGATTATTCAAGTAAAAAAAATATAAATATTGATCTCAGTGTGATCCCTTGAGCTGCTGGTTGTTTGTTATTTTCTATATTTATCCTTCTTGGGGTGCAAGGAAGAGATGGAAAGCGTGTTCAGCAACTTGTGAAACTCAATATTAATTTCTGGTCCCATATCCCCTTACCAAAAATCCTGAGAGAACAATTTGTGGTCTGGCCAGGTAATATAACAAGTTATTCAAACAGAGGGTAGCAGCTCTGTGAATAATCCTGGGTGCATTTCAGCATTTAAGTGAAATGTTCACCCATAAATGGTGCTGGATTGTTGAATATATTTCTTTAAAAATATCCAGAGGGAGGAAACACTAGATGCTGGGAAGGAAGACACAATATTTGACAGTATATTTCCTAATTTCTGCTTCTGTGTTCTATGTATTTTTTTGTGTTCCATGTGGAAATTGAGCCTGGAAGTGAAGGGGGTTGGGATGGAAAATGTTACTCAATGACACAGGAAATACCAAGTGCTAATCAGACAGACATGAAATACTTCATTCCTGTCTTAGAAATTGTTGGATAAGATTTATACAACCTATAAAAAAATGAGTCTTTTTGTGTTAGAAATGGATAGAGTTTGCCACAGGACTGGAGGGATCACCGAGGTCACTGGGGAGAGGAGAGAGAGCTTTTCATAACCCAAAATGGGTGAGGTTTCAGCTGCTCCTTTCCCACACAACTTCTACTCCATTCTATTTTAATTTTTTTTCCCCACCATTCAGTCTTGACTGATTGATTTCAGCCAAACTGAGAAAGATGCTGCTGTTGTTGAAAATATTCAGAGAGAGGCAGCAAAATCCTCACAGCAGCTGATTTATGTTGGACACTGAATCTTGTAGGGGCTGAGTTCTGCACAGAAATGTGCTCTGAAAATCCAGAATTTTGTGTAGTTTGTGATCCTGGTCTTGACTTTTCTAGGTAGGAGCTTCTCTCCTTATTTCTGTTGATAGTTATGAATTAAGAATGAGTACGCTCCTACAGGTATGTAATAAAATGTACAAGAAATGCTCTGCAATGTGTCCAGTCAATGTTTCTGCAGAGTCTGGAGCCTTTGACATTCCACAGCTTCATTAGAGATTAATTAGCACTTTTTACTTGCTTAAAGCATGAAGTGGCATGAAAATGGAAATGCAGAGCAGGCTGTGGATTGCTGTGATTATTCTTTGGTCTGTGGGAGCTCTTTCTCCCAGGTTCAGTGCTGTTCACAGTAAATAAAAGTGGTTTCTCTCTTATGTGAGCTGCAAATTTCCTTCTGAATAAGTATTTTGAAGATTTTATTTGACTAGTGAGTCTTCCTTTAGCACTTCAGCGTCATCAACTGCTTCTTTATTTATTTTTGGCTACACTTTGGGTTTGAACTTGACCCTCATTTTTGGATGTTCTGGTGTATATGGAGACTTTCCACAACAGTAACTTTTTCTCTGTATTTAATACTTGGAAATCTTAAATATTTTTCTATTAGAACAGATGATGAACAACTACAGGAGACCATTCTGCAGTTGTTCTGTATTTGTTCCAATGCATGTTTTGTTGGAAAGAACCTTTGCTAAAGCTACTCTACACAATCACTGTGATTAGTAAACATTTGAGTTTTGGATTCTCCACATCCTTCTGGATGAGATGTCCACACAAATCTTCCTCTCAGTCTGCTGTATGTCAACAATCTGCTTTTTCTCAGAATTGTTTGGAATATTTCAAATAAATTTTTACATAAATTTTGAAATTTAAATTTTTAAATTTAAATTTTAAAATAAATTTTAAATAATTTTTAAATAAATTAAAAAATATTTTTCCTACTGGAAAACTTTGTTCCCTTTGCAGGCAGTACTTACAAACCCAGAGGCTTTCCCTAGGATTTCTCACTGAGGGAAAACATGGGCACAAGGCTTCATTAAAAAATGAATGTATTTTTATTTAATCTAAACAGGATCAGATTTAGAAGCCAGAGAATGGATGAATGAGGTTTGTCTGTACTTGAAACATGTGAAATTAATAAAATGATCTTTAAATTTTTACTTCCATGCCTTTCTCCATTTCTAAGTTACTGTCAGTGTTGCTGAAATACAGAGATTAAACTGTATAGCCCATGTGAGGAATTCTCTGATTTTCATACACGAATTTTTTAGATAAATGTTGGTGTAGCTTCAATGGGAAAGTTCTTTAGAAATCACAGAAATGGAAGCAAACTTTTTTCTCTCATTCTTAAAATTAAATCAGCTTTAAGCAGATACCCTACATTTTTTTATTTTTTGAAGTCAACGTGTTCAATGTTGCTTTTTTGGACAATTACAGAAATGCTTATTAAGGTTTAGAAGGCAAATCCTGCTGAAATTTTAATTACTTTGTACTGCAGCTCCTTCCCAGGGAACTTTACTGCAGTGACTTGTGCCACATACGAGGTTAAGCTGCAGCTGGCACGCAGGAAAATGGTGCAGAGAGCTGGCATTACACCAGCCATGGTGTAATAATAATAAATAATGATTATATTTATATTTATATTTATATGTATATGTATATGTATATGTATATGTATATGTATATGTATATGTATATGTATATGTATATGTATATGTATATTTATATTTATATTTATATCTATATTTATATAATAAATAATGATTATATTTATACATATATAAATATAAATATGATATATGATAAAATATTATATATAATAAAATATAATATCTAATATGTAAAATATAATATATTATATAGTACCTAATATATAATACATAATATATAATACATAATATATAATACATGATATCTATTATCTAATATCTAATAGCTAACATATAATATCTAATATCTAATATCTAAAATCTAATATATCTAATGTATAATGTATAATGTATAATGTATACTATATAGTATATATTATATAATATATACTATATAATATGCAATAAATATATACTATATACTATATACTATATAATACATAATACATAATATATAATGTATAAGATATAATGTATAACATATAATATATAATATACTATATACTATGTAATATGAAATATGCAATATATAATATATAGTATATAATATGTAATATATAATATTTTGTCTTATATCTTATATCTTAATCTATTATTTGATATCTAATATCTAACATTTATATATTATATATTATATATTATATATTATATATTATATATTATATATTATATATTATATATTATATATTAGATATTAGATATTAGATATTAGATATTAGATATTAGATATTATATATTATATATTATATATAATATATTATATATTATATATTAGATAGATATTAGATATTAGATATTAGATATTAGATACTAGATATTGTATATTATAATTTATAAATTATATATTATATAATATATATTAGATATTAGATACTAGATATTGTATATTATAAATTATAAATTATATATTAGATATTAGATATTAGATATTAGATATTAGATATTAGATATATAGTATATAGTATATTGTATTATATATTATATTATATAATATATAGTATATTATGTAGTATATAATATATATTATACAGTATATATTATATAGTATATAGTATATATTTTATAGCATATAGTATATATTTTTTATTGTATAGTATATATTTTTTATTATATACTATATACTATATACTATATAATATGTAGTATGTAGTATATAGTATATTGTATATTGTATATTGTATATTGTATATTGTATATTGTATATTGTATATATTATATAGGTATTATATATATAACATTATAAATAAAATAACATAATAAATGACATTATGGGTCTCACAGAGTTTAGGAGGAGAGCAGCCAGTTGTTTTACAGCACCAAATCCTGGTGGCCTGGTTCATTCCAAGATCAAAACTGTGAATATTGGTAATTGTTCAACTACAGAGCAATGGCAGAAGTATTTTCAGAGTTAAAAAAAAATCAAACAAACCCCAAAGCTGTAAAATAATAACCCAAAACCCAATAAAACACCTCCCCCCTCCTAAAAAATGAGCCCAAAAAATCCTTCAAAGGCTTTTTAACAGATTATTGATCATGTATTTAAGGGAGAAAACAGAGCTACCCATCTTATCCTGCAAGCAAAGTGGGGATAATTTATATAACTGTGATGATTTCTTAAAAAAATTAAATTTTTAATTTTTTTTAAAAATTTAAAAAAATGTTTTCTTTTTAAATACAGGCTCATCTAGGAATTTAAGGAAAAAATGGCATAAAGATTCTTTATGGCCTACACAGGTGAAAATGAAAGACAAATTAAGACTGCCTTAACAAAAGCTTGAAATAAAAACAAATTTCTATAAATGAGCAGTTCTGCAGGTTAAAAAAAGAGCAAACAATCCTTTATGGTGGCAAACATGGTTGCATACATGTTGTAGCAAATTACTGTTCCCACTGCAAATGTTTCTTGCAAAAAAATTCACTTATTAAAATTAATGAACTAAATTAAATAAATGAAATAATTTAATAATTAAATAAAATTAATGAAAATTATTCACTTAATATCTTGTTCCCCCCTCTGATTTTATGCCTTTCTTATTATTTTCCTCTTGTCAATCTGCAGATTTAGCTGAGCTCTCCTGCTCCAGAAGCAGAGGTAGATTGGGATCAGTAGATTGGGATCAGTTTAAAGAGTTTCAAAAGCAAATGCTAAATTATTCTGAAGGTGAATGTCCCCCGTGTGGCTTGGAAAACTAATTAGATCAAAGTTTGTAAAGGGAAAAAAAAAAAATCTATTAAAGATTTGAAGCTTAGCAGAACTTTTCCACTGCAATGAGCAACTAGAGTTCTTTTATTTTAAATGTAGAAATTGATAATAATAATAATAATAATTCTATTAATAGTTAATAATTAATATTAAATAGTGACATTTTCTTCTAATTCAAGATCAATATGCAAAGATGCAGCATCAGGTCTTGTATTATAAATTTACCCAAACACAAAATATATTTCTCAAATGTTTAATGAAACTTTGTTTTACAGCTGAGAGAGCTCTACAGAAATATTTCTACAGTTCCCAAGACTGCTCTAGTTTATTAATAAATTTAAATATTGAAGATTTCTAAACTTAATTTTACAACTTTCCTTTAGTCTTTTTGGGGGCTCTTGTATTATGTTATATTATGGGATTTCTATCAATTATAAACAAATATATTATATATATATTTATATTTATACACACACACATATATATACATATATAATACATAAATATATATATGTAAGATATATATTATAAACAAATATAAACAAATGTAAAATTTGAGACATTTTTTTTCCAGCAATGCTGGGGGAATGCTGTTTATTTGGTTTTTAAAAAAATTTTAATTAAATTTAATTAAAATTAAATTAATAATTAAATAAAATAGAATAAAATATAATGAAATTTAATGAAATATAATAAAATATAATAAAATAAATTAATATTTAAATAAAATAATGAAATAAAATAATTAAAATTATTTTCTTTTTTTTTTTTTTTTAATTTTACCATGCTTATCAAACTGATTGCAGTCATGATATTTCGTGTAGCATTGTGAGGTGAAAAATAATTACTGGTAATGCTCTGTTTTTTGCAAATTATTTCTTTCTTAAGGCTGAAGATTTCATAAACAGACAGTGGTGGTTTCTGTGGAGTAAAAACTAAAAAGAATCTTTGAGTGAGAACTAAATTGCAGCCCATTAAAAGAATGACATTTTATTTTATGCAGCTGTCAGAGATTGATTGTGAAATTTTTAGGGATGTGGGGAAAAAAATATTGAAGCCTGTATTAATTAATTTGGAGTAATTAATGATAATACAAGTTATGTTTCCTTATGTAGAATATGTAAACAGAATTTTGCTTTAGAATAATGTTAAATATAACTTGATGAGAAGAATTGAATTTTCAGAAAGTCCAATAAGGATTCATTTTTGGTGTTAAATTATTTCAGCAATTGTTTATTGCTTTGTTTACAGGTAAAAGGTTTTTAAGTCTTTCACATATGTGGGATACCTGTGTGGAAATATATAATATTTATCCCTTTAAAACAACAAAGTGATTTTAGTACTTCTTGTTACCTTTTCCTAATTTTATGGTTCTCCTGTGGGTTTTTTTTTTGTTTGTTTGGTTTTTTTTTTGGGTTTTTTTGGGTTTTTGGTTGGGTTTTTTTTGTTGTTTTTTTTTGCTGATTATTCTTTTTTACAAATATTGTCTAATCTCATGGCAAGCTGGTCAACAGAGCAGTTTTAACATGAATTTTACTGTTGGCCTTGTAAGTTGAATAATTCAGAAGCAGATATGGAAAGTTCTAGTATTGGCTATAAAAGGGTTGACTGTCAATGAACTTCTAAATATTTTTTCTGTTTAGATGAGTACAAAGAGCAAAGCCAGGAAAAATGGGTGTTAATTTTTAAATTACTTAATTTTGTCCAATACAATTTCTCTTTTTATATGAATATTTGAATTACTGCGTTGTTTGAGCTTCAGAAAATGAATGTGAAATGTAACTGCGGTCTGAAAAGACACATAAAAATTCAGAAGGAAAGGAAAATTAAAAAAAACAACTGTATTGGTTTTGATCTGCAATACTTTTTCTGCATCATCTTATTTACAGCTGGCATCTCCAAAAAGGTAAATCCCCTGAGTGGAGGCTGTGATTAGTGATAAGCAAATGTCAGCAGGTGTTATGAACTCTATTATTAGTTCCTTCAACTCCTGAACCACTTCTGAGGCTTTTATCAAGTCACTGATGAGATGCCTGAAAATTAGGAAATTTAGAAGGGCTTTAAAAAGATGTGGGGCTAAAAAGAAGAAAATTCTCCCAAGAATGGAAATAAGGATGTGAATGAGCATCTTGTGGGGCAGCCTTGGATGAAAACATTTTGGAAAAGGTATTGAGATGCAATAAAAAATGGGCAGTTACCTTTCACAAACATTTTTTCAATTCTTAACAGCTGGAATAGAAAAATAACTGAAAGTTTCATGGCAGCTCTAGAAATGCCAGGTTTTCCTGTTCTTTTTAGAAGATCTTATTTCTGCCTCTTCCACAGAAGAAAATACTGGGAATTGCATTCTTTCCCTTGGGAGACTTTTCTTGGAGAGGAATAGGCTTTAGAGGAGTCATTTTTTTGGAAGTTATATTTGTTTTTTCAGATAGCAAAGCTTTGATTTTTCACTTGTGCTGGTTGACAGGGTGTTCTCAGCATACCCTTCTATAATGACTTTTCTTTTGTAATTTCCCTTTCTGGGCTGCAGAACTTCCTGACCCTTCGTGTTTCTAGACCAGACTGCTCTGTGGGAACGTTGATAAGAGATGTTTTGGTCTAGAGTTAATGTTTCCTTCTTAAAGAATGACTGAATAAAGCAAGGGAGGGGCTCTACCATCATTTCTATGATCACATTTTAATGCAAGATTAAGCTACACTGGTCAACTGCAACATTCCTTTTTCTTTATGATCAAGTGACTTTAATTGAGGTTGGCTTTTATTATCATTGTTAATGTAAGATGTCTGTGTGAGTAAAGCTTTATTCTTTTAAAGCTGATTAAAAAAAAATAATAAAATCTCTCTTCTGTTTCACAGAAAATGTGCTGCTCAGAGTAAATTATCTGAATGAACTCATATGAACAAAATGAGAATCAAATCAACTCATTTGCTAGGCATCTATAGGGAATAAACTAATTTTTGAGCTTTTAGGCCTTGTAGAATTTTTTTTCATTACTTTTTTATTTTTTTGGTAGACACCACTACTTTCAAATTTCAAGTTATAGCTGTCAGGATCGAAGCACAGTGAAAGTCTTACTTGAAGATTTTTTTTTTCTCTTTCAATTGGAAAGGCCAAAAAATCTCTCAGGCCCTGTTCTTGTCACAATCTAAGACCTTTTGCACAAAGAAATGTGAAGGATCTGAAGTGGTGTTTAGTGTTTCTATGACTAGAACATCCAGTCCAAATTCACCAATGAATACAAAAATCAGAAGTATCATGGAAACTGTCTCATGTACTTTGAATTTCCTCCCATGTGGTTCAAGGCCAGCAGAGCAGTCCTGACATTTACTGGTAAAACTCCCAAGGTTTTTTCACCCCAGGTCATTCTTGTGATCTGTTCTGTGTGCAGATCAGAAATGTAGGAATGGACTGGAAGATCTTAGGGCATGCTATGATTTCTCAAGGCCATTCTTCTTCTTTAGCAATTAATCTAACAATAATAAAGCTAAGCAAGTAACATGGGCTTGGATGATACATGGACATACTTGGATTTGCAAGAATTCAAAATCCTATAAAAGGATTATGTAAATGACTGCATCCCACTGAGGATTTAATTGTGGTACATCCTTTTATACATCATACACTTGAACATTTTTGCTAATCTGGCTCATAACCACCTAAAATTTATCTAAAGACTAAGTAAGTCTTTTTGAGATGGAAACCAAGAATTTCTTAGCAACGTAGAGGAACAGAAATAGTCTTGAGGGTAGAAAAGGAAAAGCTGGATTTGGAAGTGGGATGGAATGGGAGCTGATGACCTGCCCAGGGCAGCAGCTCAGGGCCTCTGGTTTTATACAAAACTGCTTTTACAAGTTATGGGTTTTACCCACAGATGCTGCAGATTCAGCCTGGTTTGGTTCAGGGAGGAAGGAATTTCCTCCAGCAATTTCTCCTTTCTGTCTCTCTGATGGATAAATGGATAAATTAAACTCAGGGACTGGTGCTAAAAGATTTCGAGGGCTACAAACCTCGCCAGTCAATGGAGGAGAAACTCGTCTCTCTTCACAATGAGTGGATTCATTTTTTCGGTATGCAAACTCCCTTGAGGTTTGGAAACACCAGGGCATCGTCAGCTATTTAAATCTTACATTTCCAAAGGCAGAAAACCGGGACCTGAGTGCTTTTTCCCCCCTCTCTCTTTTATTCCCTAATAAACAGTCTTTATGGCCAGGTTTGTATGAGATGTGCTGATGTAGAAGGGCAGTTTGTCTGCCAGAGGACAGAAGAGAGACAAGAAGGAGAGCAGATCCTGGCTATTCCCAGATGTTGGAATGTTGGATCCGAAGGCAGTGCTGGAAACGCTGCCACCTGCTGTTCCTTCCTTTTGATTTTCTCTTGGTTTGCCGCAGATTTAAAAGCCTCTAAAGGGGAGAAATGATGCCTTCAGTTTCAGCTTTCCTATTTGCAGCCCCTGCACTGCATTGCTGTGTGAGCTGAACTCCACACAAAGTGTTCAAGTTCTCCTCACAGCTCAGGCACACACAACAATCCTTCTCCAGCCCCACAACCAAGGACACCGTGGCAGCTCCGGGCCCAAAAAGCACAAGCAGCAGCGAATTGAGGAGAGCAATCTGGGAGGATGGGACTGCATCACCTGCAGCTGCAATTGGGCAATTAACCCCAATGTGGAAATGGAGCAGAACCTATCAAAGTGTGAAACTCCTGAGCCAGGGCCCATCTTGGGTCCGTCTTGGGTGGATCCTCAGCCAGGCTCTTGCACTGCCCAAGGTGAATCCTCTGAAGGGTTTTGATTAAATCCCCACTTTATTCCTTTAACTCTCTCCAGTCTCTGTCCCAGGGAGCCTCTTTAGGATCAGGATTGTCGCTCACCGCCAGCCCCATTGGGGGCACCGAGGGAGAGGAAACTGCTGTCGTGTTTCACATAAATACACATAAAGATGGAAAGAATCTGACTCTCCTCAAAGGTATTCATGCACCTAATTAATATATTGGAAATAGACAACTTTGGGGAATTGGCCTCTGATATTTATGGAGAGTTGTGGCAATAAGAGATTTGGATAAATGCTCATTGATCCAAATCTCATTTATTTGGATCATTCCAAGCCTCTTGGGATTACTCAATAAAACTGAGATGTCTAATCTGTGAGAATAAGTTGTCTGCTTTGGAAAACCTTATTCTTTTGTGTGTGGACCAACACAAATTAAATTTTGTTAAAAAAAAACCCCAAAAACTTAAGAAAGTTTGTATTTGAAGAGTTTTACAGATGTACAATTTGTACAAGATGTTTACCAGAGAACAAAGCCATGAAAATTTGGGATTTTACACGAATGTTGGTAAAAATTGCCAGATCCAGCACAGTGGTAAGCACAAGGTTGATTTTCAGGGTAAGAATGATAAAAATCTCTTCTAGTATACAGGCATAATATGTTTTAATCTAAGAGGTGACTGGAAAAAATTTTGGCAAAAATAGTTTTATGTCTTCCTGATTAATTACTTTGCACTTCTATCATCTGTCCTCTGACCTTAGTCCTGTGTAGAGGACACAAAACTGTTTTCACCTTGAAGAAACAGAAATTTATATAACTCAGAATTTGTTTGATGGATATAAATCATAGATTTTTTTAGAGATGTAAAAATTTTAAGTAAGTCTCCCAAATTAATTATATTTAGTCATAAACTAATTCTGGTTGGTTTTTTTAATCCAGATTGTTCTATCTACCCCTTAAAAATGTTTCAGAACAATTAACTGGTATTTTAAAAACATGTTCAGATCTGGAGGCAAAGGATGAAAATGATAATCAAACTGTTTGAAAACAAGATGAGTTTTAATGTCCTACAGTTTCAATCTTGGCATGGTAAACTTATTCAAATTTCCAAATACTGCACCTGAACTGCAATTCAGCTTTCACTACTTTATGGGCAGATTTGTTGAAATGGTTCCCACTGAGTTGCTTATTTATCTGATTTCCTGGGTAAAATGTCCTAAGACATCAAAGAGGGGAAAATTCCAAGTGCAAGTGGCTGATTCCTGCTTGCTACATCACTAAAATATTTCCCAGTGCAGCGGATTCCTCTCATTTTTGCATAGTAGATAACTTTATCTCTGTTAAGCAGAAAGCTGGAGCTTCTGGAGGCTGTCAGATTCTGGCACAGAATTCCTCAGCCAGAAATAAAGACTTGTTTTGGAAGCATTGAATCCCTCAAGCATTAGTGGACTTCATCCCTGTCAACAGATCTGGGGCTGCTAGAAGTTTCCCCTCTTCACACCATAAATGTTATCTTAAAATTTGAGAAATTTTCATGTTCTGTCAGGCCCTAAGTGAGAAGAGAGAGATTGGAGAGTCTCTAGAGAGATAGAGACTTCTTCTTTTTTGGGGTTTTTTTGTTTTTTTTTTTTTTGTTTTTGTTTATTTTTTGGTTTTTTGGGTTTTTTTTGTCTCATTCTACATTTAAAAAAGAAAAATATTAAAGCTTAAGTCTGAAGTCAGGTGAAGATCAGGTTGAATGAAGTCAGGTTAAATAATGGTAGATATGACTATGGGGCTAAGGAAAAAACTTGTTATCTGTGACCTACCTAAATATCTCTGTATTGAAATAGAAATAAATATTCTGTTGGGGGGGTGTGTGTGTGTGCATGACTTGCTGGTGTTGCCTAAATGTTGTTGTCTCCATACATCAGGAATATTTTTCAATCCCAGCTCCTCAATTCACAATGACAATTTTTCTAGGTCAGTTTTCTCGGGAAATATGAAATTTGGCATCAGAGTTTAGGACAGAATTTATTCCTGTCCTAAATATCTGTGTGAGAATTTCTGGATTTTCAGTTCTCCCTGGAGGATCTTTAATTATCCCTGGGGAAGCCTTAATGAGGGAGATCATCTTCCTGCTGTGGGACAAGGGTGTAGAGCTGTGTTGGTGCTTCATAAACCTCCTGGAAACTTCAGGCACTAATTGTTAAAACACCTTTTCTGAAATTCACCAAAAAAAGCAGATTTCCTGCTGCATCCCACTCCTCAGAATTAGCTAAAATTGCCTTGTGTTAGGCCTGCATATTAATTGAGGTCTATCTGCTGAAATTGTCATACTGCCTGAGTAGTTTTTTCATTTTGGGGAAGTTTGGTTTTGTTCAGTTGGCTTATAAATGCAATTAGAATTAGCATATATCCCTAAAGCTGTAATATTTCTTCAGGGAATTAAATTTTCAAGGAAACAGAAACGCTTTGATTGTGCTCAATATTTGCAGATTTAAATCCGAGCTTGGCTTTTCATCTTGGGAATCTAAACAAAGGCCCAGAATTTCTCTGCTTTAGGAACATTTGTACTCTAGAGCTGCACTTGGTCTCTAGAATAAGTTATTTGCAAACCCAAATACTGGAAGTTGAAATCCAAACATTTTCCTCGGTTTTTCTTTGCTCCTTATGCTTTCCTCTGAAAGTGCTAAATAGATTCAGACATTTCTCAGGCTGCAGCCTAGTCTTTGTTGAAAGCTTTGGGGGATTTAACACACTTTTCAACAGACCAGCCTCCAGCTTTTGGTATGGAAATAAGCTGCTGCTTAGCTCTTGTGTTTTATAGTTTTGATATAACAATTAAGGAAAAATTACTTAATTGCCTCCTGAATAAATGTCCTTTCTAGGAGCTGGGGAAGTCAGAGAAGTTAAATTCTAAGCCAGTAGGCAATTTGTGCTAAATGCTGATTCATAAAACCACAGTAGGAGTTTGGGTCCCTCCTTGTTCCCTGATCAAAGGAAGAATAGTCAGAAGTTAAATGTAATTAAAAGGGTACTTGTTCCTTGTTATTTCAGGATTACTTTGACAAGCAGAATGTAAGTAATATGGTTGATAACATTAAATATTGAATTCTTTGAGTAGTAACTCTCCCAAAATGATTTCCCTAAGAATTTTCTCAAAAAGTGATGTAATATTTTAGTAGTCAATCCAGGATTGACCTGGATTTATTAAAATTTGTTTAAACACCTCACACCTGTCCACTTTATAGAGATATTCCTGGGAAATGCAGTAGACTTAGGAAGACTTGATTGCTCTTTCTCGGATTGAAGCAAACCCCTTGCTCTGCCATTTCCTGATTGATGATGTAAAGCATAAATCCTCGATAACTAGAAGTGATTATCAGGTAGAAGATTTGCTATCCATAAGAAATTACATTATTCATATGACAAAATTAATCATTAGTAGGCAGTGTGGCAATACAGCAGTGAAGGTCACTGTGAAGATGCTTTTAACAGTTCACTGGGGAAAAATTTGTAGAGGTGCACGAGCTAAATATATAATTTAGCATAAAATTAAAATACATATGTTTTTATCTTTATTCCTTTCCTGACAGTCAATAGATTTATCTGTGGCTCAGTCTGGCCATGGATTTATCTGAAAAAAAACCTACAGAATTTTTTCTTTTCCCAGTGCAAGATGCCATTTTTGCAGCTGGAGCCCTGTGGTCCTTGGCTCTTTGAAATGCATTCTGCTTTTCTTGGGATCAAACAATCCTAATCCACCAAACTTTGGGCAATGGCTGCTCTTGGAATGGATTTGCATTTCTGCCTAAATATTTCAGGCCAATGCATGACAGCAACAACAAAAAAAGAAAAATAAAGAGGATAAATGATGTATCAAGAAAATATAACTTAGTGGGGCAAACTGATGAAACATAGTATTTTATAGAGAGAACGATTCAGTTATGTTTATGGCATAGGTGTATATTTATAACATTGTTAACTTTATTTCAAATGCACAAGATACTTCAAGTCTATCAGTTTTTTACTTTAGAAGTGGATTTCTTTTGTGGTGCTTGGTTGATATCTGGAGCCCCTGGGTCCATGATCTCAGTTTCTATTTAATGTACCTGTGCATGAAGCAGGGAGAGTATTTACTGTGAGAAAAAACTGGAAATCAATGCAGCCTACTCAACATTACAGCATGTATTAATTTATTGCTCTGGGTTTCACTGGAATCCAGGTAGTTTATTATGCCATTATCCAGTTTCACTCCTGTGCTTCTGATTTTCAGGAGTAGGTTCTTTTAAACATTAATCTCGTTTCTAAAAATTGCTGTGAAATTCTAGATTTGAGGAACTGACTCAGAACAGACACTGCCATTGCTCTCCTTGTCAAGCAAAGCACAGATAAAAATCTGGAATGAACTCTGTGGAGCTCTGCACAATTACCAGTGGCACCGACTGTCTCCGGCATCAAGGCAACCTTTGAGTGAGAACACGAAATGAGGGTTTAAAGGAAAAAGCTCATTAATGTTTCTGGTATAACCTTCATCAGCTCCAGTAGGAGTTAGAGTGGGTTTTGAGGCTGGGTTTTGGGATTTGTCTGAAGACCCAGCTGTATTCTGAAAGTTGAATAACTGTTGTCTTTTCCTGATTGTTCCTGCGTTGCCCACCTAGGGCTGGAAGCAGAAATGCTGGGATGCTGTGTGGGGAGTTACTGCTGTGGGTGGTGTGCTCCTGGAATAAAACTGGGATTGTTTAAAAGCAAATCCACACCAGTGGTGTGCTTAATTCTACAGGCTCCAGGGATGAGCTAGAGAATTGCTCTTTATTGCAGCTCACTTCTCTCCCTTGGCATCCCTCCACAATGCTGTGTATGCACTTATTACATTTTATATTCAGAATCTGAATGAGCCAAATAATGCTCTTCTCCAGCATCTCCCTCTGAGCACAGGCACCTGAACCAGCACTTCACTGAGCACTGGGATGGACAAATCAATGTGCAGGGAGCCCTTGCTCTCCCTTGCATGATAAACAGAATCAAAGTGAGAACACCATGGTGACAATCTGTCCACGAGCGTTGCTGGAGTTAACTGCTCGTGCATGTAGCTCATCCTCATGAAATGAGTGATTATTGTCAAAGCATTTTTGATGAGCAGGGAAACACAAATTATGTTGTTCTTGTAACATCACAAACCTACACACTCTGACACTGAGAACAAATGCAATTAAAAATAACAATGGAAGTGCAAAAAAAGAATTATTACTGTTACAATAGCTCCTTTATTTGAAATTATGCCCACAGTCTTTTGTGGAAATACTGTCTTTTGAGGCAAATATATCATAAAATTGTCATAAAGTATTTCTAAACATTGCAAATTGGCTTCTTCATAGTTTCTTATCCTGATGTCAAAAGAACTGAAACTCAAAGGAGCCTAAGTGAACTCGTCCATGCTTAAATTGATATATTGGGAAAAACCAGTACTGTGTCCTGGGCAGGGGCTCAAAATTCCTTTCTGTAGCCCAAGAAGTCTTGGGTCATACAGGAAGTATGGGCTGTCACTTGGCAAAATTAATAATTTAGGTAATATTGAATACCTTCATCTGGAAAGATTAGACAGAAATTTTATTCTGGTTCCTAGAAATGAAAGCACTGCCTCAAACAAGCCTTGTGTTTCTCATGCTGAGCACAAACTCCACCAGAGTGAAATAAAATCCCACTTTGCACATGACCTGACTTACCCCAGCACTGTGAAATGAAGTGGTGTGGAAATAAATTTGGGGTTGCCCAAAAAGAGCTCAGGGAATGAAACTTATTGTATCTTATTAAGAGATTCTCTGGAATGAGGTGAGTTCTGGAACTGAAACACAATTTCTAAATGATGTTTTATGAGCCCTGTTTTTGCCTTGGTGTGTTTGTGTGTTTGTGTGTGTGACAAATAATCACATTTTATAAATTTGACCCAGTCACTGAGGGGCCAAAGCTCAGTGAAGGCTGGGGGAAGTTAGCATCAAGGTTTGATCATCAAGGTTTATCTAAATATTGTCACTTCCAGCATCTTCCACCTTTGCCTGGAAATAAAATACTGGAGGATTTCTAAAAAAAAAAAGTGAAAGGGACACAAAACAAAATGCACAGATCTTTCAAAAGTGTTTTTATGGAGCACATCCTTATTCACAAAGGTGAGTACATTCTTCAATTTTAAAACCAATTTGTATTAGAGGAAAAAAAAAACCACTTGGAGATGATAGTTTTTAACCGCATTGATGATCTTTTGTAAAACTGACGTGTATTAAAGATTCACAGGAGCTAAAAAAAAACCCCCAATGCCCCCCTCAAGCAGACCCTGTGATGCTGATTTTAATTCCCCCTCCTCAGCCTGCTTTGTTTAATTATTATAGATTCCTGTCTATGCACCTTCCAGCTAGGAAGCAGTTGCCATATGCACTGAACAACACCAAACTGAAATAAATTCTGGTGAAACTGAGATATTCCTGGTGTCTAGTAACTGTGCAGAGCATGTGGCACACAGATTCCCAGCGGCTGGGGAGAGACAAGTGCCAGCCTTTTTTGATTTGGAGCTTTCCTGCATTAATTCCTGGTGGAATTGCACTGTTTTAAGAATCTGTTGTGATATTAAGGTTGTTTATTATTCTGTGTTGTTTCTCATAACCAGACATCTTTAAGCATCTGGTGGGTGGGTGGCATTGACTGAGGATTTCGAGACTCTGTGATTCTGGCACTAAAGTTACCCTGTGGGTTTAGCACCGTTTTTGTATAGGAGCCTGAAGTGACAGAACCCATAAATAATGTACAAAGCTGTACATTACAACAGAAGGATACAAAGTTATGGCTCCTGTTAGAATACATTGGTCTTCTATTTAAAAAAAAAAATTAAAAAAAAATGAGAAGGAACCATCTGAAAGAAGGAAATTGTGGAATTAGAGATTGGCTCACAGATGCATGTGCATTTCTGCTTAGCTATGACCTAATGTACACCTACCAAAGGGTTTAATCAGATATTTTAATTTAAAAACCTGATGATAGAAGGTAGATTTTTAAAAGAGTACATGAGATCTGATGAAAATATTTCCCTTTGATATGGAGATGTTTCAGCTTTCTCTGGTTGATCAGTCACTGCTGATGAACTTGTCAGGGGATTTAAAGATACCTTGACAATTTTCTCTTGCAGGTGCCACAGTGACTCTGACACTTTCCAAATTCTGGCACCTGTGGCTGAAGTGGTGGACAGCTCTGAGCTCAAGAGCCACCTTAGCCAGGCATGAAGGAGGCTTAAAATGCTGAGGAAATCCCATTTTTAGCATGGCTCTGCACAACAAATTTATTCTGTAGTTTAGCATAAACCCTTTGATTAATTTCTTGCACATGCTTTTGGAATGAACATATCTAATCCTTTCCAATATTCTGTTGCCTCACTGTTTCTACAACGTTCAGTGTTGCTTTCTGCCTTCCCCAGACATTCAGTGTGCACTTCAAGTTCCCTTTGCCACAAGAGTAAGGTTTTAACTCATGGGATGGAGCATTTCTCTGCCATTTCAACCCAAAATGCAGCTTCCCCACGTTTGGCAGGACAAATGTTCTGGGGGAGGGACAAAGACCTGAAGAAATCTAAACATCTAAACAAGAAATGGAACAAAGCAGCACAATTCATTAGTGGAAAACCACTTGGGGCACCAGGCTAATTCTCTGCTGCTGTAGACAATTATAATCCCAGAGGAAGCTTTCCCTGGCAGCATTTCAGGGGAAGGCTTATATTTTCATTATGAGGGAGTACTCTTGAAAAATATCCTTAATTAGGTCAGGACTGACTGAAGTTTCTTTAACACAAGCTACAAGTGTCTTCTTCTTTCTATTTTTGCTCTTGCCAATCTGTTTATTGCAATACTTTAAAATTAGAAGGAAGCTGATATAATAAATATATTAACATCATATATTGTAATAAATAGTATAATAAATATGCAAAGAGTGGTGATTTGGACACTGGGCTGTTGCTGCACCATCTCTACTGAGTCATAGCCATTTTTTGACCTTTAGTTTTTCACCTTTCCTGAAATATATTTTATTCCTTAGCTTTGGGAGCCGTCAGTAGTATAAAGATGTCCTGATATCTCTTGTAGCTCAAAAAATATGCAATCCTTCAACAGCTGACTCATCAGAACCTTTCAAAAAGAGAAGATGGAATTTTTACTGGGCTTATTTTACCACCTAAGCAATTTGCATCCACCAAGGCAGGCTCCTAAACACAGCTCCTTAAAACCTCCCCAGGCGTGCTGGGCTTGGTGTGGATTCCCTGCCTTTGGGAAATGTTCTCAGGGGTGGTTCACTGTTGGAGTCTGAGATACAGAGTGTCTGCCCTTGTTTCTAATACTTAGTTCTAGGATCCAAAGAAACACTGAATTTCGTATAATATGAAATTCATGAGCATGTTTTCATGGTGATACATGAAAACAAATGCTAAAGTTAGATAGGAAAAGTGTAAATGTGTGGATTAGAAAGTTTTTTTAAACCACTGGGTGAAAAAGTTAGTTTAGAGAATAGGAGACAAGGTGGAGGATTTAGGGTGTTGTCTCTTGTCCTTCTTCTTTCTTCTTCATGTTCTTCTCCTGGGGGTTTTTGGGTGGTAATAAGTGATTGGATAGAAAATGTCACAGTGCAGCACTCAGGTGTTGGGTCATTGGGTCACTAAGAAAAATAATTTAGTTGGCATCTGTTAATTGGGTAAATAGACATATAAAAAAACCTTGAAGAAGATCTTTGTTGGCCATTTTACCCTTTTCTATCCTAGTGCACTCAGCTCCTTGTACCTTGTAATGCTGATAAGAAAAGAATAAACAACTGAGACCAGACAAGAGAAAACTGCCTCCCTCTCATCAATCTTCAGTTCAAGGGGAAAAGAACCTAACCCAAAAGTCCTTAATGAGACAGTTCACCTTCCCTCCATTTCCAGGAAGAGCCTTCTGATCAAGCACAAAAAACATATGAAAAAGCCTTAAAATCAGTCTTTAAGTTATGAGAATGGAATGGGATCCCTCACATTCATCTGGAGATGGTCTGGCCATAATTTTGGAATTATTTCTGCTTGCTGCACCTCCTGGAATGGGACATGGTCCAGCCAGAGATCTGGAACTCTTCCCTTCATGGTTTTCAGATTATTGTGTATTATTAATCTGTTCTTTCTCTGAGGGGCTCTGAGACTACAGTGACCTAAAAGTTATCACAAAGTAACTTTGACATAAATTCTTTTCTGAGAATCTTTTCACACTGAAGCTGAATCTTGTAAAAACCATGTCTTCCTTTATTTCATATCTGACTCACCCAAAACTCCAGCAGAATCACTCAGATACTGCAAAGGAGTCCTGGCACCAAATATTCAGGCCTGCTATATATTTTAATTTTAATTTTAATTTTAATTTTAATTTTTTATTCTTATTTTTATTTTTATTTTTATTTTTATTTTTATTTTTATTTTTATTTTTATTTTTATTTTTATTTTTATTTTTATTTTTATTTTTATTTTTATTTTTATTTTTATTTTTATTTTTTATTTTTATTTTTATTTTTGTTTTTATTTTTTATTTTTATTTTTATTTTTATTTTTATTTTTTACTCACCTTGCCATTGGTTCCACCAGTCTATACTTCATTTTATTTTTGACAATCATTTTGCAGATCACTTATAAATATGTTTCATCAAGTTCTTGTTCTGTGTTTGCCAGCTTCACATGAGGCTTTGAGAGCCACACAGTTATAAGGTGCTGCTTAAAAAAAACTTATTCCCTCAACTCATAAGGGTTTTTAGTTATTTTTTTTCCAGAGTCATGTTTTTGTCTTTTGAATTTTTAAATGGTTAATGTGCAGTGGTACCACCTTTTATTATTTGGTTTGTTATTTGTGGCAAAATCAAAGTGTGATATTTATTTCTGTCTTTGGAAAAAAATTAAAGTGATGAAACAAACATTCAAACTGTTTTTAAATGCTAAATTTATTGATTTTCTTGGTAATTAAATGAATGTTTAATGACCAGTTACTGTAACGTGCTGCACTTGCTGTAGTAAATGCTGATATCTTTACAAAGGGAAGGTTATGCTTTATATTTTCACAAAATAGTTAAGGCTTTGTGCATGTAAGAGTGCATAATTCAGCATCTTGGTCAGGTTGCTCAAAGAAAACAATGAAAAAATGAGATTATAAAAAGAAAAAGAAAAGCACCAGAGCTATGTTCTTCATTCTTTCAGGAAATCCTGCTGATGTCTTTGCAGCTTCAGGTGCTCGAGTCTTATCCTGACACTTCTCATGACCATGCTCCTGATACTCTCTTAATATCTTAACAGCTTAATATCTTAATATCTTGATATCTTGATATCTTTATATCTTAATATCATCTTAATATCTTTATATCTTCTGTATTAATATCTCATTATAATAAAAGGGTTTCAAAAAGCTGTAACTCTTCCAATATGCAATTTTAAAGGTATTTTTGAACCCTAGTTCACTTATGGCCACTAATTCCAGGCACACAGGTGAGTGTTATTTACCCTTTACAGTTCCTTGTTTTTGATTGTCTATTCCTCAGGAAATCATGGAGTGCTGGGTTTTCTCTGGTTGTGAAATACTGGTGTTTGTCTTTTCCTCAACGTGTTCCAGCAGCTGCAATTCAAGCCTATTTTGTGTTTCCTGTGAGCCCTCACCCATTGCATAAATTAAATTGTGAGCACCAGTATGTGACCATAAATTCTTGCAATCAGTAGAGCAAAGGAATACTCTAAGAATTTGCCACTCCAGGCAGTAATTTTAGGTCTAATCCTCTCCCAGAAAAGTATTTATGAGTGACCCATTTTGTCTCCAGCTGTTCCTCACGATGCCAAGACTTTTCATCAACAAAGATTTTTCTAAATATTCCTCAGTAATTTCTCAAAAAATGTCACATTTCATCAAACATAATTCAGATTTTTCCTGTGTGTGAGATATTTCTGCTCCAATAACCTGCTGTTCTTTCAGAGACACCTTCCCTGTTCTGCTGGGAGGGTTTGTAAGATGCAGAAATGTCGCTGTACTTTCAATTAGGGTGGAACAGGCCCCAATCAACAAATCACAGGTGCTTTGGTTCATCTTTTCACTTCCCACTAGGTATTAAGACACCCAAATGAAGGTGCTGAATTTGCACAGTGTGTGTGGCTTGACCTTTCATCTGAAATTTGGGGGAAGTAGGACTCAGTGTCTAGGGAGAGCCAAGCATTTTGACTCCCAAAAATCTCCCCCTGCATTTTCAGGGTGTGGGACAGTTTTTGCTCCAGAGGCTGGGAGAAATCTCCCTACTTGATTTGTCCTTTGATGAAATGTCCAGGTAAAGAAGACAGCTTATTTCATTATTTTTCTCTCAATTTCTGTAGTCTCAAGCTTTGGTTTTTTTAAAAAAGGATATGGTTTCCATAGTTACAAGTTTAAATCACCTTTGGTGCCATTACCTTTGTGCACATATCTTACAAAAGCATCTTGCTATGTTTTCAGACAGCTTCAATTTTCAGATAATTTCTGGGGACAAGCTAAAATGTATTTCCTTTTCCAAATGCTTTATAATTTTCAAAAGCTCTTCTCTGTAGACCTGGAACTTGTAATAAACAAACTGCATGGAATTTTATTTTCCTTATCAAACAGTGGAAAACAATGATGTCCTACTGGGCTAGTTGGGATTCAGTTAGTGACAAAACAAGAAAAGTGCTTCTGTGCATGTTATTATAAACCTTAACACTTCAAAATAATCTGTTGAAAGCTTTATAGCCTGAGCAGTGCATTATTTGCCATGAGGGTTCATAGGATTCCTCCTGGGATCCAATCACAGTCATCAATAGCTCGCCAATAATTGTCATCATGATTAATTTTTCCTAAATGGGTCTGCTAAATTTTCCTGAATGGCTCTGAGTGAGCAGTAACAGGATTTATATCACTGAGTGAAAGAACATAACGAATTTCTTTTTTACAAAATACTGAAAATTTCACTTTTTACTTGAGGATTACTGTCTGAGGTCACTTGTGGTGAGGAGCAGGGGATGATTGTGAGTTCTAAAGAATGGATCCAGTGAGTGGATCCAAAAGTAGAGCAGATATATTTATGTACCTCTTAGAGAATTAATGAAACTTTTGGGTGTGAAGATCATTTTTTTTTCACACATTTTACTAATGAAATCATTTAACTGTCAAGGATGGGAGAAGGATGCACCAACCCAACTGCAGATGGATTTTATCCCTGTGATAATATCATATCTTAAAGTCAGTTTGGGATTTTCAAGGTCTTCGTTCAAATAATTTGGGCAGCTGCCATCTTATGAAGTTTATTTTAGCACAAATTCACTTGACTGGTAATTTTGGATCTGATTTCTGACAATTATAAGGACTTTTGAAGAGCAGTCTCTACAATTACTGTTTTAGGCCCATTTCCCTTAAATCTGTTCTGACTAAAATAATAAAATGAGCCTCTGCCATTTTTAGTCCGCAGAAATTTTAACTGCAGTAAATTTTTCTCTTTTTTTTTTGTCATTTTAACTGCACTTGTTAATGTAATTTTGTAATTTTAACTGCAGTCATTAATTATTATTTTTTATAAGTTAGCTATCAGCAATTAATTATTTAAAATTAGCTATTAGAAATGACTTTATTAATTAATAAAATGTATGCATTTTTATATAATGTAAATATAAAATATTATTGTTTTATATAACAACCAATTACTTATCATTGATAATTCTTACTTATAGATTTATTAATTAATAAATATTTTTAAGGCTGCTGTTAATGTAATTTCAAAATTTTAACTGCAGTCCTGCTGAGGACATCCAGGTGAATCTGTGAATTGTTTTTTTGGGTAGAGAGAAGTCTGTTTTATACTGGAAATTTAAAAAATACTGCAATGCACCAATGTCATGCCATTTTTAATGGTTTGTTTTGCAGGTCTCTGTAAAAATGAATGAGGTATAAAGTAATAAAATAATATATAAAATAAAATAATATAAAATAATAAATAATATCATTATTTTTGACTGCTAATGCTTTTCAAAGTGATGTCACAGTACACACAGAACACTTCCCTTATATTTGCCAGGTATATTTGATAAGAAATACATTTAATCTGGTTTTGATCGACAATGGCCCCAGAATAATTAATTCAGTTGGAAAACTCCTGCCCTATTTGAATCCCATTGGAAGTGATAACATTGAATGGAAGACAAGTTTTAGGTGAGGCTGGATTTAAAATGGAGCAGAAAAACCACAATTTTTTTCAGTGTGATATGAATTTTTGGTGGAGATAGCTGAGATTAATTAAATTACAGCCTGGTGCTGATCCCTGTATGGACCAATCACTTCAGATTTGGATTCAATGATCCTTGTGGTCCCTCCAAACTCAAAATATTCTGTGAAACATAGGTCCATGTGCATATCTGCACATATATTTTAGCTTATTTTCTGTGATTTATAACTAAAATATCCAGAATGCAATTAAATAAAATAAATAAAAAATAAAATCAATAAATAAAATAAATAAAAATAAATAAATAAATAAAATAATTAAAAAAAAATAAAATAAAAAATAAAACCGACCTCGTTTATGCAAATGTTATGTGCAACATTAGAATAAGATATTATGTTTAAATATTTATTTTCTTGTGGAATTGTTTCACTGTAAGAAAACCTTGACTTTAACAAAAAAAAAAAATAAAATAAAATGAAAAAGGTGATTTTACTTGTTCATAAGGGAGAATACAATGCTTATGAATTACATTCATTGACATTACTTGAGAGAGTAGAAGTGAAATGAAACAGACTATTTTGAAAGAGAGGTCAGAAGTGAAATGGAGCAACATTTTGAAGGATGAGAAGCAAATTAAGCATATTTTACTAACAGCAGAAACTTTTAGTTGTCTGCATAGAAAAGGTATTGATACAAAACTTGGGTTTTTTTGGACACTTGTATTTTACACTTAAATTTATGTGACAGTAATGAAAAAATCTGAATTACTGAAGGGGATTGATGAAATATTATGTGATACTCTGCTCTGGGCAGGGGAAGGCAGGACACTTGCTACTTTGAGAAATCCATGCCTGTGATTTAATTTTAAATTAATTAATTTAAATGTCATTGCTTCTGTGATTTAATTTTAAAAAGGAAACAAAAAAAGATATGTTTTGTAAATGTGGTGGATTCTAGGCTTGTTTTGTACAGCGGGGTTAGAGCAGCACACATAATTCTGTGCCCAGAATTCCCCTTGATAACCCTTCTGTTTCATCCAAAACCATTCCAAGTGAATTTCTGTCAGTTTTCAGAACCAGAATCTGGATGGAGCCTGTCAGACTTCATCCTCTGCTCAGGCAAAAGGGAAACAAATACTGAAAAAAAAATAAAATTAAAAAAAAAAAATAGAAGTAATTTGCTGACAATTTTCCAGTCCTCACTGGAGGATTGTGTGTCAGGGAATGGCACTTCCTCTCCCAGGACACCAGGGAACCTCTGGGGAGATCCTTCACCCCACAAATCCCAGCTGCCATTCCCAAACCTTTCCCAGCCGAGCTCCTCTCTGCCTCTCTCTGCTCTGGTAAGGAAACCTTGGGAAATCTTTTCCAAAGCTGAGCCTGAAAACTAAACCTGAGCAAAATTTGGGACAGCAGGAGCCAGGAGCTTGCTGGAGATGTTGTTTTTTGGCATTCTCCAGGACTGCTCTCCCACACAAACCCCCCTTTATTCTGCAGGCTATAAAATATCTCTTTCACCAACTCATCCCTGCCCTCCTCTCTCCCTGGCACCTCCCTCCTTCCTCCCCTTCAGCATCCTCTTTTCTCCACAGGTACCAATTAGCTCTCCCCTCAGAAATCTTCTGATGAATGTGTAGCCAACTAAACCCTGAGAAATCCTTGTGGACATGCACTTAGCTTTGTAAAATAACCCATTTTCAGACCTGCAGAAAGGCTGCTGTGTTTGAAAGCTTGGAGGTTTTTTTTTTCAGCCATACCAGCTGCTCTGGGAAAAGCTTTTTCCTCCTCCCACAAACCCTGTTCTGCATTACCAGCCTGCAATTTTAGCCTTGTATGCTGATGACAATTAAAATATGTCCACAGAACACACAATGAAGTGCATTGTTATCATACCTTGGCCTATTTGATCTCCCATCTCTTTAAAAAGCAAGAAATGATGACTTCTAATGTGCAATAATTTTCCCCCCATGTATATGGATATTTGAAATGTCTTCATATAAGTATATTTTACCCACTTGCTGTCAGATAGTTTAGATTCCTTTTTAAATTACAGACACAAAACTTCCTTTGATATAAAAAAGATGTGGGCCTGCATATCTTCAGAAGATTTCCCAAAGCTCCTTTAATATTTGAGGTGGAAATCTGAGATTTAAGTAACTTTCTTGCAGAACTATTGGGTTTTTTTGTTGTTTTTTTTTTTTTTTTTTCAATATCCCCAGCTGCAGAATCTCTCTGCAGGGATTCTCTGGCAGTCACTATTTGTTCTTTGTCTGAGCTCCTGGTGAGCCACAGGAATATCTAGCAATACTTGGCATAATTTGAATTGCGCAAATAAACCGAAAGGAAACTTTCCAAAAACCTTTCGTGGTGCAAAAACTGCTTTGAAACCCAAATTCTAATACTTGTAGAGCTTTCACCACTGCAGTAATCGAGGCATTGTCTGTTCCTAGGTGATGTTTTTACCTGGAGATGTTCTGCCACCCTGTCTGATAAGGAACTGAGCTCCACAGAGATGTGGTGACCTCAGTGGCAGAATGAATTCTGGTTGGAGTCAGAGGCACAGAGTGTGCCCTTATCTCTGATAGCTGGCTCTGACATCCTGAAAACACTGAATTTCATACAACACCATGAAAACAACTGTTGAATAGAAATCTAGGAGTGAAAGTGTGTAAATTAGAGAGTTTTCTTAAGTCACTGAGTGGAAGAGTTAAAGTTCGGAGTTTAAGATAGTTTAAGAGAACAGAAGACAAGGTGGAGGATTTAGGGTGTTGTCTCTTGTCCTTCTTCTTTCTTCTCCTGGAGGTTTTGGGTAGCAATGAGTGATTGGATAGAGAATGCTGCAGTGCAGCACTCAGGTGTTGGGTCATTGGGTCACTAAGGAAAATAATTTACTTGGCATTTGTTAATTGGGTAAATAGACATATAAAAGACCTTGAAGAAGATCTTTGTTGGCCATTTTGCACCTTTCTGTCAGTGCACTCAGCTCCTTGTATCCATGTAATGCAGATAAGAGAAGAATAAACAATGAAGTCTGAACAAGAGCAAACTGCTTCTGTCTCATCAATCTCAGTCCTGGGGAAAAGAACCCAAATCCAGATGTCCCATCAGGACAAATTCTGGACTCAAACCCCCTCTTAGTCCTGCATTCTCAGCTTGTCCATGCTCTCTCCTTGGTAGGACGTAGTGTCAAATGAACACTTTTCCCTTTAGAATCCATTGCACTTCCAAATATTTAAATTAGAGGAGGTAGAAGGAGCTGGTTTGGATTCCCAGGGACCATGGGTCTTGTAAGGGAAGTGTCAACAGCCCACAAACCACAGGAGTGCTGCACTTGGCAGCCTGAGCTTCCAATAAACCTGAAATAAAATTTCATAAAAATGAAAGAAGATGCAGTGTGTAGCATGGTACAGTGAATATTTCCTTTAAAAGGAATGGCTGTTGAATACAGCAGGAGAACCTGGGTAAAATAAACTCCTAAAGCATAGCAGGAGGTTGTTGTGAAGAGAGTTTGGGAGACAATTCTGTTCTGCAAATATCAGAGTGCTTGAAGAACAGCCCCAGTTCCCAAATAAGTCAGCGAGTTCACTGATGGCATCACCTTATATTTATGATTTATTCTTGTTTTTGACTTGATTTCATGGTCAGTGCCAGAAATCCCAAATAATTTTTCATCCTTCCCTTATCTGCTTGGATTTGAGTTTTTGTTGTTTTTAATTTCTGGGGTTTTTGTGGAATTTTTTTTTTTTGTCTGGTTTTGGTTTTGATTTTTTTTTTAATCTCTTAAGATGATGTCATTCTTGCTTTTGGTCCTGTTGTGTTCGTGGGATGTGTTACTGCACATTTCCCTTCCATATCTGCAGTCCAATTAAGTCCTGTTATAACCAGAGTTGAGTGAAGATTTAATTACTGTATCACTATAAAAATGCTTTTTGAAAAAAAGGATGGATTGATTGAATAAATAACAGCCATGTGTAAGATTTAGTGAGTATGTTTTTATAAATTATTTGTCTAGTTATAAGCCATTTATATTCTTAGACAGTGTAGGGTTTTTTCATGTTCTTCCTGGAAAAAACATCCAGCCTAAAATTTGATATAAAAAGGTTTTCTTCTGTATGCAAAGTTTAATTTATATTCTGACTTTGAGAGCTCAGCTACTGCAAAAACCAGGAACTTTATCACATACTTCATGTCTTTGAGAAATACAAATAAAGGGTCAACAGGTGAAAGCAGCCAATCTACAGGTGTTGAGCAACTCAAGGACAAAAATATGGTGACAAGGAAACACTTTTATTCAGATCTAATATTCAGATATTCAGATAGCTGGCTCTGAATAGCAAAGACGCCAAAAAACTGAATTTGGTTTGGTTTTGGTTGTATTTCAGCCAGGTGTAGTCAAGTTAGAGGCACTGAGGTCAAGGCAGATACAGAAGAAAGTGCAGTCATGTAAAATCAGTGACAGATGACTCAATAAATTACCAAGATGCTGAATCTTAGGTCGGTATTGAGGTTTTAATTTAACACAAACTCCTGCAGTTATTGTGTGGCTTGGTTGGAAGGAACAGAGATTAAATTTTGGGGGGAGATTTCATGGTTTTTTTTGCTCTGTCCATGAAAACTGGAAAGTTCCTACAGGTAGAGGCTGCTGAGGGGGAAAGTTGGGTGTAACTGGAGGGGATGAGACCTAAAAATGTCTGGTGCTCCAGGTTTGCAGCAGTGAATTTTCTTAGGGCTCATATTGGGCTTGGAGGAACTGGTTGTTTATTCTGCTCTTGGGAGTTTTCAGGGATTCCCAAGATAGATCTTGAGTAGCTGTGTGGGATAAAGGGAGAGATTTTTTTAAGAACTTATTTATTTTCTGATATTGGAAGGAACCCTTGAGTTAAATATTCCAGCAAGCCTGGGTCTTTCCTTAGCAAACCTCCTCCCCAAAATAGACTCTGTGTGGAAGATAAGCTTCTGTCAACTTCTGATCTAGAAAAACCCATTCAGTCATGGCCTGAGTTTAAATCACATCCTGCCTGTGTTATCCAGAGTGCTGGATAGATTTTTCTAGATCTCTTATAGCTGTTTCAGAATGTGTTTTGCCCCACAGTCTCCCAGCTCCACTGAGGTTTTGCCCCAGTAAAGCCCAGGAGGAAGCTGAACAGAGCTGCTCTCTCTGCCTCTGTTTCTCTCAGCTCCAGTAAAATGTATGGAGCTATTCTCACCGTGTCAGGGACGAAATAGTTCCATAAAATGCCCTGGAAATGAAAACTCCCTGCATTGTCAGTGTGAAAGTATGCTGAAGGCATGCATGACTGAACAGTCAAATATAACGAGCTGCTGGGAAGTTTAATTTTGGAGATACATGGTGCTGACTGACAGTGGTGTAAATGGCAAACAGACCTCTGCAAACATTTACTGTCATCCCTTGTCACTGCTCGGATTCTTAAGAGAAAAGAAGTCGAGAACAGTGCTACAGAGAAGTAAGAAATCATTTTAAGTGTCTCCCAAGCTCTTTACTTTGTCTAATAGGACAGCAGATATCTCTGGATCCCTTTCTAAACACGCTGCAGACAGCATGAACTGTGTTAGAAAAGCCTCATTCTTGCTGTAGATGGAGGAGGATTTTAATAGCAACAGGGTTATTATTCCATCTAAATCAATAGAGGGAGTTTCTATCTTGTTTAAGAAAAACTGGCTGTGACTGCTGGAGCAGTGGGAAAGGGGAGAGATGCAAATTAGACTAATAGCTAAATCTATAGTGGGACAGAAAGGTCTGAAAACGAGATGGGCACCTTTGAAAGCACAGTCCTCATGTTCCCTTCTTGCCCTGCCAGTCACTGAAGGTTTTATTGCAGATTGTGCTGTTCCCCAGTCCTCCAGAGCACTCTTCCTTTGAACAGCAGCTTGCTCTGCCCTGGCACCTGTGGGCAGTGGAATACTTAGCTGATGAGGAAAAGGCAGAAGTCACTTTTGGTGGCGTTCCTCAGCTTATGTCTCTTAACTTGGTAGAGGAATTATTCAGAATGCACTCACTGCAGATTTTTGATGGTAGGTGATCACCTGAGCCCCTGGAGAGCTTTTGATCCAAATACAATTAATGTCTGAGGAGGAGAAGGAAGAAGAACCCTAGATCTGTCTCCTAGAAAATCCATTCTAATTGATACAACACCCTCAATCCCCTTTCTTTCATTTCAGCTTCAGTTCACCTTTAGAAGTCTAAATTTTCCGTGAGGGACTCAGAGTGCTTTGAGGAGATTTAAATTTTCACAACGAGCAGCTTCCTGAGAGATGAGGTTCTGAGGACCTGCAAACCAAGCAAGGAGTGGAAACTCATCTGTCCCTGACATTCTGCAGGAATATTTTCATCATTAGCTCCTGTGGAAGGGCAGGTAACATTCCTGCCAGACATCTGGTGAAAGAGATGTATCCCCCTGTTATTATTATTATTACTGCATTTATTTATAGAAAATACTAAAGCTCCTGGGGTTGGGGAGGTGAACCCTACAGCCCAGAGAAGTTATCAAGCACCTGATGGTTGTGAGATTTAGGGCACCTGCCACCCTGATGTTGTATTTTGGCTGGAAAATTATTGGCCTCTGCTCTGTGAAGTGGCTCTTTTAATGGGTTGAATATTCATGTAATCAGTTTAGATGTTTACCTGAGGCACTTGTTTACTTTGAGGTCTAGGGTCTCTAGAATCAGGTGTTGTGTAGCCAAGCATTGCATTGCACATTTCTGTAGACAATTCCCAAGACTTCAAACAACTAATTGAAATCACAGAAGCAGAAGGAAAAAAATAAAATAATCTATTAAATGCCCCCTATCATATCTTCCAGTCAATGCAGGGGAATTCTGCAGTTTTCTAAAATGCCACTTGAAAAAAATGGGCTCCTTTAGTGGGGAAGCAAAGATGACATTGTGGAATGACTTTTGTTTGTTGGGAAAGCCCGCTTGGTGAAGATGAGGGGGAGGAGAGGAGAGAGCTCCCTCCAACCCTTACAGCTCCACCAGATGAAATATTATCCCAGTAATGATTGTTGTGCCTAATAGTCATGGACAGCAACTTTATTCACCCCAGAAAGAGCACAAAGGAAAGCAGTCTCCAGGACAGGAGGCTTCCTCTGTTAAATTTGCCATGGATGGTTGGGCTCAGTTTGCCTGCACCTCTGACTGGTGCATCATGCTGGATGCTTTAGGCACACACTAATTAGTAGAGCAAATAGAAAACCTCGAGGATGCCCATGCTTAATGACACTGCCCATACTCTAAACCGTCTCTACAACAAATTACTCATTTCATGGCTGTAGGCAGTGCAGGTTAATTTGTATCACTTGCTAACTTGAAGCGTTTGCTTTTAGCAGGACGCTGTGTTACGCCTTTCTAGGAAACTTTGCAATGCTTTTGAAAAAAAAAGAAATACCAGAAGCAACAGAGCAGGTCATTTCAGGAATTAAAAAGTAAGAGACATAAATCTACTGGAAGCTAAGAGTCAATAGATGCTGATGAATTAGTTACCACAAAAAACCCCAAAAGAAACCTGGAAAGGACTAAAACCACTTTGAGGAGTATTGAGTTAGAACACAACACTGGCTCGAAACAAAGGTGGATTGTGCAGTTCCTGTCAGGAATGCTTTAGTCAGGTAATTGCTTTTCAATCAATCTCAGCAAAAGAAATGAGAAGTCAAATATGGAGAATTAATCAAATTCACAGGCATCTTTGACTGAGGAACCTGCATAAAGCAAAGCTTGTTCTCACAAATGAATGAGGTGAAGATCATGGTCAAATGAGACCCAAGAGTTTATGACATTGCTGAACTGTAGTCACTTAATTACCCACATGAACATGGGTCTTTGGAAGCATGAAACTAAATATTCTGTACAACTGTGCCAACTCAAGGCTTCAGTAGCAAAAGCAGGCTGAATAATGTTGCCTTAAAGACGATGGATCAATTTGCACTCGTACTGGCAGGTTGGGTGGGAGGCAAAGAGTGAAAGGAGAAGGCTGGGTGGAAGCAGAGGACTGATGAATTACACTGGGAAGTCAGGATTGCTCATTCCCCTTCCTCCAGCAGGATGAGAGGAACAGAAAAAGCATCTTGTGCTGCAAAGGCCTCTTATCCTTCCCTAATCAAACCCTTTTCTCAGCACTGGAAGTGTCTGCAGTCAGCCCCAGCCGCTGTAGCAGGTGTCTGTGCAGGCATGTCCTCACAAATAGGATTTCACCACCCATTTTGGTACCAAAGCTTGACTGCCACCTCTTCACAGACGTGGAGAGACATCACCAGTAGCTCTGTGCTTGCAGCAAAAGCTAAAATCTCACCCAACCAATCCCATCTTTGTTAACATAATCTGTAGTGAATGGAGAGTGAGGCTGGGACAGTTTGTGTTCTTTATAAACACGTAACAGAAACTGAAATATAAACAAGCTCACAGCAGCGAAGCCCTTGGCAAGCAAAGGTCCTGCATCCTCACAGACACCTTAAATAAACACCTTTATGTGACACACAATGCCAGGTTCTTGCTTCAATCAACTTCCAAAGCTTGGAACTCAAAAATTTGCAAATCTGGTGCTGACAAATGCCTTAGTGGGGTCCAGGAGGACTTGAGGCTGCTTGTTGTTTCCCACACTTCTTGGAAGCTGTGCCTAAATGCAGTTGTATCCATCCATCTGCTACAGCCCTATCCTGGAGAAAGGGGTTGGAAAGGGATTTGTGCCCTCTTGTGCATCTGCCATCCTGAAAGTATCCAGGTCCTGCTTGAAGACCTTCCCTGCTTTCTCCTCCTCTTCCAAAACAGTGGAGGGAGGGAGAGAGAGAGAAGAAGAGCATTTTAGGACCAAAACCCTGGAGTTAGCGACCCCAGGGGTGTAGGCTCACTTTCCTTTTTCCACCGTTGTAATCTTTGGCGGATTTCGGTAAATCACTGAGCGCCTCTGAGCCTCAGCGTGCCTCGCATGAAGGCGAAATAATGATCCCCGCTTTCCCCTGCTCGCATCTGCTGGGATTTTCCCCAGCGGCGGAGCAGACCTCCCACGCTCAGCGGGGTGAGCTGTGCTCGCAGCTGCGGGGCCGTGTTTTTGGCCCCGTCTCCTCCCCGCATCCCTCCGTGGTACCCGGGATGCTGCGGCCGATGCTCCTCGCTCGCACGGGCGGGGCCGGCTCGCTCCCTCCTCGCTGTTCATTGCTGATGTTTATCGTGTCTGCTGCTTCCGAGAGAGACGGGAGGGCTGTCGGGGAATTCTGTGAGCCTCGTTATCCCTACAGTAACTATAGACTTGGGCAGGAATGAGGGTGATTGATTTCAGGGCTGGTGTCTGGGAGGCAGCAGCGTCCCCTGCTCCGCTCTGTCACCAAGCCCTGCCAGTTCAGCCCGCCTAAGTAAACACTGCCGAGCTGCTAATCACACGCTCTGAGACAAAACAGCACTTGGGGATCTGGGCAAGATCACACTTCCCTCCTCCTCCCCTCCCCTTCTGAGCCGTCCCCTCCCCGCTTTTCCCCTCCCTCTGCCGGCAGCAGCCCAGCCGGTCCCTCCGATCCCACCCGGCAGCCTCACGCTGGGGCCGCTGCCGGCTGGGGCTGCCCGGGAGCTCTCAGCCCGTCCTGCCAGCCCTGCCCAGCTCTGTCCAGCTCTGTCCAGCCCAGCCCAGCCCTGCTGAGCCCCCCGGGCCCTTCCACCGCCGCCCCGGCTGCCAAAAGTTGTGCGGAGCTGCGAGGATGGGAGCGCATCTGCAGCCGCTGGCCCTGCGGCTCCTGGCGCTGACTTTCCCCTTGGTGGCCAAGGGTTTTCCCGACGAAACCTTGGAGAAAGCCTCCAAATCCGAGGGATATTGCAGCCGGATCCTGCGAGCCCAAGGCACCAGGAGGGAAGGGTACAATGAATTCAGCCTCAGGGTGGAGGGCGACCCAGAATTTTACAAGCCTGGGAACAGTTACCGGGGTAAGTCGGGCATCCTCTGCATCCCGTACCGCGATCTCGGGGAGGATAAGTGTTTCGGGAGCTGTAGAGTGTCTCTGCCTGTCAGCTCCGGATCCCTCTTGGCGTGTGTGTGGGGGTTAGGGCAGCCTAATACACCCCCTGGCATCACTTTATTGGGGATGCTTCCATGGCAAGAGAGGGGAGCTGGCTTTCGGTGTCTCACTTTTCTCCCGAGCGTTCCTCATGAAGAGGAATTTCCTTTATTTAGGAGCCCTCTGTACGGGCTCAGCGCTCGCACAGGAGCACAAGTTGCAGCGATGCAGAGCACACTCTTCCCCCGTTTGCCCTCTTCCGTGGGATTTCTTCCTATCCTTTTAAATTTAACCCATGGGAGAAGCTTCCACATCCAGCAGGAGGGAGAGGAAACTCGGAGCTAATCGCTCTTGCCCTGAAATATGAATGTTAATATAATGAGTTAGCATATGGGCAAACATGATGCAGCACACTGCCAACTTCCCACATTTTCCACTTACGTTTATCCCACTATCCCACCCTTTTTTTTAATTTATTTTTTATTTATTTTTTTTTTTCCCTGGGTAAGTGAACAGATGGCTCAAGCAGGAAAGAGGCAGAGACAGTGCTAACGACCACTGTAAATAAGAGATGGAGGCATTCCTTCTTCCCTGAGCATGTCACATACAATCCTTGGAATGAAATCCCAAAGCACATTCGGGTGTGTTTTACTAATTAATAGGCAAAGACAAGTTTTGGTCACTTTTCCTGCCTCACTATATAGTGCCTTGAGAAACAAACCTTCTTGGAATGTGCTGTTTGCCTTGCATTTTAAAAGCACTTTAAAAAGAGTCTGGACATTTTTAGGTACAGTAACTGATGTACTTTTAGGAAAAAAAAATATTGGGAAATTCTTCCAAGTGTTTCTTAGATCCAGGGTAAAGAGCAGTGTTTTCCCATTGCATGAACATGGGAATCTCAGTGTGTACAGGGAGAAAAAAGTGTGCACGGAGCATAATCAATTTGTTTCTCAAAAAGGCTGAGAAATACATCTGCAGGTTCACCTGTTTTGAGCGCCAGTCTGTAACTTTGCGTGCTGTTGATTAGATTTTTTTTTCCCCAAAAATAGTTTTATTTTAAGATGGTGTGAGGAAATGCACATGACCCACAAGTTCCAGACGGGAGGATTAGTATCCTGAGTCTGAAAGATTTCATGTGGCATGTCAGCTTGATGCATCTACTGAGCAGGACAAAGATGTGCCAAGTTTTTTGATAGTGACAAATGAGAACGTTCGTTAAAAAATTTCGGGATTCACTTCTGTGAAAAAGTTACTGGACATTTTCAGTCACCTCCCAAAGAAGTTTCTATTGCACAGAAATGTGGGAAGAAAGAAACTCCCAGATGAATTAGCCGAACTAATTTTGTGGAGATATTAGGTCTTGGCGTTAGGGACTCAATTAATAAAATCACATTAGGCTATTATAAGCTGCTTGGAAGTGAGAAAATTACAGTTAATAGTAAAAAAATTAAAATGTAGACCAGAATATGTGCTTTTCTTTCTGATACTTAGGACTGAAGCATTCAGGTGGCACATTGGGGTGTGTAGATCATTCTTTAAGGACACATTCCTGAATGGTGGGAAGGACACAAATAAATGTTCCTGTTAACATAGCAGTAGTCAAAACTGACAATATACAGAAAATTTTGGGAGCTTGTTCTCAAAGGCATTTCTGCAGTCCAGCTGGAACTATATTACTGTTTTATGCAAAGGATGGAAAATCCAACTAATGATTTAAAAAAAAAAAAAAAAAAAATGAGATTATATGACAGGTCTGTGGGGTTTTGTTTGTTGTTTGTATTTATTTAGCAGCAAATTATTCTGTGTGCAACATAGCAGAAGACTTGCAGGACCCCCTTAGCTCTGGAGCCAGATATTCCTGTTCCCATGGCCCCTGCATGAATTGATGCAATCTGGATCCTTGGCACGTTCCCTAGTGGCCTCTTGGAATAAAGTTGCATTTTCAAGGTGGATAGCACAGGAATTATCTGTACATGCAAATGTACTCCAGAAAAGTGTAGGGACATCCATTTATCTTCATGCCATCAGCTGATGTGGCACACCAGCCTCTCAAGCAGCAATGAATGGAGGGAATATCTGGGAATATCTCAGTTTGCAGTGTGGGAGTCAGGAGACCACAGCTCCCAGCTGCTGTTTGCCTCTGGGGGAGTTTTTATGGCTGCCCTGCAGTTATTCACCTTTAGATCAATCACAATCTATTTGTCCTGAGGGCGAAAATCTGTGTGCAAGGAGCTGTGAAGCCTTGGTTTTCCACCTCTGGAGCTGTGATAGAAAACAGCACTGGGCACTGAATAACTTGTCTGAGTGGGTACAATTCAAATGTGTTCCTGCAGGACCAGGTTTGAGGGCACACCACGCTAGGGTCGAGGTCCTCTCCTCCCCTGCTGGGTTCCTTCGGTGGTGATGGAGCTGCTCTCGCCTCCACTGAAGGTCAGAGCTCTCATTCAGAGGCACAAATGAGCCTCAAGTTTGGGTGGAGATACAGGGTAATGATCCTTGAAAAGACTCAGTCCTGGCTTTATTGATTGTGCAGTTAGATTAATGATTGCATGAGATTTCCATGAAAAAATGAGGCGAGTTTCACGCTATTAAAATGTAAATAAACTTGCTTCTACCAAAAGGGAGTAGAGCACACTAACATGCAGTAGAAATGCTTTCTGCTGTGAGATCATGAAGTTATTATTCTGAAGAAGAAAAGGAGTACTAGGCTAGTTGTAACCCTTACATATACCCTCTGTGTGGGTGCTGTTCCTGGTTTTAATGGAATTTCCACTTGTAGGTCAGTTCACTTTCTCAGTTTTTGAGAAAAAACTCATTTAAGGAGTTGTGCTCCACTGCATTGGTTTGGGGACTTCTCTTCGAAGAAATGTTGAGTCTTTTTCTTTCCATTTCTTTCATCTCCCCTCAACGTGCAAACAACTTTGCAAAAAAAAAAAAACCAACAAAACCCAAAAAAGCTCTCATTCTGTAACTACATCAGCTGTTCCACAAAATACAGATGGAATTTAGGAACTTGCATTTGCTGCCACCTGTGCAATGTGCAGCAGGGGATGTGCAGTTGTGTAGGGTGAGAAAAGTCCAATTTCCTGCCTGAAACCAAAGGAGCGACTTTGATCATCCCACCTTGGGCTTGGGACTCCGGGGAAAGAGTGAGGTCGTGTGCCAAAGCCCAACGTGTAAAGCAATTAGAGATTTAAAGTAACTGCTGGTATGCAATCTTCCCTTTAAAGTGAAATCCTTAGGGCTGAGGCTTGCACTGAGGTTTAGCAGATCCCCGCAGGAAGTTCATATTATTCAGTGAAAGTTAATGAGCAGGACACAGCTGCTGCTCCAAATGGCAGAGTTTAGCCCAAGAACTCTTATGCAACCCAGAGGCTCTCCCTTGTGAAGAACAGATGTGGTTTGGGAGCTTGGCACTGCTGCCCGTGCAGAGGCTCCAGGAGCAGCTCAGGAGGAGCCGGGATTTGGGAGGGCTTGGGATGAGCCCTGTGGGACATGAGGATAGCTCTGGGCACTGACAGAAACCTTCCCAGCTCACTGTTCTGGCCTAGCTCTGGGCTGTTCCAAAGCCTGCATCCCTAAAAGTGCAAATCCCAGAGCACAGAGCCCGGGTCCTGCCGTGCTGCTGTGTCCGTGTGTCCCCGCAGCCGTCACACAGGGCCGGACACAGCCGAACCCTCCGGCTGCGCTTGGCTCCTTTGGATTTTGGGCTGGAAGTGTTCCCGAGCCCAGAGCACAGCAGCATCCCTCCTCCTCCTGGAGAGAACATGCATTTATTCGGGCTTCAAATGACTGCAGCCACAGCTGGGGTATTGCTAACCCCAGGCATTCAAAAACTATGAGTCAGCCTTTGGAATTGCTTTCCTTTTGCCTTTTTTTTAAATTTTTTTTTTTTTTAAATATTTTTAAAATTTTTAAAATTTTTTCTGATGTTTCTGCAGCATTTCAGAACTCTGTTTTGTGGGTAGGTGTTTGGAAGTTCTAAAGCTGTTTGGTTTGATCTGTAACTTTGTGGGGAAAACAAAAACTGTTGAGTCAGTTCACAACTGGATTCTCTGCACGCATACTCAAATATTCCTGGTGTAACCTTTTACTCACAGTGATTCAGAGTCTTTAATTGCATATGATATGGAAAAAATTGTTGCATGTAAGAGACCTTTATGGCAGTAAATTTCTAAGAATCATTGTTGAAGCAGGAGCGATGTGTTCATCTCTGTTGGGTTCAGCAGCGTGCTCTTCCCAGAGAGGCTGCCCGTGGCTTTCCATTTAGCCAGAGCTGCAGAAGTTCTCAACATTGGACTAACCATGCTAATTACTGAGCAGAAAATGAATTAATGAATTGGAGCAATGCTTTTTTAAAGCAAGCAGAAATTTTAATGGTGTTATACTGCTGGCCCATTTTGGAATATAATGCGTGAAATTTTCTTTCTCCCCCAAAATCACGACACTTAGCCTCATCGTAAGGTTCCATGGGATGAAAAGAGTGTTGAAAATCTTGAGAGCTGGAGGACTTGCTGTTGTGCCATCACAATTTGTACAGGTGTTTGCAGGTTTATATGTCAAAGCATGGCACTTACACAAAAGTTTGAAAATGGAAATAAATATTTTTTTCTTTTTTTTCACATATAGTCAGAAAAGTTAGGTATTTGTACAAACACCGTGAGTTTTAACCCCAAATACAGCTGCATAATGCTAGAAACCTTCAAATAGCCTATTTTATATTTTTCTGCTACTGAATTTCTAGATCAAAGAGCTCTCTGTATATTCCAAATGAACTCTGGGGCATATTTGGAAATCCATATTTTCTAAGGGCAATCTGTGATTTTTAGCAATGTGATCCAACCCCTCGCAGCCGATCTGTGTGAGAGGGAGTCTCTTGTGGATACTCCTCTATGGAGCAGCCTTGGGAGCTGCAGTTTGCTCTAAAAACTGTGGGTGGTCTTCAGTTTTTATTGTGCCTGCCAGGGCTGGAGAGTGTGACAATAAAAAGTACTACGAGTGACTCTTTTTGCACTATGCTTAAAGGAAAACATAAGAGTTCACTTAAAACATTAAGAGTTTAATTTTCTGTCTCTTTAATTCTAGAATAATTTCTTTTTCTTTCCTAAAATTTACCTCTGTTTCAGGAAAGGATTGCTATTAGTGGTCGAAGAGAGTTTGGTGATTTCAAATGTCCTGCCTCGAAGTTCTGCCTCATTCTGTGGCTCTGATAATGTTCAAAGATGAGGACCCTGAGATTATCTGGGTTAATAATTAACTATAACTATAACTAATAATTAATTAACCGGTTAGAGCCTGGTGCTAAAAATGTGGGCTCAATCCCTGCAGGGACCATTCCCAGGATATCCCAATTCTGTGAACTCAGGTTTTTGAGTTTTGGACATCAGATCAGGGGTTCAATCCTGCTGCTGAGCGGGGTCAGATCAGATGAGCCAGCCCTGCCTTACCTGCTCAGGACAGGGCTGTGCAGGATTGGTTTGGCATTCAGAGCATCCAGCACAGCTTTTAGGGGTCAGGAGTTTAGTTTTATCCGCCAGGAGTTTAGTTTTGTGTCCTGTTCTGCCCTGAGGATGGAGCAGAGGGAGGATATTTCGAGATCCCCCATTTCCAGAAGCTGGAGTGCTGTGGTGAGTGTAGCTGAGCAGGAACAGGCAACGTGGACATCTGGCTTTACAGACAGAGGGACTTGATGTGCACTAAAATACTTTGTCTGTGCTCAGAACTGGACAAAAAAATGAAGTCAAATATTTAGGGATGCTCCTTTACATTTAACACCCTGTCACCCCCCAAAAGAAACCAAAAAAGCCCTCACAAAGAAAAAGCCCAAAGTAGAAAACACCCTTGCACATGCATCCCCACCCCCAAACCACCACCAATAAACCCCCCTGTAGATCTGAGCAGATTATCAATCTGCTTTAAAAGAAAAAATGGGGGGAAAATAAAAAAGCTGAGGTATTTCATGCCAGTGGTTCTCAGTTTATGTGGAAACTCGGAGTGAACATTTTGGATTGTGGCTGGCTTGGCTCCCTGCTGTCGGTGCTCTAACTTTAGTCAATGGCAGCTTAGAACACACACCTTGTGAAATGATGTGCAAGTGGCTGACTTCACAATTAATGGTCTCTTTTGGTTCTTTCTCTGTTCATCACATCCCAGTGACGCTTTCCGCTGCCACTCCTGCCTACTTCCGAGGGTTCACCTTGATCGCCCTCAAGGAAGGAAAAGAAGGTGACAAAGAGGAAGACCATGCAGGATCTTTCCAGGTGAGAGAACTTCCCCTTTGGAGTCTTCTTTAGTGTTTGCCTGCCTCAAAGGGAGGTTTTGATATGCACAGCAGAATGCAGAGAGTGTTTAAACATAAATGTTTGTGGATGTTGGCGTGAGGACAGCATAGCATGTTTTATATCCCACGAGTGTTCAAAGGGTCACGGCTCCTGTACCTGGATTTCAGCTTGCCTTCCCACACTCCCACAGTTCAAAATGAGCATCACTTACTTGAACTAGAGCCTAGGACACCTGAACCTTTTATCCAAGTGAACATCAAGAGTGTCCTATTCACATTCTGGTTTTTTTGTGTTTCTTTGCCTCGGTGTTTTTGTCCACTGAGCTGTAGAATTCGACTCTGAGAAGTGTTTGCCGTGGTTGTAATGACTGTTCTATCATTCGTAAATTAGATTCTGCTGTTTTATTTATGCTCAGTAGTACTTGACTTAATGAACACATCCAGTGGGATGAAATGTTTGGTATTAAAAGGATTAGAAACCAGAAGGATGATTCACAAACTGGTATTTTCAGCTACTCCATGTGGGGAATTCTGGAAACTGAGAAAATATATCATATTTATGAAAGAAGGTAGAAGTGATGCATGTAAGTTTGATTCTCACAAGAGGTATTGTTTGCTGTTTGACTTTCCAGGCTTAGAAATACAGTTGAATTGTACTGATTATAATTTACAGGATGTGCAGTAATATTGATAGTAATTTTAATAACAATTTCTAGGCGGAAGATTTCACTTGCCTCAGGTTTCAAGGTTTTCAAGGGAAATACTCAAGTTCCAATTTTGGTGACCTGCAAGGAGACAGAAATTAACATCTCTCCCTATATTTCTTCTTTATTTTTGTATACAGCAAATTCAGTGCAAACTCAGTAAATAATTGCCCAGTTTTCCTACTGAGTTTGCTTAGAGGCCTCTGTCTGGTTTTCATACATCTTGTAAGAAAATCTAAAATGATTGAGAACTTGAGGGTGGAATAAATCCATCATCCTTAAAATGAAACCAATTCCTATTTGGGAGAAATCTTTTTAATATGGACTTTTTAACAAAGTTGGCTTTTTAAAGAATAAGCGAGTACTGAACGATCAGCTACTGCTGAGAAGTACAAATAGTGATGCTTCATCTATTTTAAAAGAAGCTTTTCACCATTAATTTCTTCATTTCAGTTGTTAATATCTCTGTGGTTGTGGCAAATGGGAAAAATTGGGCCTGAGTTTTGTCTTCAGGTCTAACAGTGAGACGCTCACTAAGCTTTGCTGAAGTACAGAGGCATTTTGAAGTTAGCTGAGTGGGAAGCAAATGGAAATTCTATATAGATGGGAAAAAAAAATAAAAATTAAAGCCCAGTGGGTCTCAGCTGAGGGAAGATTGTTTAATTAAGTGCATTGTACGGGTTGCAGTCTGAACTCAGCATTCTTATTGGCAGGTGGGAGTCCCAAAGGTTACCCACAACTGAATTTGTGTGTCTGTGGTTTAAACAGTACTTACCATGCTCATCCCACGCTAGCACAACTCCCTGAAGTTTATTCAGATGGTGTCAGCCTGTTCCTGTATCCTATCCTCTGTGGATACAGATGTAAGATCCCATTTTGGTACCCAGAGAACGCTTGAAGGTAAATACAGACCCCCCTTTTACCAGGGCTGGGTGGTAGCAACCAGAAGAAAAAAAAAAAAAAGATGTTTGTTTCCAAACCAAGACAAAAGAAAAGATGTTTGCAGTGTGTTTTCATTAGAAGTGAGGATGCCAAGGGGGGCTGAGCAGCTGTGCAGGGTAAGGAGGAGCTGTGTGTACAGTGCCACTCGCAGCTCTGTTTTCCCTGCGCTCTGATGGAGCCTGTGTCACCCAAGGAGTCAGAGAGAATCTGTCATCCCCAGAGCAGCAGAACTGGGGGAAAATCCCCTCAGAGTGGCATGAGACCCTCTGCTGCTCTGGGACTACACCTCTGCCTCCGTGGGGAGACATCTCCAATGTCCAGAGAGCAGTCAGAGCAAAGCAGAGCGCGAAGCAAGTGCTTCATTCACACCACAAAACTTCCCAGTGCAACCAGGACAGAACAAAACGGGAGCTGCCCAAGTGAGACTTTCCTTCCATGACTAACAGACCATAAAGCACTTGATTTGCAAGCCTCTGAGCGCCACTTTCAAGCTGTGGAGTGTGAGTTACAACAGGTTCCATGGAGGAAACCCAGCTGCACCCTGTGCTCAGGACCAGAGCCCTGCTGTTAGACTGACCAGCATCTCAAAGCTCTGTAGCTTTGAGGAGCAGCCAGGGGGTGGAGGAGGGCTAACATGGGGTTTTTGACGTGGATGGAGTACATTTAGGAGGGGAAAGCTCTGTTTTCAGGGGTCACAGTCCAGCTGGAGCAGGAGGGGGGCTGCAGCCCGTCTGGACGAGCAGTAGGCAGCTGCTGTAAGCTCCTGATGGCTCCTTTGCTCCTGTGTGGCTCTGCAGGTCACCAGGAACAGTCAATCTTGTTAATCACCAAGCTGAGGGGTTGTGGTCCTGTAAATAGCAGAGCTGTTAAAATTCTTGCTTGGACAGGTGTTTTTTTCTGTGCACTTTCTGGTTACCCCTATACTTGAGACCTTTAGAGAAGTGTGGTGTGGACTCCACCATTCCAAATCTGTTCTCCTCTGAGACAACTGAGACTTTAAAATCCGATTTTACTGTTTGTTTACTTAATGCAGCCAAACTTCCTTGTATTTTTGTCCTTGTAGGATGCACAGGACACAGTCCAGCCTTAAAATAAATCACTTTGTCTCCCAAAACCGCAAAATGGCTAAATTAAATATAGCTAGGGAATCCAAGGTGCCAAATTCAGCCTTAGAAATTTGGGGATGTAGCAACAGGGCTCTTCCTTATGCCAGTGGTAATTGTAGAGCTCAGTGAGGCCCTCTGAAAGCTTTGGGAATCTGTCCCATTGGCCTCTTTACACAAACCATTCCCAGCTCTGGTCGTGCAGAGCGCTGATCGTTCTCTTTTGCGATGTTTAGCAACAGTCTGCAAATTGCTCCTGAGGCAAATGAAAGCCCAGGGCAGCAATCACCACTGACTGACTACAGAAAAGTGTCTGTGCAGGCCATTTTAATCAACACATGTGTGCAACCTTATGGATTCGGTCTGATAAATAATGCAGAATATTAGAAATGTAGCGCTGAACCTCATCTCATCTATCTTCCTTGTTCTCTGAGGAAGGATAAATATTCCCAGAGATTTTTTTGGTGGATGTTTTGTCAATCTGTTCTGAAGTGTTCAACAAGAAGAACAAATTCATCTCTCCAGGTTTAAACACTTGAATATATTATATTTAATAGGAAATTTCAGCTTTGTAGATCTTTTTACTAATATCCAAACTGAATCTTCACTAATAGTGGTTAAATTGCTCCCTTATGAAATTGTCTTCCTAAATTAAGAATCTTCTTGATACTTTATGAGGAAGGCAGTCTGAAGTTTCCTTTATTCTCCCTCCGATTCCACGCACACTCTACCTGTTCTTCATTCAAATTTTTGTATTTTCATCGTGGGCCATCTTCTTCCAGCTTTGCTTTTCCTGCAGTGGAGATTCCAGTCTCACATTCCTCAGAATTGTACTCAGGAGTGGATCTGCACTCCCAGCATAAAATCAGAGAATTTGGATAGAGTAATCCCTAGAGCAGCACAGCTTTGGAGTGCCTGGTGCTCAGGAAGAATCTTCTCAGTCTGTATTTTTTTTTAATTCTTTTTTTAATGTAGAGCTTCATCCAATTTATCAAGGAAGTTATGAGCTGCAATTCCAACCTTCAAGGCGCCATCCATTCCCCCAAAAGGAAGGAGGAATTTTATGGTTGTGCTTTGGCGTAATCACTTGTTAAACTTGGATCTTATACCTTCATTTTTGGTGATAGTTTAGTGTTGCATGCCTTCCTCGTAGGAGTTCTCCTGGAGGTGTCCTTTTGCCTATTTTAACTCCAGACTGAACCAGAAGAATTCTTAATTTAACCCTGAATTTAAGGACCCAGCTGTGCAAAAAAGCAATGTGGGAAAGCGAGCAAGAGCAGCAGCAGCAAGAATGAAGGTTTCATTAAAGGTGTGGGATTTAGAAAAGCTTGAGGCTGTGCTGAAGGAGAAAACATTTCAGGGAAATTGGAATAAACAGCTAAGAGAGGTAAGAGGTGCTGAAACCAGAGCCCAAAAGTGTCCTTTGTTTTTGGTCACCTCATTCTCTTGCTGCTCTTTAGCTGACTGATGTGCTCAGCAAGGCATTTAGGTTAAAAGGAATTTTTACAGCCTCTTAGAAAAGCAGCTCCTCTAATGCTGTGTTCCAGCATTTTATAGGAACCTTACATCTTCTTGATACAGTGCATTTTGAAAGAAGCAGCCTTAAAAGGCTGTTAGCCACTTCAAATGATCTATTCTTGTATTTATAAGCAAAGGTGGTTTTATGTTTTTTAAATTAATGACCGCAGTGATTTTTTAAGCTGTTAATATTAACAGCTTAAAATGTTTAATATTAAAATTTTAATATTAAAATTTCAACGTTAAAATTTCTTGATATTAAAAATTCAGGTATACCTGGGTCTCCTTGATGTTCCTTTTGGCTTGTATGTTTGGGGTTTTTTTTAAGCTTGTATTCCAACATCAGCTAATCAGGCTGCTTTGTAAATACCTTATTCTGAGGTGTATGAATTGATGTGGTTCTCTTTAAAAAAAAAAAAAAAAAAAAACTTCTGAGTTTTTCACTCATGTTTGCATTTTCTACATTTCCTTTCCCAGCAGCTCATCACTGCCAGAGTCTGTCACTGCTTAAAAGCACGTGGAGGTAATGATCCAAAGCCATAATTACATATAATAAAATCCCTGTTTTAAATAGGAGTCAGAATGTGCCAGCTGTAGGATTTGTAGGCTAAGCAGGTAGACATGAATTCTGAGTCTGTCAAATTTAAATCTCTTGTCCTTTTGCATTTGCCAGAGTATTCCCAAATTTTCTTTCTCTAAGAATCGCTGTGAATATTATTCTAGGAACAAACCCCTGAAAGTTATAATGGAAAACCAAACTCTAGTTCACCTTTCCAGCAGGGTGGAATTGTTTAACCTTGATGAACACTTTCACACATTTTTCTAGAACTCCAAGCTCCATATCATGATATTCAGGGATTAAAAATGAGCTTAAAAATAAAAATCCCCCCCTAAAAAATATATGCCACTGCCAGTTTTAGCAATGAGTGGAAAATGTGAGCACTTCGAGTGAGATTAAATAAAAATATCTCTGGTGCACTGGAAAAACCTCAACCTGAACCACTTAAAGGCAAGATTTTGGTTAAGAAATCATCTCAGGAGGTAGTTATGCCTCACTTTAGAACAGTAAAAATTAATATTTTTTAATATGTGAGTGATGAGCACCAGGAGCTTGCAGAACAGAACAGAAGCAGCTCTGATAGTCATTATTTCCTACTGATGAGGCTGGAGAAAAACCAAACTGGATTCCCACTGGGCAGTTTTTTGCTTCCTTCCATTTTTGTTCTTGTTTCAGCTCGTGCTATGAATGAGCCAAAAAAAAAAAAATCAATCTTTACATCATGATATTTTTCAGGTTTAGTGTGACCCAACCCTGGTTTGTCACACCTTGGGCGCTCCCCCAGCTGCTGGTGTACAGAGCTGCTGTGTCTTTTGGAATAAATGACTCAAACTGTATCATTTCACAGCCAAAATAGGAAAATATAAGGAATTTCTAAATGCTGTTTTGTTATGTGTTTTATTACAGTGGATCTTTGAACTGTTAACTCAGTTATAAATAGGAAATAAATATTAAATTGTGCTTGCAGTGTAACTTAGGCTGTTGCTGAATGAAAAGGGGATTCAGTGTCTCAGGCTGGGCTCACTCCTCTTATCAGTTTTCTGAGGGTTTTCTTGCTACAGCACTACCATCACTTTAAAAATCAACTTTTGTAGTTAATTTGGCTTTAGCTTATCTTCTGACATTTCTTTATCTTTACCCTTTCCCTATCTCCCTGCTGTGGAAAAAAACATCTAACTTCTGGCCACATCATATTTAGTCCTCTTTCTTTAATCTAATCTTATTTTTCCTCTTTTATTTTCTTTTTTTTTTTGTTCTGTTTTGTTTTTTTTTGCCTGCTGGAGAAATGCTTTCTCTTGAGAATGACTTCAAATGATGATTGTGTCTCAGTAAGAGCTTATGTTCTTTGGAAAGGATTTTGCCTAAACAAATATTTAATTTGTGATGATTCAAGTTCTGTTTTGGAAAAATACCAGCCAAAACACAAACCAAAGAAACCCTCTAAAAACAGTGAAACCAAAAAAAACAGGAAGCATGCTTTTTGAGATTGCTTAGCTGAAACTCCAAGCTCCTCTTCAGATCCAAGGCTTATCAGAGCTGGGTTATCTCAAGTGTAACTTCTGCCCTGCCTTGCAGAGCCACACTACATCATGGTAAAATACCAGAATTGTCTAATTGAATCCCCAGCTCAAGAAAAATACCTATTAGTTTATTCTGTTCTTTGGATTAACATTAAACTGCAAGACTTCCTCCTTCTAAGAGGCTTCCAAAGAGACTCATTAAAGAATTGTTTCCTAGAATTTGGCACTGGCACTTAACAGATCAGTCCTCAAGAGAGGAAATGACACTGGGAGCACTGTTCCCTTCTGCCTTGGAGATTCCAGTCTGCTCCTCAGACACATCAGAGTCCCATTCTGGGCCTCTGGGGTTTGGGATTATTGGTGCCCCAGGAGGGTTCTCTTTTCAGGTCTTGCTTCCAATCCAGAGGCCAGTTCTGTATCTGCAGATGTCTCACCCTGAGACAGAGTCTGGATCCCTCTAACTCTGTTTTGTCAGTCAGTAAAAGCTGTGTGTTCCTCCCCAGGGCAGTGTTTAAGTGGACTTATCTACCTCAGTGACTCTAAAGGGATTTACTCTTAATAGCCATTCATTTCCAGCCCAGGTAAACTGCCTAGCCCATTGTTATTCCCCTCTCAGATAATCTTCCCTCAGATGGTGGCACCTGGGCCATGAGAAATCTCAGTGAAGACATTTAATCCCTCTGGCAACAGTCAGATGTTTTCCAGGTGCCATATGGCAGCTGTCATGGGTTATAACTCTGGATGCATGTAGGCTCCAGCTTCATTGGAACATCTATTCAGCAGCTCTTTCCTCATTTATAATGCTGCCATTAGGCTTCCCTTCCTGGATTTCCCTTTTTGTCACCTGTAATTCACCAGCCTCATCTGAGGCAGTCATCAATTGCTGGGGTTTGTTTCTCTGCTGAGGGAGATCAGCAGGCTTATCTCCCAGCTCCCATCCCCTCCTGAAATGCTCCAAGAATTACCTCTGATCTAATTTGCCATTCTGCAGCATCAGGAAACCTTCAGCATGTCAGTTCCAATCAATGGGACCTTAGAGCGAGTGTTTGTTCTTTGCACTTCCACTTTGCGTCAGGTTAGAAAGCATTTATCAGCTATTCCCTGCTGCTCTGGACTGTTTGAGCTATCACTGCCTGGAATCCTCGCTGTGATGGATCTGGACACCTGTGCTACCCCCAGAACCACACAGGGCTTTAAAAAGAAGGGTTATTCTGGGAAAATGCGTTTATTATTATTATTATTATTATTATTATTATTATTATTATTATTATTATTATTATTATTATTATTATTATTATTATTATTCATTTACTATTCCTCCACTTCTCTCCACATAAGCACTGTCAGCTTCCAGCCCACAATGGCAGCCCATGGATATATGGAATTTTGTGTGTGCCTGAGAGTCTTTTCTCATGTTGTGTTTCCTTTTCCCATCACGTGAATTGGGGATTGAGAGGAGAAGGGTGAATGAAGTTGAAGATAAAGGCTGAGGCTCAGCTTGACAGTTTCTCCAGGTTATATGGACTATAAGAAAATCCTGCTGTCAATCCTCTGGGCTTCTGAAGCTACACAGGTGCCTGTAGAAAGCCTCCCAATTAAATTTAAATTTAAATTGTGGTCTTTATTTATTCTTTATTTTGCGTATGTGGTTTGGGGTTTTTTGTTTGTTTATGCTTTTATTTGTTTGTTTGTATGTTTTTTTCTCTCTCCACTGTGTTGAGAGGTTTTGGTGACTTAGAAGCAGAATTGCTCTTTTAAATTCAGGAGTTTACCCTCCTGACTCATTCAGGAATGGCTGCTGTAGGCAAAATCCTTCCTCCAGGCTTCATGGTCAGCTCTCACTGCAACTCACTGCTGAATTAATTGCTGCTAGGCTAAAAGTACAGCTGGCTATGCCTGTTGTCTTGAGAACTGCTTCCTGAATTCAGAAGGCCCTTTTGCATTATTAAAGTGACAATATTTTTAGCTCCCATTACTCTGGACTGCACATGCAGCCTCCTCAGACCGAGCTGTGGACTGCCCTGGCACTCCTCCTCCTCAACTCTTCCCTTTCTAATGAAGGTAGTGACCTCTCAGTGTTTGCCAAGGATATTGTTTCAGCTTGCAGTGCTGCCCTGAGCAGTTGTAATTGATTATTGTCCTTGCTGTGATAAGTCTCTCTCATGACCTGACAGCCCAGGCTCGTTAGTCATCTGATCACTGTGTATTTATCCTGCCAGGAATGACACAGGACCTGGCCAGGAAACGAGCCTATCTTTGGATTCTGGTGCATTCAGCACCTTTGCCTCTCGGTGCTTTGTCTTCACATGCCTTCAGAGATGGTTTTGGTCACTTCACTTCATGCAGTGATGAATGGAGATCCCTTATGGTGTCCTCAGAATGATGTGCAGGGGCTCACACCAACATGCCCTCTCATCCTAATCTCATGTTTTACTTCAGTGCTAGCCTTTCCTCAAGAGACTCTGCAGACGTGTTTCTCATCAGGATGCTTTGTTTCCCTTTGGTCTGTTTGCTCAGAGGACTGTGCAGTGAGGCTGGCATGTAGCTTTAAGATGCATTTTTATCCTGAGCAGGTTGAGGCTATTTGGAGTCCCAGACCAAAAAAGCCACACGGTTTTGTTCTTTCTTTCATACTTTTCCAGAACTCATCTCATCTAGCACAATGCTGGACCACTTCTAGGTGAAGTGACCTTGTTCATCTCTGTGAAGTCTGGGATTGTAAGGAAGCTGCAGCTGAAAGTCCTTTCACAGAAGGTTCTCTTCAGCCCAAATTCAGTCATCAGAATTTCTCCTGGCCTGTTATCCCACATCCTGACTTCAGTCTTTGCTGTCCACCTCTGCTCAATTATCACCTGAATGAGGTGCCCTTCCCTTAGAGGAAAGAGTTCAGGAAGCGTTTGGAGAACGCTCTTGGGCACATGGTGATGGTCCTTTGCAGGGCCAGGAGCTGGACTCAGTGATCCTTGTGGATCCCTTCCATGTCAGCACATCCTGGCATTCTGTGAGCTTTCCTCTAATCACTCACTCTGATCCCAGCCTGTCCCCTGATCCTTGCTCTGTGGGGCTTTCCTGGCTCTGGGCACTGCTGCTCTAAGGGTAATGCTTTCATGGATGCTTTCTCACCTGGTGAGGTGAGAACTTTGTTCTGACAGCCCTGCTACCTGTGCAGGACTGGCATTTAATCAGCAGACAGCCAGGAGATCTGATTTTCACTTCAAGCAGGACATGAAGCTGTCTCTGCCTTCCCCCTCCTGTGAGCTCCCTCCATACCAGGAGCACTCTTGCCTTCTAAACTGGCTGAGCCAGGTGCTCTCCTCATCTCTCCTCTCTGTGTGTCTCTGGCAGGGAAATGTCACCCTGAAAACTAAGCCTTCTGATCTTGTTTTCCACAGTTTTAGCTGCTTTCCCAGGAAAGTAACTGTAAACATAGATGTTTATGCATTCCTTCCTAGAAGAGAAACATCTTTTGATGGATGTTTTGCAGGACCAGTGTGATTGGGAAGGTGCTTACTTAATTATCCAATCCCTGGTCATTGTCAAGATATAAATACAGGAGTCAGAAAAATAAAGTTCTTTTTCCTGTCATCCCACTGAGAAGTGTTTGTGTGAATCATTCTGTGTCCTTCAGCTGCAGGGAAACAGCAGCCAGGGGTAGATATTGCCCCACCACATCCCCTTCTGAGCCAGACTGTTCCTCATGCCATGGTGTGGATGTTCCCTGCTGGGCTGATGAGAAAACTTACTAATCAAGCCCTGAAAGTTCCAGGATTTACCTGGAAATGATGTACCACTTGCCACTATAGCTACACAGTTCTGTTTTCTGAAAAGATTCTTGACTCCTGTTCCCAGTAGCCTCTGGAAGGACCTGGTACTGGGAGTTACACAAAGTGGAAGTTTACATGTGAGCAATCATTGAAAGGGGACAGAAAATTTTCTTGTAATTGTATTCCTCAGAAAAGGGTTTTTTTTTTGGTTTTTTTTTTAACCTATTTACCTCAAACCTTCCCCCTTCTGCTGTGTTTTGTCTCCGTTTTCACTCGCTGTGAGAAAAACTGCAAATCATACATTCAGCTTCACTTTTCTCATGGTTGCATAAGAGGCAGGATGTGAATGCACACATGTTCTGCAAAACCAGAATTTTCTGGATTAGGTCCTTTTGCTTTCAATGGATATAGACAAGTGACTATACAATAAATCCTGAGATAAGCAAGATATTTAAACCAGCCATAGTGACTGGTAATCTGTTGAACTTTTGGCACAAAAATAATTATTTTACCAACTAAATTCTCAAGCAACATTTGCCAGAAGATACTTTGCATTTTTTATGATTATTGATTCTTGAAACACCATTGAAATTAATTTTCAGACCAGAATAAATCAAGAATAATGAAGAAATTCCCCATCCAGTTGCACAAAAGCTGACGTTTGGCTCTCGAGGATGCTTTTCATAGCAGTCAGTAATTAGAAATGGAAATTCCCTGCTGGTATAGAGCTACCATTTTGTTCCCTGTTCCCTGCATTGTTGCTGGGGTAGGGTTATTATGCAATCCCTGGCAAGTTCATCCTAGCAGACTGCTTACTAATTTGTAGGCTGTAGGTGTAAATTGAAAAGCCTTCATCCTGCTTCTGTTTACTTCACAGATTGAACTGGGCTCCAATTATTCACATCTATGTGAATTGAGGCACTGTTGCTGCTCTTGCCTCTTTTTTTTTCTCCTTGTGGGTGGGCACAGTTCGTTTGAACCTGCTTTTCTTTTCAAAAGAAACATTTAAAAGAATGAGTATGTAAGAGGTACTTGGTGTTCTCTAACTTTAATGGTTATATATCTTGACACAGTCAGTAGTGTAGCAGAGGTTCCTTGGGGCATTGCCAGTGTTTATTCATTATTTGTCAGGCACACATCAGGGTTTTGTTCTCCTAGAACTCATTTAATTTTTCTTCTTTTTTTTTTTTCTTTTAATTTTTTCTTTTGTTTCCTTTTTTTCTTCCTAATTTCAGCTGGATGAGTAACATTGACTCTGCTTGTATGGGAGACAATTATACCTGTTATGGCTCTCTTTGGCCAGTTTATCACAGACTTATTTTAGCTAACAGAATGCTTTTAAATAGGAAGAATAAAGAGTAGAGGAGAGAGAGGGGTCATAAAGTAGCCAACAAATAATGAAAATGGAGAAATACTTTTCACTGCAACCTCTCTTGAGCAATAGGTTACTTTCCTAGGAAAATGAGCTCCCTATTTAATACCATTACCTGAGGAATGCCTTCTGGAAGCTTCAGGGAGGAATTTTAAATGGTTGCTAAGGCAGCAGTTTGCCTTTTCCTGCTGTCCTTTCACTCTGGCCTCTCTTTACATGGAGCTGTGGGAATCCCACATGTAGGAGGAGAGGAAAACCCTCCAGTCAGTAAATCACCCCCCTCACTAATCCTTCCTGTTAAGCAAATCTGCCCACACATTGTGATAAATCCCAGATTAAGATAATCATAAATGTTGTCTGTATTAGCTGCAGTGGGGATTTGGACTGTGCAAAGTTTCTTGGCTTCCTTTAGAATCTTTCAGTAACCCAGTTTTATTGTCCATAAAGGTTATACAAAGTGCTTGCATGAATTAGAATTGGGTTTTGATTTATTTAGACACTGGGCTTATATAATGGCCTACAATAATTTCTCAGACATTGTGTAAGATTTCCCCAAAAGATGAAAAAGACCCATATGGTATCTTCTCAAAACTCTCTATTTTTCTATTTATTTTATTTTTTTTTTTTTCTCTGAGTTCATCTGATGTTCCACTGATTACATTACTTGCAAAATGAATTAAAGCACTAGCTTTGTGTGTGGTGCAGATGTTATGCAACAGGCAGCTATCACAGGAAGAACATTTTGTACATGGCAGTGTGTTCTTGGGCTTCTGAACCCATCTGCCCTCTCTCTGCTGACTGTGAGGGAGATTTGGGGTTTCCTCTTGGCAGGAGAAAACCTGAGACAACCTCCAAAGCTGGAGTTTTACCATTTATGCTCGTGTTTTTACATCTATACACATCCTCTGAAAACCTGGGATATGCCTGAGCCTAATACAAGCTTCTCCTCTTCTCTTCTCTTCTCTTCTCTTCTCTTCTCTTCTCTTCTCTTCTCTTCTCTTCTCTTCTCTTCTCTTCTCTTCTCTTCTCTTCTCTTCTCTTCTCTTCTCTTCTCTTCTCTTCTCTTCTCTTCTCTTCTCTTCTCTTCTCTTCTCTTCTCTTCTCTTCTCTTCTCTTCTCTTCTCTTCTCTTCTCTTCTCTTCTCTTCTCTTCTCTTCTCTTCTCTTCTCTTCTCTTCTCTTCTCTTCTCTTCTCTTCCCTTTTCTCTTCTCTTTCCTTGTATAAGCTAAACTTATATAAATATGGAAAGGAATATTGCAGGATTAAAAACATGATGAACACATAAAGGCAGGATAAAATGCTAAACTCATTGTCAAGGTGCTTGATAAATTCTCTTGGATTTTGAGATATCACAACTAAATGTTTTTCCAGTACAATTTACTTAGTCTTGTCCTAATGATTTTCCTTTGTCAGTGTTCCACATTTGCACGTTTATGGATATAATCCTGCTCTCAAATGTTCTTTTATATTGTCTTTCTGAGTAAGACTTCAACGTTTTTACATGAGCTAAAATCCATAAATATTTTGTCCTGGAATATGAATTTATGATATTCATTTTACAGAATATAAAGTATTGAAGGGACTTGCTCAAGATTACATACCACAATTGAGCCATGACTAAACTTGAGGGGTTCTGCCCTTCACATGCAAGTGTTCACCTCCCATGTCAGGAATGTTTCAATCATCATCCCTCTCCTTGCATGGAAATATTGTCCATGCATTTAATAAAAAATGCTTGTTAAATGTGTAACCTTCCAAACACAAGTGTGAAATATAATATTGAGATTTTAAAACAGGGAAGCACATAATATATATATTTATATATATGTAAAATATAAAATAAATATGTAATATACAATATACCACAATATACAATACATAATACAGAATATATAATATATTATACATTATACAGTATACATTATATATATTATATATTTTATATAATATATAATATAGTAGACATTATATATTATATGTTGTATATAATATATTAGACATTATACATAATATAATCTATAATCTATAATCTATAATCTATAATCTATAATCTATAATCTAATATATAATATATAATATATAATATATAACATATAATATATAATATATAATATATAATATATAATATATAATAATATATAATATAAAATATATAATATATAAAATATAAAATATAAAATATAAAATATAAAATATACTATATACTATATACTATATAAGATATAAGATATAAGATATAATGATATATAATATATGATATTAGATATTAGATGTTAGATGTTAGATATTGCATATTACATATTACACACTATATACTATATATAATATATTACATATCATATATCATATATTGTATATTGTATATGTAGTATATTATATATTATATATTATATATTATATATTATATATTATAAATCATACATTATATATTATATATTGTATATTGTATATTGTATATTATATACTATATATTATATACTATATGTTATACGTTATATGTTATATGCTATATGTTATATGTTACATATTATATATTATATATTACATATTACATATTACATATTGCATATTACATATTACATATTACATATTACATGTTATATTATAGTACATTATAGTAAATTATAGTATATTATATATTTAATAGTAACTGTACAAACAATTCCAGTAATAACAGCTGTTGTCCTGGTATGTGTCAAAAAAGATAATCAAATCTTTCCTAATACAGGATTAAAGTGATGAAACCCCTCCAAATACTCTCTTAGCACTCCAGGCTTGGTCACTTCAACAAATAAATGTGTTTGGATCATACTAATTTTTAGTTCTTCCTGTTGTTTGGCACAGAATCAGAAACAGCAACATTTTGGATCAGTATTTTGGATTACTAAACTGGATGGTGTGATGCCCACTGTGCTCTGTACAACATGGGAATGTTGTGGGGTTTTTTTATTTTAAAGTAAAAATAAGAAGTAATAAGAATCTCATCTATTAAATATGATTCCTTGCCTTTAATTTTAATCCTTCTCTAATTACATAGTTCATATTCTGGAGATTAGCTGTCATTTATCAAGTGTTGGTATCTCCTCCAAATTAACTTTTCTTTTAGATGTATTGAATTTCTGACCATCAGGAGCTGCTTTTCCCTTTCTGAACCAGCTTTTGTTTTTATCCTTTTTGCTCAAGTTGTCTTATAGAATTATTTTCTCAAGTACCTGTGCAGAATTTGTATGATTAGACTCCAGATGATGGAAAAGCACAGAAAAATAACAGATCCAAGGCTCTGGCTTTGAGCTTTAAACAGCTTTTCATTGAAATTTATTGAGAATAATTCAGAATAATATTGAAACTATCAAATGCCTCTGAAGAAACAAAGATGTGATTGATTGTTCCTAACACCTGAGATAGATTTCCTGTATCACCAAAATTCAGCTTTAGGAGAGAGAGATGGCTTGAGCCTCCTCATGAGTTAGAGCTGACCTGCAGGGCAATATTCAGTTTCTGCAATGAAAATATGAGTTATTTCTCCCTCTTCCGTGCTCACATCCTGCAAATGCTTAGATAGATGGGTTAGATTATTTCTGCCCCTCGTGGTGAAATTCTCAGATAAAAACTTTCACAGTTGTACCCTTCAGATCCTCACATGAGAGCCAAGAAGAAAGGGACAGCTGTTTATATTCCTACACACCAACACTTCATCTGTTTGAGAAGGTGATTTTGTCTGGGCTCATATTTGGTTATATTATATTATCTGCAAGTGTTTTGGAGAGAAGCATAGTGAGAAAATTCAGTCATCTTTGTTCCAGGTTGGAAAAACCACCTGTAGCAGGTCAAGTGTCGGAAAAAAAGGCCAAGGAAGTGCAAAGATACAATTTGTACTGCATATAAAAAAATCAGAGCAGAAATTCATTGAATTCCTACCTCATAAAATCGTGGAGCAGTGCAGGTTGGGAGGGACCTTGAAAAATCATCTGATCCAACCATTCATGGGAGTCTGGGTCAAGTTGTTTTGACCCTTGTCCAGCCACTTCTTGAAATCCTCCAGGGATGGAGACTCCCCCACGTTCCTGTGGAGGTTGTTCCACTGACTGACTATTCCCATTGGGAAATTTGGTTTTTTTATAGAATCAGAGAACATGCTGAGTCGCAAGGGACCCCCAAAAGAAAATTTGTTTACCACTCTCTCAGTCTGTAATTGCATATATTGAATTTCTGTTCATCCTAATGAAGTTTCAAATAAAACAACTTTATATTTTGGAAAAAAACCCATAATCATCAGAATTAAATCCCTTCAAGATTGAGATAAATTTGTGGGGTTTTTTTAAATGCTTTTTTTTTGTTGCCATATGCATATATGGCAAGATGAGAGTACAATTTTTTAATTGGGAAGTCTATCCACAGCCACAAAATTGACATATATAAAGAAAACTGTTATTTCAAATATGCCAAAAAACGTGCCCAAGCAGCAGGAGCTGAAAACTTTAGACTAATGCTTTTATATAAGGTTCCTCTGAAGCTTCAGAAATCAGCTGTTCCTTATGCAGCCTGCCATGGAATTTAATTTAGAACATGTAAAAAATGTCAGAAAATCACTGCCTTTTATTATTTGGTTTAAAAAATTATTTTATGCCAAGGTCTTGAGAAATTTTGTGGCCCATGGAAATACCAGCAAGTGAACATTTCATTCAGTGTGTGGCCTCAGTTGTTACAGTGTTGATCTGTGTAGAAGTAGAATTTGAGGCACCACAATTTCATTTTACAGCTCTACTTACAGAATAGCTCAGTTTGCAGAGAGATTAAGGATTTTATTAGAAACCTTCACCCAATTTCTTTGTTGGTCTACTTTGTTTCAGAATCTCTTTTTGCATGACTATTTCTTCCAGAAGACATCTTATAAATGCCATGGGGAAATACACTGCTGTATTCAAGAGAGTAGAAAAGCTCTTTGGAAAATCCAAAAAGAGCCTCAAAATGAAAGAAAACCACTGACACACAACCTCACACACAGACTCATACTAGAACTGAGGCTTTTAGTTACTTTTCTGTTACTCATGTCACTCTTAGGTTCCCAGAATGAACATTTGGTGCAAGACACTCTTCCAAACAGTGTCTAAACCATGTTTATTCACGAGCTTTTCTTTTAGTCTCATCACTTAACTGACTCCAGTTTGAGGAGAGCTTACCAAACCCTTGAAAAACATCTCTTCTGCCCACAAGAATCCCCTTTTTGCCAAACTATGGATTTCCTGCTGTCCAGAGCAGTGTGTCTCTCTGAACCACAACCCTCTCATGCTGGAGGGGAGGAAGCAGAACATTTTGATTTCTGGGAATCTCTCTGCCTGCAGGTTGGATTTGCTGGAAGGTGCTCAAGGTAACATGAAGTTTGGGTTTATAAAAAGTGGCAGGCAGGGGAATTGATGGTGGATAGAACATATCATCTGTGATGCCCTCCGAGGGAGGGAGGAACTGGAGAAGCTGTGCATGAAGTCCATCTCAAAAGTACGAGGAGCCAGAGCCTGGATTGTTATCCCTTGACTCTGTCTGATGTTCAGGCACACACTCACATGCACACAAAAAGCCTGGTGGCTTTTTTAATCACTCACAACTCGTGTGAGTGCTGCCAGAAACCCACCCTGACTTCCTGCAGCTCTTCTGCAGCAGCAGCATTCCTGACCCCTGCAGTGGATGCAAATTGTTCAGCAAAAGATTCCAGAGGTTTTTTTTGAAGGAGGTAAATGCCTTCTTAAGTTTATCTGCGCAAATCCTGGAGTTCCAGATCACCTCTGTTCCTGCTGTAAATGTGGTTTTAGCAGTGGATTATGTCTCTCAGAGATAGATTATGTTCTGCACACAGTCATCCAAAGGCTACGAGAATTTGTGTGGAATCGCCTTGAGCTAGGTTGGGATGTATATTTTGGCACAGAGACACTCAGGAGGAACATGAAAAGCACATGTGCCAGAGCTGCTGATGCTTTAAAGCTCCAGCACTGAGCAGGACAATAATGCTATTAAAAATATGTATTTTCTGTAATCCTTAAATCCCTTCTCAAGCGAGGAGCTCCAAGTGAGGTAGCTATTCTTGGCACTACAGTGATAATGCTGAGTAGTCTAATATTGCCTAAAATGAAGGTTGGATGAAAAGCCTGAACAAACTGAGAGCCTGAGAAATGCTGATCCAGGAAAATGTGCAGACTCACATTTTACTGTGTATTTCAAACGACCTTCATCACTTCTAAGAGCAGAAGAGGCAATTCTGCTGTACTTTGCTGCCCATTGTATTGCAGAGAGAAGTGTCATCCCCACAATAATATTATTATTGATTATATTAGTAAAGAAACCCTTAAGTCTGTGTTGGACTGTGTACTCCACAAAGTTGGAATTAGAAAGGGCTCCTTTGGCTGGCAATTAATGCTCTGACAAATGGAAAAGAGAGGGAGGAAAGCAGTCCCTGATCATCCCTGTGCAGGGAGCACCTGACACCAGGAAGGTGCCTCCGGTGCTCCAGCTGTATATGTTGTTTGACCAGCCACTACGAAATTCCTTCCTTATCAGATCTTTTATGTGCCTCCTCAAATTTAACATTCCTTTTTTTATTTTATTTATTTCTTTTTCCCCCAATTGATTGGTGATGCAACAGCGTTTTTATCTGGGGTTTTGTTCCTGAAATAAAAACAGCGTTTCCTGAGTTTTAAATTGAATCTTCAACGAACCTGGAGCTCCTTGCCACAGAAATGGAAATGCCAGTGTGAGCAGAAGATAAGGTCCATGTGTGAGTCCTCTGTGTGAGTCCACAGCAAATGTTTCTCTGGCACCCAGGTTACTCATGCATTGCTCACCCTGGGGCTGGAGGTGTTGGTAACACAACAATGCAGGAAAGACAATCTTATCAAAAGATGACAGTGTAATTTATTTCAAATGGCAGAGACACCTCAGCAGTAACATTTAACACTGACTTGATGAAAGTGCTGCAGTAATTAGTAACAACTCTCACCCAGCCCTGTGCTTTGTCCTGATAGGATGGTCACGTTCTCTGGACTGCCCTTAGTTCAAGCTTTCTAGAACTGAAAATAAGAATATTGGATTTAGGATTGGATCATGCTTTCTCTCAAGTATTGTTGTGTTATGAATGTGAGAGCATCTTTTATTTCCTTATTTAAATTTCTTAACTGTGTGAGGTGAACAGAAGTTCTGGACCACTGGATTTAAAATGTGTTATTGACTGGACTTGAATGGTGGCTGGAGGTCCTTACTAATGGAATATTTATTAGTCACAGTTCTTTCACTCATTTATAAATGGCATTTTTGTGAAAAAAATTCTGTGCATTGACAGAAGCAAAAAGGCACATGGGCTCAGGCAGATAATGACAGTCACTGCAGAAATTGAGTAAAATCCTGGGATGAAAAGTTTCACATTGTTTTGATGAATTAAGGACGTGCTGACAACATCTTAATTTGCCTTCAGCAAAAATTAAAATGCTGAGTTCTGCTCACAGCAATTAGGTAGTCCTTCAGCTTCCCACACACGTCCATAAACATAATTCTTCTTTATCCTGGTTTCAGTCCTGCCAGATACTGAGCAGTCTGCATTGGGCTTTTTTCATGGCCTTAAACTGTGTGTTTAGCATAAGACCTGGAAGCTGGTTTAGGTTCATATTTATAAATCTTTGCTTTGTGCTGAGACAGAAAGAATCTGAATGAATTCTTCACCATGTGGATTTGGAAAATGTGATTGAAATGTGCTTTATACACTGCCAGAGTTTGGTTTAAATGTTCAAGACAACATAGAAGGCTGGGTTTGGGGAGGAGGCTCAGAGCCCTGTTTTGTCCCTTTTTAAATAAGAGCATTTATGGTGGTCAGAAATGAATGCAAAAGGAGTTTTGTGATTTGTTTTTTGATTGAACATTGAGAAGAGTTACGTGGTAGCACCCCTAGAACTGATGCAATTGCAGTCCTGGGCTAGCAAGCCAATGCTAGAAGGAATTCTTAATATTTTGGGGAAACATTTTGGTCTCCCTGAAAAGAAACATGAATATATTGACCCTTTCAATGAAATATATCGACCCTTTCAATGGAATATATCAATTTTCACAATTTTTTGGGGGCTGGAAAACTTTTCATCTGGTTATAATTTCCAGGCAGAAGTGGAGATCCAGCAGGAATAGGAAAAGGATTTATACCTGGATGGGGAGGAGAAGGTTCAGGTGCCTGAGCCATTAGAGCAAGGATTGCACCAGAGGGGTTTAAACACAGCACCAGCCTCCTTCAGGACAGATTTAACCCAATCCCTTTTCCTGCTTTTTCCCTCTGCTTTGCAAAATGAGTAAAACACTTCACTGGGCCAGCAGGGACGAGGCTGGCTCGGCAACTTGGGGGGAAAATCATCAAAATAAACAGAGCAGAGAGCTGAAAACACATCAGTGCTTTTCATTACCTGGCTGCCAAGGCAGAGTTTCCCCTCGGTTCAGGACATATGTGAGGTGGAACAGCTCAGAGAAGGGACTGGCTGAAGGCCACTCCTTTTATAAAATCCTAAATTCTTTGTAAAATTTTTTGTAAAAGCCTAATTCAGGATGGATTTGTGAACCTACATCTTCCATCTCACAAGCAGAGTCTTCAGTGATGGTCCCAGAGCACACTCTAATAGAATGTCTTCAGCTTTTTGTAGGATAAATAAGAGATGTAACTAAATAAAATTTGTCTTCTGATCCCACTGCGCAGACAAATGAAAATATAAACCACTTTTTCACAAACTAAGCTTCTTATTTTTTAGCACTATTTAAATTTCCTTTTAAATGAATTGTGCCCTGGAAATCCCTGGAAACACTGGAAAAAATGCTGAGGGTGGAGAAGATGCAGGCATCAACCTGCAGCTCTGCCAGGTTTGCTTTTGTTCTGCTTCCTGGGTTCTGTGAGCATCAATGATCTTTGATAGAATTTGGCTGTTCTTTCTACCAAAGCAGGACAAAGGGTTGGTACACAGGGGGCCACTCCAACTTTGTGTCTTCCATGGATTTCCCTGGCTTAAATTCTAGTTGACTCTCTAAGCTACTTTTCCATTTAATTTGAGCAATTGGCGCATCACAGAGGAGCCTGAAGATCTGGGATCTCAGATTTAACCTCTTCCCAAAAATCTGCTGCTCACCAAGCCTGGGAGCAATTGGAGGTGTGACAAGCTGCTCAGGATAATAAGTTCTCATTGAGAATTTAATATATATTGGTTTGAAAAAGGAGCTCAGACTCCACTGAAGTGGTTTGGGAAAAGCTCCTCAGCAATCCAAGTCACGTCTGGCTCCCAGCCGAGGCTTGTGTGCACATTGCCTTGCTTTATATCACTTTCTTTTATGAGGCTGCAAAAGCTTTTTGCTCTTTAAACAACTTCCCAAAGCTTCTTATCTATCTAGAAAATCAGATTAAAAGGCACTCTTTAGTGTGAGGTAGCTAATTTGTGTTACACATATCTGGCTATAGCGGTGGGAAATGCATTTAGGAATTAACAGTGGTTTTCTCTCTTTCCAGAAAAATGTGTGTGTTAGAGACTTGAATGAAAGGTCCTAACTGTACAGACTGAACAAGAAATATATAAAATCCTTAAACTTTTACTTCTTTCAAGTGATTTTTATCTAAAAATTGTTGATTTCTATACAGTATCCCCTTCAGCAAGCAAAATTTCTCCCAGGCTTAAGCACTTGAGACATCATCTATCAAAAGCTATTTTTTTACCAGATTGGAGTAGTGGCTATTTTTTTGCCAAATAAATAATGTTCACACTGAAATAGTTTGACAACAGAACACTGAGAATAAATAAAGTCTCAGTGGAAGTATTCCACAGAGACCCCTGCATGGATCTTGAAGTTTATTGTGGTTATATTCTCGTCTGAATTGAGTGTGTAAGTTTTGTCATCTTGGCAGAGCTGTTGGCACTCTGATCTCTCCATTACATGGAAGACAGAAATAAGAAATCCATGAGAGCCAGAGAGAGCCTTAAGTGGCCGTGCTCTGGCTTTTTTTTTATTTTTATTTTTCAATATTGGATTTAATTTTCTGCTGTTTGGTGTTGGCCATGTAGGGAACTGGCCAGAGGACTGCTCTGACTAATGCTGACTGTTCCAGGGGACTGCTAAGGGTCATCAGAGCACAGCCTTCATCAGTGTCCCCATCATCCTCACTGGTTATTAACCTGTTTTAAGGCTGCAAGCTCTGCTTCCTAATCCTTGAAGCAGATTTTTGGAAGTGAAATGTCTTCATTTTCATTTTACAATCCTAAAATTTACTCTTTTTTCCTCTGCTGTTTCTTGCTTCTTAATTTAAACTCTGCTTAGACCATAAAACTCCCTCTCATTTCATAGAAAAGCAAATCCACTTCTTTTAGCTACTGCTAAAGAATGAAAAAAACCCCACAAATTAATGTGTTTGAATTGGCCAGCACAGGGTCTGACCTCAGTAAATTTACTCTAGATTTAGGTTTAACTTGATTAAATTGTACATCAAAGTTGGCCTAAAGTCCTGTTTCTTTGAACTAAAATTTTCACTCTTTCCCAGAATCCCTATGCATCATTTCAAATACTGCAAAAGCTGCTGTGTAGGCACCAGACAGAGGAAATGAAGTTTTTTTTGTCTTTGTCATGCAAGGCACAGAGTGATTCTCTGCTTTTGTACCAAGTTCCCTCGTGCCCCTGGTGCTGGGAGTAATTTCCATGCTCTGATGCTCGTGCCAGGGTACTTTTTTTGGCAAGAGCCAGCTGGGGCACTTTGGGTGTGAATTGCAAGTTCAGTGCTCAAAATAATTCCCAGTTTCTGGTGAGCGTTGTTGGACAGCACTGGATGTGCTAAGAAGCTGGAATCTTTGAAGGGATTTCAAAAGATGACAGAATTTGTAAAGATTTTGTCCTTCCCCTGCTGGGAATTCGTGTTTGCAAATTGCTTTTTTAAATATGAAATGGAAGAGTTTTCCTTAGTTGAAATGACTGATTCTTAAAGGAAATGATCTATAGAACCCAGTGTGATTTATAGCTATGAGAATAATGACAGCTATCTCTGCCTGATACAGTTTCTCTGTTAGAGATGCTAAAAATAATGTTATCTGGGAAAAACTGGATTATCTGCCAACCCAGTAATGCAGCCTGATAAAGTTGCTTGAGTCAATTTACCAGAGTGTTTTCACAGAGATGTTAATGTTGTAGGCAAGGAGGAAACTTCATGGGAAACAAAGATGAAACTTTGGACTTTAAGTCCCCTCTTAGTGACTACTTAGATGAAAACTGCCTCAATTCCCTGTGCTCATTCATCTCTTGAGTTTTACTGACAGCATCAGCTTAACTGGCTGTTTTAATTTTACAAGCATCAGTCTTCAATGTAAGCTTTATAATTCAGCTTTTTATAACTTTAAGTTAACTAAGAGTGGTTCCAAAGCAAGGAAAACATAGAGTACAGCATTTTACATTTACCAAATACTGTCAAGCTACTGTCACCTCTTTCTGGCAATGCACACAATCTCTTTACTAATTTTGTATATATTAAGGGAAGAAGAGATAGCTATTTTGTTAAGCTTCCCACAGCCAGGCTTGGGCAGGACAAGCTGTTTAGTGTGAAAGCTGGTGGTGTGTGTGTGCTGTGTCTTTACTGAATTTCGGGCTCTTGTCACCCTCAGCTGATTTCTTTCTCCTTTTGTCTGAGCTGCACCTTGAAATGGACCCTGCAGACCCTACCTGCAGGTATAAAAGAATGAAAGAGCTCAGGAATAAAAGAGCTCAGGTTTGTTTAGACTGAAGAGCAAAACACAGCAGATTCTTGACAGCAAATTTCTTTTTCTTCAGGTGATGATTACAGAACTAAATTTCATTTCTATTTGTGACTTTGTCCGGCGTCTACGTGGAGTTTGTGCTAGAAGTTACCAGAGCACAGTGATAACCCACAAGTGTTTTAGCAATGCCTTTCCTCAATAAATCTGAAATAATCTTTCCTCAGTGATTCAGACACACCCTAGCCCTTATCAGAATCAAACCCTTATCAAATCCTAACCCCAACCCTTACCAGACCCTAACCCTTATCAAATCCTAACCCTTACCAAACCCTAACCCTTATCAAATCCTAACCCCAATCCTTACCAGACCCTAACCCTTATCAAATCCTAACCCTTACCAAACCCTAACCCTTATCAAATCCTAACCCCAATCCTTACCAGACCCTAACCCTTATCAAATCCTAATCCTAACCCTTATTAAATCCTATCCCCAACCCTTACCAGATTCTAACCCTTATTAAATCCTAATCCTAACCCTTATCAAATCCTAATCCCAACCCTTACCAGACCCTAACCCTTATCAAATCCCAACCCTTACCAGACCCTAACCCTTATCAAATCCCAACCCTTACCAGACCCTAACCCTTATCAAATCCTAATCCTAACCCTTACCAAACCCTAACCCTTATCAAATCCTAATCCTAACCCTTACCAAACCCTAACCCTTATCAAATCATAACCCCAACCCTTACCAAACCCTAACCTTATCAAATCCCAAACCTTATCAGAATCAAACCCTTATCGAATCCTAACCCCAACCCTTACCAGACCCTGACCCTTACCAGACCCTAACCCTTATCAAATCCTAATCCTAATCCTTATCAAATCCTAATCCCAACCCTTACCAGACCCTAACCCTTATCAAATCCCAACCCTTACCAGACCCTAACCCTTATCAAATCCCAACCCTTACCAGACCCTAACTCTTATCCAGTCCTAACCCCAGCCCTCATCAGAGAGCTCCAGGCCTGTGGTGCATTGCTCAGGATGGCCCAGGGAGCCCAGCAGTGCTCAGGGGTTCTGTACAACCTTGAATCATGTTCTGCAGCCAGGCTGATTACTGACACCACGTAAAAAGCCCCAGTTCTGATTCTTCTGCTCCTGAGCACAGACCCTGAGAGAAATGCTGTGTCCTTTAGTCAGAGAATGTGGTTATGTGAAGCATGTCTTTGAGGTAAGGTTTTAAAAATGACTTTGTACATCATTAATTTTACCTTCCTTATAATAAGCTGTGTTCTAGATTAATCTCTAAAGGCCAAATATTATTGCTGTTACATAGATCCAATGTTCTTTTTTATAATTGGAGAGTTTCCTCAAGGAGAAGGCAGCTTTGCAACATTTATATTAGCCTTCCAAAGAAGAAATCTGCCCACTAAGACGACAGTCTTATGAACTTTTAGCTGTGTTCTTTTTATTTTTTTTTTTTTATTCTTTCCTTTAATTCCATTGTTCCAGTAGAATACAGCTGTTTCAGTGGAAAGTGATGATGTGTCCACAGAACAAGAAATGGTGCTGAAGGTCCCAGCCAGTGGTTTCAGCTAAGGAGGTGGACACAAGCCAGTGGAGGTTTTATGTAACTTCATCTCCTTTTGTACTCAGCACTAATCCCTTTCTTTGTGATGTATGGTATTTCGAAATTTTTTAACATTTCTTTTCCTTCCTGATAAAAATTTAAGGATAAGAGAGCATGAATGCCTGGTTTATTTATTGAATAGTTTATAGAAACCAGAAACAGCAAGCTTTGTCAGTCAGCATGAAATGTTCCAGTTCTGAGAGAACTAATTATTTCTTTTTTATTAACAACTAAGCAGTTTTCCACTCCTGCTTTTCAGGAACACCCAAAACTTGTCCTCAACCTCACCACTGTTTGGGATATACAAAGAAAGTAAGACTGAATCTGGAGCTGGTAAATTTTCCCTTGTAATTTACCCCATGTTTGTAATTTACCCCAGTTCAGCCAAATTCTACTTGTTGTGACACTCATTTGTATCCCAGTTAACTCCAAGAATCTTTTTCAGGATTTATGCTAGTTTTCCTGAGGGAATAAATTGGTCTAATAATACCACAATCACAATGGGAAAAAAAAGTAAAAAAAAAAAAAATAAACCCACAAAAAACCCCGGAAAACAAACAAAACCCCCCCAAACACCCAAACAACCTGACAAAAACACAAAAAAACACAAAAAACCCAGCAAACAAACAAACAAACCAAACAAAAAAAAACCCCAAAACAACCAAAAAAACCCCACACTGAAACATAACTAGAATATTAAAGTCTAATGTCATCACATTTATGGATTTGAAAGGAAAAGTCACATAGAGATCCCTCCCTCTGAGGGTTCAGATTCTTTGGCTAAGTGCTAATTTTTCGGTTTTAAGATTTTTGTCCAACATGTGGGTAATTTTCTGGCCCATTTGTGAAAATGCAAGGCTTCCCATTACAGATAACCTGGGGTTTTAGAAGCTGTAATTCTGCAAATGCTACGTTTTAATCTGCGTGCCTTTTCCCTGCCAAATCTTTCCTTCACGCCTATGTGGTCTGACTTGATTCCAGAAAAAAAATCAGGATTGTATTACATGTCTCTTTTTCCTCCCCAATTTTGGCCAGGATACCACTGCTTTTCTCCTATTTGGGAGTGTAATAATATCACCCACCACCCTAAGGTATCATGTCATTTGTAATCCTGGAGTATAAATACAGATTCCCTCCTTATCACTCCTAAGAAATTTTTATAAAGAATTGAACCTCCATGGATACAGAAAGAACCCCCTCATCTTTTTAACAGATAGATTTGAGGTGGTTTATCTGAAATGCTAGAATCTGCAAAATTCTTGGGTTTATTATGTATTGCAAAATGATTTTATTTAATCATCTCAAATCAACTGGCATTTGAGCCTTTCCAACTAATTTAGGAGTTCGGTACTGTATTCTGTCAACATTAGGAGCCTTCCCTGAGAAAGCTTCTGTCCAATTTTTCTTCAAAGGAATGCTTTTTGGAAGACTTTGTGATTTTATGCTCGGTGTTTTCCAGCAGACACTCATTGCACAAGTCTCCTGCTTTGATGGTTAGTGATGCAGGAAATGGTGATGTAGCCTTGAGGCTCAGCCACTTCCTGCTCTTCCAGGATCATGTTTTAAAATGCAACCAGAACTTTCAAATTAGTTTAGTCTAGAAATACTTGAGAAGACTCTCTACTTGCTGATTTGGAGGAATTTGATATGCAATGGAAGTGCAAAAAACATTTCTGTGCTCGTTTACTGGAACAAGGATGGGCTATAACATAATGTCTATCTAGAATCCAAACATTTCAGCTTCTGCTTTTGCAGGCAAGTCATAAATCTGGCTTGTAATAACCACTCCCAGCTGCTCACAACTCCTTCCTTTGCTTGCAGGGTTTGGTTTTGGGGTTCCTTGTGATTCCATTCACTGTTGGGACAAAAAGCAGGATGGATTCAGCTGGAATAAGAATTTACTTAACGTGCAAATGCACATGGTTAGGTACACAATGATCTTTAGGGGTATGAAAGCAGCTGAGTTAACTGAAAATAGTGATTTTATTCTTGGAGAGCACCAATTCTTGGGCTTCTCAAGGAACATCCATTGGTGGAGCGTGTGCCAGGCACAAACTCAACTAGACTGGGAAAAAGTTTCATTGGTCATTGTGGAATAGCTTGTGAATAGCTGATTCATCCTATTCATCCTTACACATAATTAGGTAATATTCACCTAGATTAAACATATTCTTCAAGTTTTTACCCAAGAACGTGAATTATGCTGCAGCAGCACTTTGTATCTGACAAGGGAGCCAGTGCAATTTGTACAGTAATTTGTAATATTTCCATTTTTTTAGAAAAGCTGTCCTTTTAAAGAATTTTCTGATGACCTCCTAAGAGCTTTTTCAATGGGGATGATCACGCTTTTGTATGACCTGCAATGGTGTTTTATTGTGTTTGAGATGGTATCAAATCACTCATTCTTCTCTCAGAGCTGCCACCAAAATTGGGTTTTGATTGAGGATGAGTTACTGTGAGACAGGGATAAAAGGTCAATTGATATGGTCCTGGAATAATTGAGAGCACGTTTCTGAGAGATAAGTAGGCAGTTTTATTTCTTTATTTTGCTGATGCAGGAATAAGGCAGCCGCAATAAATACAGTTGGTGGCCGAAGCAGAATTGTTGGTCAGGGATTTCTTGGTGCTCAACTCACACACATTAAATTGTATCCAGCAGAAGTAGAAACTCTGCAGTCAGCTTAAGCCTTCACTGGATCCCACACTTCCCACTGCTTCCTGCTAATTAAAACCCAGCAAATGCTCACGTTGTGTTTGGTTACACAGATTCTACGAAGCGTTAAAAAAACTTAAAGCATATTAACGGCTTCAAATTTAAAACCCATTAGCCACTGCCCTGTTGACCAGCTAAAGAGAATTTCTCAGCACCCCTCTGGGCCAGTGCCACTTCATTCTGCCATGGAAATACAGAAATGTTTGTTGGCTTGGCTAAAAATGTTTGGGAATGCTGGCGGTATCCTTGAGTGAGATAACGAGGATGGCTGCTAACTAAAGAGGAGCTGGTCCAATTAAAGATATTGCCTCTCTTTTTTTAGAATGCAAAGGAGCATTTTTTTGTCAAAATACTTGTTTAATCTTATCTTTACTGCCAGAAGATTTTGGGGTTTTTTTTATAGTTTTAATTGGTAGAAGTGTACATTTGTGTGTGTGTGTTGTCAGAACCAGGATTGTGAAGAAGCCCCTTCAGAGCTGAATCTTGCTATAAATTGATAAATTTGCATATAACTTTTTATACAAAAAGCTTTTTTTTCTCAAAATGGTAAGGTTTGTAATTCATTGCCTGAATGTTGACCCAATGCTGTGTGAATTGTGGCTCCATCAAATGAAACAGGACCAGGGAGCATTTTGAAGAGAAATTTTGCAATATCGGAGCATTGCCTGTTTCCAGATAAAACTCAACAGTTTCTGATGAAATTTCTTTGAGATCTGATGAACAGAAGGCTTAAAGTACAATCCATGAAACACATATGCAGTGAGAAAGCTGTTTTGACACGACACCTTTGAGTAAAATCCTTGGAACACCAGCTCCAAATCTGCCTCTCTGGCTTTTGACTTGTACCATTTGAACTTCTCTGTTAACCATCAGTCAATCAAGAAAGCAAAAATATCTGTAGTTTGGACTAAATAATGGATTCCAAATCATCTGAAATTATGAATATTTTATTATTTTCAGTTCATGGATATTTACAGGAAGCTCCAGTAATCAGCATCCACAAAAAGGAGTTATTTGCAGCCATGCTCCGAAAAATCTGAATTCTCTTTATCTGATATAAGATAAAGATTTATAGAATAAACTGATTTATTCTCCTGTCTTTATTTTGTGAGCTTTTGGTCTTCAGTTGAGTCTGCATGTTCTGAGGAAATCCACTGGAGTAGTGCTGAGCTAAGCAGAGAGAATGGTGAATATTCCACCCAAAGAAAAGGAAAAATGAAAGATGTTGGCCATGCACATCCTTATCTTTTCCCATTTTTCTCTTTACATTTCCCTAGATCATAGATGAAGAGGAAACCCAGTTCATGAGCAACTGTCCTGTTGCTGTGACTGAGAGCACACCTCGAAGGAGGACACGAATCCAGGTGTTCTGGACAGCTCCTCCCGCTGGGACAGGCTGTGTGATCCTGAAGTAAGTATTTTATGGCATATTGAAGTAAAATTCAGTTAATAAGTCGAATATTTATTGGAACCAATAGAATTCTTAGTGGTTTTTTTCTCCTTGGAGACATTTGACCAAGTTTAGTTCTACCTGCATGGTGAAATGTTAGCAATTTAAAGCCTAAATATTAAAAAGGAGCTCCAAGCCTTCAATAACCATTGAGTCAGCAACCTGAACTTGTAAGCCTTAAGTTTCACATAAAGAAAATAAAAAAAAAAATTAATTTTCAAGACCAGAATTGCATCCCTCTGGTGGGTAAAAAAACATGCTGTTAGTTGAGATGGATTTTAGGAATGTTCTGCAAAGTCATGATTGTTTAAATGGACCTTTATGAGAAAAACCAGATCTATTTGTTTAGATGTGAATGCTTTCATTTTACACCTAGTGATTTTACTATTATTGCACACTCTCAGGTGGAATCATGCTTTTCAAGCTGTAAATAAAGATAACTCTATGTATGTTAACTTTGGTTTTAGAGCCACTCATTGGTCTGCAGAACTAAAAAGTGCCAGAGAAATGTTTCTTGTCTCTTAAGACTTTGTTTGCTGTATTTAATTGGACAGATTGGTCAAATGTTCATGGACATTTGGGGTTTCTTTTCCTGCTTCGAATCCATGCCTGGGAGAAGCCTTAAAAATTGCTAAGATGTGCCCTGCAGCAGACCAAAGTATTTCAGAGAGGCTTTTCAGTGCTGGGGAAAGTGGCTTTGGGCTCTTAAGGAAGGGCTGTCACCAGGGTTGTGCTGAGGGTAGTTCAGACCAATTCAGGAAAATGTTTTATTAGAATAGAAATTGATTTCTGGACAGGCTGTGGAATTGCCACCAGCAAAACTGGCCTGTGGCTGCTTTCCTTTCACCCTGTGCTTCACTTCTCCTGCTGATGGGCAGGAGACAGACACTCTCCTCTTCCACATCTCTGAGGGTTATTTGGACTCAGCTCTGGCTGTGGAACAGTCTCAAACCATCATCAGTGTGCTTCTACTCGCTGCTTCTCGGTTTCAGCAGGATCATTTTAAGAATCCCCTGGTTTAACGTGCACTAAAGCAGCCCAAGAACACACTCACCGTCTTCACAGCACACTCAGAAAAGTGCACATCAGGCTGCAATAAAACCCAAGTTGTGTTATGTTTATAGATGGAATTTTTTGAGAGTTCCTTTGGCAATCCAGAAGATTCCCTGAGTGCTGCTGAGATTTTTATCAGCAAAGCTCCTTGGTCTTCCCCCCAGGACTGACCCCCTCTTAGCTGCACAACCAATATTGCTTGAGGCAATTGCTGTTTAAGTAAATTAATAATAAGGTGATGATGCTTCATATGGCTTTTTTAAAGACAAGATTTAAACTTTAATTTATTCAACAACACAAGTTGATGGATTTGTTTTATTTTTCACTACTGTCCTAAATAAAATTGCCATTACAAAAAAAAAAAAAAAAAGCAACAAACAACCAAAAAAACAAAGCAAAGCCACTAAGGTCTATATTTTTCTCACTGAAACTGAAACATCTGTGGCTGAAGTTGGTTCAGGGACCTGCTGGAACTTTTCAGAGAAGGAGTGCAGTAAAGCACCACCAACTGCAGGATCTTGATAAGTGTTTCTTCTCTCTCCTCGCTGCTGGTCAGGTCATGCTGGATGTTCCACATTGATTTTTTTTCTGTGAAGTACTCGAATCCTTGCAGCTCTTACAAAATGGAACAGTCAGAACAGCAGTTCTGATGTTCTGCACATGAAAGTATGAAATTGCCACTGCCTCAAAGAGTGTGCAGAGTGAACCACAACCTTCTCAGGCTGCTGGGTGTGCGTCAGTAGTGCCAAAAAAACACTGAAGTGCCGATAAGGAGCTGGATTAGCTGACTGCCACCAGCCCTCATAACCCATTTGGGAAAAGAAAAAAGCACCTTGGAAGGGCAGGTTCCAGGAAAATGACAGATTTTGGTGATATGACCACCATATTGATATTATGATATGATATATATCATAATATATTATGATATGATATTATAATATATTTACAGTGTGCTGTGGGTGTCTTTGGTGTGTGTGTGTGTGCTGCTGAAAAGGGAAAGTTGTTAAGAGCTTTTCAAGAAAGGTTATATATTAATTATATATTATATATTATTTATTGTATTTTATATATTATATATTATATATTACATATTATATATTATATATTATATATTATGTATCATGTATTATTTATTGTATTTTATATACTATATATTATATATTATATATTATACATTATATATAATATATTGTATATTATATATTATATATAATTTATTGCATTTTATATATTACATATCATATATCATATTTCATAAATCATATACTATATATTATTTATATGTAATATAAAATATGTTATGCATATTATATTATATAATATTATATTATATTATTATATCATTATGTTATATTATATTATATTATATTATATTATATTATATTATATTATATTATATTATATTATATTATATTATATTATATTATATTATATTATATTATATTATATTATATTATATTATATTATATTATATTATATTATATTATATTTATTATGAAGTTTCCTCCCAGTGAATGCTTTGTTGACCTCAGAGGATAAGGAACAGCTCCATGCCCAGGGCTGTTTAAAGAAAGAATGACCATTACTAAGAGTTGCTGATGCCAGAAATAAACCACAAAATGTGGCATTTTTGTGCTGCAGTGCAGCCCTCCATGGCTCCAGGCACAGCAATCACTTCTGACATTAGCAATATTTACATTTTCTCTTTTGCATGTCAAGATTTGATGGCATCTCCATTACAGTTTATAGTCAGCCTTCTTCACAAACCTTCTTTATGGTCCTCTCCCACAGAATAGAATGGAAATTTTGGAAATAATTATTGGAACATTATCATTAGAAATAATTATTTCATAATTATTCTAAATAATAAAAGCAAAAGTCCAAAAGTAGGTACTGTTTTTTAAGAGTTAAGTCCAAACTCATTATGGAAAAACTCTGAAACCTTGAACTTTAAGGGAAACAAACCCTCTGCATTTTTCTTTCTTCTGTATGTGATGGGAGTGAAAATATTTATTTAATTGTCAGTACTTATCTATTTCATTCCTTGCAGACTATGATAAATTTGTTTTAAAATTTCCAAAACAGAATGGCAGCATTTTGAAGCCTGTCCTGGAGCATGAGGTTTTTACTTTTTCCCTATGCCCTGATCTACTGTCTTCAATATAATGAAAAGTTAAACCTAATCACAAGTTAAAAGTAACTGATCCTTAAAAATTGATTGCTGTTTAAGTGCCAAATAATGTGGTTTTTATTCTAGTGGTATAACTAAGCAGAGAGTCTTCCAGGAAGCTTTTCCTGAACTAGTAGTGAGGTTTGGAAAAAGCTGTTTTTCTGCAAATTTTGAAGTCTGGGAGCTTTGGTTTTGCTCAGATTTGGGTAGCAGCCTTCCCTGAGCTTTCTAGGCACAGTGCACATGATCAGTGACAAGCACAAAATGACACAGACAAAGGGGAACGTGGAGCTGTGGGGTTCAGCAAGGGATCCTAAATCATTTGACATGTGTCACGCCTGTGTGAGCAAGGCTTGATTTCTGGGCCACTGCAAAATGCAAAGTTTAGGGGAAAAAACATCTTTAAATTTGAATTATTGTCACTACCTTGCTTCCTAAAACATCTCTTTCTGTGTGAAGACTTAGAACTGTGAGGAGAAAAAAGAAGAAAATTGATTAGCATATGATGTTGTACTGTAATTGCTTAGTTGAGAATAATTCATGTGTTTTCTTCATTGCCAACAAGAGATGACAGTGAAACACCCCAAAGGTTTGAATCCTTCTGGACTCTACTGAACAGCCAGCAGGCACTAAATGTGCTTCTGAGCTGAGGCTCCACTTCTCCCCTCATTTCGGCCTGTGCTTGATTCCCACTGAAGACATAAAAGACTTTTATTTTGCTTGGGAGACCCTCAGGCTTTAAACCCTCTTTCCTATTTGTCTGTTTGGACCTTCCAAGTTGCCATTCTTTGCACAGTCTGCTTCTTTCCATGTTCACAGTGAAGTTTCCATGTTCACATTGCAGTTTCCATGTTCACAGTGCAGTTTCCATGTTCACAGTGCAGTTTCCATGTTCACATTGCAGTTTCCATGTTCACATTGCAATTTCCATGTTCACAGTGCAGTTTCCCTGTTCACAGTGCAGTTTTCCATGTCCACAATGCAGTTTTCCATGTTCACATTGCAATTTCCATGTTCACAGTGCAGTTTCAACGCTCACAATGCAGTTTTCCATGTTCACAATGCAGTTTTCCATGTTCACAATGCAGTTTCCATGTTCACAATGCAGTTTCCATGCTCACAGTTCAGTTTTCCATGCTCACATTGCAGTTTCCATGTTCACAGTGCAGTTTCCATGTTCACAATGCAGTTTCCATGTTCACAGTTCAGTTTCCCTGTTCACAGTGCAGTTTCCATGTTCACAGTTCAGTTTCCATGTTCACATTTCACCCTTTCTTTCCCTATTTTCCTTCCCTTTTTTCCTTGGGATCGATCCCACTCCAACGTGTCACACGTCAAGATGGGAGGTCCAGGTCACTCCTTCATCTTCTGATAGAAATTTCTGCTTTAAAATTCACCTGTTAAGTTTCTGAGCTCTTCAGAATGCATTTGCTTTCTAGGATCTTTGAAAACCCACTGTTAAAACCTCCTTGAGGAAAGTTTATGCTTATTTTTGCAGTGTGCAATTATACAGAAAATTATTTCACAGGCAATAGGGCAGTGGCAGATCCTGGTGGTGTTTGTATCATCACAATGAAGTAGAGAAATTTTCAGGGTTTGGAACCCTGTCTTGGTCAATCTGTTTTAATATTTTGTTGAAGTGGGTGAAAATTGTTTTAAGAAACACCTTTTTTCTACATATAAAATTTCATGCTTGGTGTAGCATATTCTGCTTTTCATAAAAAGCAGAACAGTACACATGATTGATTGATTGATTGATTAATTTTAATCTGACAGATAATATTCAGAGACTGTGCTTAATTCTATAAAAACCCCTCCAGGTAATGGAAATTTATCTTGTTAAACAAGGGAAGTCTAAAGCATGGATTTCAAATAGTGATTTGTCCCATTGACCAAAAAAAAAAAGGGTAATAAATATTTATTGAAAGCTTTTTAGCAGGGATGGAAAATCACCTCTTTTAGCTTACTTTGAGCCCCAGGTTTCTAGATTCATCTGTTTGTTGTGTTCCCCAAGTCAGTGTCTCAGCTGAGTGTGGAGCTGAGCAGGTCTGAATTGGTGGGAAATACACAACAAAAAGTTTCCTGCAAATCCTTTAGAATTCTGTTATGGAATACAAGAGCAAAGAAAAATTTTTCAAGTTCTCAGCTTGTCACAAATTAAAATTTCATGGTAGGGAGTATCTTGTTAATATCCAAATTGAGTAAATCTGTCAGCTGGGGTAGATCTCATGAAGAGTGGAGTACTGTGGGATGGTAATTATCTTCTCCTCCTTTAGCATTTGCTACTTTTCACCCAGGCTGAGATTAATTGTTAAATGCAGTAAATGATGGCTACATGCAGATAAGTTATATTCAATTTACCATTTAGAGGGGAAAATGCAGCTTTTGTGATTGGCTCTTGAGCTAATGAGTTCTCAGACAACTCATGTGACTTGTATGGTAAATGTAGCCAAAGTTCCTGCAGTCAAGTTATTTATTTCTGCTATACATATCGTGCTTAAACAACCAACAAATTAAAATCTGCTATCTGTAAAAACTGTTCATTACCATTAGTACTTGCAGAAATGCAGTGTGTTCATCACAGTGTCTCTGCTGTTTGTTTCTGCAAATGTGTTCTGAGCCATCTCTAGGGAAATGTTTTGTAGTTCTTGAGGAAAAGTGTGGAGCTTCTTGTTTTCCTGAATATGGAATTATCCTCATGATTTTAATTACACTGGCTCTTGCTTGCATATAATCAGAGAGCAGAGGAATTTTAAAGAATTGCAGCCATCTAAATAAAAGCTATGGCATGTTTAGTGTGTATCAAGCAAAATATTTTAGATAGTTGTTCTACTGGAGCTAAGCTGTCCTGTCTATGAGGATAAATTCAGTTCTCAATTCAATTCATGGGCCTTGGGTGAAACACTCCGTTTCCAGCCTCCTTGTGGATTCTGACCATCCTCTTCCTCTCCAGCTTCGAAGCTCTGAGGGTGAATGAACTCCAGTTTTTGGATGTTTACCTTTTGATTTCTTGTGACTTCAAGCATTCTGTTGATGCTTCACTTGGCCTGTTGCTCTGAGGAATCCCTGAGTGTTTGCTCTGCTCTGAAATCGGCTGTAGGAGAGACTAAAAGAACCAAATGTCCTAAAACCTCAGGAGTTCATAACCACATCCACATCCTGAAGGTGCCTTGGTGTGCAGCCACATCTCTCCAAACTCATGATGGATACATGAGTTATGGGCCACAAACAGAGCACGAGGCACCTGGACAACAAATCCCAAAATTCACAGCTTTGTAGATTAATGTGTGCCCAAGAAATTAACAGTTTATGAGGAATGCCAAAATGAGGTGCTCAGAACAAAAGTGTGTTTCAGAATTAACCTCTCTTGCTAAAATTGTGACTCCCACAAAAGCAATATTGTATAAATTTGCCTCTAACAGAAAGAAGTTCCAGTTTCCAGACTGCTTTACATGGGTGGAAGTTCTGAAACTCTTGCCAGTCATATGAAAACAACGTCAGATGGATGATCACAGAGTTAGAAAAACAATAAAGAACAAAGAATTATGTACAGTTACAGCTGAAAAATGAGTTTGCTGCTTTTAATGCTTGTCCCAAATCCCTCATCAGTATCAATCAGCTGGCACAGGGAAGAGAAGCTGGACATGGTTTGAATTTATTCAGGTTACTTGACTAAGGTGATGATGTTCTCTAAATAGGTTCTGTGCTCCTCTCTGAAGTTTTCACCACTAAAACATTTCCTTTTTTTTGCTTGGCTCTGCTTACCCCAATAAACAGAATTTTTCTGGATTTTTTGGGATACTTTTTTGAAGCACAGGAGTACACACTCACACCCAGCTGCCAATGAGAAATTCACTATAAAATTGTGCCTCTAAATTTTCCAAATGTAAGAACTAAAGACACAGAAACCCTGCTGGTTTGAATCAGGCATGCCCAGACACTTCATGACACCAGTTTTACCTGTTAATTAGAATATTAATAGTGGAGTAATTGAGCACAGTAGTAAAGCATTTAGTGACAGCTTTCCATTGTCAGTAAATATAACAGCCAAGGAAAAAGAGAAATCAACCTGCCCTCCTTGCCTAGCAAGAGCTCTGTTTATGGGACAACAGAAGATACCAGTTTGAATGTTATAAATAACTTTATTCTTTTTCCTAGTGGAATCAATGAGTCTTCTGCATGCAGAGAAATTTTTACAATTTCTGTACTACTATTTTTCTTTAAAAAAAGCAAAATCTTTATCTTCCAGTTAACTCCCAACATCTTCTAAACTCCATTTTTATAGAGATAATAGCAGCATAGCTTAATATTCATAGCTTAAATAGAATATTTTATAGAGACACTTGAGGTATTTCTACACAATTAAGAGAGCAAATTAAGATATCTCTGTACATCCCAACAGTCCAGAGAACAAATTCAGCCTCTGAAAGACAGAAAATGTGCAATTTTCCATCTGAGTTCCTTTTGATGTGCCTTCATTTTGCCCCATTCTTCACTTTTAGGAGATGTAAGAGAAATGTGCCCAGCTTTAAATGTCCAGGGGCATAGATTGGAAATGAGCAGATTTGGGTCCAGTCCTGTCCCTCAGCACTGGGATATTATCTACAGCTCAGCTCATTTTTCAATTTTCTGTTTTCTCAAGAGCAGCCAGAGGCCAGTGACTCTTTATAAACCACTGCAGGATAGAAAAACTTGTGTTTCTGTCCTGCTTCCTTAAAAATAAATTAAAATTTTCTTCGTCCAGCAATTGATTTTATTTTTTTTTTTAACAAATAGGACAAAAATTTAAAATGTTCAATGAAACTAACTCAGAACCCTATATTTTATTTCATAGGTGAAACACCTACAGAGAGTTTACTTGTGTTAGGAAGAAAGAGAAACCTGCATTCTTATCTTCTATATTTATATTATATTTATATTTATATTTATATTTATATTTATATTTATATTTATATTTATACTTATCATATTTATATTTATCATATTTATATCTATAATATTTATATTTATATTTATATTTATATTTATATTTATATTTATATTTATTATATTAATATTAATATTTACATTTATATTTATACTTATATTTATATTTATATTTATATTATATTTATATTTATACTTATATTTATATTTATATCTATATCTATATTTATATTTATATTTATATTTATATTTATATTTATATTTATATTTATATTTATACTTTATATTTATATTTATATTTATATTTATATTTATATTTATATTTATATTTATATTTATATTTATATTTATATTTATTTTATTTATATCAGCTCTACTTTTAGGTGTAAAAATGTAAATATTTTATCTCAATATATATCTTAGCAGCCCCCTGGATCTACTGACAAATCTACATTTAAAACCAAAAGCCATTCCATTTTCATTTTCTCACAGGTTTAATATTGTTCCTTTCACTTCACAGTGGGAGCATGTGAATTTGGAAAGGGTTATAAAGGGATTTTCTTAGAATTCTGTGTTCTTCTAGATAATCTATTTTATGGTGCAATAATTAAAGTAATCCCATAAAATCTAGTTAGGTTCATTCATGTGGTGTTTTGTTAGTAGAGATGCAAAGCAGCTTAATGGTTTTGCTACTCAAGGATGGATTTATTCCTTGAGGTGAGCAAAGCAATAGGAAAACAATGAGAAAAGCAGAGTAAAGAAAAGGGTGATGGTCTTTCTCCAGCAGCAGGGAGAATGTAGTCGTGGTTTTGTCATGAAAGATAATATTTTATATTAAAAATAAAAATATTATTAAAACTTTTTTACACTCTACCTCAAAAATGCCTACAATAATTTCATATTAAAAAAAAATAAAAATCAGTGTTATGGTAAATTTTGTGGTAATCTGAAGGCATGTGCAGTTACTTTCATCAGTCCATATGATTTATTTTTTTTTTTCAAAAATGTATTTTTGTAAAAGAAGCTGTTTTGTGAAAAAGAAAAAGGATTGTGGATTGGTGTGCAGTGGGGTAGGAATTCAGGCACTGGAAAAGTTCAATGTGCCTTATGACAAGACACTGACATCAGTCACATTTTGGATCATCTTTATGTTTTCTCCAGATTTTGTGGGGAAATACTTCAGTAAAAACTAATTAGTAAGGTTAACAGTGGACACAAACACAGAAAACAGTTGGAATTCACCTGCATCCTGACTTGGCATTTTACAAAACCACATGGGACATTTGAAACTTTCATTTTTTCATTTTTAAATTTCTTTTATTTTTTCATATTTTAATTTTTAAATTTTTTAATATTTTCACATTTTTATATTTTCATATTTTCATTTTAATTTTTAATTTTTAATTTTTTCATCTTTTCATTTTCTCATTTTTTCATTTTTTCCTTTTTTCATTTTTTCATTTCTTTTATATTCTCATATTTTCATTTTTAATTTTTTTTTAATATTTTAATATTTTAATATTTTAATGTTAATTTTTAATTCTTAATTTTTTCATCTTTTAATTTTCTCTTTTTTTCATTTTTTCATTTTTCTTTTTTTTATGTTTTCATATTTTATTTTTTAAATTTTTAAATTTTTTAAATTTTTAAATTTTTTAAATTTTTAAATTTTTCATTTTTTCATTTTTTTCATTTTTTCCTTTTTTCATCTTTTCACCTTTTCATCTTTTCATTATCTCATTTTTCATTCTTTCATTTTTCTTTTTTTATTTTTTCATTTTTTTTTTAATTTTTAAAATTTTTACATTTCTTATTTTTTAATTTTTTAATTTTTTAATTTTTTATTTTTTTCATTTTTTAATTTTTTCATCTTTTCATCTTGTCATTTTTTCATTTGAAACTCTCATTTTTATTTCCTAACCATCATCCACTCTGAGTTCCTCGGTCCTTCCAGGTTCTCAACGCTGTCCTAAGGACGATTTTGTGGCCAAACTGGGCACTTCAAAAAGTCATGAGAAGTAGAAAATGGGGAGCAGTGATTTCTAACATTCCTCCTCTCTGACCCCAAACTTGAAGATAAATTAGGAAGCCATAAAAAGTGATGTCAGAAGGGACTTTTCTGCATTTTCTGGCTGATATTTTACTGGATAATAGGTGTGGCATGATCAAACTTCCCCTGCACCTGTGTATTTACAAATCTAAATAGATGTAGGAAAGATCAAGAAAATGGTTTTTTCCATTGTTTTCCTCATTGACAAAATTTGCATCAGAGGAAGATAAATCCTCAATGAATTATTAATTCTATTTACATATCCTAGAGGAAAATGCAAAAAAAGGATTTAAGACATGTCAGGAGGGAAGTTCCCTGAAGCATCTTACATTGCAATCTTATTTTTTCTGACTTTTTGCTCCCTGCAAGTGGGGAAATAAAACAGCAAACTATGATTTCTTTCTGGCTGAGTCTCTAGGAGAGTCTGCATTTTCATAAATTTCAAATAGTGGGATGGAGGGAAAAAAAATCAACTCTGCAATTTGCTGTTTGTAATGAAAATCATTGTTAATTTAGGAGCCTGACAGCTGGAGGACATTTGCCATTCTGCAGCAGCTGTCAGTAGCACTCTGCTTTATTTTGCAAACAGATGTTTAATTTGACTTCAAGGCCATTGTCATTTTGTGGGGGGAAAACAAAGAGAGAAAAGGAATGGCAGTAATACTGATAGTCATGATTTGATTTCCTTTCAAAACATACAGAGAGTCACTATTGATGACATCAGAAGTGGTGTCTTTTTTTTTTACTTAAATGTTTGAAATCAGTTTTTTAATAACTGCCTGAAGTTGTGCATGATAATTCATGTTAAAGAACTGATTTGTCTTGTGTCAGGAGCTGAAGGCTTTATTTTAATGTAATGTGATTCATTTTTAAAATATGTATTTTATTCATGAATCAAAATGTCATACTCTTTCTGCAGGTCACAGATAAAGAGATTTTGGTCTCTGTATTGAAACCAACACTGCAGTGGGCCCAAATAAGTTTTTCTTGCTGTAGTGAAGTGTTCTCATTGCACATCAGTGGATGTGAAGGGCAAATTGGTACAGCAGTGATGAAAGGAGGTAGTTAAAAAGATAAGTAGTGTAATGCAGTTAATTCTTAGTTTTAGTAACAAATTATTTTATCCAGTTTATGCCTAGTGATTGAGGCTTTAGCAAAACCTGCTGTTATAAGATTTTGGCAAGATCCTCTGTTATCCAAAACTCCAGATAAAAGAATGAGGATGAGCAGTGAATATTCTCAATCCTACATCACATTGGCAATCCCTGGATGGTACAAAGTCTAAGTTAGCCATAAATGTGGCACTGTTAGTGTTCAGGAACACATAATCATGGAATTATTATATAAAGGTGATTTATTAAAGAGCTCTGGGTGTCAGGGGTACACAAACCCAAATCTGACCCAGTTTGGTTTTGAGCTGAACATATTTTATACTCTAACATTATATAACTTACATATTAATTATTAAACTTACATTGTTCTATTGTATACATTGATTTTACCCAAGCATGGATTTCTCATGATCCCCCTCAAACCCCTAACATTGTTCCTCATGATTCTTTAAACAATAATTATATCTAATCACATCTAACAGTTATATCATTTATCATATACTGACTCCACAGGTGCAGTTTCACATGATCTTAGCAAGCACAAGGCCTAACATTTCCCAGGGCCTACTCTTAACGCTTTTCCCAGGGCTTGCCAAGCCTAAATTTCTTCTTAACTCCCCAAATTTTCTATGATTTTAAAATCTTTTTACTATCAGCACAGCAGGCCACTCGCTTCCTCATGGCACATAAATCAGTATTTCATGACTGTGTTCTGCAAACAAAACCCCAAAGTGTGGCGTGTAACATCAGGAAGGGTCTCAGAACCTGAACACTGTATTTAGCTTCATTCTTCGCTTCATGTGAAGCACCACAAAATCAATTCTGATTTGTTTCCTTACAGGAGCAGCTATTTATATTATTGCAGTTCTTTAGAAATTCTGAAGGGCAGAAAAGGAATTGTTCTTTGCATGAACCGGCTGTGGAATTGATTGTTGTCGTCTTTCTCGTTACCTGGCTTGACAATTTTAAGGCTACTGTGAAAGGATTGAAACACTAAATTCAACCAGTAATTGGGTGGGCCATTCCTTTCTGTTCCTTGCAGTAATTAGGTACCCACTTTTTCCATCATTAGACATCATTAAGTACATCATTAGACATGCATTAAGTATCTCTGCTATCTGAACAGCAGCAGCCCGAATGCTTTTTGCCCTGCTTTCCCCAAGAAATGGATTTGTTGCTCCATCGGTTCACTGCTCCAGCAGAATGTAGTTTGAAGTCTTGCAATGCACCAGAAAAGACATTTGATTCTTTTTTTTTTTTATTTTTTAATGGTTTCTGGGTTTGATTTGCTGCAGAAAGGGCTGGGTTAAAGGCCTGTGTCTGTGGGGGGGACTCAGCTCTGCTCGTTACAGGGATAATGAGCTTGATGCTCTCTCACTGCTGGGTGTGCAGTGTGATAACCCTAATTTGAACCAACTCATTCAAGTCTTACAGATCACCTGTCACATGGGTTCTTGCCATAGATTTCTCTGAAAATGGAATATATACTAGTTTTATATACAGAGAAATAAATTTGTGCTGTCTCACCCTGCAGCTGCCTGGCAGTGGTGGCTGAAGTAGATGTCTCCTATAAAAAACATGTTCCATGTGCACACTGAGGCACCACCATCTCATGATTGCTCATAAAGAAGTTTCCTTGCTCATCAGGTTTAATTTAGACATCAAAAAATTAGTGAAAGGCATTTATCTAATTTCTCTGAATTCATTGTGGACAAAACATTGTCTTCAGTATGGCAAAGAAACACAAATACTTATCATTCTTCCTGCTTTTATGATAGTAATCTGTATTTCTGCCACACAATTCTACTCACAAAATGCTAAATATGTTCAGGCAAGTAAGTAAAATAAAGTAAAATAAAGCTGAACTGAAGAGGAGGCAAATTTGACAGGAACTTGGATATGTGTTGTCTGCATTGTCTTTTTCAGTAAGCAACTTGGCTCAGTGAGAATAAAGTTCCAAGTGCTGTCCTTATAATTTTCTGGTTTTCTAGTGGCCACTCACACCTCATAAGAAATTCAGGCTGCAATTCCCTTCTGATTAAGAGAAACTGAAGTTGGTAATTGATTTCAGGAGAAGGTCAGTCAAGTGTCACTGCAGTGTCAGCCAACAGAAGCACAAGACTGTGGGGCATGTCGAGGTTTTCAAAACATCCTCCCCACCAGTATGTCTGGTAGTTTTTTATTTTTAGTTCTCAAAACATGCAGGTTTTTCCTGTCTCTTTTTCAGTTTGAATGTTTGGGGAGGAACAAATGGCTCCCCACTATGAGAATCAAAGTCACATAGTTATATTTTATTTCTAGATGATCGGGAAATTCATTTTCCTTCTTGCTTCGGTTTCAAAGCCAACATTTGGAAATGTTTGGATGGCACTGCTTGGTTGTCAAACCAAGTTTGACAAATCCTCAAAGCCAGGATGGATTCACCTGTGTCCCATCCAGGTCCCTGAGGGATCACCCTGGCTCTTCTCCAAGTCTGGACAATGGAAAGCTCTATTCCCTCCCGTATCTCTAATCACACTTGCTGTATCTCAATTATCCACATTAAAACATCTCCCTCTTGGAGCTCCTAATGAAGTTAAGAATCTCATTAAGTGCACTTTTGTTCCAAATAAAATGTGGAAGGGCTGAATTCCAGTTCCTAGTCCATGCCCAGCTTCTCAATATAAAGGGTGATTTATCATTCTGATCCCTGTCATTACTGCTTGCTACTGTTCACAATGCTCCTTTAATAGCCTTATTCATGTGCTCTCCTTGTCCTGATGATTGAGGGTGATACAGACTCTGGATCTTTGGTTTAATCCCTGCTCCTCTAAGCAGGGTTGTAATCTCTTCCTCTGTGAAATGCTGACCTTTATCCGGATCAAGGAGACTTCGGGAACCCCACCGAGGCAAAAAGCTTCTTGAGACTGTAGGGTTTCTTTCCTCTCCCTGCTGCTGTGTGTTGTTGTGCAGAAAATGCTTAAAATCACCGTGAAAAGGAGTCACAATCTTGCAAAGAGTTTCATTACCCCAGAGTGATTTGGGAGGGGGGGGTTAATGTTTATAATTTAAAGTTAATCCCACCCCCAGCGTGGCAATCCACTGCTGCAGCAGAGATATATGCCTGGGCTTGGTTCTCACCCTTCCTGTGCGTGTCTCGGGCAAGTTTTGATCCATTTCCTAATCTGCACCCTTCAACACTGCTATTTCTTTATCCCTGAGAGCGTTTTTCTGATTTTCACGAGTTTAGCAATGCTTTCTCCATCGTTTGCTCGCCCTGCTGTTGCCCAAGCGCAGTCAGTGCCGCTGGTGCTGGCAGCAGACACCAGAAAGTTGTGTGATTTTGGCATTTTTAGGCCTGAAGTGGGAAGACCAAAGGACCTGATGTGTCTCATTAGGGACTTTTAGATTTGGGTTCTTTTTCCCCTTGAACTGAAGACTGATGAGAGGGAGGCAGTTTTCTCTTGTCTGGTCTCAGTTGTTTATTCTTTTCTTATCAGCATTACAAGGTACAAGGAGCTGAGTGCACTAGGATAGAAAAGAGTAAAATGGCCAACAAAGATCTTCTTCAAGGTCTTTTATATGTCCATTTACTCAATTAACAGATGCCAACTAAATTATTTTCCTTAGTGGCCCAATGACCCAACACCTGTGTGCTGCACTGTGACATTTTCTATCCAATCACTTATTACCACCCAAAAACCTCCAGGAGAAGAACATGAAGAAGAAAGAAGAAGGACAAGAGACAACACCCTAAATCCTCCATCTTATCTCCTGTTCTCTAAACTACCTTAAACTCTAAACTTCAACCCATTCACCCAGTGATTTAAGAAAACTTTCTAATCCACACACTCACACTTTTCCTATCTAACTTTAACATCTGTTCTCATGTATCACCATGAAAACATGCTCATGAATTTCATATTATATGAAATTCAGTGTTTCTTTGGATCCTAGAACTAAGTATTAGAAACAAGGGCACACACTCTGTATCTCAGACTCCAACACTGATGTACAGGTACATTGCACTCTCCAAAAACCCGTGGAGAGAAGGCTGCCAACAATATTTGCTACAAATGCCTGCTGTGAGTGATTTTGGCGAGCAGAAGGATTGTCTGAGCTGGAAACTCTGCTCTAACTCTGCTCTTAGCCACAGGCAGGTGTTAAACAATGGGGAGGCAGAGAAGCTTGCTGAAACCAGCCCTAACAATGCAGAATTTCATGGATTAATTCCATCTTCCTTTGATAATTGCTGCATGAGCAGGGTGGTCTTACAGCTATTTCTTAAGTACAATTTGAATTTTCCCCTTCTTCCCAAAATACCGCCCCTTGAGAATGAGGGGAGTGGAAAAATTGCCAATAACAAGGCTGGTATTGGTCCTTTATTTCCTTTTTTTAGTCTGTGCTCCTGCCCTTCATCATCACACCCAGCCTCCCCTGGCCTGATGTGGCTGAATGCTGAGCAGGCTGTGCAGTCCCATTCATTCATGATGCTCAAATTAGTAAGAAAAGTTTTAGTGCTTTGCTCTTGCTGTGGAGTTTCTCTGAATTGCATTTTCTGACAGCACATGTGAAATGTTTTAAAAATCAACCTGAAGAAGGATGCTCTGGTGTGTGTGTGTTTGCACACAAAGTTTTTAGAAGTGAGAATGTTTTATTGTTTTTGGTGGGACTAATCCACTGGAGGAAAGGTTCTCGTCCTGTGCAGGGGTGAAAATGTGGAATTGTGGCAACACTGGTAAAATTCATGTTCATATTGCTGTGTTTTATCCAACATCAAACACCAATTCTGTGTCTTGGCTTCGCTGAAGAACTGACAATTCTCTGATGGCTCCAGCTCCACTCCTTAACCTCAAGAGCTAAAGATACTGCATCCAAAACTTCCTGGGGGAAATACATTCATAACTGTAAGGTCTCTTTGAAGAAGCAGCATTAAGCATTTTAATATTAAATTAAGTTATCTTTGGGTGTTAATTTGTTCCATTAATTGTGGAGTTCACCTTCAGGCTCCTGTCAAATGAAGTGAAGACTTTTTTAGGATTTGGAAACATCAAATACTTTATCCCAGTCTAGATTCCTGCTGCTGACTATCCACTAATCAGTATTTGCTGAATGGATTGACTTTGTTAGGATGTTGCTTTCGAAAAATATTTTTTTTTTCTGTACAAACAAATAATTTACTCATTTAAACATAATTTCAATATATTGTTAGTTAACAAGAATTAAAAAAAATAGTAGGAGAATGACAGCTCTGTTATTTTTTTCTTTTATCTTCAGATTCTTTTACTTCATCCCTTATAAATATTAAACATTTAGAACAATTTTTTTAAAGTTTTGGGATTTTTTTCTGGTGTCATTAACTGGGTGCTCATGGTCATGCTTAGATTTTAATCCTTTTGGGTTTGTTTTTTTATTTTTAATATATAAAAAACTTGGTAGTTCTTTTTTTACAGCCCAACCTGCAGTGGGAGAAGGTGATTCAAGTGGGGAGGGGAATATGAGTAGAATATAATGATTAAAAGCAATGCTGTAAAAGGGAAAAGAGGCTTTTACCGTGGGCTGTGCAATAATGGCAAAATAATAGTAAAAATAATAATAATAATAATAATAATAATAATAATAATAATAATAATATGATATATGGTATATGATATATGATATATGATATATAACATATAACATATAATACATAGTATATACTATATACTATATACTATATACTATATACTATATAATATATAATATATAATGTAATAAAACAACAACAATGATAATAATAATAATATAAAAAAATCATAAAAATAATAAAAAATCATAAAAATAATAAAAAATAATAAAAAAGAATAAGAGTGACCTCAGGTCAAGTAGGGAACCTGGGGACAGGTGCAGGGACATATTTGATGGTTTGAGCTGTGGCTTTTGCCTGTGTGGTTTGGTTTTCTTCCCCATCCTGCCATGCCAGATAAAACAGCCTGGCCAAAGGGGCATGGCTGGAACAGCAAATTAAGTATTTATGTTCCCTGAGCAGGTGGGTGAGTATTATACAGGTTGCAGAGACCTTAATCAGAAATGAATTGCAGCTTGATAAGGGTTTTTTGATTTTGCTTTAATTTTCATTTTGTTTTTAGGATTTGTTAGCACACAGGTTAGCTCAGCTATCAGGAAATAGGACTTTGGGCTCACTAGCTCGAAATAAAACCCCTGGAGTCCCCCCTTTGGCAGATTGTTTCCATCTACTCTACAAAAGCACTACTTAGAATAAGGAGATAAATCCACCCTCCAAACACTCAGTCCTACCCAACCTTCTCTGACTCTCCTTTGCAGTGTGATTTATAATGCTTAGCTCTGAAATTCAAGGAGATTGCTGCAAAAAGTGGGGACTATCCAAATCCCTGGTGAAGATACAGCCCATGAACAGCAGTGGGCTTTAAGTGATGTTGCTTTTTTTTGTTTTAGTTTCTTTGCTTTTTTGGTTTTTTTTTTACAAGTAACAGGTGTAGCGCTCCTGTCAGAAATTATCGTGTCAGCACGACTTTTTATCCTGAAGATTCTCATTTAATATTTATGTCCTGTGGCCATTCAAGAAAAGAACAGAGAGATTTTTCTGAGGAAAAATACAAGATAGCAGCGTGTGATACAGCTGTGCTTTCCCCCAGGGCTTTTTGTTGTATTATATTCATATATTGAATATGATGGTCAAATTAGGAAGAAAAGTTTTAGTGCTTTGCTCTTGCTGTGGAGTTTCTCTGAATTGCATTTTCTGACAGCACATGTGAAATGTTTTAAAAATCAACCTGAAGAAGGATGCTCTGGTGTGTGTGTGTTTGCACACAAAGTTTTTAGAAGTGAGAATGTTTTATTGTTTTTGGTGGGACTAATCCACAGGAGGAAAGGTTCCCGTCCTGTGCAGGGGTGAAAATGTGGAATTGTGGCAACACTGGTAAAATTCATGTTCATATTGCTGTGTTTTATCCAACACCAAACACCAAGTGTGGCTGGTTTGTTTAAGCTGTGTTAACAACACACTTAAAAACAAACTGATGAGCAAACAACACAAAATGGCAACGAAAGATGCTTTTTCAAGGTATAAAAATATAATTATTTTTTTATGCATTAAGAAAGAAGCAGTTTGCTCCAAATTTTTTGTCCTAACTGAAAATTGCTTTGAAGAATGTGGTTCTCAGATATACCAGAAATATACAAATAAATATAAATATACAAATATACAGTGTAAAAATTGTTGGACATTGATTGGCTAAAGGGTTGTATAGGCCTCCAGAGGAATTTTGATTTCTTTTTAATAAAAGTCTCTTAAATATTACAAAAAGAAGTAATTATTTGCTGGGAGTTTGTGCTTTCCCTGACCTTGTAAGTGCTTGTCAAAAACACAGGGTTGCTTTTTTTTAATAATAACATAGAAGGAAATAAAATGAGAATATCCTAAATAATGCATTTGAATGACAAAACCCTGTAGCATCAACAAAATTACAGCAGATGTAAATTCATGGTTTTCACATCCCTTTCTAGTGTTAAAATAAAGGGTATATTTAGAAATTCCTTCTCTCAAAAAAAAAAAACCAAACCCACAAAAACAACAAGCCCAAAAAAGAAAACAAACTTAACATGCTGTTAATTGTTCTCAGCAGCTTTCTGGGGGGGAGAACAACTTATCATACTGTAATTAAATCAGTGAGGCATGGAATAATTAAAGAAAATAATTTTGATAGCTAGAAGGGCAAGACAAGGTTATCTCACAGGTAATGCAGAGCAGGAAAAATGTCTTATCTGCAACTCAGTAGATTATTATTATTTCTCAACATCCAAGTAAAACTTGGAGTATCTTCAGCAGTTCTGACAAAACCTGTTTTATTCAAATGTAACTCTAATATTGTGCTTAATGGTTTTGATGTAAGCTTAAAAAATGTCATAGGAACAATTCTTACAAATCCTCTTCCTTACTTTTGTCACATCACTACACCCACAGAGGTAATTTAAAATAAAGAGTATTTCTTTTCATGCTAGGATTTGACTAAAGGAGTGAGGGAAACAATCTAAAGCTGTTTCTATGGAAAAAAAAAAGAAAAGGAAAAAAGAAAGAACCCCAAACTGACTCTTCTTTTTCTGGTATGAACTGGAGCATTCCCAAGGCTGGCCTGAATTTTTATGGTTTATGACATTTCCTGTTTCTTAATATCCCAAATGCAGTTTCTGTGTGTTTGGCAGAGCTTTTTCCCAGCAGGATGGTGCAGTTGTTGTGGAGCTGGGCTGCAGTTTCATTCTCATGACTGGAATTCTTGCTCATTCCCTGGAATTCTTTCCAGGCAGATTTTCCCCTCTGCCCTCAGATGTCTCCTGTCCAAACCCAGCCAGGACAGGCACATTCCAAAGTGGTGCTGCCAAAGCAAATATGACAGAAGTAACCAGGTATTCTTTCCTTTTCATGTGACAACTGGAAAAACCAGAAATAATGGCACTTTTTGGACAATCCATTTGGTTGGTTTTCCTTATTAAAGCAGGTGCTGTCAGGTGTGGAAATGCCTGTGCCTTACGGTCTTGCTCCTTAGTTTGGTGATGGAAAAGCTTTAGCACAAATCCAGAAGCCTTGCCTTGAAGAAAATGGGAAACAAACAGGGTTTTCTTGAGTCAAATTTAATTCCTTTTGCCTTTACCCATCATTTTCTGATAGTCAGAGAGAAAAAAGTCAACAAGAATAACAAGAAATTGAAGATCCATTTATATATATTAATGTGGGAGGGAAAGCAATTGGATTGCTCCTTTCCCATGAAGTTCAGACTGCACTGGACCTTTGAAGTGGTGGGAGGATTTATGTAAGTTAAACAGATGTGTACCTTGTGTAAATTCTTAAAAGCTTTCTTGCTTCTCTCTAGAAGTTTGCCATTCCATTTTTAGCTGTTTTTTCGTAAGCCTCGAAGCCAAAAGAAAGAATCCTTAGTCCAGAGGTCAGAACTTCTATAGAGGAATAAAAATAATGTCCAAAAATGAATAAAATAAGGGAAGAATAGTAGCTATAAAAGCTAGAAAACACACTGAGTAGATGTTTTTGTCTGTGTTCAGTCTAGAAGCTGATTATTAAAATCATGTAGAATGATTTATGATTGAGTGTTTGTAGAGCTCTGTGCCTGCTTTTGATATTTATGCAGCCATATAATGTGCCCATCCTGGTGCATTTGGAATCAGTACAAAACCTCCCATTTAAATTGTTGGCTCACCATATAGTTTCAAACACAGCTGAAGAGACAATGACTCAGAAAGCTGTGAAGCTTTTGTTATTAGAAAAGGGAACTGTTCCCTTGACATTTTACAGTGACAAGCTAACTGCAGCAAAAAGAATAATACAAGTGCACTTCAGGCTTCAAACCATCTTTATTTTCTTTTTTTCTTCTAAAAGAACTGGTGGCTGCTTCTCAAATACCCTTAATACCTTTGTTATCTGCAGAACTGAGATCTTCATCCTGCAGCTGATTTTGTGTTTGTTTGGATTGAGATGACAGAATAATTTAGATTGGAAGGGACCTCTGGAAGTCATCTAGTCCATTCTCCTGCTTGAAGCAGGTGTTGAACATCAGTCTGGTTGTTCCCTCAGCAGCTTGCCAAGGCATGGATCTGATCAAGTTTTGGATATTTCCAGAGATGGATGTTGCACAAACTGTCCAGGCAGCCCATTCCAGGGTTAAATCTCTTTGATTCTCCTCACTGTGAGAGAGGTTTCTCTTGTATCTGCATGGCTTTGCTTTCTTTCTGTCTCCTTGTGGTGTAGCATCCAAAAAGTCTTTAAATTTGGCTTTGGCTTTCAGTTTGAAGGCTGGAAACAATAAGGAGCTGCCACTATCACAGGCTGGCCATTGGGCTCTTATTCTTCCTAGCAGTAACTCTGCTGGTTATGTTTGTTAAATTTCTTTTCCCTTTTATTTCTTGTTAGAAACCCTGGAAAAGGTTTCTCAGAAAAGATAAAGAGTTTTTTGCGCCCTTTTCAGGTTGATGGAGCTTTAAGAGGTTTGCAAAACCCAATTATTCTCCCTGGTGCTTTGTAAGGTGGAAAGAAGGATTCCTCCCTCTCTCATCTCATCCTCCCTTTGCATCTTTGGCAAAGAAAGCACAGGAGAATTGCATCTCATTTTTGATAATTTTATGGGTGGGACGTTGTCAGAGGAAGGTTACACAGCTACAACAGCACATCCAAGCACATGCAGTCTCATTTTTCTTCTCACCTCAGCTGTCATGAGTGAGGAATGGCTCTAGAAAGATTAAGATAATTAATTGACTAGTAGTGAATTAAGAGAAGAAGCTGGCCCTTGCTGTTGGGAGTGTTAAATACAAGTGATGGTACAAAATGTTGCTGGAAGAACTTGTACTGGTAAACAAGGAGGAGTGCCAGCTCCCAAAGCCTGCTCTCCTCAGGAGCCTCTCTGGCCATAGATTGGCTTCCAATTCAACCAAAATCTGTTTCCTTATGGAATGAAGATCAAGTTTTCATGTCAATTAAATTGTTACAAAATGGCCAAAGAAGGTGGTTAAAGTTTATTTGGCACTAAATATATCCAGCCTCCTCAGCTGAGGAACTGAGGCACCGAGGCTTAGAAATCTGCATTTTGTTTGAACTACAAGCCTGAATAAAAATATTCCAGATTTAATTAATGTTAAAGCAGCTTGTCTTTTGGAACCTGTGAATTGCTTTCAAAGACTTTACCTTATGCCAGCTTTTTTTTTTTTTCTAACTTCTGTTTTGCGTGATATTTGAGTTGCTGTCATATATCAGAAGTACTTATCTCTTTGGAATGCTGTGTAATTTCCTATGAACAGCTGCTCACTATAGCTCTGCTGGTTTGTTTTTTTTTTTTTGACTGAAATTGAATGCAACTTCAGTATTTTAATATAAGATTTGATTGAAATATTGGATGCTCAGTTGACTGTCATGCATTTCAAGAGCACAGGTCCTCACCATATGCCTATGACCGCTTCTCTAGAGGTAAATATATCTCAGGTTTCTGTAAAATGGAATGAAATTAAATTACAAGTTGAAATAAAAATACCTTATGTGTAATCCCATATTATATTGTCAGCACAGGGAAGTGTAACCATGTCTTGGCAGTCATTCATCACTCACTTTAATTTTTTCTTTGAGAAATAAACATTTCAAACTTTCTTTTTTTCTCCCCTTTATAGAGCCAGTATTGTTCAGAAGCGCATCATTTATTTTCAAGATGAGGGCTCTCTCACCAAAAAAATTTGTGAACAAGGTAAGGTAAAGTAAAACATCTTTCTGACCTCCTCGTTGTGTTTTGTATTTTTCTCTTAACCCATTGTCTCAAACTAAAATTTGGAGGTCTTGGACAGTTTCGTGCAGGTTCAGATTTGGGATCTTCCATTCAGTTACGTTTTTCCTTATCACATATTCTCCATCTCATAAAATCTTCCTTGCCTGCCCCTAAATGTGATAACTAAAACCTTTTACCTTTGTGTGATTCCCATTGGTTTCCAGGGCACTTTGGGCTATTTAATCCTTTCCCAAACCTAAATGCTGCAGCTGCTTATTGTATCCCACTGGAGAATTCATTTACTTGGTCTGTTCAGAAATTTCAAGCCTTTTGTGTTTTGAGATCAACTGAGGTTTGTCCTTATCAGATAAAAAACAGAAACAAACCCCTTTTGAATCTGAAGATAACTGAAATATTAATGCCTTCTTATTGAAAATTGTGGATTTGAATCATTCCATCCACTCATAAATATGATACAGATAATTCAGGGTTGTTTAGTCTAACATTTAACTTAAAACTAAATTTAAAAAATACCAAACAAACCATGTTTAACTCAGATTTACTTCCCTGGAGTATTTATTGTGACAGCTTCACTCTCCTCACTGACTGTAGCCTTTTCCAAATGGTACTTTGATGCTTTTTCAGACTCAGCCTCGGAAGGTGTGACTGACAAACCAATTTTAGACTGTTGTGCCTGTGGTACTGCCAAATACAGGCTGACTTTTTATGGAAACTGGTCAGAAAAAACACATCCCAAAGATTTTCCACGTGAGTACCACTCCTTTTTTTTGTTTTTTTGGTTTTTTTTTTGTACCACACAGGGGCCCTGAGGAGGGTTGGAGCTGGTTGTGTGACACAGCATCACTTATTTACAGCTCAGCAGTGTAAATTATGACATATAGGGAATCCTGCTGGCACTCAGCACTGAAAATCAATGGATCTTTCTGCACTACACATTACATTATACATTTTATTGATCTGCCTGACATTTTGAGCTAAGGTGTGTGTGAGACTGTATTTGCAAGATACCTTTGTGGGGAGAAAGGTTCCTTTCTTTTTGTCTTAGAATATGACAAATATCTATATCTGTATCTATCTATATCTATCTATATCTACATCTACATCTACATCTATATCTATCTATATCTATATCTATCTATATCTATATCATCTATATCTATATCTATATCTATATCTATATCTATATCTATATCTATATCTATATCTATATCTAATCTATATCCATATCTATATCTAATCTATCTATATCTATATCATCTATATCTATATCTATATCTATATCTATATCTATATCTATATCTATATCTAATCTATATCTATATCTATATCTATATCTATATCTATATCTATATCTATATCTATATCTATATCTATATCATCTATATCTATATCTATATCTATATCTATATCTATATCTATATCTATATCTATATCTATATCTATCTATCTATATGTATCTATATGTATCTATATCTATATCTATATCTATATCTATATCTATATCTATATCTATATCTATATCTATATAATCTATATCTATCTATATCTATATCTATATCTATCTATATCTATATCTATATCTATATCTATATCTATATCTATATCTATATCTATATCTATATCTATATCTATCTATATCTAATCTATATAATCTATCTGTATCTATATCGATATCATCTATATCTATATTTATATCTATATCTATATCTATATCTAAGGTATAAATGTATAGCTTAGAATATAAGCTTAGAATGGCTTATAATGTGGAGGTAGAAAATGAGATTTTAAGGAAAAGGCCTCAAAGGACAGGTAACTCGCTAATATTTTGGTTTTTTTAGCAGTGCCAATCTGCCTAGTTTGTTCTACTTAAAAGTATTTTGAATTATTTTGGTTAAATTTGGTGAGTTTTGGATCTTGCTGCCCGAGGATATTAATTGTATGTATAGGTGTTAGAATACTCTGTTTTCTTTGTCTTTGTTGGTTGAGTACCCAGGTAAAAAACACCTTCTGAACTTGGCCTATCTGGCTTTTCAAGGCTCTGAACTACAGAATCAGTATTTTTGTTACAAGTTTGCTTTCTGCAGTTACCCAAGCATCTATAAAAACTGAAGTTACAAAATTGTGTGTTATGCACGTGGTCTTTCATTACTGACTCCACAGTCTGGGGGGAAAAAAGGAAAATATTTAAGAATTTGAGTCACATTTACAGGCCTTTAAACCTTGTTATGTTTTCTGTGGCTGATGTTTATTATAGGGGTTTTTATGTTGATTTAAAAAATATAAATATTATTGTCACAGTGTCAGGATGTCCTCATATAACTCCAAGAAAGGTTTTTATCAGCTCCTAGTTTTAACAGCATTCTTCAAATATTATTGGTCAGCATAACTGGGGGGAGATAAAATGAGCAAAGCCAATAATTGCAGGGATGCTCTTTTATGCTGTTGGATAATTCAAATATCTGCTGAGTGTGAACTTTATGTGCATTATTTACATGGATTCAGCTGCTGGTTAGAAATAGGCCATGAGAAAAGGACTGAAAGCTGTGAAATTACTGTGGCTTGGTGATGTAATATTGGGAATAAATGGTCTTTTACATTCAAGTTGGTGAACTCATGAAGGGTATGGCTGCATGATGGAAAATAAGCAAGTTGCAAGAGTTTGCCTGCTTTGTCTCCCCAGTTACAAAATGGTGAATTAAATCAAATTTTACTTACACTGGAAAAGTGAAAAAAATACCTTTGGTACTATTATTATTATTATTATTATTATTATTATTATTATTATTATTATTATTTATTATTTATATTTATATTTATATTTTTATTTTTATTTTTATTTTTATTTTTATTTTTATTTTTATTTTTATGTACTTACACAATTAATCCCAACAATAACAGCTAATAAGCCCTGGCATTAAAACTTCAGAAAGCTGAGGGACAGATCTCATCCAGATATAGTGATCTATAAAAATGAAACCTATTCATTGGTGTCATTCTTAAAAATGTTGAGCTTGTGCAGTGATTACATTAAAATAAAATTTTATTCTTTGTGGACTGTGGGAAATCACTAATTATTTGCCAAGCCACCACATAAAAAATTCTGCTCTATTCTTGTACCATCAATAAGGTTGCAATAGAAAGCAGATCATGAACTTTATATTTTGCACCTTTATCTTCTGGTTTGGTTTAAAAAAACCCTAAAGAACGTGTACCTTGTGCAAAGCATTTATTTTCTCTGGGTATCACCCATTTTTTGACAACAGAAATCCATGTGCTCTTCATCACGATGTGATAAGAGCACATCTGTGGGATGTGTCAGAGGATAAATTCTCAGGTTGTGATGGCACCTTGATTTTTCTGCAAAAAATTACACACACAAGCGTCTTGAGAAATTGAGAAACTGCTCAAAACTACAAGAATGAAGTGAAATAACAGCACTGGAAAGCTGTCAGAGTTCTGCTTGCTTGGTGACAGTGGATGCAAACCACTCATGCTGCTCGGGTCGTGTCATGCAGAGAAGTTTCTTTGATGGTTTGAGCAAAAAGCTCAGGAAATACCAAGTTTTCTCTCTGTTCTCACGAGAGGAGCACGGTTGGAGGTGAGGAGTGGAGCATTTGCAGACGTAGCAGAGTTTGGTGAGAATTTTAGGGTGGGCCTGGAAGGACTTGGAGCAGCTCCTTTGGGTGGGTGCATAACTTCTTTAAAATTCTTTGTTTCTTATTTTTCTTTCTGATTCTTCTGCTGTGCTTCTTCTGCACTTCTTTTCACTCCTGGATTTCTCCGCTTCTCTCAGCTGAGCTCCTTGGGGATGTTCCCTCATGGGGATCCCACTTATCTCAGTTCTTTGGGCCAGGACAAAATCTCCAAAGCTCATTAGGATCTTGTTTCTTGTGTTTATTAGGATGTTATCACAAAACTTGGCAGGTCTCTCCAGACTTTCTGCACAAGTTTAATTCACCATAACCTGGCACATTTCATTCTGATGGTAAAAAATGGCCCTGAACTACGCAGTTCTTTTATCTTTATACTCATTCTTATCCAATTAACAATAGACTCGTAAATTATTTTTCTTAATGACCCAATGACCCATCACCTGTGAGCTGCACTGTGACATTTTCCATCCAATCACCTCCTACTACCCAAAAACCTCTGGAAGAAGAATATGAAGAAGAAAGAAGAAGGAATAGAAACAAGTCTAAATCCTCCACCTTACCTTCTGCTTTCTAAACTAACTTAAACTCTAAACTTTACCTTTTTCACCCAGTGACTTAAGAGAACTCTCTAATCCACACACTCACACTTGTAGCTTTTCTATCCAACTTTAACAGTTGTTTTCATGTATCACCATGAAAACATGCCCATAAATTTCATGTTGTATGAAATTCAGTGTTCTCCTGGATCAGAGACAAGGGCACACACTCTGTGTCTCAGACTCCAACAGGGTGGGTGGGCCAGGAGGTTTCTCTGCAGAGTTGATGTCTTTAGGGAGGTTTTGGTGGAACAGGCTGTGCTCTGATTGCAAAGGCACCAGGTGCTCCTGTCCTGGGCAGGGCAGGAGGGAGAGAAGCTTTGGAGCACAGGGAACAATCCCTTGTCCTTTGGACTAAAGACTTCCAGGCACTCGGGTTCTTCTCTGTTGATGCCTTCAGTTTCAGCTTTCCTGTTTGCAGCCCCTGCACTGCATTGCTGTGTGAGCTGAACTCCACACAAAGTGTTCAAGTTCTCCTCACAGCTCAGGCACACACAACAATCCTTCTCCAGCCCCACAACCAAGGACACCGTGGCAGCTCCGGGCCCAAAAAGCACAAGCAGCAGCGAATTGAGGAGAGCAATCTGGGAGGATGGGACTGCATCACCTGCAGCTGCAATTGGGCAATTAACCCCAATGTGGAAATGGAGCAGAACCTATCAAAGTGTGAAACTCCTGAGCCAGGGCCCATCTTGGGTCCATCTTGGGTGGATCCTCAGCCAGGCTCTTGCCCTGCCCAAGCTGCATCCTTTGAAGGCCTTTATAATAAATCCCCACTTTATTCCTTTAACTCTGCCCTGGGAGCCTCTCTGGGCATCGCTGTGGTGACACATTTTTGTTCTGGAGGGACCATTCTCCTTCAGACAGCTTTGGTGTCACTTGCTGTCCTCTCTCTGGTGAGCTGCTGCCCGTGGCTTGTGGGACAGGGAAGAGGAAGGGCCAAGCTGGAGTTCCCATCCCTGGGGCTGAGTGACAACATCTCTCTGGGTTTTGACAGATATTTATAACATAAATAATAAATAAATCACAATAAATAAACATATATTTAAGGAAGAACTTCTAGAAGTCAAGAAACCAGCTCCTGACATTGCAGCTATGGTGGAGGGAAGGTTTGGGTTTGGTTTTTTCCACTCCTGAGTCTCAATTATGGATTTGCTTTAGTTGTTTCTGAAAACATCAGGACTGCTGCAACTCAGAGCAAAATAAGTGTATTTTGGTCCAAGTTTAGGACTAGGGAAGCGATGAAGTCTCTGTTTGTGGCTCTGCTAGGCCATATCCCTCAGCTATCTATTCTGCTTCCTACATTTTTCTAGCTTTTTTCCCCCTGCTGTTGTTCATTTTTTATTTCTAATCTGTTTTCTACTCTCCCATGATTAGGTTCCTGCATCTGACTGTATACAATTCTCTGCACTGTCCTTTTCAATTTCATTGTTCCACCTCTCACATCTTAAATTTGCATCCCTTTTATTTACTTCATTATTCATTTTTCATCCATTTATTCAGTTTGCAGCTGTTTTTAGTGCTGCTCTCTCCCTTTCCCCTCGCAAAGAAAACCATTCAATATTGTCTCACTCCATCATTCTGAGACATCTCCTCACCTGCTGCAGTCTTTGCCTTGTTACAGACTGTCTGCTCATGTGAGCAGTTCATTTCCTCACTCTTAAAGATCTGCAGAAGGTTACTTGACACTTAAGCGAATTCATTTTTATTTCCAGGACTGTGGGACTTCTGTGACTCCTTACTTCTGCTCAATTCTCTTTTCAATTCCATCATACTCCCCTAACATCTTTTTCTTTAAACTTCTCCTTTTTTTTTTTTTTTTTTTTTTGCTCAACAAGACAAGAATCCTTTTGCTTAGCTCTAAAGGTCTGATATGATGAGAAATCTGAGCAAGAAAACTCAGTGAATACAGAAAAATTTACTTCTTCACTGCCTTCAGTAAGGAAAAAAAAAATTGCTTTTAAAACTGAGGGTGACCAGTGAAGCCTTCCCCTGCAGGTTTCTTTTGCAAAAATATTTGACATAGAAACTTAAAATTAAAGGTTGCTCAAACTTCCCGAAATCTTTGGTGAGGAAAAACTTTTCTAAGCCTATTTTGTTTTCAGGGGCTGCTTTATGCTCGATTTCTGTCAGTCACTTTGTTTTTATTACTCTAAAAACCTGTGTTGCTCTAGTGAGAAGCAGCAGGAAAAAAACCTCAGGAGTGGGGACTTCAAAACTCTATTAGAAGTCAGGAATTTGGCTTTGAGGCTGCCTGGATGGTTGTTAATTACTGTGTTTTATTTTTATCCCCCCAAAGGACGCACCAACCACTGGTCTGCCATCATCGGTAGCTCCCACTCCAAGAACTACATCCTCTGGGAGTATGGAGGATATGCCAGCGAAGGAGTCAAACAAGTGGCGGAGCTGGGGTCCCCAGTGAAGATGGAAGAAGAAATTCGGCAGCAGGTAGGTGCATTTCAGCACAAATTTGAAATAAATGCTCCTCCCTTGGCCGGCAGTTTGTTATCAGCCATGCCTGCTCAGGGAATTTTGCTGAATGATCCCCAGCCCAGTGGAGAAAGAGTTCTGTGTGTCCTTCTCCACTTGTTCTCACCCTGGCAAGAGGTTTTTGTCTGGGAAAGGACATGTAAGTTGCATAATTCTACATTTAGAAAATCTCTGTGCCCCCTAAAGCATAAAGCAGAGAGAAACTCACCTTTTCAGGCTTGATTGTGAAGATGTTTTTTTGGAAAGAGAACTTTGAAGACAGCAAGCAGTGCCCCTGCCTTAAAATAGTGAATGGTTATTTATCATTTTGATTGGCTTTGCAGAGTGCTGCATTTTGCTTCCTGATGAATCACCTCATTTTGTGTTATACAAATATCTGAAGTGCTTTGTTTCCCTGTTCATCATTTATTTATGTGGCACAAGCATTCTTTCCTTAATAATCCCTTTTACAAAGAAAATAACCTATTCCTTAATGTTGAACACACGCATGAAACCCTCTGTGCTTTTCTTCACTTTTTCCACATTTCTGTGGATCTTTTCCTGTGTTTGATGCTTCTGAAGATGAAGCCAGCAAAAATAAAAGCAGAGTTCAAGGTGATATTGGTGATTAATCATTCTCCCTTTTGGTAACTGCTGCATGTTAAAGGGACAGTATTTCAAGTAAGTATTTCAAGACCTCCAGGGTAGGTTGTATACAGGGTGACACTGAGATATACAGAAAAAAAATTCAGTTTTATTCATATAAACGGTATAAAACAACCCCAAAGACTGTTTTGAGAAAACTTGTGTAGCAAAAGGCTTTGTGTGCTAAATTTAATTTGCTTTTTTGTGATGTTTAAAAGTATATAATCATGGCATGAGAACAGCTGGTGTATCTGACAAGAAATTCCCAAAGCCAAGGAAAAATAAAATAAAACCAGCTTATAACTTAATATATAAAAGGGATAGAAAAGGAATATGAAGGGGAAAAAACAATTTCAGTCTGGGGGTGAAATGTGATCATGGATACATTTTCTCTTTAAAGCATAATAATCCTTGGTATATGTGGAAATGGAAGGTAGGCCTTGATCCTATGCAGAAAAGTGGCTGGATTTTATCCCAGCAATATAATATAAACCCAGATGGGTTTAAATTGGAGCAGAGCATTGTGTATACCACATGTAACTTATCATTTTTTTGCTGCTTACTTGGGAAATCAAGATTTTCTTGTAGTAGGCCCAAGTGGAATGAAGAAAATCAGCAATTTTTTATTGAAGAAGGTAATTTCTGTTATGGTCTTGGTGAATACTTTATAAATATGGGTTTGGCACATCTGAACTGGGACTACACAAAGATTAAATCTTCTCCTGGGGCAGCAGGAGCAAGAGGAAGGTGTTGGGTGAGCAGCAAGCAGAGGTGCACTTGTGGAAGGACAGCTGAGTACAGAAAAAAAAATGAAAATCATGCTTCTGCTTTCCAAATCTGCCTCCTTTGTCATTTTGTGCCATATATGTGCAAAAAGGGGATGTGCTTATACACTGGATTGAAATCAGAAGAGATCATGAGTTTTAGGTAGATCATTTAGATTATCAAACAGATAAATGGCTACAATTTCAGGGGCTGCTGAGACTGAGCAGGAAATTAGTGAGATCACAATTAATTGCAGCATTGGGGTGTTTGATTGGGTCAGCCCTGCAGGAATTCCCCTGGTTCTCCTGGGATGATCCAAGTGATCAGCTGGTGTTCTCACTGCATCTTCCCTAGGGCAGCACACCATGTCATCAAATGCCAGAGCATTTTCCTCAAGTTTATTGGACTTTTTTTCTTGTTGAGCTGTGCTTAAGCTGCACTGATATTTCTGAGAGATTTTGAAGTAAAATTCAGCAGCCAAGACAGCAGAGTAATGCCAGGAGCTAATTTGCTGACACTTAAATCAGGCTGGTATTTTTCTTTTTTTTCTTTTTTTTTCTTTTTTTTCTTTTTTTAAAAATTATTTTATTTTTAATTAATACTCTGTCCCTTGCAATATCTCTACCTGCCTTGGAATTTGATAAAGTTGTTTCCTTCCCCACGTGTTGCAATGAACCTCAGGATTTATTTGCTCCTTTTCCATTTCTTATTTTACCTTCCTTTCCCCTCACTGCTGCCCTACCATCCTTGTGTTGTGGGCTGATGGGAGGATGCAATTCATAAAAAATCTCTCTTCTAAGAGCTTTGATGCTTTTGAAAACACAGGAAAGGAAATTTTTAAATTCTGGCGCTCGGACTCAGAGCTTACCCATTGCAGTTAATGCACTTCTTCCATGGGCACACTTGGATTTGGGAATCTGCTGAGTTTTCTAGGCATTTCCTAGGCAGTTTCTTAGGTGAGCACATAAACACATATTTATGTAACCAGCATCTGTCACTGACATTACCCGAGGTTTTATTAAAGGAAAAATAAATCTAATTATTTTTGTGTTTCATTACCAAAAATTGACTGTGTATAAAACAAACAGAGAAACTAAATAAAGGTCTTTCAAGGAGCTTTGTTAAGGAGTGTCTTAATAATTAGGTGTGGTTAAATCCAACATTTTGCTCCCTGTGTGACAGAATGCTGCATCAGCAGCAGCTTTTCCTCCTGACCTGGCACCTTGGGCTGCTCTGCTTTGTGTCCTCACCGCCAAGAGCCCGTCTGGGCTTTTTGCATGGATGATCCTTGTGCAAAGTGTGGACTTGCTCTGTGGTTTGTTTATCTGGGAGGACTGAAAGGAACTAATCAGCCTTTTTGTTAAACTGCTCCTGGCAGCCTGGAAAGGAAAGCCAGGGCACGTAAGGGTTTTGCTAAAACAATCTGTCAAGTGGTGGATGTGTACAATGGGATAATTCATGCCTTGGGCTTGGGGGGTTATAAAATGAGCAAACAAAGGCTGCAAGAGGAATTGTGTGAGGGGAGGAATGTGCACTGACCTCACATACCTCAGCCAGATATATTCACCCTTCCACTTTGTTTTGAGAAATTCCCATTTCTCCCCATCCCATTATTTGATAAACTGGCTCGTAGGAAACCAACGCAGAATTCAAAAGGGAAATTTTGCATTCAAATGGGGATTGCTCTGTTCAAACAAATGAACAAACAAACAAGATGGTTAAAACATGAGTCAGAGGGAGTAAAGTGTAATTCTAAATCTCATATCCTAGGCTGATGAAAAAAAAGACTAAAATAGAAACATTGTTTTAAATATCTCTCGCCTTAAGAGAAATTGGTTTTGCCTAATTATTTCTGAATAAATATTCAGTCATTTTGCCAGCAATTCTTTTTTAAACCAAGGTGAGTAACATTCTGTAGCTTGCACCTTTCTCCAGAAAATGCAGCTTGTTGTCTCTGTGTGCTCCCCCTGGACCCAGAGGTGACATTCTCACAGGTTTGGTTTAATGCCCTGTGAAATGTCAGTCAGTCTGGTGACTTTTTAGCTTGTCTTCAGCATCCTCAGATGAAAGCTGAGTGTGCCTTCAGACCTTTCAGAACAGCAAGTTCTGTCTTCCAGGAAGATGCTTGTGAAGTTTTGGACACGGGATAATTTAAATTGTGTGTGTGAATTGAAGGTGAAACCTGAAACAACAAAAAATTTCTATAGAAAAAAAATATGCCATTGTTATGACTCCATGCAAACATTTATCTTCACAAAATAGTCCTGATTTGGATTTTTTTGATAAAATAAAAGAGAGTAAAAATTAAAGCAAATTCATTATTGGATTCATCTCGATTGATTGATTTTTTAAAAAAGTAATTTCAGTATTTAAGTTGATATATATCATTTTATTAAGGCAGTGCTGTATTGTTCCACAGAAGAATGGCATCATTAGATTTTCCTGGCTAAAGCTGGTAAACCACCTGAATTACAGAGAGGAATCTGCAGGATATTGACCACTTTTTTATTATAACAACTTATTGTGTTTACTAAAACAATCTCCAAAATTTGCTTTTTGAATCAGCTGCTATTGTGTGCTTAGGGAGGTTAAAATCAGCCTGGGAGGTCCAACTCAGTTGACTTTTGCTTGACAGAGCAGCTGAAAATTCTCCCTGAACACCTCACCTCAGAGACCAGGAAAGCCCTGCCAGCACCTGGGAACTGGGCTGGGAATTGCACTGGGAAAATGGATTTTTGTTGAGATAGCTCAGTCTGTGTTTGTTTAAAGGAACTAAAAAATGAGTGATGACATGGTGGCTTGGCCTTCATTGGAGGAGGAGGAGGAGACTGAAACAAATGAAGGGACTTAGATTATTTTGCCACGAGCTGATGTTGATATTCCTGCTGTGGAAGAACTGGGAAGCAGCAGGAATTGGCCACCTTGGATGTTTCACCTTGGCCTGAGAAAACCTTCATCCCTGCAGAGCCCCTTTCTCCTCAGTCCTCAGGGAGGGCATTTTTGTTCCCATCCAGATTTTCACATTTCCCTGCTGAAAAGACAGGAAAATTACCGTGCCCACAAAGCCTGATATGAAAATCACGCTCTTGCAAGCAGCCCCAAAGCCCTTCAGGTTCCTAAACCCACAGAAATATTCAGTGTTTTTGGACTTGGTGGAGCAGTGAAATAGCAGAACTCAGTCCCAGCATGATTTCCACTTTAGTTACAGCCTGCCAGCATGGTTTTAATGGGGTATTTATTCTAATTCTGGACAGATCAAGCTGCTAGATCGTAAATTGCCTTCTAGACTTCTGTTTGCTCAGTCTGCCTCCTCTGCACTCCGTGCACACACCTCTGCTGTGAATTATGGCACTTTTTAGTGCCTTTTGAAAAGGCTAGATGCTAGATTTATCCTGCTTTCCTTCTGCCAGATTTACCTGATATAATGATTCAAAATCTCTGGCATTTTGGTAATTAGAAATTTTGGAACCCTTGTATACCGTGCTAAATTTCGTAAAGTATTTCTGCCAGAAAGAAATAGTTGTCTACTTATGTCATAAAGAGAAGCTTTATGTGCCAATAAATAACTCATGCAACAGGGCTCAGAACATCTCTTCTAGTGGGGCTTCCATCTTCTAATAAGCTTCAGTTATTATATTTTTTATATATATATATAATATAAAATATAAAATATAACATATAATATATAATATGTTATATATTATATATCATATATCATATATAATATACAATATACAATATATAATGTATAATATATAATACATAATACATAATACATAATATACAATATATAATATATAATATATAATATACAATATATAATATATAATACATAATACATAATATACAATATATAATATATCATATATAATATACAATATACAATATATAATATATAATACATAATACATAATATACAATATATAATATGCAATATACGATGTACAATATATAATATATAATATATAATATATAATATATAATATATAATATATAATATATAATATATAATATATAATATATAATATATAACATATAACATATAACATATAATACATAGTACATAATATATAACATATAACATATAATACATAGTACATAATATATAATACATAATACATAATATATAATATATAATACATAGTACATAATATACAATATACAATATATAATATATAATATATTACATTATATAATCATCATATAAATGTTGAACACATTTTGTACAAAATGTCTTTTTTTTATTATTGCGGTCATCTCCCTACTTTGGAACACCAGGCAAAATATAATTTCGAACTTTTATTTAGCCTTTGGTCAAAACTTTAGCAAAATAGTGGCTTTAAATTAAAAAAAAATAGTTAATAATGCCTTTTATTCTTCATTTCTTCCTGCCTTCCCTCATCCCTTGTCAGCTGAAGGGTTTCTTTCTGATAATAAACAGGGAAAGATAACATTTGGAAAATAAATCTTTATTCTTCTCTTTGATTCTTTGTGTTTTTAACAGCCATTGCTATTTGATTAATCAATAAGGCACCTTGATTTTTAAAAACCCCACCTTGTGAGCTCTCATCTTGCTTAATGAATTCCAGAGGCTTCACACCTCTAACTTTTATGGGAGTCTTTGAGGTTTTGCCCTCTGAATAATTGCCTTGTAATTGATATGAAATGATTTGCATAACCAAACACTGACTTACGGTGTCAAGTTAGCTCAACATTTAATTTCTCCTTCATTTCCCTCAATTTGCCTTGCTGCTTATTTTCTTCTAATCATCACAGAGCCTCCATTTCTGATGAAACAGGGAGGAAAACACCTTTTCAGGAAAATCCAATAATCAGGTTCTCTTTGAATAAAAGATCTTCAAACATTTTTATTTTTTTTTTTTTTTTGCAGAAGACCCTTCAAGAATAAAAAAATTAGGCTTTACTCAAAGACCCTCAGTGAATTCTGATTGTAAATTGTGTAGAAATGGGGTCTATCAAAATTCCTACCCTTCTTTCATTCTCACTTGAGAGGAAACAATTGAAAAATTTGCTTCTGGTAGATCCATTCCTTTGGGTGGCAGGCAATAATTTTAGTTCTCCAGCACACAGACATAAAAGTCACAAGGAAATGTCACCTTTTTGGGACAATACAATTGGATTGCTGGACATTATTTGCTAATTTTAGTGTTTTAAAATATCTTGCCTTTTCATTTCCTGCAGTTAGATCTTATCATGCTGCCACAAAATTATTATTACTCTCCTGCAGCAGATTCATCCAGGGGAAAGATGTGATGAAATGACTTTCAAATTGTTTTCCTTCAGTCTGTTATTATTATATTAATAACACTATTATAAAATAATAAATATATAAATAGAATAGATATTCTATAATACAATAAATTATATAATATATAATAAATGTGATAAATATATAAATATATTTAATATATAAATAATAAATATATATTTAATACATATTTGATAGATATTTAATAGATAATATATAAATAATAAATAAAAATAGAAATAAAAATAAAAATAGAAATAAAAATAAAAATAAAAATAAAAATAAAAATAAAAATAAATTAAATATAAATATAAATATAAATATAAATATAAATATAAATATAAATATAAATATAAATATAAATATTAAAATAAAAAATAAGAATAAAAATAAAAATAAATTAAATATAAATGTAAATATAAGTATAAATATAAATATAAATATAAATATAAAAATAAAAAATAAAAAATAAGAATAAAAATAGAGATAAAAATAAAAAAATAAAATAAATATAAATATAAATGTAAATATAAATATAAATATAAATATAAATATTAAAATAAAAAATAAGAATAAAAATAAAGATAAAAATAAAAATAAAAAATAAAATAAAAATAAAAATAACTATAACTATAACTATAACTATAACTATAAATATAAATATAAATATATAATAAAAACTCTATTATAAATAGTACTATTATTACTATAACATTATCAGTCTAGTATTTTTTAAAACATGAGAATTCCAGATGATTCTTCTTGTGCTGCTGATACTGAGGGACAAACCAGCATTTGAAGAAGCAGAAGAAGTTTTCTTCTGTTGTTTCTGACAGCAGAAGTTCAGCACTCCAAAGCCAGAGTTTGGTTAGAGGAATTAGCTGTGCAGAAGAGGCAACACCAAAAATGTTTTGTCAGGTGTGCAGAGCAGATGCTTGGACTCCTCCTCCTGTGGGAGACACTGCCCAAACTCCTGTGGAATTCAGGAAATTCTGCTTTTAAAGGGTCAGAGTAGCACTAAAAATTAAATTAGGGAGGGGTAGATTTCTCTCTGAGCTCTTTCCTCTGCAGTGGCTGAAGCTGTGATTAAAATGCAGTGGCTGAGTGGCAGGGGAGATGCTGCAGAGGCCAAGCAAAGCTCTGAACCCTCATTAGCAGCATTTGTCAGGAACCACAGGATCTTCCTTGTTTTCTCTCTTGTTGCATTGTAAATATTGTTCAAAGGAGCAGCATGCAGTAACAGCTGAGGCTGATGAGTCTTACAGCTCATTTGACTTGCAAACACTTAATTATTCAGGCAGATTTTCAACATAAACCAAAATTAAGGGAATAACGCAGAATGCCAAGTTTGCCATTCTGGAATTAACTTTTTTTGGGGGGTTGTTTTCTTAGGAATCTCAGTTCAGATCTCTCACTCTGTATCAAATGTTTATTTCCACCTAAATTTCAGCTGAGCACTTAGAAAAATACCATGTACAAACATCATTCATATGAACATTTCTTAGCCTGTTTCCTTTTCTAAGACAGCTCTTCTCAGAGATCTAGATCACAGAGTTTGACTCAAAATTTATTTACTGCATTTAATATTCAGAGAATAGAAGTGTTCAGGTTTTATGTTACACCTGTGTTAATCTGTAGTGGATCAAGCTGGTTCAAGACACAGAATAGGGAGGATATTCATAAGTATTTAAATGAAGTTTTAACTTTATCTTTTTAACTTTAACTTTTCCTAGATTGCTTTTCTAGCTTGAATCCAAATGTGTTGTAGCTTCTGTCAGTCAAAACCAGAAGCAGGAATACTTATTTTTAGTAGGGGTGAGGGTTAGTGTTTTTGACCAGTCTTTAGCTCAGGAAAGAATAACATGCTTGCAGATTGTGTGTTTATTTGAGGTTCACCAGTCAAATATGGATGGAAAATGAGTTTAGGGACTGGAATATCTGCTGCAAGAAACAGCTTCAAGGGTTAACACAGGATGAAATGTCAGATATTGTAATGAACTGCTGGTTACAAACTCCAAAATCCTTTCATGATGATGCTTCTGGATTCTCCCTCAGTCAGCTCTCTCCTTTAAACTCATCTCATTATTATATTCCTGCTTCAGTCAGTGATATCTCCAAATAAATGCCCTCACTTAGAGCGTGGGGTGTGTTCTGCTATTCCAGGAACATCCTGGGGGAAAAAAAACAATCAAACCACACTTTACTGGAAAGGAAACAAGAGTAGAGAGGTTCCTGTGCCAGTTGTTGCTTGCACTGACACTCATCCCTATTTGATGGCAATATTTTAGCAGATGATACAAAACGTTGGGTTCAAAGTGGGGATGCTGGCAACTGGAAATATTCAGTAGAAAATTTGTTTTTCAAATTAGGATGTGGAAATTTAAGGGAGATTTCAGGCTGTACCACAACAAGGAAGTTGATGCTTTGCCTGGATAAACACTGAATACCTCAAATGTTTATTTTCTTGTGAGTGAGAAGGGGCCACCACGATATCTGGAGTTGTCTCAGGGGTGTTTAAACACCTTAGACCTTACCAATAAAGGAAGTCATCGAGTTTAGAGAAATCAGTTTATACCTCTTAACATGGTTTCCTCTATAAAACACTCCTCAATCTTAGGAAAGGACAAAAAAAATTAGCTAAGAGACTGCATAAATTAGTCTATTTACAAAAATGGAATGCATCTTAAAATTGCCTGTGCTATATTCCCCTGTAAGCTGGCAATACTAATTTAGATGTTGAGGATGCAGTGATTCTCTCCTTCTTTTATAACTGAATTTTTGAATACTTTCAATGCTTTTTAGTGCATTCAACGCTTTAAAAATATCTTTTTCGAGAATAAGTACCAAAACAGAGAACAGATTTGTTTAGAATTTCATTTTTGAATTCTGCTGAAAGGTGGAAAGAAGAAAGAGTTTATTAAGCATTTTGAAATTGTAGACTGAAAGAACATTTGGGCTACACAATTAATGATGTTGTTTTAATTCACAAGCCAGATCAATTATTGATATTATTTGAAGGTCTGGAGGCTGTTTATTAAATATCTGACAGATGCACCTCTAAAGCAAGCAAGAGTCCAGAAAGAGTGAGTTAAGGATAATTTAGGATTATTTAGGATTATTTAGGATGATTTAAGGATGATTTAGAGTGAGCTAGGATGATTTAAGTGATATGAGATGGGATTTAAGTGCTCTTGTTTGGATTCATATTCCTGCTCATGTAGGAATGTTGATGGTGGAGGGATGGGGAAGACAATGGATGATTTCTTGAAGAATTTGGTTTTCAGCATACCTTAACCAGAACTGCAAACTTTCTGTGAGGGTGAGAGGAGTGAAGGCAGGGAAAATGGGCATTCATGGGTTTGCAGAAGGTGGAAGAAAAACCCTTGTGCTTCTAATCCCACTTGACTCATATCCACAGACTGTTTCTTGTTCCTTACATTTATGCTTCAAAACACCAAAACCACAGCATTTCACTGTTCCTCCAAAACAATTAACTCAGTTTGAACACTCACAGCTTTGGTTTCTCACAGCAGTTTTGAGAACATGTGAATTTTCTTTTGCTTTTGTTCCTCCAAAGCTGTGTGCAGTGCATTCTGATGAAAACTTCATGATGTTTCTCGTGCTTTTAAAACAAAAACCAAAGGGAGAAATAGATCTTTGTCATCATCAGCTAAAAGCAATATACACAAAGCAGAATGTGTGTATACAAATGTGTATAATATACAGAGACTTATGTGGACATTTAATATAAATAGTTTAATATTTAGGCATGAGGAAACTGTTTATAATAATTTTCTTATCCATCTAAACTGCACCAAGAGTCTGTAGCTGGACATAAAAATGTAACCAGATCCACTGTGTAAAATCTGCTTGAGCATCACATTTTCCCCTTTTATCAATCACTTGATCAAGAAACAGCCACAAAGAGTTTGCTTTCTCAAACCCAAGATGCACACATCTCCCCAGGCTTTAGATTGAGAAAGGCATCCAAAAATTTGTAAAAATTATTTACCACTGAGGTTTATTGCTATATCTTTTTTTCCTTGGCTTAAAAAAAAAAAACAAAAACATAATGCTGCAAAGAAATAAAATCTCTTGGTTATTTAAGCTATACCACAAGACTTTGTGCTGAAATTCTCAGGAAACAGCTTGTGTTGATGGAAAAGTTAAAACTGATTTTTTAATTTATTTTTTTTTTAACATATAGGAATTTGAATCCCACACACAGACCTTCTTAGAGTTGTAGTACAGAGGCTTTTTCATTTTGCAAATGGAAATGCAATTTTTCTACATCTCATATAAATTCACTTTAATAATCACTCCCCTAAAATTAAGGCTTGCTATGTTATTAGTCAAATAAAAAGGTTTCATTTGAGTTATATAGGCAAAGAACTATACCCAAGGTAGACACTTAATAATAAGATTTAAAAACCTGTCAGTAAATTATCTGTCAACTGCCACTTCTGATATTTCCTGTTTCTTTTTCTTTCTCCATAAAAGGTTGGGCAGAATTAGTGCACCTCTCATCCATGTCAATGATATTGCCGCTCCTTAATTCAGCTGGGAGCCTCACAGGTGATTTATTCTGATCACTGGGGCTTCTGTAGATAAATTCAGAGGAGGAAAAAATGGGAAGAGACTTTTTACAAGAACATTTAGTGACAGGAAAAGGGGGAATTGGCTTCAAGCTGAAAGAGAGTGGGTTTGGATTGGATATCAGGAAGAACATTCTCTCTTGTGAGGGTGGTGAGGCACAGGCTGCCCAGAGAAGTTGGTGCTGCTCCATCCCTGGAAGTGTCCTGGGTCAGACAGGGCTCTGAGCAGCCTGGGACAGTGGGAGGTGTCCCTGCCCATGGGAACGAGGTGATATTTAATATCCCTTCTAACTAAGGCATTCTGTGAGGATAAGAGTGCAGAATTCTCTGTCCTGACAGCTCCTGAGTAGAGGCATTTCCCCCGGAATTACTGCACGCAGTATCAGTGCTCTTTAGATTCAGCTGAGAGGCTCCTCATCGCTTGAATCACTTGAATCAATTCTTCACATTTTCACAGCAGGCCCTGGGATTTTACTTGGAAAGTCCTGTGAACTTTTCCCTTGGAGCTGCTGTGTGGGTTTGGGATGCACAGATCTTTTGGGCTGTTTCACCTCAGTCACCTGACAGGACAGAGCTCTAAACCAAAATTACTGAAGGAGCCAAAACCTCCCAGGTTGTGATTTCAGGGTGAAATTTCACGGGAGACAAGTATCCACTTCAGTATGGGATAATGTGTTTTCAGTTAAGCAGGATCAGAGTTTATTCATCTTTCTTTACCTGTTCTTTTGACCAAAACTTAGTGTCTGATTGTTTCATGGGATTGTGTTTGTGCTTTTGCAGTCAGGAGAAATTCCACTCTGCCTCAGCCCCTTTGCAACAGCGCTAAGGAAAGTAGATGGAAAAGTTCATTTTCACCCAACAAAATAAGGAGAAAGCCTGCAGTGTTCCATAGATACAAGTTGTTTTAAATGCTTCTCTTTTCAAAAGTTAATTATGTGATTGCTGCATTACTTAAGAGCTGAGAAGAACATATCTGTAATGAGCAGAATCTGAGTAGATTTTTAATGCATCTCTTTCAGCTCTCCCCGTGGCTAGGAGTGCTTATTGAGATGTTCATTTACAATAGATTACTGGTACTTTTTTAAAGTACTTTCCCACTCTCCATAATTGATGTATTAGTATATCCCCTAAGCACATTTCCCTGCTCGTCTTTACTCCATTAAGATTAAGCAGAATGGTCATTAGATCATAAAGCAATAAAATATTCACTTTGCTACTTACTGCAAAAAAGCTGTCAAATATAAAGATTGACTTTGCCTTCAGGTACATTTTTAATGGTCCTTTAAATACAGCCCTGAACACACAGGAACAGATGAGGAGCTTTCTTCATCAGGGGAAAGTATATCTTAATTAGGTGCCAGGCCCAGAATTTTTTGCTCTGCCCATGCTCTTCTCTGTGTGAGATTTTTATCCATGGTTATATGAATTCATGACACAGTTGCAATGCAGGTTAAAATTAGGGAGGCAATTTAGTCTTTATTGCTTGCTATAGACTTTTTAATAGGTTTTAATTAAAATGTCAAAGATCATATTACACATATATATATATTTCTTGTTCAAATAGCAGTGGAGAATGTGAGTATTCAAAGATTTGAAATAACCTCACTTTCAGTGTGCAAGCATAAATTGGGTTTGCAAAGAGGTGTTCAATCATGACACAAACCCAAAATTTTGTGTTTAGAAGTTCAGGGTTGCAGAAGGGTGTGTGTTTCCTTCACTCACTGTAGCCCCTCATTGCTTTCCTCCAACACTCCCTTCTTCTAAGAGAGAAAAAGAGAATGTTACAAATGGTAAAAGCAATTTTCAAAGGGCACCAAGGGAGGCAGAGGATACTTCTATTTTTTGTAATTGAATGCTAAAAGGTTGTAAAATACAAATAAAAATAAATACAAAATGAATTTAATATTAATATATAAATATAAATATAATATTAATACAAAATAAAAAATACAAATAAAAATTGTGTAAAATACATCAAATACATGCAGCAGCACAACTCAAAGCTGTTCTTGTCAGTCAGGATCATATTTACTACCCACCAAGCTAGATGCAATGTGTAAAAGAAGTATGGTATTAATGACTGAGTAATTATTATCAGGAGAAATTGCAGCCAGATTTATTTTATTGATTATCTCCTGGTTAATATTGTCCTGGCTCCAAAGTCACAGTGTTTCCAGGCATTCAGAAAAGTGTCAATATTCACTGGTTTTGGTTGTTACTGAGTGTGAGGTTTCTCAGTCAATGCTGGTTCTGGGCCACTTTTTTGTCTACCCTGAGATTACTGAAGTAATTAACAATTTGATAACACTCAGAATAAGAATTAAAAGCTTTGGGATATTCTAGTTTATGTTTATTGTTGGTTTTTTTTTTTAATGATGGTGCTAATGTCTGTAATACTTGAGGTCTTCCAAGGGAAAAGAGCCTTTCCCCAGAAGTCTGGTGTGCTATAAAGGCATTCTGTGATTTTATTTTGTTGGAGATTGTCTTGGGAATGGTGATCATGAAATTTGATGCTTGGTTCATGGAGTAAGGAGGGGCTCCAGCAGAATGGCTGCCTTGGACTTGTGAAGGACAGGCCTTGTGTAGGAGACTGGATAAAAGAGTCCTTGTGGAGGCATTCCTGAAGGGCAAAGGAGCCCAGGAAGGCTGGACACTCTTCCAAGAAGGAAATCTCAAAAGGCACAAGAGCAGGCTGTGCTGAAAGATCAGCTGGTGGGGAACACCAGCCTGGCAGGACAGAGAACTTTGTCCAGAACTCAGGAAAAAAAGGAGAGCTTGAGACTTTTAGAAGAAGGGGCAGGCAGTTTGGGAGGACTGCAAGGAAGCTGTGAGGTTATGCAGGGCTTACTGACCTTTAAAACAACAATTTGCCATCAAAGCAACCACTTCCATCAGTGCTTCAGTTTTATCACTGAAGAAATGATCCCAGGTGTTCTGAGCTCTGTCCCCAGCCCTGCTGCCTCTCCCAGCCCGCGGTGACGGCGCTCTGCTCTCCTTGATCCCTGTTTTGACACGTCTCTCCAAGGTTTGGGCTGCCCTGTCACTGGCTGGAAACTCAGCCCCTCTGATGCTTGTGGCAAGTGTTATTCCTCCCTTTTATCAGCTTTTCCTTGGTGAAAGCACATCCCTCGCTCATTATGCAAAGCAGATAATTATCTGATTACTTGTGCTCCACTTGGTTTGATTGGATATGTGTCACTCTTGTCAGAGTGATCTTCAGAAGAGGCCAGTTTGCCCTGAAGATGCTCTTCTAGTGTCACCATCAGTCTCCTGGAGACTCTGCTGGCTTCCTTGTGTAGATCCCACTGTCTTTTTGTGGCTTTGGACAACTTTTATAGCATTTTATGGCTTTTTTATGGCACTGGACCACTGCATCCACCTGCCCTAAGCCCATCACTGTGCCCCCAGTCCCCTCCTATCAAAGGTTCTCACAGAACTGCAACAAGTGCCTTGATCCCCTCAGTGGAACTCCACTGGAGAGAAGGGCAGGAATTATATTCACAACAAATAATCAAGATGATTTGACCCTTTGGCACTTGGCTGTGAATGTTTTTGGCAGCCTGGTTCTCATGTTTTTTGTTGTGCAAACTAGAGGAAATCAGTCCTTTACCTGTTCAGTCCCTCCTTTACTTTTCATCTCCCCTCTCTTTCTAATCCTCCTCAATTTGCACTAAAAGCATTTCAGTAAAGATATGTGAACCTCTGAAATTGTATTCTGGGGTCCTCTCAAAGAGCACCCATGATTCAACCTCTCCTGGAGTGTGCCCCATTATTTGGCCAATTCTTTTGTACTTTACTGCAGAACTTCCCTGGGTTTGGAGGGTATATATCCTTTCCTTTAAACAGATACTCACATGAAGTGAAAGAATTCATTTGCAAGCCATTCATTCATCCATAATGTTGCATGAGAAAAAATTTCACCCTGTTTTCTTGTTTCTGTGCAAGGTATAATAAACTAGCTTGTAAGCCCCTCATCAGTTTTTATTTTTGTCTTTATGTCTCTATAACATCTGTTCCAGAAACAGCAGCTTTTTTGTTTCTATTCCAGTTTGTTTTGACAGTTGTATACCGAAAAAAGATACTGTCAAATTTACAAGAAAATGATATGAATTCCTATATACTTCTAATAGGTTTTGAGTGTCCAGAGGGCAACTAAAACCTCTAACTTTTCCCATGTGCTGGTGACTTTAAAAAGAAACAAAAATGGCAACACAAACACCACCCCCCTCAAAAAAAAATTACAGTTGAATGAATGGCTTTTCTTACCTCAGTGCCACAGGTCAGGTTGATAAAGCAGCACAAAAACCTTGTCATTTATATAAAACAATAGAGTTCTGTGATCCTGGAAAATTTTTTAGTACAGGAAGAGGTTGGGTCTTGTCCACCTAACACAAACTTCCACCTGAGAACAAAATCTGTGGAATATGGGGGACTGAGAGAAGCAATAAACTCTCAATATCTCAATGGTTACAGCTGAAGATCTTTTTGTTTTACAAACCCACTGCTGCTGCTGGCATGGAATAAACTGAATTCTGGTGGATATTTTGAGCTGGACAGCAGTCCTGGTGGCTGCCTCTTCTTTTCCTCTTAGATGAGCTCAGTGCTTTTCCATTTGACCTCATGGAGACCCCAGTTGTTTTAAGGGGTAAAGAAGAAAGGCCTTAAAATATAGAAAAATAAAGGGATATCCAGTTTGGGACTAGGCAGTAGTCTCAGACTTTACTGAGCCACTACTATGTATATATTTTTTGGAAATAAGAGATTTTTCATCCCCTTCTTCTCCTTGTGTTGGGAGAATAAATTAAATATATATATATTAAAAATTATATATATAATATAATATAATATAATATAATATAATATAATATAATATAATATAATATAATATAATATAATATAATAATACAATATAATACAATACAATACAATATAATATAATATAATACAATACAATATAATATAATATAATATAATATAATACAATATAATATAATATTATATTATATTATATTATATTATATTATAATATATATATAATATATATTATATCATATCATATTATATTATATAATATAATATTATATAATGTTATATAATATAATATAATATAATATAATACAATACAATATAATATAATATTATATTATATTATATTATATTATATTATATTTTACATATATTATACATATATATATTATATAAATAAATATTAAAATATATTCATTTAGTGCAAGTTGATTAAGAATATCAAAATGCAGAAGGAGGGGCTGTAATATATTTATTTTTTATACATTTTATTTAACTGATGACATAATTCCCAGATGGCATCTTTGAAAGAAGACTTCTTTTCCCACAGAGATATCCAGGAATATTTTCTATTCACACAAGGTTCATCTAAAGGTTTCAGAGCATGTTCAAACATTTAAGAAAATAAATTTCCCAATACTCAGGCAACTTGGCTATAGAGTTTTTATTGGTGTAGAGTGGTTAAGCACCCTGCATATGCTATAAATCAGAGACTAAAATGGAAATTAAATTTTGGACCAATTTAGGGACAAATAAATTGGTAAAGATTTTCCTGGTTGCTCTGCAGAAATAGTTCATTACCTCCATCAATAAGTATTTTTCACATTTGTGTCTCTCCATTGTGTGTTATCTCCAAGACTGAATTGTGAAAGAGGAGCATTGTGTGCCAGCTTTAAGTAAAAACTAAACCAAAGGATCTTTTCTCTGGCCACTGCCTTTGAGAAGGTTTTTTGACTGTACATGACTTTTGGGGTCTCTTGGGACCAAACTCCAATTATGAGGTGAAAGAGCAAGTTTAATTTGCAGGGGAAGATGCTGCTTAAGGGTTAGTGAGAATATTGGCTAGTCAAACAGGATGGGCAGTGTAGAATATATTTCCTTATTTATTTGTTGTATGAGGACAGTGTAACTTTTCTCTAAAATATCTTTTTTCTGTTTCTCTGTTTCTGCTGCATCTCTTCTGTATTTTTCTTTTTATTCTTGGATTTCTCAGCCTCCTTTGGACTGAATTCTTTTGGGATCCTCCCTCGTGGGGAGCTCTGCTTATCTCAGTTCTTGTGATTGGAAGAAAACTCCCGAGCTCGTTAGAATCTTGTTTCTGGTGTTTATTAACAGGTGATCACAAAACTTAACAGGTCTCTCCTGGCTGGTTACAAGGTTCATCTTTGCAATCTGGTACATTTCTTTCTTCTGATGGTACAAACAAGGCCTTGTGGCACACTTGGTGTCTGATGCACAAAATGGCCCTGAAATACGCAGTTCTTTTATCTTTATACCTATTTTTACCCAATTAACAGTAGACATGTAAATTATTTTTCTTAGTGACCCAATGACCCAACACCTGTGTGCTGCACTGTGACATTTTCTATCCAATCACTTATTACCACCCAAAAACCCCCAGGAGAAGAACATGAAGAAGAAAGAAGGACAAGAGACAACACCCTAAATCCTCCACCTTGTCTCTTGTTCTCTAAACTACTTTTTCACCCAGTGATTTAAAAAAACTTTCTAATCTACACACTTTTAGCTTTTTCTATCTAACTTTAACATTTGTTCTCATGTATCACCATGAAAACATGCTCATGAATTTCATGTTCTACGAAATTCAGTGTTTTTCTGGATCTCATAACTAAGTATCAGAAACAAGGGCACACACTCTTTATTCCAGACTCCAACAGACACAGAAAGTGGTCTTGGCTTTTGTCTGAGGCAGAAAACAGCCAGGATTCCTCAGTTCTGGCCATGCCACTGCTTCCCTCCCCTCTTGGGAGTCTGTCCTGTGACAGCTGTGACTTCCCTATAAAAATATATATATTATATATATTTTTATATATAATTTTTTCCTTGCTGTGCTGGCAGCCAAGGTTTGTGCTCCTGCAAAGCCTTCTAAAACATTGCAAAGTGCTTTCCATCTTCAGGCAAGGAAAGGTGTGTGGGTCCTCCTGATGCCTCATGCAGGAGTAAAGCAGAGCTGGATCATTCCAGTTTTCCCAAGGGAAAAGGTAAACCACTCCATCTCAGGAGAAAAAAGGAGATTCTGTAGGAATTAATTAAAACCCTATATAAAATTTTTTGCTCATCTGCCAAGGTGAATGAGGATATTTTGACCTGTCCTTTTTGTGACAGCTCACACTGGATGATGCTGCCTTCATTTCTCCCAGTTTGTGAGGCATGAGGAAATAAGATGGGTTCCAAGAAGAAGGATAATTCTATTTTCTTCACAGTGTGTGAGGGGAGAAAGGCTGTGGATGTGTGCATGAGATCATCACTTTAATAGCAGCCATTTATCTCTGAATGCTCTCTGGAGGTAAACACAATGATCACTTTTAATGTTAAAAGCATAATTCAGCCTGGTTATTTTCCTAATCCTGTTCTTATTGAGGTGGATTGGTTCACCTGATCTATTTAAATGTTGATGAATGCAGAGTATTTTTTTGAAGAATGTCTTTTATATTTGTTTCACCTTGATTAAGGACTCTAGAACAAATTGAAAACAAAAGGGAAAAAACCCAACAAACCAACAAAACCATATGACTCTCCATATTTTGAAGTAAAAACCTGTTTGGGCCAAGTTAAAATACACAGGAAAATAAAAAACAACAACAACAACAACATTCTTCTTTATTCTGCACTTGGGAGGTGCAAAGCTGGCAAAAAGTTATTTTAAAAATGACCAAAGAAAATGCTAAGTCCTCCTCAGGAATGACACAGATCACTGCACTCAGTTTGGATTCTAGAAATAATAGTAATATTAATAATAATAATAATAATAGAAATCATAACAATAGAAATAATTTATACCCACAGTAAAGTGGTTGCTAAGGAAAAGGTAAATTGAACTTTCCACATGGAAGCAAGGAAGGACTCGTACCTGTGGGAGGGTTTTATTAGAAGATGAAGTTAGTTTAGAGATAAAATCATTATAAAATGGAATTATCCTCAAGTCAAGAAAATAGTTTGCAAGGACTTAATCCAGTCTGATATAAGCCCTGATAATAAACTTTTTCTGCAGTTATGATGGCTGTTGGTGGAAGGGAACCACCAGCTTTTGAGTCCATTCCTTCATTTTATATTTGTGAGGGTTTAATACTCCAGCTTTTTTTTCCCATTTCAATGAGATTTTGTCATTTTTTCCCAGCAAAGCAGCAGCAAGAAGTACATCTTGTTTTTTTTTTATCTTTTCCAAGGAATCAAGCTGTTCCCTTCCTTTTCCTTTTTTCTGGGACTCTGCTCAGACCATAAAATGAGAACTGTGCTGTGTTGCAGTGAATTTTGTGTGTGTTGGTCTTTGGGTGTTGATTCACACGATTTCACCCACAGAATTAAACCAGGATCTTCTCAGTATTAAATTAAAGAGTTTCTCTCTTCAGATGTATTGATTAAAGAAATGACTGTTTCAAGGCACATTTGTCCCATAAAGAAGACACTTTCACAGTTTCTTGTCCTAAATTCAGGTAAAATTTCCAGGGTATCCATCAAAATATTCATTCACCTGTGGAAGTTTGGGTTTTCTCATACACTTTTCCCAAAATTTCACTGTAAATTTTGTAAAACAAGATGAAGTGTTTATCAGAAAACTTTCAGTGAATTTATCATATTATTTCCATAATTATTTATTCCCTAATGTCTTCCTTCTTAGTAAACAGCTCTAAAAGTTTAAGCTGTTAATTTTTTTTCCTCCAAAATAAGAATACTGTTTAAAAATAGAAACTCCCCCCAACCTTGTACATAATTGTCTATTTATCATAGGCTTTTCCTTTAAGTTTTCACATTTGCTTGACTTGAGTTACTGAGTTTAATAATGGTCAAGATGCAAGTATAGACACGTAAAAAAAAGGGATACTTAACATTGAGGAGAAATGTATTGATTTAATTAAATTCCTGTCGTATGCCCTAGGAAGGAATGTCAAATTAAAGCCAGTTATACTGGTGAGATATCTCAGATGTGACACAAATGAAGGATTTATTAATTCCTGGGTTCCTAATTGTTTTATTTGCATCACAGCACACCATAGCTCTTGGATATGGTTCTGCTCTTGCCCTCCTGTAATTTGGATTTGGGAACAGGAGAGAGAAACCCAAGCCTGTCTCATTTATTGCTTGGTTTCTTTTAACAGCCACACATCACCTGCAGGATTTATTTGATGGCCAATGCTTCTGCTTTTTCCTGAAGACTCAGTTTAAAATGCATTTTATTTTATTTTATTTTATTTTATTTTATTTTATTTTATTTTATTTTATATTTTATTTTATTTTATTTTACTTTACTTTATTTTGTTTTGTTTTGTTTTGTTTTGTTTTGTTTTATTTTATTTTGTTTTATTTTGTTTTATTTTATTTTATTTTATTTATTTTATTTTATTTTATTTTATTTTACTTTACTTTATTTTGTTTTGTTTTGTTTTGTTTTATTTTATTTTATTTTATTTATTTTATTTTATTTTATTTTATTTTATTTTATTTTATTTTATTTTATTTTATTTTATTTTATTTTATTTTATTTTGTTTTATTTTACTTTATTTTATTTTATTTTGTTTTATTTTGTTTTATTTTATTTTATTTTATTTTCTTTTATTTTATTTTATTTTATTTTTAATTTAATTTAATTTAATTTTATTTTATTTTTTATTTTATTTTTAATTTTATTTTATTTTACTTTACTTTATTTTGCTTTATTTTATTTATACATCTTGAGGTCCAGGACATGCTCTTATCCCCCGTGTGGATGTGAAGAATTGGGCACAGATAAAGTGGTTTGTTGAAAGGGTTTATGTGAAATCTTTGGTTCTTGTACTCATTCATCCTAAGTTATTCACAAGATCTCATGTTGGTAAAATAGATTGCTTTTTTCTGTGGTTTTTTTGTGTTTTTTGTTTGGTTTTTATATTTTTAATTTCCAGTTTTGCTGTTATATTGTACTTTATAAGGTTCTCAAAGGAGCACCTGAAAATGCACCACCACTGGTGTGTGATGGAGCACAAACAGAATCTGTGATCTCAAGCAAGCCCACACACTTCAAATTAAGAGCATAAATATTTTATTTGAAAAATTGACACTTCTGGTGTCAATTTTAGATTTAGGAAGAAAATCAGGTTCTGATTTTCTTCCTAAATCTATTTCTTTGCTAAAACGATTTTTTTTTATTGTGATGGAAGTAGAAAAATCTAATTCATGCATTGAAATGACCAACAGAAAAAATATGAATGAAAAATGCCCCACCCACCCAATACAACCAGCATTGGGAATCCAAAGATTTAATGTGGGATAGAAGAGGAGCCAAAACATTTTGGCTTCTAGAACAAAATTTATGTTGAGGAAGATGAAATCCCTGTGAGAGATGATGGAAGACAGGTAAGGACAAGCCTGGTTCTGCTAAAGCTGTGAGATTTGTGTCACATTAAAGAGAATTCTGCTGGCAAACAGAGGATTTCCCAGCTTTGTAGAGGGAACTCACTTGGAATGTTGATAGGCAGGATCCCCCCAAGGAAATATCCGGAATCAGAGTCATTTATCAGCCTCTGCCTGCAGTGCTGGTGCTCCAAAATCAACATTTCTCTCTTACCTTGTGTTGGAGTCTGGGATACAGAGTGTGTGCCCTTGTTTCTGATACTTAGTTATGAGATCCAGAAAAACACTGAATTTCATATAATATGAAATTCATGAGCATGTTTTCATGGTGATACATGAGAACAGATGTTAAAGTTAGATAGGAAAAGTGTAAGTGTGTAGATTAGAAAGTTTCTTAAATCACTGGGTGAAAAAGTAGTTTAGAGAACAGGAGATAAGATGGAGGATTTAGGGTGTTGTCTCTTGTCCTTCTTTCTTCTTCATGTTCTTCTCCTGGAGGTTTTTGGGTGGTAATAAGTGATTGGATAGAAAATGTCACAGTGCAGCACACAGGTGTTGGGTCATTGGGTCACTAAGAAAAATAATTTACATATCTACTGTTAATTGGGTAAAAATAGGTATAAAGATAAAAGAACTGCACATTTCAGGGCCATTTTGTGCATCAGACACCAAGTGAGCCACAAGGCCTTGTTTGTACCATCAGAAGAAAGAAATGTACCAGATTGCAAAGATGAACCTTGTAACCAGCCAGGAGAGACCTGTTAAGTTTTGTGATCACCTGTTAATAAACACCAGAAACAAGATTCTAACGAGCTCGGGAGTTTTCTTCCAATCACAAGAACTGAGATAAGCAGAGCTCCCCACGAGGGAGGATCCCAAAAGAATTCAGTCCAAAGGAGGCTGAGAAATCCAAGAATAAAAAGAAAAATACAGAAGAGATGCAGCAGAAACAGAGAAACAGAAAAAAGATATTTTAGAGAAAAGTTACACCTTGGAAGTCATTCTTCCCTTCTTTATCTCATGAGCACATTCTTTCCTAACAACAGTGGGAAACCCAGGAGAAAACAGAATGAAAAGAGTCTTGGTTAGCTCAGTCAAGCAATTTTGGTTTTGTTTTGGGTTTGTTTTTCTTCTTTTTCCTTCTTTTCTTTTTCCTTTCTTCTCTTTGTTTTTTAAACCTTTAGAAGAGAAACAACTTGTCCCATTCCAGACACAACTTTAGGTTAAGAACTCTGCAAACATCAACAGATTTTGGTTTGAATTTCCCATGAGAGCATTTCAGACCTGATAGCCCTGTCAATTTGAAGAAAACAAAATATATTAATTTATATATATATAAATATATTTATATATAAATTTAAATTTATTTATTATATATAAATTCATATTTACTTATTTATATATAAATTTATATTTATTTATTTACATATAAATTTATATTTATTTATTTATATATAAATTTATATTTATTTATTTATATACAAATTTTTATTTATTTATTTATATATAAATTTATATATATATAAATATTTAAATAAAATTTTAAAAGAGCTATATGAATTGGAATAATTTTTTTTTTTTTAAATTTCTTGGGTTGTGAGAATCTTGTTGTGTTTAGCTACAGCTGTGGCAACAAGAAAATTTAATATGTTTTCTTCCTTCTTTTCTTTTTCCTTTCTTTTCTTTGTTTTATGTCCTTTAGAAAAGAAACAACTTGTACCGTGCCAGACACAATTTTAGGTTTGATTAATAATGTAATTAATTTTGTTTGTTTGTTTGTTTAATAATGTAATTTAGGGATCCCACAGCTTTATTCCTTCATTATCTTCAGCCATTGTAGGTTTTTCTGGTTTTATCTGATCATGTAAAACAGAAAAAATGTTAATGGTTTGGAATAGAACTCTGCAAACATCAATAGATTTTGGTTTGAATCTCCCATGAGAGCATTTCAGACCTGATAGCCCTGTCAATTTGAAGAAAACAAAATATATTAATTTTTATATATATATGTATTTATTTATAGATATATTTATATTTATCTATTTATATATAAATTTATATTTATTTATTTAGATACAAATTTATATTTATTTATATACAAATTTATATTTATTTATTTATATATAAATTTATATATATAAAATATTTAAATGCAGTTTTAAAAGAGCTATATGAATTGGAATAATTTTTTATTTTTTTTTTTTTTAAATTTCTTGGGTTGTGAGAATCTTGTTTTGCTTAGCTACAGCTGTGGCAACAAGAAAATTTAATATATTTTCTTCCTCAAGCCATCAAGTTCTTTTTTCCCTTCTGTGTTGACCTCGTAGCTGTGCCACTCTTGCCACCCCCAGTCAAAGAGGTGAGGCCAAGGCTGAGCCCTGAATTTTTTTGGGATGCAAGGAAAATATGGGAAAAATTCTGTAGCTCCACCTTTGGTTTTCTGCTGCTCACAGGGCGAGCAGGACCTGAGCGTGTGGAGCTGCAGCCACAACACATCAGCCTGTTCTGTGTCCTCTCACATCACACACACAAAAGGGCTTTGCTTTTCCATGGAAAAAATTATCCCTGCATCTATGCCTCCCTTCTAGCTCTCATTCTGACCCCCAGAATTTTTAGCTCCCTGTGAAATTCGACTTTTGTTTAAATGTTAATCACTTTGGAGTGGCTTCGTGCCGCTTTCCAATGCAAAATTGTGTCAATAAAGTGGAAATAAATGTAATATTTTTTCTATTAATAAAACAATATTAATAAAATAAATATTAATAAAATGAAATAAATTTAAAAATAAAATATTATATATAATAGAATATAAATATAAAATATAAAAAATAAAAATATAAAATATAAATATATATAATATATATCTAATATATCTAATATATAATAAATATCTAATTATAATATAATTGGATAATAAATATAATAATATATATCTAATATATATAATAAATGTATAATAAATATATTATAAATATAATATATAATATATAATATATAATATATAATATATAATATATAATATATAATATATAATATATAATATATATTATATAATATATAATATATAATAGATGATAATAGATAATAGATAATAGATAATAGATAATAGATAATATAAAATAGATAATATGTAATATGTAATATAATATAATATATAATAGATAATAGATAATAGATAATAGATAATGTATAATAAATATATTACAAATATATTATAATTAAATATATATATTTATATATATAAATATATATATAATATATATAAAATTAAATAAAATTAATAAAATAAAATATTAATAGAATTTAATAAAGCAGGATTTATTCTATAGATTGAGGATTGTCTGTGACCTCCTCATTAAGTTGTTTGCTGACAAGGCAGACTAACAGCAGTGGGACATTAATACCACTGGGTGAGGAATTACTTCATTTTAAAAGACTTCAGCAAATTTTCCTGCCTTTATCCATCCCCATTCTGTCTGGCTGCTAGAACCTGTCTGTACCTCAAATACCTCATCTTCCTCCTTGACAGGGAATTTCTAAACACACAGAAATCTGTGGACCTAATTGCTGCTGAATATTTGTTTTTTTCTAAACATGTTTCCCAGGAAACAGCCTGAACCATAAAAATGCTGAACCATAAAAGTGACTGTGAAGTTCAGGTATTTATGCCATCTATGCCTTCACTCCTTTCTTTAGATTTTTGCTATACCCACCTTATTTTTGCAACAATTGGCATTTTGAATGTAAAACTAGTGAGCAGTTAGGCTGAAGTTTAATCACCTGAGTCAGCTCTGGCTTTATCTCAGAGCAGAGCGTGCCTTGATGCTTCAATCTGCATGAAATTGCTTTGCATTATTCACCTGAAACACAACTTTTTTTTTTCCCTAAAATAGTTAAATAAACAGAATTGGGAAGTCCTGCAGTGTTTTGGGTGTGTCAGGACAGAGTGTGGATGAATTTGAAAGGCCCAACAGTGATTTTCCCAATGGGATCTCTTGGTGCACATCAGCCTCTGCACCCATCTCGTGTTGGGAGGGTGGGAAATGCACTTAATGCAATCATTTGCCAGAGAATATTGCAAAATTGGCTGAGAGTGAGCAACTTTCAGGCAGTGATGTGCTCATCATGTCACACACTCTGTATTAACAGAGGATGGTAATTTTAGCTACGTTGAAACAGTCTAAGGCCAACCTTAATATTTATGAATTTTGTCAAAAAAGCGAAGAAAGCCTCAATTACAAGAAAAACGTAGCAGAGGATAATAAACCTTTGAGTTAGACACAGCTCTTCCTGATTTAACAAAATCCACTCAGGGAGTTGGAAGAAAAAAGTAGCTGCAAGAATGTGCTAGGTGATAATACTTGAAATTCATATATTATATATTGAGCAGGGGCATGGCCAGGGTTACTCAGGGCAATGCCTGCTGCCTTTTATTTTCCTCAAAAGCTGCTTCTTTTATTTCAAAAAGAGTTCTCAGGTGCTTTACACAATTAATTTTTTTCTGTTTTTTTGGCTAGAATTAGTATTATTGTCTTTTTTTGTATGACTGATTCTTCACTTCAGCAAATCACAGCACAGCTGTTAACACTGGCTGTGAGGTGAAATGTGAGGGCTCAGCATTGAGTGCCTTTTCTTAAAATATAAATGTTAAAATAATAAACAAAGAAACAAATAAATAAAATTTAATATATATATATACATAAATTTATTTATTTTTATGTATAATGAAGCTGCTTTCTCTTCAGAAATATTTACACTTTTCGATTTCTTAACTTAAAATATTTCTTCAGAGTAATTCACAGGGAAGCCTTTTATTTTCTTCAAAAGCTGCTTCTTTTATTTCAAAAATAATTCTCAGGTGCTTTACAAAATCAGGTTTTTTCTGTTTTTCTGGCTAGAATTAGTGTTATTGTCCTTTTTTTGTATGACTGATTCTTCACTTCAGCAAATCACAGCACAGCTGTTAACACTGGCTGTGAGGTGAAATGTGAGGGCTCAGCATGGAGTGCCTTTTTTTAAAATATAAATGTTAAAATAATACAAAAATAAACAAACAAACAAACAAATAAACAAAAATTATATATACATATTTATTTATTTTATTTATATATATATTTATATAAATATGTATATATTTATTTTTATGCATAATGAAGCTGCTTTTTCTTCAGAAATATTTACACTTTTCCATCTCTTAACTTAAAATATTCAGAGTAATTCACAGGGGAACAATGTGAAATCTTTGGTCACAGAACTTCACTGTGCCATGTAATTTAGGGATCCCACAGCTTTATTCCTTTATTGTCTATTGTAGGTTTTTCTGGTTTTATCTGATCATGTAAAATGGAAAAAAAATGTTAATGGTTTGGAATAGAACTGCTTGGAATAAATAGAATTTTATTTATTGAATGCCTTAACTCTGTTTTCATAATTTAACTATCTTCCAAAGCTATTTATTGCTTTGTATATTCCACAACAAATTAATGTTGTCCCTTAATCATATAGTTCTAATATAGTTTTAATGAGAAAACAAAAGGAAGAAACCAAACATTCAGCATCATGAAAATAGTTTCAAAATCAATTTGTAAGATGAGGGGAAAATGTGGTTTAACAGAACTAGAAATTTCCACTTTCTGAGTGTTCATTTTTTTGATTACACATTTATATTTGCAGTTATTGCGTTACAAATAAAAGGAAGTGGATTTTTCTTTAAAAAAAAAAATGAAAGAAAATTTTAGAAGTCACCCAACTTTTGAGATTTTGAGCAAGACCTTGAAAGCTGTAATAGCTGCAAGATTTTCAACTGGGTATCACCTCCTATCTGTCCACGTTTTGCAGCCTTTAAACAAGTCTATAAACCCAAGACTGATCCCTGCGTTCTTCACAAGGTATTTTAGGGTAAAATATGACCAGGAATCAGCTTGGCCTCTTGCTGGCTCCAATATTTAATATATATATTTATGTATATATCCATCTTCAGTGCACTGTGGTCCCTTCCTTAAGCTGTTGGATTTTAAATTCCCCACGGCACGTGCTGGGTTCTGCACCTCTCAATTACAGAGACCATGGGAGCACAAACTCAGCTTCTCAGAGGACCTGGAGGCTTCTTTTGCTCTGTCACAAGCACTCATTCCTCTTCAGCAGGGCTCTTGAACCATCACACTGTGGTTAAAATATCTGAAAAGCCTGGATGTTCATTTTTAGATTGGTTTCCTAAGAAACTGCGCTTTACGTGACTGTGCTGCTCATCTCTCAGCTGCAAATCCAAAAACTACTGAGCAAAGGGGAGAAAGTGAAAACAAATTTGTGTTAGATGGAGATAAATCAGGGAAGATTGTCAGGAGGTTAGAGGGAAAGATGCAGATGAAATACCTTCCTCTGAGAGAAGGGCACCACGCAGAGGGATGCTCCTTTTTTAGGCTCTCCACTTGGTGAGGCAAACTTCGAGCTTGCCTTCTTGCTGGAGTCATGTTCAGCCACTTATTATGCTAATATTTCCTATCAGAACAATATAAAACACTTTCCTGAAGTGCCACTGAAGGATTCCTGCTTTTTCCCCCCTCGTATTTCGAAGTGGAGCTTGAGCCATTAGAACATCTTCCACTGCTCTCGATTTTCTGTATAAATAAAGGCGGGATCTCACGCTGAACTTTGCTGAAATGCAGAAGCAGCTGCTGCCCTTGCAGTCTGCCAGCTCAGGATGAATCCCCATCATGGAATGGGTTTGGAAAGAGGGACTGAGGTAAAATAAACCCATCTCCCAGCCAAACCAAAGGGGCCTCAGACTTTTATTTGGGTAATGAAACTCGAATCTTTGAAAAAGGAAAATGCGTCAGCTTTTGCTGGTTTCTGTCTTTCTGTTGAAGGATGGGCCTGGTACAGATGATGATCCTCTCATGAAATGGGTATTGGGTTCATGTCAGAGATCCACTGACATATGGATTCCTCAATTGCCTGAAAACCAGTTTAAAAAAGGAGTTGGTTTATTAAAGCCAGTGACTTTTGGTTTATTAAGCCGGTGACTTTTGGTTTATTAAGCCAGTGACTTTTGGTTTATTAAGCCAGTGACTGCCTGGCTTCATTAATTTTCCATGCATCACCAGCAAAACTTTTCCCAATTTCCTGAAGAATTATGGGTCTCCAAAAATGCAGAATGGCAGAATTATGGACCCCAAATGTTAATGTCATAGCTCAGCTTTTATTACCTTGTGCTTCAGGCAACAACTTTGAGTTTCTTTGGGCAGCACTTTCAGGTCATCTTATAATTCCCAGATTCATCAGTAATATTTCTCAATATTTAAGTCTCCCCAGTGACTGGATTGTGGCTGTCCTATAGATGGTTGAGTTTGGGGATCAAAGTTTCAGTGCAAAAATATAACTCTGGTGAGTTACTGATTTAAACCAGTCCAGGATTTGCTTTGGTGGTTTAGTCTAAAATGTTGCTGGTCATTAGAATAAGCCTGTTAATTTCTTTACTGAAATCTCATTTTCTCAGCTTTTTTAATTTTCCTTTCTTGGTCATTAATGTGGAACCTTGGGTTTGCTGCTGCTTTCCATTCTGCACGCTGGGCGTGCCTAAAATTGTGTCACTTCTGGTGTTGGGTCTGCCCCTCGTCATTTTTAATGAAATAAACAAATATCTTGTCCCGCCATCCTTATGGCCAATATTTAAATCAGAGATTCCCAAAAAAGGGATGTCAAATATTTTATTTTCCTAGCATCATCACGTTGTACAAGCTTTAAAATTTTGGTTTTAAGTGATCATTTCTTAACCTAATCATGCCCTAGAGAGCCCATGACGCTTTCAAACACCAGGTTTTCCTGTGCACCATTTAATACTCATGAGGTCTCTACCAATCCTATTTATTTTCCTTTAAAAAATTATTTAAAATTTTTAAAACAATTTCAATTTAAATTATAAATTAAAAAATTTATTCTCCTTTAAAAAATATTTCTTCCTTCACTCTTTTACGTGCTCCAGTATCCACAGGAATAGCAACTATCTTGTTCCTGGTTTTATCTATTGTATTTTATATTAATTGCCCCATTTTGTTCTAGAAACACAGTGAAACTTCATTTCTTTATGAAATAATTGACAAAAGCTCTATTGCTGTCTTCATAATTCTCCTTTTGGAGTACATATATATATAAATACACACACACACATACATATATATAAATATATATACACATATATAAATATATGACAATCATATGATTAATTTAATCTAAGACCATATTTACAGGCTGTGCTGTCTACCAGAATAAAGGTGTTTTTTTTCTCTGAGTGTTTTACTAAAGGTGGGATTCATCCTGATTCTCTAGAAAAGACAGCAGAGACTTTATCAAACAGGATTATTGACTACCTGTAAATGCAGCTTTTATGCACATTTATGCCTTTCCAAAACACTTATTTAGCATTGGCACTCTTTATATTCTAGAAAAAACATTTATTTTTGTTATTTGAAGGCCTGTTAAGATTAACCCAAGTGCCAAAAATTACTTTTTTTTTTTTTTATTAGGGTGCTGGGGATTGCCAGACTGATTCTCAATGCATTGAGAATTCACATTTTTTACTCAGTTTTCTTGCAAAACCACTTATGGAAATAAATATTCACAGCCTGCATTGCTTTCTCAGTTCCTTCCAAGCAGGTCTGAGCAGGAAATCCAAAGAGACAAGGATAATCTGGAGGTAGGGAAGAGAACAGGAAGGAGCAGTGCTAAGAAACCCAAGTTTGCTTTCTCTAATTAAGTTGTGGTCAAAAAATTAAATACCCTGGTTTTGTTTCCCTCCTGCAAGGGAAGAAATCATTGCAGATTAATTACTTGAAGACCTTAATGCAGTCATAAATGATATTATTGCAGCCATACATGGCAAGAAATGATCAAACTGGTGTAAAAGTTGCAATGTGATTAATTTGATGTAGTAGGAATCCTTTCTTTTTAATTTTGCCCTTTTTTTATTGTTTTGTTTTGTTTTTTTAATGTAGCCTGAAATTTTGCCATATGTATCTTGTTTTCTTACTTTAACTACAATCATTTAGGTTGGAAAAAACTTTAAGGTTGAGTCCAACCCTGTGGTTCCTTATTTCTTCATTTGTCATTAATCAATCTGGTCGATTAAATAATTGTGAAATAAATAGTCAAAACTCTTTTAAGGCTTAACCAAATTATATTTCTAAGAGTGTCAGTAAGTAGAAATCACTAAATTAATAAAATTTAAAGCTTTAATTGCAATAAACTGGAAGAAAAAACTGCTGATAATTCTGGTTTTGGGGTGCTTGTTACATGCTGAGGAATCCACTGTTAATTAAAAATCTGGGTAAAATATCCTTAATTAAATATTAGGAAAACAATGCAGTTGGATGCTTCTGGTAGATGAGGCTTACTGGTAAAATGATTAATATATTAAGATATATTTAGGAAAAACTTGAAGATGCCAACTTATGCTGTAAAGATGGAGGTTTATTATCTTAGTCCTAGTGAGGCTTTATTTTTTATTATTTTTTATTATTTATCTTTTATTTTGCTGAAGCAAAGGAACACATTCTCATTATTCTCCAAATTTGATGCAATATTTTTAAACATCATGAAGAAAATAAAACAAGGAAAATCTGTTGGAAGTAAGAGAGAGGAAAATCTGGCAGGTGTAGATCTGACAGTTCAGGCCATTTCATCTTGTCACACAATTGCAATGTTTAAATTAATAAAAGCCCATCAAAACTAATTTACACATTTATTATAACGCATCAGAGACAACGCTCCTAAGGACAGAACTTTCATTGTTATGGGATTTTTTCAAGCAATTACTTGTCTTTTAATTTTAATTTTAATTTTTATTTTATTTTTTATTTTTATTTTTATTTTATTTTTATTTTTGTTTTTGTTTTTGTTTTTGTTTTTGTTTTTGTTTTTGTTTTATTTTTATTTTTATTTTTATTTTTATTTTTATTTTTATTTTTATTTTTATTTTTATTTTTATTTTTATTTTTATTTTTATTTTTATTTTTATTTTTATTTTTATTTTTATTTTTATTTTTATTTTTATTTTTATTTTTATTTTTATTTGTTTAATTTTAATTTTAATTTTATTTTAATTTTTTATTTTAATAGGTACAGTTTCCTGTTTTTAAAATTAAAAACCAGCCAGCCGAGTGAGCAAAGGCTCTGTTTGTAACTAGGTGAAAAATCCATTTTCAGACCATAGCCAGGAGAGTGTTCTGCATTGTCAACAGCTTCCTTTCAGTGAATGATAGCCCTAATCCTTGAGGTAAAGAAGATTTCTCCTTAGCCTGAGTGCAGGAAGCTTATTTGGAGAGCTTTATCCCATCAGAGCTATCTGGACTGAGCTGTTTTTCCCCTGTATCCTATTGTAGTCTATGAACACCAAGGAAGTTTCTCCGAATTTCTGTGAAGAAAAGTGGCAGCAGTGGCATAAAGCAGCTCAAATGTGCCTAAAGATTTTGGCAGAACAAAGAAATATTAAACCCTGCATGATAATGAATATTTGGCATCCCTGCCTGGCAGTTTAGGGGGGCTGGAGCCTGATGGACAACTCAGGGAGATTCCCATTCCTTTGCTCTGTTCTCAGCTCTGCCTCCCAAAATCTCAGCAACTCATTTGAATTCCTATTGATTTAATCCTGCTGTCTGCAGCTCAGCCAGGAGATTTTGCCAGTGCTCCCTCTGGGGAGGGGATCCTAGGGGAGGAGGATTACTTCAGAAGGAACAAAAGAGGACAAACGGGAGCCCAGTGGCACAAAACAGCGACTGCCTGGGTAGATGTGACCCCCTGGCTCCACCTGCCAGGGCAGGGGAAACTCAGCAGAGTCAATTGGCAGAGCTAATTCAGCATTTTCAAACAGAAAGGGCTGCTCCACAAGGACTCTGAGCAGAGGTGTGGGTGCTGGGTCATCCTGCCCCATCACACAGTCTACAGCTGCAGTCCCCACCCCAGCACTTCCCCAAAAAGGAACTTGCCCTGGTGGTTGGTCTCTAAAACCAGCTCTGATAGGGACTACCCAAATTTCCTGCTCCCTGCTCAGCATCAAAAAGTTACTTGTGACCTTTTTTTTTTTATTATTATTTTTAGGATATTTTAGGAGAACTCTGCACGTGGCATGCAGCAGCTCTCATCAGGAATGGAGGGGCATGAGGATGATGGAGGTTCTGGGGTTTCATAACCTAGAGGAGTTAAAAACCTTTTACAGTCAAATATTCCACCTTGAGATCCTGTGGAGGGTGCCCACAGGGGACATTGCCTATTGCTGCCTGTGTTCCTCTGCTCGTCTTTAACCAGAAAAAATAGAAATACAAAGCAAAATCTTGTTTTATCCTCGTGTGAGGAAAAAAATCTTGCAGTTTTATTCCATCAAAATGAATTTTTGCTCAAACCCAAACCTTGAGCTTTCACAGGCAACACGATAAATTATGAAAATCTGGTATTTCTGGGGGGCAGGTTCTTTGAGGTGTGCTTGTTTCAGAAGAGGTACCCTGTGCCAGGTCCCAGATGGCACTGAGAGATTTCCTTGAGGTGACCACAGAGCTCTCACAGGGACTCTCTGGACTTTATTCTGAGTGTGGTTTGTGTGTGGATCTGCCCTCCTGAGTTAGCTGGGGATAACCAAACAATGCTTCCACCTTCACATGAGCTCTGAAAACACCTTCTTTATCATTCTTTTTAAACAGGGCAATCTGCACAGAGCAGCCCTGCACAAACCATGCAAAACATTCAAACCAAGCAGCTTCATAAGGGAACAAAGATTCCTGACGGTATCTAATCCACTAGACATAATTATAGAGTACAAACACCCAGATGTGAAACCCTTCAAAGGGGCTGCATGCTGCTGCTGTGCCCAAACCCATCTTGTCTGCACTCCCACGTGGGTTCCAGCTCCAGCTGCAGGAGCAGAGTGTTTTACAGCCACAGAGGTTAATGCAGATTTTCTTGATGACTCCTCATGTTCTGTCACATTTTCTCATGCTGCTCCCAAGAAGACAATGCATCTTCATTCCTGTCACAGGGCAGGTGCCAGCTGAATGGGAATAGAGCTTGTGCTTACCTGTTGATACCTCGCTGGGAATAGAGCATTTGTGAAATTCCTCTTGGCTGTCAGACGAGGGGAGGCATTCTCCTCCTCTCCTCTCAATTCACTTTTCAATCTCGGTAGCTTATTGGAATGACAGGGTATCAAAACGTCTGGAAAGCTAAAACCATCCATCAAGCACCTGTGTATTGCAGAGGTCTGACAGTACCAACAGAATAGATGGGTCTTATATAATCTCTGTCTCCTGAAAAGAATAAAAGGAAAATTTTATAGGCTTGACCTGTGATCTCAGGGAAATAGTCTGAGTTTTGTCTGGGTGGCTTGGCAGAACTGGGTGCACTGAACACTGTTCTGCTTGGTACTTAATAAGCAGGAGTGCCCCATGTAGAGGAGTAGCTGTGAACATTCAGTTAAACAAGAAGGAAATCTTCAGAGCAGCTCCCATTTCTTAGAGCTGGATTTCATTCCAGCTGATGCTGATCTTGTTTCAGGAATTTGAGTTTCATTACCTTAAAAACGCCTCTGAGGCGCTGATAAGCTGGGCATCCAAAAGAACCCAGATAACTTCCATCACCTCTGAGCTTTCACTGGGACTCAGGAGAGCTCCCCTTGTGTCCCATTTTCTAACTGAAGTGAATAATTTGCTGCTTCTTTACCTCCATCCACCAGCTCCAAACCTCCAGCCAACACGATATATACGTGTGCAGCCCACTGAATTCCTGGGGTGCTGCCCAGAAACCCCCTTGGAGAAGGTTGGAAAAATGGATCCCAGCATCCATGGACTCAAAGGAACTTCTTGTCTCTGCTGCCTGCCTCTTTTCTACCACTTTCCTGCAGTGAGTGCAGTGGCAGGTGGAATTCTGAGCTTGCACTCTGGGGATAGAGATGGGGTTTTTAGGAGGACCAAGGTGTTCAAGCAGATTTTTATCTCACACAGCTCAGCTTCTCCTGCTGGGGGAGCGACCAGCTCGCTGTGAAAATCATTCCAATATTGATTCAGTGTCAGGGTAGCTGGGAATTCAGAGCTGCAAGTGGTAAAGAACAGCTCACCCCAAATAAAAACATCCTAGGAGAAAGAAGGGAGTGCTGAAAATGTGTAAAAGATCTGTGTGCACGTGGAAATTTGCAGGAGTAACACACTTGTCTATCAAAGATCCAAAGAAACATTTGTGGCTGTGAGCAAAGAACTTTGGGGACCTGCTGAATTATGCATTCTCTGGTTAAATTGCTTCCTAGTGCTAGAGTTTGGCTCACAGAAGATGCAAATATGCAGCATCTATGTAAACTTTGCCATGGAGGAAGAATGATATAAATGTGCAGGACATGCTGGAAATCAATATTTCCTCGTGCAGTGTAAAAATTAAACTGAGCCAGTTAATCAAAATAGATTTTTCTACTTACAGCTAAGAGTGCTTGTTGCTAAGTTTGTTGTAGAGCCATATTTAAGAAGTTAGATCATGAGTAAGTTGAGGGAAATTATGCTATAAAGAGTTTACTGTGCAGAGCAGAAATCTCAAAGAGATGGAAAAAGCTATTAGTAAAAAATGTTTCTTAATTGCTTCACCACAGAGCATAAAAGCATTATTTTCAAAAGAAGAAGCCTGGGAGAATTTTTCTGTCTGATCTTTTGCCCTGGAGATGTTTTGTGCAGCCTGGCTCTGTTTCTTATCTGATTGCTGTTCACCACCAGCCCTGGGGGTCCAGCACCAGTTCTGGGAAGATGCTCTCAGCAGCTCTGTTTTCCTCAAGTTATGTTTTTCCCTACCAGCATCGCTGCTGAAATAATATTTGGAAAGTCAGGAACAAATTAAGGGTGTGTAGTAAAATCAAAAGTAACAATTTCTCCTCCCAGACAATTAAAACATCATAAATAATCATGTAAGGATTTATTTAGGCTGGAAAACACTGGCACCTCATCATAATCTGTTTGTTTGTTCCAGTTGCCACAAGCATTCAGGGACTGGTATTAATTAAAGCACTTCTAAATGGGATATTTCTACTGAGTTCAGTACTAATAGGCTTATTTTTCTGCATTGCTGTTCCATTCATCTAATATTTGCCTCGCCTTTTGCAAGTTAATTTCATGTATATAACTCCCTTATTAAATATAACTCCTTCAGTGATTTGCAGAGCAGTATAAACAATTTATGCTCATTGTGTGTGTTTGCTGCCTTAAAGCGTGGCACATAAACCTGTTAGGAAAATGGGAGTATCAGTTTTTGGTGATATATAAATTATAAATTATATATAATATATATATATTATATATATATATATATATATTATATATTATATATATTATTATATATATTATTATATATTATAATACATCAAGTTACAGAGGGGTTTCTTGAGATCTCAGAATTCACTTTGCAACGTTGTTTATATCTATTACAAAAATAGAAAGGAAAAAAAAAAGGAAAGAGAAGTTTTCTTCAGAAGGTGCCATTATTGATAAACACAGGTTTCTTTGTCCCACCAAATTCATAAATGATCTGGGCTTGAGGTTTCCCTGGGTTCTCAGTTAAACTGGGCTGTTTCCTAATGCTAAACAAATGCTGTTCTTGACTGCTTCATGCCTCTGAAAGGACAATGAGAAATGAGGAAGGGAATGGGAGAGGCTGTAAATGCTTTATTTTGCAGAGCCACATGCTGATTTACTAATATTTTAAATAGCTGCTCCCCTAACCAGCAATTGTTTTCAAGTACTTCTGATCCTCATTGTGCACTCAGAGTTATTTAATCTTTGTTTTCACTTTGCAGAGGGGAGGTTGGAGGGAGGTTCTGCTTGTAGAGCCTGGAGCTATCTCAATAAATGAATTTAACAGCGCCAATATAAAACCAGCTTGTTGCAAGCAGGCAGAACTCTCAGAGCCAGGGATGGATTTCTGTGGTTTCTAAACCAGCAAAGTCTGTTCCAGCAAACAGGGAAGGCAGATTGCAGCTGCTGCAGGATTTTCTTACAGCACAGGAGGAACTTCTCTGTCCCTAGGAACACACAGGAGAAGCAAAAAGCCTTTCATTTGCTCAGGGTTTATGGCTTCATAATTCGAGGACACACTGTGATTTACTACTTTGTTACTTCATAGCACACTAACTTGTGTTTCTACAATATTGGTGAACTCCAAGCTCTTCAGTTGTGGTGGAGGAGCTGAACTGACCTGTACTGTGGAGAATCAAAACCATAGTTTTGATCATCATTTAGTGAGCATCATTTTTTCCCCAGTATTGGAAAGATTTAAAGAAGCAGGAGAAGATTGGTAATAACATTTTATATCTTTTCAATTCAGAAGTATCATCCTTTGTATCAGGCATTTCCTACATCTGTATGTTTAGAATTAGAGAGCATAAGCTCTGATCTTACAAAACAAAGAGTTTTTTAACACTTAATATTATTCAGTGATAAGTCTCTGTCCCTTCCATCTCTAAGGAAATAATACAGAATTTCATTATGTTCATGACTTGACAAAGATCTACTTGTGGATCAATATTTCAGGATCAGGATCTCCAGTCTGATCTCTTGTCTGGCAGACTTTCTGATTCACATCTTAACATTTGGAGTTCAGGGAGGAAACATCCACCTCTAATGAGCAAACTAATGGTGATTTAGAAAGGTTTTGAAAGGATTTTGAAGTGAAAAAAAGAACCTGTGGCAGACAAGAGTCTGAGTTAAAGGAATACTAAATCTTTAAGTATTTTACAACAAGATTTAAAGGAAAAAGTGTATTTTGGTTTTTTTTTTCCCAATGGTTTATGATTATGACTATCATTTTGGAGCCAAATCTATAGAGACACTATGAAAAAATGTTGTCAGGATGTTGTCTTTACCTTTCAAAAATGAAATACCTGGTAACAAAACTGGATGAAAAGCTGGGTGGGTCATATAGCAGGCACATGCCTTTTATTAGCAAATAAATACAGATCTAGCTAGAAAGATGCACTCCCATGGTGTCCTAAACTTCTAATTTTGAAAAAAAGACCAAAATATCGCTTGAGGCTTATTCAGACTGTTGGTATCATGACTTCATGTCATCATGTGCAGCAGTAGTAGCCTTTATTTATTAAAAATTGTGTTAATATGTGAGATGAAGTAAAGTATTTCTCATTTTTCAAGTAACACTGAAGTGTTCACAGCAAGGAGAAGTAATAAAAAGTAATTTATTGCACAAATGCCACCCCAGAAGAACTTCAGATGAAAAATGGACCTTGTTTTTATATATATAAAAGAATTCTCATCATAACTGCACATAAAAAAAGTTATATTGGCTCACATGGCCCTTACTGTTTCCTAGTAAAACCTTAACTTGCTGGTCATTCTAGACTCAGTAGTTGCTCTCTCAACTGCTCTTTTGTTTCTTGACATAAAATCTTCAAAACAGGAAAATCAACTGCACCAATCTCCTTTTCTTTTCATTATATTTTTTCAGTATTCCTCGAGCTCTGCCTTATTGATTAGCTGCTAGTCACAAAGACTCAAAATGAAGAATGAAGAGAAAACCTGTTGGAATAGCCAATATCTTCACAGAGTCAGGGTTGTTTTCTTTAATATTTATTGAGCTTTGCATAATCTTGCATTATTTAGAATCTGCATTGCACACAATTTTCTTAAAATAAGCGATGAGATGATTGCTCCATACACAGATAGGCCTAAACTAAATACCTGCATTTCTTTGGATTCCCAATCCTGAGAATACACTTGTGTTGTTCACAATTCTGCTTTTAGCTTGCAATTTGCATAGAAGTGTTTACAGAGCTGGCAGAGCCTGCCTCTGCTATAGATCTTTCTTGTGCTCCCTGTTTTATACGCCCACTGAGATCCTGTACTGCAATTACTGCCATATGGGAAAGAAAGTTTAATTTTACAGTGGAAATCCAGCCTTGGGTAATCACATTTTCTGTCTAGGAGCAGACATGCTCTACGAGCAAAATCATCCTATTAGATCCATCAAGCAAATCTCAGATAAGTAGCAGAGGCTGTGATTTCTCTGAGATTATCTCCAGAAACACTAATGTTATTCCTGAGATTCCCTCACATGGATGTGGCATTTGGAATTCACAATCCTTTCCTGCCTTGCCACCAAAGAATTGGAAGAAGAAGGGGAAGGGGAGTACAGTGGGCATTTTAGACCTTCTTGTCTATCTGATCTATTAAGTTTCAACATTTCCATTCTGGGTGACACAGGGGTCAGGTCTGGTGCAGCTGACAGCGATGCCCAGAGAGGCTCCCTGGGACAGGGGCTGGGCAGAGTTAAAGGAATAAAGTGGGGATTTAATCAAAACCCTTCAGAGGATGCAGCTTGGGCAGTGCAAGAGCCTGGCTGAGGATCCACCCAAGATGGACCCAAGATGGGCCCTGGCTCAGGAGTTTCACACTTTGATAGGTTCTGCTCCATTTCCACATTGGGGTTAATTGCCCAATTGCAGCTGCAGGTGATGCAGTCCCATCCTCCCAGATTGCTCTCCTCAATTCGCTGCTGCTTGTGCTTTTTGGGCCCGGAGCTGCCACGGTGTCCTTGGTTGTGGGGCTGGAGAAGGATTGTTGTGTGTGCCTGAGCTGTGAGGAGAACTTGAACACTTTGTGTGGAGTTCAGCTCACACAGCAATGCAGTGCAGGGGCTGCAAATAGGAAAGCTGAAACCTAAAGCAGCAATAGCTCCTCAAACTCAGCGTGGCAGCTGGTGACAGGTACAGTCCAACAGCCATATGTTTCTTGCCTAATTACAGGAAGAGTTGCCCACGTGCCTGAAGTTATTCAGAGGAGCCACGGGGGTGCTGAGCAGCGCAGGAGGGAGCTGCTGGTGGAGCAGGGACAGCAGAGCTTTAGTTGGTGCTGCGAGGCTGGCACGAGCACCCAGGGAGGGCTGCAAAGCCCCTCCTGCAGAACTGGGGAGTTTTCCACAGGAGTTAATGCCCAACAGCTCTGCCTGGCTGGGATTTTCCTCTCTGGTGTGCCCTCACACTCACTGTGCCTGCTCTTGCCACGGAGCTGGGGGGAAGTCATTTCCCACAGCTGAGAGCAGAGGGAGCGTCCCCAGAGATGCCCCAGCCCTTGATGCTCGCTGGAAAACGCGTGCCACCGATCCAAGATCAACCACCAAACACACACCAGCATCTTAAAGTAATCCCTCAGAGCCAAACTCCTCCCCAGGGGAGCCAGGGCCTTTAAAACAGTTCTTTCTTCTTATATAATTATATATCTAGCCATAAACTTTCTCACATAGTTGCAAGGAGCATCGTCTTTCCTTTAGCTGGAGTTTTATACCTCAGGCAAACAGCAGGTCCTACACCCATGCAGGAATGATTTAAAATGATTTATTTTTCTTTTAAAAGCTTTTTAATTATTTATTACTTACATTATGAGCGCTTACAGCAGGTTATGTTGCCAACACAGAGGATATCAAAAGAGGCCTGAGGTCCTCTGCAGACCTAAGCTTTGCTTTAACACAGGCAAAAACAGAGAGCAAATCCGAGTGGTGGATGTTTGGGAAGTATTTCACTGAACTTTTCACTCCAAAGCCACAAGCCCCAAATCTCTGTGGAGCCAGGAGTGGTCTTATCCTGGAGGAGTTTCCAAAATCAGCTGTTTTTTGAGGAAATGGGCAGCCTGCCTGCAGGGCTGGTGCTGCAGGTCGCTGTGGGGATGTCCTGCAGGGCAGCTCACCCTGTCCTGCTGGCTCAGCATCAGCCTTTGGTCTTAAGGATGCTCATGGTGGTTTGGAAAAAAAATATAAAAAAAAGAGAAAAGGAAAAAGATATTGCAGGCTGTGAAACGAGAGACTTTTGGTGTAGCTTGAAAAATGAGCTTTAAATGCTCTTAGTGCAACTCAGAAAAGTAGTTTTGAGTTTCGTGTATTTATTCAAACCCATAGAGAGGCAAAGGTAAGGGTGAGAGATGTTTATTTAAGCCTCTCAGACACCTGAAGGGCATCATCAAAGCTGGATAATGTGGGCTTTATTTGCATTATTGAAGAAAATAAATAATTTCTTTTCATAATTTTGGAAAGGTGTGTCCAGTACCTGTATGGTGCCACCACATAACAGGCTCCTCCATAGGATTCATTCATATTTGAAAGGAGCAAGGACAGATTGAGGAAATCTAAAGTTAGAATATTTTTCTCTCCTTATAAGAAAGTACATGGAAAGATCATGGAAAATCATGTAAGAAAGATCATGGAAAATGGAGGGGTATGACTTTTCTGTGAGGAAAACTCTGTAAGTTTTTAAATTATCTTGTGTTGTCTGAGAGGAATAAAACATTGCAGCTTGGTCCTTAGAGCTTCTCATCTTCCTTTTCTTTAATTTTCTGCTTCATGTAGGTATTTAGCCACCCATCACACACAGAGACAGCTACATAAACATTTAATACTGCAATTTGAATGTATTTCATTACTTAATAGGACAGATGCCAAAAAAGCTCATCAGCTTTCCTAAGCTAAAGCTGTGCAATTTCCAATAGACAAAGATGGCACAGAAAAGGTTTTTATCACCCAAAAATAATAGAGAAATATAGAATCTGCTACTATTTTGCAAACATTTTGTTTTTAAATAAAATAAATTATCTGACTTGCCAGACACCATGCTACCTACCAGCAGCTGATTTCCACACAAATGAAACTCAGTTCTCTTAATTCCTTTCCTCAGAGTGTGTTTCCCATTTATGATTTAGACTTCTGGATCAATGTTTACACATTGCAGCCCAGTTCTTTTGGAAATCATTAAAAACTGTTAAAACCTGTAAATATGTGGCATTGTAGACACAGGAAGCTGAGTGGGAGAGCTGCAAAGTACTTGCTGAACAAAGCAATGTTTTCATTGAAAATCAGACAGTTTTATGCCATTTCTGATCACAATGCCTCCTGTTTCTAAATTATTTTGAGCTTGTTTTTTTTCCCCATTTAAAAATCGATTTTGTGAATGGCACTGAGACTCTCAGCACCTTGGATTTGGGACAAAGTGCCACAGGATGGAGCTGCCTCTGCCTTGAGATGGAGAGGCCTTTCCTGGCTTTTTCTGGAGGAGGATTCTGGGATCCAGTGAATAAATCCAGATTTATTCTGCTGGGTTCATGGGCTGGGCTGGGAGGGAGCACTGGGAGTCAAAATTGTGAGTTGGAGGGTTGAGCTGACACCTGCTACGTTGAGGGGCCAATTCTTCTCCAAACCCAAACCTCCCACGCTCAGAACTGTAACATACAGGAAATTAAAATCTCTGGTGCCAAAGGTCCAGCATTGCCAGGGATCAGACATTTTAAAAATACTTGTGTTCGTGCTATACTCAAGTTTTCCCTGTTGCTTGTTTTGAAAGGAGCTGGGTATTTTTTTTTTCCCCATACTGCATTAGGTAATGCTCTGTGTGAATAACAAGGGTGAAGTGTGGTCTTTAAAGTTTTAGGACTCATTTTCTCCCACTATTTTTGCTCTTTATTACATTTTAGCTCTAGAGATTTATGCTGTAGACTAAAAAGCCCTACAGGAGACTGAATCATGCATGAACTTTATACAACTTTCTGTTTGAACCTGAGAGGTTTTTTTTGTCTTTCTCATCAGAATGATCAGTGTTTTACTGAAATGTTGGCAGGAAGGGAGCAGAAATTGTGCCAGCTGATGCTAACATTTCAACAACAGCAGGAGAAGGAAAAAAAAAGGCAATAAAAGACTAGCTGGAGAGTACACTGTTTTTCTGGAGTTATGTCTTTTCTCAGAGTGCTCTGTTCTCCTTGAGCTGAGGCTGCTTCCAGACATTTCTTAATGTGTGAGCACAGCCAGGCTTGAAACTCTTTTAGGCTTCAGCTCCCACCTGCTCCATTTATCTCCAGCCTGACAAGGCAGCAAGGTGAGCACTGTGTGAAGCCACAAGAGGAGAACTCATGAGATGAATTGTGGCTTTTCCCTCCGTTCTTTACTCCTGTTTTTCTGTAACCATGTAGAGCAGGTGCTGTAACTTGCTTGATGGAGTCAGTAGCTCCCAGCATATGAGGATGATGATGTTGGTTACAGTTTGTTTTGTGACAAATATTTATCTTAGTGCAGCTTTATCATCTGTCCCTGCAGCTCATAAATGCAATAGTACAGATATTAATAGGATGTTCATGACTTGCAATGAGCAGGCCAATGGTTCAGCCCAAGGAGGGCTATGCAGAGGCTGAGGATTTTACTGGTGATGCTGATTCCCTCACCAAAGTAAGAATATAATCCCTGTGTGCCTTCCCCCTTGATAAAACCTCCCTGCTTTTGTTTCCTTCATTTGCCATACAGTCTGGTACCTCCTGAGCATGTTCAGAGTTATATCTTGAAATAAGATCTCTCCAAAAAAGCCCAGCCTCCTTAAAAGAAGAAAATGTTGGCTGGTGGAATTTGACAAAGATAATTCCTGCCTTGTCTATTACAACAATATATCTTTACAAGTGGTCTTGAGTCTTAGTGCAGCGTTTCCCACTCATTGAATTTCTGCTCTCCAGATAAATGAAGTTATTATTTTTGGTTTGGTCTTGCCCTGATGTGCAATTCTGTGCTATTCCAAGTAAATCTGACCCGTTCATATTTAGCTGGTGCAGACTAAAGCCTGAATTTTTTATGGATATTGGACTTTTATAATGAACTTTTTAATTTTTATACATTGAGTGGTGTGTAATGATATGTGAATGTGGGCAAAAACCTTACAGTTAGGAAATCAGGATATAAACAATGCTTGCTTTACCTGCCTGATCCCAAATAAACTTAAAAAAAGTTTTATTCCTGCTAAGTGTAAATTTGCTTACATCTCCTGCTCTCTGTTGTTCCAGTGGGGAGCTACAAAAAAAAAATATTTTTTGTGTTCTTGCCAATGAAAATTTAAAATGTTAAAGATGTCAGTGCCAGATTTTATTTAAAGCTATTTAGAATTCACCACTTACCCCCACTGACGTTTCAACAGGTTTAGTTTGAATAAATTGGGTTGTAACATCTAAATTTTTTCATGCTCTGTCTGAAAGGTTTTTCTCACAAAATCCTTTTGAACAGACATGTTTAAGCTCTAATGTTTTCTTTCAACAAGAACTGAGCAAGCCACTAGCAGAATGGAAGTGAAAAGCCAGCACGACACATTTGGATAAATAATGAAATGCAATTCTCAGGGAGTTTAAGTGAATCAAAATGAAATCTGAATGAAAGAAAAAAAAGGATGGCAGTCCATGGAAACACTAACTGAGGTAAATTAAATGTACAGCATGCTAAGGGGACTCATAAGGAATTTTACAAACAAGTAAATACATAGGAAAAAAATTGTAAATATATGTTTCTGTAAGAGAGACCTCTGAATATTACTAGACAGTTAAGCTGAAATGGATCCAAGTTTCTTCCTTGGTTTTCCCTGCAGGCAGGATAAAGACAATGTATTCTTGGCAAGCATTTTATGTGAAACTTTATTATATTAAGTATTACATCCTGGAGATTAGACTGATTGGTGTGTCTAAATTACAATTAGTCATTGTCCCTGAATTATAACTGAGAAAAGCTGTGAATGGAGTCACAAGGATGCTTAAAAAATGGGTAAGAGGAGCCATTGCCTTTCTGGAAGAAAAACATTGAAAGGGTCAGATTTATACATGATGTAAGACATTGTTTATTTGATAGTTTGCTTTTTGTTAATATGAGAAATTACTCATCATTAATTAATTCATAGATAATATCTAAGAAAGCCCACAAGCAATGTTAGAAATGAGTGGTGGGGCTTGGCAAACCTTGCATCCCTGTGGTGGAAACGTGGAATTCATTGCCATGATCCTTGCTAAGCCCCTTCTAAAGAAATTACCTCAAACCCTGTGACAAATGTTTATTTTTATACACACATTTGGCCCAGCAAAACAGCCCAGACTAAAAGAAGAGTACTGAGATTTGAACCCTAATTGCCTGGGCTTATGAAGAAAAATTGTCTCCTAGAGGCTGCCTAATTATCCTCCCTGGGTTTGTTATGTGTTTTTGTGAAGGAGCAGGCTCTCGTCACACAGGGCTGGATATATTGGAATTTCTCTTCCAGTCATCTTGGCAGTAATTACTCTGGTGGTAATTGGTGACAAGTCAAATGACTGAAATTTCCCTGCTTTTTTGGGATCAGCAGGAAGCTGCTGGAACATGGGCAGTCTCTCCTTATGCTTTTCTTTTTTTCCTGAAGCCACATCTAACACACAAGAGCTGCTTATCTGTGCACACTTACTGTCTTTTCTTCTCTTGCTGCATTTCAGCTTTATGGCTTATGTCCATCTTTTCTGTAAGACTCCTACAATTTTCAACTTCCTTTTAAAATATCTTTATTCAAATGCAGATTTTGTCTTTGTAGCCAGGACCATGCTGAAAGCATCTTTGAAGAAATGCTAATAGGAGTGCTGTGGTAAGGCACAGCTTCTTAGTTATACCTTCCTCCTTAAGAACACTTCTTTGAAATCTAGACTAAAAAAAAAATAAATAAAATAAACCATTTTGCTCTTATCAACATTGCTTTAATGTGCTCAGAATAAGTTGCCTGCATAAACCAGAAAATTGATAGGTGATAGCAAGCTGCTCCTTTTCTGTGCTGAATGTGGGTGGGTCTGCTTTAGTGCAGCCCAGAAGGGGATTTTGAAAGAAAAATCTTTATGTTCCTTTTCCTCCTCTTTATAATTCGGCTGATTAGCCTCCTGCATTTCCTGAAGTGGCACACCAGCCCTGAGCATGTGATAAACAGTGCTAAAACCTGATTTATCATCTGCAAGGTAGAGGTGCAGGATACTGCATCAAAGGAATGGCTTGGCTGGGAAATGCTATTGGGGTGGATTGAAATCCAATACACAAAAGTTTCTTTTTTTTTTTTTTTTTTCTCCAGAAAAAGGAAAAGAGGGTGCAAAACCTGTAAGTGACACTCTTGGGTGAAATTAGAGGGAACCTAAAAAATTGCAGATCATGAAAGACTCTGCCTCTCCCAAGGTGGGGAGGAAACTTTCTTCAGTGAGAAAAGATCAGCTGAAAGGAAAAATGTCACATGCAAGCCTGCTCAGGAGTTCCTGGGATTTGCTGCATTTGCCACGTTAAATGAGCACACTCAACAATTGCAGGAGAGCTTGAAGGTTGTAGAAAATTCCTAATAACTTTATTATTCTCTCTTAAAAGCAGGTAGAGTCCTTTAACTGCATTTGGTATCATTTTTCGTGAGGACCCACTAGAGTTAAAGAAATATATTTCTCAAGATAGCTCAGTCATCCCAAATCATTTCTGTCTGATGTTCAAGCCTTTGATAGCATACTTTGAGTTTGAATTGAATTCTGGAGAGACACTGAGCATGTTAATTAGATTCTCTTTGTGCCTTAAGAGGGAGGAAAAGCAGAAGGGATAATTCTTAACACTTCTGTTGAGCAGTGCTTGCAGTGCAAATTCCTCTTTGCTACAATATTACATGGAATTAGAGCTAGACATTTCTAGAACTGACATGTTCACTCTACCATCTGAATTTGCTGAAGGTGCATGTGGCCTTTGGATAAAATGCATTGAGTACAGAGCAGGTTTTTTAAATTAAATTTAAAAAAAAATATTAGCCTGAGTGTCTTATTTAAATGTTAATGTGTCTGGGTGCTACACCACTGTTCAATAACACTGAAACTGCAGGGGAACTCGACAGGGACAAAGGCACTGAAGCCATCAACTAAAGATGGGAAAATATTGGTGTTAGCTGATCCTTGTTTGCACAGCCACGACTTTCTTCCACTCAGTTTATACAAACGGGGCAACAACTGTCAGAGTCTGAGGCACAGAGAGTGTGCCCTTGTCTCTGATGTCCAGGAAAACACTGAATTTCATATAATACCATGAAAACCACTGTTAAATAGAAATCTAGAAGTGTGAGTGTGTAAATTAGAGAGTTTTCTTATGTCACTGGGTGAAAAAGTTAAAGTTTGGAGTTTAAACCAGTTTAGAGAACAGAAGACAAGGTGGAGGATTTAGGGTGTTGTCTCTTGTCCTTCTTCTTTCTTCTTCATCTTCTTCTCCTGGAGGTTTTTGGGTAGCAATGAGTGATTGGATAGAGAATGCTGCAGTGCAGCACTCAGGTGTTGGGTCATTGGGTCACTAAGGAAAATAATTTATGTGTCTATTGCTAATTGAGTGAAAATAAGTATAAAGATAAAAGAGCTGCATGTTTCAAGGCCACTTTGTGCCTTTTGAGCCAATTTGAGCTAGGTGACGGTGGGCTGAACTTGAGCAGAAAGTCCTGGGAAGACCTGCCAAGTCTTTTGATAATATATTAATAAACAGGAGAAACAAGAGCCTAACGAGCCTTTGGAGAATCCTTGCTGACACAGAACTGAGATAAGGGGAACTCTCCATGAGGGATATCCCAAAAGAACTCAGCCCCGGAAATCCCGAGATCCAGCAACAAACAACAGCATCAGTGGGCTCGGGAGGATGAGGAGGGGAGGCCGAGGGCTCTGTCTGCCTTTCTGCCAGGCACTGGGGCAGGAGGGCAGGGCTGAGTGCCGGGAGGAATCCCCCAAGGGCACTGGGATGGGCTTTGGGGCAGCGCCGGGGCATCAGCAGCCGCGCTTGAGGGGATGAGGACAAACCCTTCCTTCCGCCAAGGAAAAGAGCAAAGACCTCCCTGCATCTTCCTGCTGATGCTCCCAGCTCTGCTGCCAAGGGGAGAAGTGAGGTGGAACAAAACAAATCTCCTCATTACTGATCCAAAGGAAAATGAGGTAGGGCCTGTGAAAGGAACAGAAGCGGTGTTTATGGTCGTGCGTGCCAACGAGCTCGACTCGTAACACACTGAGCTATCAGAAAAGCACAGAAGAAGGCACAGAAAGCACAAGGGAGGAAATGGAGAGCAGGTTGTAACCTCTGGAACCTGCCCACTCTGGCTGTGTTGGGAGCCAGGGGCTGGGTGAAGGAGGTGGAACGGGTTTCCTGCAGAACCTCCTTCCCCTACCGCACCAGGAGAGGGATCCAGGCAATTATCACCACCAGAAACGTTGTGGATCTGCAGGAAAAAAGGGATCTGACAGCTGTGAGAAGAGCTGGCAGTGGGAACACTCAGAAAAAAATTAGGCCCCAGATGAAAGAGAATTGAGGTCAAAACAGGAACAGATGTGCTCTAAAAATAGAAGGACGAGACAGATTCAAAGGTCCTTGCAAGTAGACAGATATTTACCAGGAGGGAGAGACATCTTATTAAAGGAGAGATGGAAAAGCAGTGATAATATAAAAGGAAAAAATTGCAGCACAAATTAAGAAGCCTCTTCTTTTAATTTAAATTATTCTTTTTTAGCTCCAACTAAATAACCCCTTGGCTCCTCAACCTGCATTATTACTCAGAAAAGTAATATGTAAGGGGGGCACCAGTGTAGATGCTATTGAGCACCTCTGCAAACTTGAGATAATGACATTAAGGGAATTAATGGAGTTAAAGTGCAGCCTACATTTAGTTCTAATTAGACAAAAAGATAGCAGCCAAATTGCCACTAAAGTTTAGACAGACAATTCAAACAAATCATGGAAACTGTGGAAATGTATAACTGCTGGTACAACGTGGTGCAATTATAACTCCTCTATAACTTAGTATAATTCCCTGCAATCTCTCTAATTCTCCATTTTGCTGTTTGTTGCAAATAATTTGATATATTCTGGGGAGCCAGACCTCAGGCACCCCAGCACTGGAGCCCCCAGCAGGTCCCTGGCATTTTCCATGTGTCACCTCTGGGAGCAGGAAGTTGTTCCTGGAAAAAGGACAGGGAATGAAAGTGAAGTTTCCTTCCAAGAGCAGCAGAAAGAAGGAACCATAACCAACACTTCAGCCTTTCCATCCCACAAAGACAAAATCAGGAAAATCATCAATTCTGTACATTTCCCTTTGGGTGACCGAGTGGAGCAAGTGCACTCACCAGCCTGGCTGTGTAAATTCCAAGTACACAATATCCCAGATATCTGATTTTTCTTGTTTCCCTCAAGCTGTTATTTAAAAACATGAGTTGCAGCCCCAAGATTATTCCTCCAGTGGGACATGAGGGCACCAGCCTGACCTTGGGAATAGGTGGTGGCTGCTTGTGGAGGAGCAGCAGTTTGAAATGATGCTTTGCAGACATGCTTTGCACAGGTAAATATTCTGTAACAGCAAGAAGAACATCTTTTTTCCTCTGTCTTAATGAGCATTAATGAGCAAAAATTTCATTTTATCGTTCCTTGTCACTATCATTACTATTTTTATGCCATTTTCTAAGAGCCAGGTGACAGTAGTCTTACATGATTTTTTTATACTCTCTTTCCATTATATTCTCATGTTTACAGCAGACTTTCTCCTGTTCCTCCCTCTAGCAGTTTTGTTATTATTCTGCCTTTAAATTCCTTCAAGTGATTTTCAGTAAGCTGGTTGTATGGTCTTTCATCAGGTACAAAGAGAACGCTTGGAAGACTCTATCTACAAGTAAAAATAACATTTTGTTTTTTATGGCAGTCCTCTAAAAAAAAATTTAAAAATATATATTAAAATAATATATATATTATATATTTTATATTATATATTTTATATTATATATTATATATTATATATTACACATTTTATATTATATATTATATATCACATATTATATATCATATATTATATATTATATATTACATATTACATATTATATATTATATATTATAAATTCTAAATTATATATTATATATTATATATTATATATTATATATTATATATTATATATATTTTTATATATTATATATATTATAAATATTTATATATTTTATGTATTATATATTATACACATATTTATATATTATATGAATAAATAAAAAGTTTATATATATATATATATATATAGTACATTGGTCCCAATAAACAAAATTACATTGGTAATTATCTCACCCAAATTGTTGGTCTAGATATATGTTCTTCACTTTAGATGGGAAGTTTTTCCTTATTAATTTCTCTTTATTTGTGGCAATTCATTAGCAGCCAATCCATAACCAGCCTTATCCATTTCATGGACCTCATTTCAAGGGGTAGACCACAGGAAAGGCAATTTATGACTTATCTCTGCCCTCCTGCCTGAATTTGTAATCCCCTTTTTACTTCTTTCTGATCCCACATGTCATTTTCCCTGTATTAATGATTCCACAGCCTCTTTTGGCTGTTTATACAGGAAAAAAAAAGTGTGTGGGTGTAATTACAGTCCTCAAAAGTAGCTAGTGTAAAAATTTGGGTTCTTGGGGGTTTTTTCCAGGTTTTTTATTTCCTGTAAGAGGCCAAACCTGTCCATGCACAATACATTGATGACAGAGAGGGAAGGCAGGAGTTAACACATAAATTCCTGTGATAGGAGTAGGGTAAAGACAATTAGCTTCCAGAAAAGGGATGGAGAAGAAAAAATAATAATAATAAAAAAAATGTAAGAAGTGCAGCCTTGGTGCTTCCCACCTCTGCTTTGCAAGGCAAGGTGATAGAGACAAATAACAAATATATATACAAATATACAAATATACAAATATACAAATATAAGGTGTGGTTTTGGGCAGAGGAGGGTGTGATAAAGCTGGTGAGGAGAGGCAGAGAGCAGAGCCTGGCTTCTCTTCAGCAGGCTGACACAGAGAAAAGGTAAAAATGGTACCAAGGAGGAAAAATGAAACTTTGGCAAGGTTTTAATAAGAGCAGAACAGAGGCCTTTGCTCAGGAGTTGTCCAAAAAGATGTTAAACATGGGTAAGGAAAACTCAAAAGTAAAATTTAACCCTGGTAAAGCACTTGTGTGCAGGGGAGGGGACCAAGAAATGATTGCTAGGTGTCAAAAGGGTGCTGAGGGCCATTACAGAGCATGAAAATATCTATGTATGCATTTGTACCTACACTAAAATTCCTGTATTTGCCTCTTGGTCAAATATGCCAAGGTAACAGGATAAAGCACACACCCACAGGGTATCCCTGAGTTGAAGGCTGCATTATGGTCCCATTATTAATTCACAATATTGACTGTCTGCAAATATTTCAGTGACAAAACTTTCCATAATCATATTTGTGCCTTGCTAGTCTGGGACTTTTTATTTAGTTAGGGCGAAGTCATTGACTCAGGACTCTTGCTGCCTCTGTTCCCTCGCCCATTCTACCCGAATTAAACAAATTTCTGAAAGATCTGCTGGATGAGTGAGTCCACTAACAAAGGTAGCTAACAACCTCAGGGCTGGGCAAACAGCCTGGGGCTCAGGTGAGCTCCCCTTGCAGACAGAAACAAAACCTGTAGGTTGGGAACAAACACCTGCTGAGCTGCCTTAACCCTTTGCTGCTGCCTGAGTTTTGGGTCCTAAACTCTGTGGTGTGAATGATCCAATGCTGGGGCCAACCTCTGAGCACAGCCCAAAAACCACCTCGGGGAAGAATCATATCTATTATGATTTATATTCATTTTTTGTTCAGCTGGGCTGTAATTAACATTTTCAGTGTGCCTAGCCAGTGCAGTTCCTCATGTGGAGAGTGTTTGTGCCTACCTATTCCTTAAAAAAGGAATATTTTCAGGAATGTTTCAGCCTTTGGAGGAAGGTCACTGCTGAAGATTCCTTGTCTAAGTCTTAATGATATTTTTTGGGAGTGGATTCATCCTGCATCCACTCTGCAAGCAGCCTCTAGAGCTCGATGTATTTAATTTGGAGTGTTAGGAGAAAATTCCAATGGGTTTGTGGAAATTTTCAGTGGATTTCAGAAACACCTGAAGTGTAAGGAAAGGGGGTAAGGAAAGTGTAAGGAAAGGGAGTAAGTGTAAGGAAAGGAAAGGCATGCCATACCTAGGACTTCTATCCACAGACAATATCTAAGTGAGAAAACTCATCTTAAAAGAGAGTTAATTTCTAGAGAAGCATCAGAGATTCATAGTTCACACATTATACTGCTATAACAGTTTCACAGATGTATTTGTAGTTTTCAGTCTTTTTGCCATCCATCCACTGTGCAAGTTTTTATTACAAAGTTCTTTCAAAATTAAATTGCTTTCCGAAATATGGGCGGGGTCCTGGACTTGTTCTCAATTATTGATTTCTGTGTCAATATGTGCTAACTGTAGAGAAAAGGCTTTGTCTTTCCATTGCCTCACATGTCTTTAATTCCTGTATTCCCCTAAGTAAAACTATCCCTGACTCAGAGCAATCTGATTTTTTTCCTAGATTATGGCCCTGATTTGGCTGAGCTATAATCCTTGTTAGTTCAGCTAACTCGATATCTAACAAGAAATTTGTGAGTGTTTCTGTTAATAAGAAGCAGATTTTGCACAGGTTTGCTCAGACCTTTAACTGAGAGAAGAGAAACGATGAGCAAAATGCATTCTTAATTCTTCAATCAGAAGATTGGACTCTGAGCTCCCCAGGGAAGCAGACTCACTGAGTGAAGCTGTCAGATGTTTACAGCTCAGCTCTTGAGAGCAGAGGCATATATAATTGAAATTATGTTTCAAGGGGATCTGTCAAAGTATTTTTGGCATATGGAATAACATTCACTTAGTGAACGATTTGGAACCGCTGTCTCCTTCTTCCCATTAAGCATCCAGATGTTCCAAGTGTTTATGTTCTTATTTGCAGGGCAGAGAAACACCATTGCCACTGCAGAATAAGGCATGGAAATGGCAATGGGAAATGGAAATGGGAAATGGAAATGGGAAATGGAAATGGGAAATGGAAATGGGAAATGGAAATGGGAAATGGAAATGGAAATGGGAAATGGGAAATGGAAATGGGAAATGGAAATGGGAAATGGAAATGGGAAATGGAAATGGAAATGGGAAATGGAAATGGGAAATGGGAAATGGGAAATGGAAATAGAAATTGGAAATGGAAATGGGAAATGGGAATGGGAATGGGAAATAGGAAATGGGAAATGGGAAATGGGAAATGGGAAATGGGAAATGGGAAATGGAAATAGAAATGAAAATGGGAAATGGAAATGGAAAATGGGAAATGGGAAATGGGACGTGGAAATGGGAAATGGAAATGGAAAATGGGAAATGGAAATGGGAAATGGGAAATGAGAAATGGGAAATGGAAATGGAAAATGGAAATGGAAATGGAAATGGAAATGCAAATAGAAATGGAAATGGGAAATGGAAAATGGGAAATGGGAAATGGGAAATGGAAATAGAAATGGGAAATGCAAATAGAAATGGAAATGGGAAATGGGAAATGGAAATGGGAAATGGAAATGGGGCAGATATTTGCTGCCTTTGTGCTGATTATTTGCTGTTTGGGGTGGGATGGCAATGCAAATATTTGCAAGGGAGATACACTTTCTATAAAATTTCTAAATTTTTCCCTATTAAATTCTCACCATGATCTGGCTTGCCATAACATTTGATTTCCACATAGGAAGTAAAATGGCCTGTGAAAAGGGTACAGAAATGACACAGAAATGCTACAACATGGGACTGGTAATTAAATGACAACTCTGTTATTGGGGTGATGGATATCTGAGGAAACTGAAATAAAACAGCAAATGCCACTGACAGGCCTAGATCCAGCTGGAATCCAGCCAAGGCAGCAGTGCTGGGAAATGCTGGAAGTGGTGCATCATCAGCTGGGAGATGAGAAATGAGAACTATTTGAACAATTTGAGAAATGAGTTCTACCTCCTCAAATTCCTAACCCACCTCCACAGCTTTACAGGGAATGCCCAGGGCAGCCTTTCAGAGGAGATGCAAAAGTTGAAAAAATTCTGGTGATACACTCTTCTCTGCCTTGCAAGAGTCATCCTGCTTCTGAAAGTTAAAATGGGAAAACTGAATTGCATAAGGAGAACATTAAATCCCCAGCTCAGCTGGCCACCCTCTGGGAATGGTGTCAGTGGCAGAGGAACAGTGAGAATCAAACTTTAGGACTGGCAGGTCCCCTTCTTTCACATGCAAAAAAATCATGACATAATCAATTATAATGCAAGATGAAATAATATAATCCATAATAACATTATAATGCAATATAATATGATGTAATAGCTGCTGAATGTATTTTATATTTAGGCCTAGAAATGTCAGTAACTTGGATCTGTAGAGGGAAGAGTTTCTGGAGTCAGAATTCTGTCTCTGTGTTTTCCAGAGCTCAGTGGAGCACAAGACTTAGAGGGTTTTGGCACCCAGATGGCAACAGAAGGCTTGATGCAAGGGAGTTTTAAATACATGGAATAAATACAGCTGAAGTAATCTGACAGGGAAGCAGGAGGCCCCAATTCCATATCTGTTGTTCTTATCTCACCTGCAGAAACCCTTCACTGCACAGTCCCTACCATAACAATTAACTTGACATTTTATATCCTTATAGAGCAAAAAATATATATAAAATATAAATAAAAATATAAAATATATATACAGCTGATTTCCTGTTTAATATCTGTTTTCACAGCCCAAAGAATCTTCCAAACCCTCGATTTTGAACAAAAATAATCATAACCTAAATACTTCAAGTTCTAGTAAAATTTCCCCATCAGAGATATTCTCATGTTTAATACGGTAGATTCTAATGGTAGAAATTTGCACCTTAATTCAGAGCTGAATTTATCTCACAACAGCTTTCAGACCTTGGACATTCTTTGGGCTTTATTTTTTTTTTTTGCCCAGATTGGATAAGCCACGTTTTTGGGCTTTATTTCATGTCCAGAAACCCACTATCTGCACTGTGCAGAAATGTTAAACCAGCATTGATCCCAGATCCAAGGGAACTGTTCCATGTGTCAGGATGTGCAAAGGACAGATTTCCATCGGTCTCCTGCTCCTCCCATGGAATCCCATGGGAGCCTGAGAGTGTCTCCAGAGGCTTTGTCCTTGGGCAAAGCTGGGAACAGGCATGCCAGAGCTTTCAGAAAGGCAGCAATCAGCTCTGCCAGGAAGATCTCCAGGGGTTTGTGTCCTGGCACGGTCCCAAACGTGCCCAAACACACTCCTTGCATGAAGAAGAGGAGCTGCTGCCATCCTGTCTCTGCTGCTGGTGGGGACTTGCAGTCTCCAGGCTCTCCTCAGCTCCAATTTCTCCAGGCTCTTGCTTGTCCCAAAGGTGGGAGCAGCAAGGGCTGCCCAGGCCAGGAGCAGGAGGGTGGATGAGTGTTTCTGCAGGGTGGTGACTGCCACAAAACCCCGGGGAGAGGAAAGCAGCTCTGTGCTGCTGCTGGATCTCAGCCACTCCTGAGATGCTCCAGGAAGGCCGAGGAAGGAGCCAGGATGTGGCTGGGACTGCAGCTGGCCACGGTTCCTTTGGATGCTTGACAACTGGAAACAGCCCAGAGTAGCTGCTTCTCTTCTCCTCCTCCTCCTCCTTTAATTTTCTGGTCAAAGCTATTTAGCACACTTGTATTTGATCTGAATTTCTTAGAGGAGTATAACAATCAAACCAGCATATCCAGTATTACCAACTGAAGAAGAAGATTGTTGGTTGAAGAAATAAATGAGTTTTCTAAGGGAAGTTCTCTTTCTCAAAGGAAAATGTCAATGCCAATCCCTGTAGTCCTCATGAATTCAGGGAAGAACAATGCTAATGGGAAAATAGTGTTTTCTCCTTACTAATGAGCAGATGTAGCATAGAAATCTGACTGATATTTTAGTTTGGATTAGTTGTATAAAACCAAGCACTAAGACAAACATTCCAGTCCTCACTGATTAAATTTCACCACTAAGAAGTGCCCAGTGAATCTTTTCTGCCTGGTAAATAGGGGCAATATATCCTGTCAGATCTGAGCTTCACACTGATCTCAGCTGAAGAGTCTGGCCAGGAAAAGTATTTCAGGTGTTGCTTTTCTTTCTAGATTTAAACTTTGAACCACATAAGTGAAAGTGCAAGACTTCTAAAAAAATAAATATATATACATATCTATATAATATATATAGAGAGACTTATGTGTAACTAGAAAACAGAAAATAATATAAGAAATAGTTTTCACATGTATGAGAATATAAGAATAGTTTTCAGATGCAGTGCTGGGAACATTTAAGATGTATTAGAAGTAGCACAAAATGAAAGCTGCTGATTTTGCTCTGTGCTAGAATATTTTTTTACCAAGTTTCTGCAGAAGGGTTTTACTGCAGCCAGTTACACCAGGAATTCAGAAATTCTAACTTATTGTAACTCAGCTATTTCATGCTTAAGTGGTTCCTGGAGCAGCAGGGAGATTTTTATAAATACATGGTGGGGCAGATATTGTAGTGATATCTACCTGGGGAAAATGGATTCCCTGTTTGGCTCCCCACCTCTGCCTGCTCGAGATAATCACAGGAAAAGTGAGTGGCACTGAAATGCCATTAAGTCTGGTGCTGCCACACTCTGGGGATCTTTATCTCCTGCTACATTTATTTTTTTTAACTCTATAAACTCAGAATAAAATGGGGAGTGCGCTGTCTACAGCAGTTTGGAAATAATCTGCATTTCTTGTGCTCCACAAAGAAATGTGAGAGTGGTCCATGGCAGATCCTCTGGTCAGAATAATGATGTGATGCAGTCTGGTTGTGCTTAAGTACTGAGAAATAAACATGTCCTTTTTATCCCCTCTGCTTCCCCACCCCTGCTATGAGGTTCAGGATTCAGGGCACTCACACGTCCAGCTTTATATATTATGTATATATATATATATATATACATATAAATATACATTTAAAATATATATAATATGTAAAAATAAATGTATAAATAAATAAACAAATTTTATATATATATATATATATATATATAAAGGTTGGCATAAACTTATACAAAAGTGAATGCAGGAAACCATCAAAAAATAAGATTCCTCTGAGTCTTAATCTTATTTTTTCCTCTCTCTCTTTAGTGGACACCTACAAAAGACAAAAATCTCTTTGAGATGCTCTTGATGCAAAGTCAGCTTTTCACTCCTCCCCTCCTTCCATTCCTTCCATTCCTTCCATTCACCTCATTTTTATTTATTTTTTTCCTCTCTCTTTTAAAGAGGTGGGAGAAGTAAAAGCCCCTTTGGAGAGTTTAAAATACTTGGGGTGACAAAACAGAAAAAACCCGAAGCTGGCAAATCTTTCTTAGCCCTTGAGTAACTGGAAAAAGAACAAAACAACTCCTGCTCCAAAATTTTGGAGGGCATCTCTCCAAACCTCCAGCACAGAGGTTTTCATGTCAGAGAACATTCTGGGGATTGGAAAGGTGGGCTCTGCAGTCTGGGAAATGTGGATTTTTGCTCCGTCATCTCTTCTTTGCTTCCAGGTTACTTTCAGAGATGCTTGTTTAGGAGTTGTCTTTAAGCAAGTTAATGGAGGTGGTAAAAAGCCTTACTTCTGGGGAAGATTAATTATTTGAATGCATTTCTACTAAATTTGGGTCAAATGCCAGTCTCATTGATAGCTCTTTATGACATATAAATGAAATTTGGGGTATTTTTGGCCCATGAGGAGACATGCTTTGATTAATTAGTGGTGAGTGGGCTCACTACTCCTCCTTAACTCCAATAAATAAAAAACAATGAAACAATAAATAGTCATGACTCAAACCTGGCTACCCTGACACACATAATTCCTTTTCTTGCTGCTTTTCTGTGCTAATGTCAGCACCATGTTTCACAATTCCATCTTTCTGCCTTGGTATCGCCACCATCCATATTCTGCTCGATCCCCTGATCCTCAGATTCTTAATGAGCAAATTATACTCTTGCTTAAATTATAAAATGACTTAAAATGCACAGAAAGATGGGTTTGTGATAAGGTTTCAAACAAAGAATTTGGGCTCTGAGGAGAAGGGGTGTATTGCAACCTGCTCACAGGGCCACACTCTTGAAAAACTGAATAAAACTTTCAGGACCAGGTCACAAGTTGAAAAGTTCAGCAGTGCTGGCAGAAAAATTAAATCCTATTTTTGTTTATGTCAGTGACAAGCAGAGGATGTGTTTGGCCTTTTAAATAGATTTAAGCTTCTTGAATCACAGAAATAGCATTTGATGAGACAAGGAGAGAAATAAAGAAGATAAGGTCAAGAAGGATTGCACTTTATTCTTTCAAAGTGAATTAAATTGTTTTAATTTACAAAAAGATGGAAGCAATAGTTTGTTCATTTAGATAATGAAATTAAAACTCCTAATGAAAATCTTGAACGTATTTGCTGAACATGTTTAATATTTTCCCAGCAGAAATGACAGGAATTTCCAAATGTTTCTTTAAATGTATTTTTGACAGGTTTATTTTCCTTAGTTCTCTTAGTATTTCATTGTTAACTCTTCCTTTATTAGTTTTTTTTTTCTTTTTATGTAATTCATTAAATTGAGATATTCTGAACAAACTACTGTACCCTGCCACATGGGATCTTAATTAAAGAAAGAAGTCTTGTTCTCTTTGCAAACTTTCAAGATATCTTCCTAAAAGAAAGAAGAGTTTTTAATGCTCTTGGCTGTGAACATAAAACTGTCAGAAAAACCTTTTTATTTTCAAATTAATTGGAAAAAGGCAAAGCATAACCCCCCCCACATTTAAAAATATTTTATCAAGCTTTATCAACTCTTATTGATTTTGTAAGCTTTTAGGTGGTACATTTAATTCTGAATTATGACTAGTATTGCCCTAAACCTTTGAATTCCATCTTGTAAATCACAGTGCCATTAAATAACAAAAACTAATAATATTGAGTCTTCACCCTCTTAAAACAAAACAATAAAAAAACCCAAAACTTGACAGTATTGAGGGCCAAAAGCTGACAGCAATCAAGATTTGTCTTCATTCATAACATTTGTCTGCATTAACAACTAATGCTATCAAAATGATTCCTTGGAAAACAGGAAAGGAGTAGCCCAAATGAGCAATTAGAAGACCAATAAAATTATATTTCTTTCATATCTTTATGGGCTCATTTTCAGGCTGCAGATACACTTGTTTGGCTGGCAAACATTTCCTGTTAAAATTCTGAACTCGATGAGCTATTTATTAAACTCATTCCTTCTAGCTGGCATCATGATTATGCAAGGGATTATTGTCTTTTCATTTATTTTCCTGGAATGATTAGCTTGTGATGCCATAAAACTCATTTATGAGAGTGACTGATATTTATAATGTTTTAATTAAATTTGGATTGGGAAGCAAATGGGAGAATGTACATTCAATGTATACAGGTTGTGTCAGACTTGTTTGACGGCTCTTGTCTTTTTATTAGCTTAGAATAATTAGTTGGGGTATTTATGTACTAATATTACCTAATTAACTCAGCAGAGAGGTAATTAATTTGGTTAATGGCTGTCCAAGAAAAAGAATAGTGTTGTAGTATAGTGAGATGCTTTAATTCTTTAATTTCACTAGATTCTTCTTGGCTAAATGATTTTTCAAATAGGTATTGCTACTTAAAAGGATTTAGAGAATATTCTGGTTCATTGGTAAAATTTTTGCATTTTACCCATGAAGAAACCATGATGAAATCATGATTATCTTCCTTTTCGAAGGGGTTGTTGGGTAAGGTGTGCTCCATCCATCAACAGCAATTGCATTTATTCTGTTGCTTTTAAATTCCAAATCCATATATTTTTAAAAAAAAAAAATCCTTTATTGCAACACTGCAACATCAGTGAATAACATTTTGGGTGAGAATGTTGGGAAAATGCAGATATTTAACCAAAACAAAAAAAAATATTCAGCACAATGACTTCCCAAACTTTGTGTGGTTCTCCCCATTCATTCCTTTCCTATAGATTTGGCCTTTCTCCTCCTGAATGATTTCATGTGGAGTCCTGTGGAATCCTGTGGCAGGATTTAAAGGTTTAAAATAATTCAGGTGGCCTTTCTGTGAATTTTGAACCCCAGCACCGTGAGCTTTATGTCCTTTAATTCTTGGGAAGGTGATTTCCATCCAATGGCTGAAATTAAAGGCCTTGCAGGATGGTGATTTGGGGTGGGGATTCTCCCACTTCATTTGTTCCTATTTAAAGAGCTTTAATTTCTTTTCCTCTGCTAAAATATGTAAAAATTCATGTCAGATAGGTTCTGTGCAGTAAGATTTACTCATTAGCCAAGTCATAGCAGTAGGTAGGAGACTTTTGGAGGAAATGGCATGGAAAAAAAGGGAAAGGTTGGGAAAAGCAGCACACCCAAATGCCTTAAAGAACTTAAATTAACATCTAAATTAACACTGAACTCCGAGAAGTGGGAAGGATATGGGCACCTCTGGCTGCCAAGGACAGCTGGTCAGGCTGGGGGAGGGAAGGAATATATCCACACAAATGGTTTATTGGTCTCACAGGCCAAAGGGTCAGCCCAGAAACCTGGAGATTGCCCAATTAGACCTGAGCAGCTCCTTACAAAGCTTTAAAAGATTATTTTTTTTTTCCCTGTCCTTTCTAGGCCTGTCATTGGGAAAGTTTCTGTGTAAAGGAACTCTCAACTCCACACTTTTAATCACTCCCATAACCTCTCTTTCCTCACAGATGCTTTATTTTTATTTACCCTGGTGAATGATTCCCAGCAGAGGTCATCTGGCTCTTTGCAGCTGTTTTAAACCCCATCCTGGAAGCAAATCCTGTGCCAATGCTGATCCTTGATAGTTTGTCATCATCAGAAAACCTTCTCCTGCCTTTTTATTTGTAGCTAGCCAGTTCCAAATGATTATTATCCACCACAATAATTCATGCACCATCATGTCTCAGTGCCTTAATTAAAAAAGTGATGACTTAAATTCATCAGTGCTCCTGCCAGTCCCTGAAATGCCCTCTCACTTTTGTCATTACTTAACCCAGAAGCTCCTTGCTTGATTCATAAACCTGCTGCTAATCTAAAGACCTGCAAGTGAGAAAGTTACATTTTTAATTTATTTGGAGGTGGAGAGGTTGTTTCAGAGTGGCAAGGTTAATAATTAGGGTTTTCTTACTTGAGACAGTGGGATCTTGTTTGTTTTGGTGGGGTTTTGGTGGGGTTTTTTGCATATCAGGTTGTAGAACTAGCTGCTATTTGAAGTATTTTCACTTTTAAGGTGTAAAAAACAGGAACCAATTAATTCCATAGCATTTCTGCAAAGAAATTTGATAAATCTAGTGCCCTAAATCTTTCATTTTGACGGTCTTTTTACCTTATCTGGATATTTTTGAATTTAAAAAAAAAATTCCCTTCCTCACACTTTTTCCACTTTTTAATTTATTTTTTTTAATGTAGAACCCAGTGCTAGCATTTGTCCACATAGTGAGGTGACAAATTCTGTAATTTCCTTTTTCCTGCTTGCTATTTACCAGATTATACACAAAAATCTGAATTAGTAATCTTCATGGCTCAATTTTGTTAAGAAGCTGCAGTTTCCTAAACCATTTCCAGAATTATTTTTCTGGGGTCCCATTCTTTGTGCATTCCTTGGTTCCTAAAATCCAGGAATTATATTTTAACATATTTATAAACCTCTGCAGTGAATGATTCAAACTCAACAAGTGATCCTTGCAGTACAGCTGTTCTGTTCTTGACTTTCTGCAGCCAAAATTCGAATTTTGCATGATATGAAAACTCTTTACCAAGATTTCCCTGTATTTTTCTCCCAACTTGCCTCTATCCTGATCCACAGAGGGAGGGAATCTGCACACCAGAGCAAGTTGTCTGTGCCAGCAAATTAGAATCTTCCCTAGAATGGAGCTTGAGAACACAACCTTTTTATGTATTAATTTTAATAATAGTGTGATCAAAGACAGCATGTATTATTGATAATTTGCCAAAGTGCAAGTGTCTCTCGCACCAATTTTTAAGGAATTTCCATTTTCTCTTGTTACTAGGGAAATACCACTACCCCTGCTTTATTACCTAGATAAATATTTCATTATTTAGCGCATGTTTTGCACTGAAACTGGAGTAGGATCCTCAATAAGTGGCAGCTCCAGGCATGGGTGGCATCTCAAAACCTTTTTATTTTTCCATCCACGCTTTTCAGAAGTCTTCGTCAGCGAGGTCACGGAAGAATAACACACCTTAGAAATAAATTATCCAGCATCAGAAAGGCTAGAAGTAAGAATATAAGACAGAAATAAGCTAGAATATAAGCTAGAAATAAGATATAAGACAGATTTAGATATCCACATACAAAATAATGGTCCTATCTCTTTGTGGCCTTTAAAAAAAGCTTTTCTTCAGCTGTGCCAGGGGAGCATCATTCCATGGGTTCCAAAATTGGGAGCCTGAGCAGTCTCCTTGTGTGCAGAGCCACGGGGCACGAGTGAGGAGCAGCCTGGTGGTTTTCCCTCACTCCTGCTGGCCTTGCAGTGGGCTGGGGGCTGCATTTTGAATTTTTAAATAGCAGTGGTCGACACCTCCTTTAAATGCTTCCAGTAGCACCAGCCCATGAACACAGTGACTAACGGGGCCTGGCAATTTCACTTTTGCTGCACTTTCTGCTTTGACAGGCCTTGACATCCTGCCAATTCAGTTGGAAGCAGGCTTTATATCCCTTTTGCCCCACTGGCTTTCCAGATTCTCTCTTTTTTCTTAATTTCTTTTCCTAACCACACATTTGTTTCTCTCCCAGCTCTGATTTCTCTGGGGTGGTGGCCACAATCACCCCTTCCCCACAGCCTGTGCTGGCCCTGCAGTTAAATCATTAAGATAAATTCTGAAAAAACAGGAGAGAGTGAGGCATAATTACAGCATTAAATGATCTTTTACCTCGGTGATTTTTTAATGAAAACGTCTGGCCTGAGCCTTGCATGAAATTGTTTGGTACTTCTAAATATTAAGAGTAAAGCTGAGCATTAACAGTGCGACCGTGTCCCCCTCCCTTGTGACAATTAATTAATTGTAACAATTAATTAATTAATTGTAAAATAATGTGGCATTTCTGTGTGCCCTCAGCCCATTTAGATGACACACGGACTCCCAGAGATGAACAGCAGAGATTTATCCTTTTTTCTGATTCCAGGCATGGTGTGGATATAAACCAGGCAAAACTTATTTGTTGAAGAAACCCACGTTTTATCAAGAAAATAAAGGGAAAGTCACTAATCCATCGTATCTCCTTTTCAAGCTTAAGCCCATGAGCGTCTATAAATATTTCTAATTATTACTGGGAGGATAATAAGGTTTCTGAAGTCGGTCAGAGCACTTAAACTCACGGGTCCCAGCTCAAATGGGCAGCTATCAGCAATTGGAGCTCTTCACAAATGAAGATTCACAAATTCTCTGCTCTAAAATGAGTTGCTGATGTCAACTTATTTTTAAATAGTCGAGTATGCACAATGCAAATCTCATTATCTCTTCTGTTCTGCTTTCTGGGACTACAAAGGCTCCCCTGGCACTGGGGGTTGAGTTATTTCTTTGCTCTGAATGGTGCTGCCAGCTCTGGGCTGGTGATGTACTGGGTATTAGAGAAATGATGCCACCTTTTCATGTTCTCCAGCTTGTTGATGGCTGTTTTATCTCTTTATTGTTGTCTTACAGTCACCCACTGGCTGGCAGAACATTTGTGAGAAATACAGAAGTATTATTTCTCAGGGTAAATGGATAGCTCAGGGTTATTTGGGGTTTTTTTGTGTGAGTTGCTTTTTGGTGGCTTTTGTGGTTTCTTGGTTTTTTTTTTTTGTTCTTTTTTGTGTGTAGAGGTTTTGTGTTGCTTGGTTGTTTTTTTTTTTTTTAGTTTTTTGGAGTTTTTTTTGTCCACATGCTTCAGTACCTCATTGTTAAGCAGCAGTTAAAGATTTAAGATAGCATAGTAGGAAAAATACCAAAGGAACCAACATAAGCTCCCCCTCCCCACAGATTGCACTAATTTCTGGGCTTTCATGGTTTCTTTTAAATCAACAGAATGATCTTTACTTGTGTCAGAGGCACAGTTCCTATAGAAAATATGGGTATTTTCTAGAGGAAGATCATGAAGTGAGAGCAGAATGCACAACAGTTGATCCCAGCATGAGTGATCAATGCTAAAACTTTGAATTTGAATGAAAAACTTTGAATTTTCCTCTGACAACCAAATACCTTCTCAGGTCTTCTGTGGTGAAAGCATGAAAAACATTCTGAGGAAACATTGTGGAACCTATAGAGCAAATGGCTGCTTCTTGTGGAAAAACCAGTTTTAGAGTAAAAAACATGTCTGAAATATTGGTACTCCATAATCATTATGTTGTGAAATAGCCTAAAAACTGCCATCTGGCACAGAAAATAATGAATAGAAACAATATGTTGGTAGTGAGGAAATTTATCAGCATCACTCTGGTGAGATGGCTGGAAGTGGCTTCCCATTTGCTATGGTTTCTAAAAATTACCTACTTTCTAGTATCAGGGATAAAAGGACACAGAAACAAACTAATAGGAGTTCTAAGAGGATTTTTTGTAATATTTGTAATTTCTCAGAAGAAATCTGCTGGGAGTGCTGTGATAATTTAGGATTTCCCATCCCTGAGGGACACCCACACCACGTCTGTGCTCATCCCTCACTGCTGCCAGCAGATTCTCATCCCCACAGGAGATTCTCCAAAGCATCCAAAGGATCCATTCATCCAAAGGATGGATGCAGGATGAGAATTCCTTTGGGTAGGCACAAGAGAGATTGAAATAACATTCCATCACGTGGAGATGTGCAACACAAGTCAGTCAATCATTTATTGGCTGGGTCATCTCCACTCTATTAACCAACATTTAAATCTGCAGGATGGTCTGGCCTTCAAACACAGGGAAACTGAACCTGAATTTCACATATTTATATATTTATATTTATATTTATATTTATATTTATATTTATATTTATATTTATATTTATATCTATATCTATATCTATATCTATATCTATATCTATATTTATATTTATATCTATATTTATATATTTATATTTATATCTATATTTATATTTATATCTATATCTATATCTATATCTATAGCTATATCTATATCTATATCTATAGCTATATCTATATCTATATCTATATTATTTATATTTATATTTATATTTATATTTATATTTATATTTATATTTTATATTTATATTTATATTCATTTTTCTCTGGTGTTGCAGCTCTGCTCTGGTTTGGGAGTTCTTTTTCATGTTACTCTGGATCAGCAGAGAACTTTAAAGCTCTTGGATTTTGAAATCTGAGGCTTTTCTGAGAAATGTGTATTGGTTACTCGTTCACATTAAAGTTCAAGCAGAGTTTTATAGGGAGTAATAACAGAAATTACATTGAGGTAGAATGAAGAGTTCCAAATATTTTATGGACCTGAGCTCTGGTAGATTCAATTCCAGTTTCATTTCAATGAGTTTTCTGGCCCATTGGAGCTGTAATTTGTTGGGTGTGATTAATACTCATACAATTTTTATACAAAGACCAAATATATAATAAATTGAACTAAAAATTCATAATTAGCTGCACTGAAATGACAGCTCAAAACCTCTAATTATAAAACAAAGCCATTTAACATCTTTTGTTGTTAAATTTTATGTGAACAGAACCAGCTGTCCTGGGGTACCTACAATTTATGTCTTATTCTCAAGATGACAAATTTCTATATAATTGAATTTAGTTTGCTAGAAATATTTGATCTTTCAGTTTTTTCTCAATGTAAATAAATTCAGATAAAAGCCAGCTGACAATGGCCATTCATGGATCTTCTGGAATTCATTCCACTAAGAACCATTGCAGATTTGAAGCTGGTAAAAAAACCAAAGATTTTTTTTCTGTACAAACCTCTGCCTGTAGCTGGAGCAACAGTTAATTCTGATTAAAGATAATTAAAGAAGGAGTTACACTTGATTGATTTTTCCAGCTGGGTTTTATATTTGGGTCGTCTGAGGACCAGAGTTAACAAAGCTCATTCACAGCTCTTCAATATATTGAAAATATTCCCAGATTGCACACCAAATGAAACCAGATTGTTGGTGAAAGTTCCTCCATGCATTGTTCCTGAGATCCAATGAAGATCTCTTTGTTGTGGCAGAGAACAAAGATGCTTTGTAACTGTACTGTTACAATAATAATAATAATATTAATAACAATAATAATAACAACAACAACAACAATAATAAATAATAATATTAATATCACTATCATTATTAATATTGATATTAATATTAATACTAATATTAATACTAACAACTTAATAATATTAGTATTCATATTAATATTATTATTGTTATTATTGTTATTATTGTTATTATTGTTATTACTATTACTATTGCTATTATTATTATTACTATTACTATTACTATTATTATTATTACTATTACAATTACTATTGTATATAAATGTAAATGTATATATTGTAAAATGTAAAATGTATATATTTAATTATTATAATATTTTTATTATTATTATAGTTAATAATATTATATATATTATATAGTTAATAATGTTATTACTATTATTACTATTGTTATTACTATTATTATTACTATTAGTAATAATAGTAATAATAGTAATAATAGTAATAATAATAGTAATAGTAATATTGATAATGATGATAATGATGATGATAATAATAATAATAATAATAATAATAATAATAATAATAATAAATCAGGCTACCTGTAATCTTTGTCCATCCTGCCTATCCATGTGGTATGGGAATAAGGCATTCAGAGACACTAGAGTTAAAAATTCAGAAACTAGAATTTTAACTGGAGTTAAAAAGCACCAGAAGAATTATTTTCAGTCCCACGCAAGGCAAGATGTTGTCTTCAATCGAATGGAAATCGATTTTTTGATGGAATTGCTTTGCATGCTAAATGGAATCCTAGAGGAGGCTGACAGAAACATATTCCAGTTAACATTTGATAACAACTGTAAATGAAATATTTAATTATGAGCATAAGACACCAGCTATGTCTGTAACCTTTTTGCAGCTGCGTTGATGTCACTTTTCCTGCCGTTGACAAGAAAATTAATTGTGTTGCTGAGGTGTGAATTTAAGGCCGTTGAGTGTCCTTTGTTTTTCAGCAGCACTGGTTTATATTCAGCTGTTGAGTACATGAGATTTGCTGCAGTTCTGAGCAATGCCTCCCATTATTTCCTCCTGTGGCACAAGGTTTCTGGTTGCTGGCGAAGTTGGTGTCCCCCAGTTCCCCTGGGATCGTGGCAAAAGAGCTTTCCAGCCTCTCAGCCCACTGCCCTGGAGCGTGGGGTTGTCTCTCCTGGGGCACAGGACTTGGTATTTCCATTTTTTGGGCTTTGCAGAGCCCATTTCTCCAGCCTGTGCTCCCCAGCCAGGGGCTGTCCCTCCCTGTCCTTCCTGCTGTTACCATTCAGGAACACACATAATGATGGAATGATTATATGAAGGTGTTTTATTAAAGAGCTCTGGGTGTCAGGGGTACACAGACCCAAATCTGACCCAGTTTGGTTTTGAGCTGAACATATTTTATACTCTATCATTATATAACTTACATATTAATTATTAAACTTACATTGTTCTATTGTATACATTGTTTTTACCCAAGCATGGATTTCTCATGATCCCCCTCAAACCCTTAACATTGTTCCTCATGTTCTTTAAACAATAATTCTATCTAATATTATATCTAATAATAATTATATCTAATATACAATAATTATATCTAACAATTGTATCATGATCATATACTGATTACACAGGTGCAGTTTGACCTGATCTTTAGCAAGTACAAGGTCTAACATTCCCCAGGGCCTACTTTTCCTGGGCTTGCCAAACCTAACTTTCTTTCTAATTCCCCAAATTTTAAGACCTAAGATCTTAAATTTTAAGGTCTAAGATTTTAAGACCTTTTACTATCAGAGGGCTGTGACATCAGGGATGGGCCAGCCACTCCTGTGCCCGTCAGGATTACACTTTCCAAGCACCCAATATCCCTTTCCCCAGCCATGTAATGCCATTAGAGTAAACAAGATTTGTAAAGGACAGAAAAGGATTTACTCTTACCTTTTAGAAAGTGGTTGTGGTGGGAGAAAAGCATCTGAATGCCTCTGTGAATGCTGCTGCAGTTTGAGCCGGGCAATGTCCTGATGTCAGCTCCACAGCTCAGGTTCAGAATTAACTGTCAGCTGCATCTTCCTTCACTAAAATGTCCTTGCTTTGGTCTTGACTGACTTATTTTTCATCATGTCTAAGGCTGTTTGTACCTCAAAGCCCGAAGGTGATATTAAAAATATTAATTATATTAAAAATAGGATAATTTCCACAGAAAACCAGTCTGAAAATACACCAGGTGATGTATAAAACTTTGGTTTTTCCTTGTTGAAGATTTTTTTTTAATTATGTTTTTTAATTGTTCCGCTTTGACCTTGCACTCTCCAGAGCATCCAAAAGAGGCTTTTCTGTTTTATTGCTCATTCCACAAAGAAAGACACTCAAAACAAACATGATTGCAGTTTATAAAGGTCATTTTTAATTCAGGAAGAGAGGGGCTGCTCCTACACGAGAACAATTTACATTTACAAGAAATGTAAATTTTATTTCAAAAAGCCTTGTGTACCAGAAACCAGGGAGGGCACTTCCAGAAGTGAGAAGATAGTGTTGGGGTTTTTTTGGGTGTTCATTCCAGATGTTTCCAGACATGAGGACACATCCATTAAAGGTTTTTCACCCTCTTTTTGTGGCGAGGCTCACGGGAGCTCCGTGTAGGAACACCGGGCAAAAAAACGATCCTCGACCCGTCTGCTCCCTGCAGATGGAATATTCTCAATTTTTCAAGTACAACTGGCAAAAAAAAAGGGCCATCAGAATCCCCAAGGCCCAATTACTCTATATCCATATATCCAGTGTCTCTCAGGTGAGCTAATGGAAGCTGTTACTGACAAAGAGCTGAGAAATCGGCGATAACTCCGGGCAAAATCTGTCAAACCCGGTCATTTCTTGAGCTTGCTCAAGGAGCTCTGGCACCCTCAGAGTGGGCAGAGCCACGTGGGGGATTAAGGGACTGTACAAACCCTAGATTTTAGCAAATAATAGAATTCCACCCACAGAATGGAACAGGGAAACCTCTCACACCTCTGAGTTTACTGCAACAGCTGAAAGTTTTTTGTCATTATTTGGATTTATAAATATTTTTCAGAGTGCTGTCTGTGGCTGGTGTCTCACTCCATAGTCCAAAGCATCTTCCTTTGGTTATTTTCGCTGTTGGAAAGCAGCCTTAGTTCATTGGGGTGTTCCTGGAATGCTGCAACAAACAATAAGGGATTGTAATGGAGCAGTCTAATATAATGTAACAACAAAATAAACACTATAAAAATCAACATTACAGTTAAGTGACTGCTGCACTTAAACCCAGCAATAACTGAACCCTAAGGTCACCGGCAATTCTGAAGGAAAAATGCCCTGAAATGAAGCAATGACTAAAAATAACCTTAAAAAAATCCCTGTAAAACTTGATCTGGGTTGAGTACAGTTCAAATCAACCTCAAAACCTTCCTACTCTTTCAGTGTTTGGTTACAGTTTTGAGTGTGCAAAGAACATTCCAGACAGAAAGAAGAACAAATGTGGTAAAAAAGGACTTTGGGGGATGTTTGCAGTTTTTCACTGTTAGACCTACCAAGGCTCAACATCCCTGAGCTTCATTATGGTCAGAGGAATTGTGCAGTCACAGCAGCTGCCAACAAGTCAGATATTTTCTAATTCAACATATGGCTGATGGTTTATTTTTTCTGCTCCTTTGTTTTTTTAATTATGTTTGTTTTCCTCCTTTTTTTCTTTTTTTAATTGGGAGGTTTATTTCGTTTGTATGTATGGCTCGTTGCTAATGCATTTAAATCTTTAGTGCATCATCTGGGAAAAACAGAATATGAAAAGCTATGTAAATCTGTTTATAAACATGTTACTGAGCACAGCTCTTTGCCAAGGGGAAAGCATCCAAGATGTTTTAATTGACAGCCCAACTGGAGCACACACACATCTCGTTTGTGGACACCTCCAGCCATGAGCTGCCGTTTATCCTCACGTCCCTGCCTGATAAATTGATAAATTTATCTGATAAATTGGGACACACGTGGGTGGTAGGGGCACTGAGCTGAGCAGGGAAAGGGTGCTGATGAGCAGAGTGCACAGCAATATTCAGTGTTTGTTTTCAGGAGCCTCATCAGTCACAGAGCAGAGAAAAGAGCAAGTTCTGTTGTGTTACTCTGGGAATGACCAGCTGTGGGAAGAAAACAAAAGAATTTTCAGTGTGTTTTTTAAAAAGTCAGAATAAAGAAGTATCAGGTTGAAGAGTTCAGCTATTTTATTTTTCTCAGACTAAAAGGGTTGAAAGCTTTTTACCTTTCTGCAGAGAGCAGAATGTTTTTTGAGTCAAATGAGGGAACTGCACATTTAAAAACTGTCAACAAAACATCGTTGAGCATGCACACATTTGTTAGGATCTATGAATGTAACTCATTTCCTATTCAACATTCAACCTGATTTTTTTCTTTTGGGGCAATTTTGCATTTAAATGTGATAAATTCTGGTGTCTGGGCCAACAGGGTAAAACAGTTTTATTTGTTCGTGGCAGAGGGATGCAGTACAAAATTTTCCAACATGAAAATTGTGAAATTCTGTTTGCGCTAAGATTTTTACTCATAGGAAATCTGTGTTCCCAACCTCAGAGTTCACACATCTTTTTATTTAACTAGTTCATTCTCTGAGGGACAGATTTTCAACTAGACTTCCATATGCATACATATAACCTGACCATACAAATAACACTATTTACATAAACTCCCCATTACTGCAAACATGGCAAGGAAATTTGCTCTGTGGGGTTAAGTACTGAAAGTACTATTTTTCATCAGCAGAAGTCAAGAACAATTTTTATTTTTACAAGTAGAGGTTATTCAAAAGCCCCAGTCAGAAATGAGCTTGGCATCATTTGGATAAAGACATGTGAAATTTGGCTGGGGACTTGCTTGGCACTCATTTTGTAAGGCAGAGCCACAGGCTCCTCCAAAACCCCACAGAGCTTCCAAACCACTCTGACACCTTCTCCTTGTGCATGGCTCTAATTGTGTGTCTCCTCACTATTTACATGCACAAAGAGGCAGAAGTGGAGCTTGCTTTTCAGTCATGCATAATATGGATAATCATCCTGCCTCCCACATCTCTTCTGCATGCTATTTAAATGAGACTATTGCCTACTTTTTAGTCAATTTTAAGCCAAAAATATCTAGTGGCTTAATAACAGCTGTTTCTCTTTAAAATGAACTTAGAAATCCTGTTTAAGGTGCTAATTTGCTTAAGGGATGGAGCCAAAATACATTTTCTGTTTAATAAGGGCTTCTTTTTGCATTTTAATCTCCTCATCAACAGTAATAGGCTATGGATATATAGAGGCAGAGTAGTGTTTTTTTGAGAGGGGGCATTCCTAAGCACTTGATTTTACATGGTTTTGTAAAATGTGTGAAGCATTTTAAGATACTCCTCCAACTCAGAGCTGACTGAAATAAACAGGCAGCCCAAGACAGCCACATCAGTGTCCAGCAGCACAATATTTGTATTTCCAGTGAATTGGAATATTCATTCAGCTTCTGCAGGGCTGTTTTTTGTCGGGGCTTTTTTTGTTTGGGTGTTTGTTTTCCAAAAAAAAAAAAAAGTGAGACAGTAATGGCTGTCTTCAACTCCCAGAAAAAATTGGCCAGGGAAATGGAAGAGCCTCAGATTCAGGCAAGGCTCCCAGTGTTGCAAGAAGCCCACGGTTCTGGGCAGATGCCACATCCAACAGGCAGCTCGGAGAGCCAGGGAATCAACCTCATTCCAACTCCAGGGCAGGGAGCCAAACAATCCTAAAAGTCTTGAGTGAGGAGCTGAGTCCCTGTTAGTGTGCTCCTGGATTTGTCAGGCCTTTAAGCAGCAGCCATGAGCAAATTAAATGAGATCCCAGGCTCCCAAGCAGCTTGCTAGATGGGAAAGCGAGTGTACTTCCAGCAGAAAGCTGCCCAAGTTTGGAAGGGGTTCATCAAAACAAATGTGTGTTGCTACAATCTCTTTTGGTCTCAGCAAATTAGCATTGTTTCACTGGAAAATTGTCATCCAGCTGTAATGATGTTAACTCTTGCTTTACCCAGTGTCTTGGACATTTTTCCAAATTTCCTGCTCTGCTATGAACCCCACTCAACGAGGAATAACAGGTTTCACTGTGAAAGGATATATAATATATAATAACATATTTCCTTTAGCTTTAAGGTACTGCCTGAATCAAAACATGTTCTTCTTCTGTCTCCTCTCCTTGTGCTCCTGTCTGCCTCAGCCTTCATGATTCTGGGGTGGGAACTTGTCACTCCTGACAGCAGCGGGTGCTTGTGGCTTTAGACAACCAAAATGGCAAAATCTTGTGTTTATTGTGCAAGTGGCTGGTTCTTCCTGCCAGGCCCAGTGTTCTGGTGTTTTACAGCACAAGGTCTGCTTTGATGGGCTAGCCTGGCTGAAAATCCCTCTGTCCACACAGGGAACTGCTGAGCAGTGACTGAGGAATGTGGGGAATAAGGCACGGAGAGATGTTTCCTCTGCAAGAGGTTTGGGCACACCCTGCGCTGCTTGAAACGACCTGAGATGACTCCAAACCCACAGGAATTTAACCAGGGACTTAGTCAGGGCCTAAGGATGACCCAAAGCCAGGTTCTGTGAGGTGAGGCCTGTGTGTCTCTCCCCTGCTCGTTGGTGGTCACAGCCTGGTGCACGAATCCCCAAACTGGCTTCAAACTTGGTTGCCCGTGGCAGCAAAGAGATGTGCACAAACTAATTTATCCTGCAGAAAGAAAGCATCACCTGCCCCTCAGCTTAAATCCTCTTGGACCCTCAACAGGGACAAAGCAAGGCAATTAGGAAGGAACTTCTGTTGCCATACCTACAAAGCCATTAATTCCTAAATAGTTTCACATATAGAAACCTTCTTTCATTTCTGCTGTACCGAGTATTATTGATTTTTGCTGTTGCAGCAGTGCCTTAAAGACCTGGCCAGGGCCTCTAGGTGTAGATGTGTTATGTTTTTTATAGGCATGCAAGACAGAGATAATCCATGCCCTAGGCAGCTATCAAGTCGAAAAGCAGCAGGATGTTAAAAATATATGGGGTGTAATGAGATAGGTAAACCTGCACACAAACCAGTGGACAAGAATAATGCTGAAATAGGAAGATGAAGTTGCTCTTTCTCTCATGTGAGAGATTTCTCATATTTCTCTCATTGTCACACCACGTGTGACAATTAATTAGTGTTAATCACTGCAGTATTATGGGATAAAGCAGTGATTTTAGTGCTTAGGATGTGACTGTTTCATTAACAAAAGACTCTTGTTCTTGCATCAGGCATTGTAGACCCACCAAACACCATCTTGTTAATGTAACCACTCTGGTGTGTTTTCATCATGTTTTGGGATATTAATTAGCTGAGGCAAGGGAGCAGGGATAGCATTGTTAATGCTACTGGAAGTATCTAAAACAAAAAGCAGAAAGTGTCATTTTACTCTGCTCTGCAGCACGTATTCCAAACAGAAAGGACTGCTGACAGAACTGCTTGGAATGAGGCTCCACAGACAAAGGCAGTGCAATTTGTCGGGGTTAATTCCAGCTAACAACATTGTTTTGATAACCACTACATGTGCCATGTTTATACAAGCCTCCCAGCTCAGATCCACTCCTCCTGGAAATCCCTGCTCCAGTCGTCTTTGTTCAGCAGCAGAGAGAGATCTGCACCCTTTAAACTTCGGTTCTTACTCTGCCTCAGAGAGCTGGCACATGCATTTTATGAATTTTTTGCATCTCATTTATTCAATTAGTGTAATTAGTGGATATTTTTTCTTTGTCTTCCTTTTTCCTGCAGTGCTGTCATGACTCAGTCACTTGGGAGCCCTGAGGGTGTCTGAGCTCCATGACAGCACAACCATGGAGGGGTCAAGGCAATCAGGGAGCTGGATCAGTGGTGCCATCCTCCTGTCTTGGAGTGCCAGCCCAGGAAAATGCTCCCAGGAGTGATAAGAGCCCATTTCTAAGCCTCAGTTATCAGTCTTGTGCCTCCTGTGAATGTATCTTTGCATCTCCATTGCATGCACTGGTTATCTGTGGGTTTAGGGTGTGCAGAAGTCAGATCAGGACCTGCAGATCTGAGGTGTGCACACACAAGCTGCGGCTTTGCATTTTAGAGTAGAGAATCTCCATGTTCACTGATTCATTGTGTTCATTGAGTAAATCTCCTTTTTATTTCTGTAAAAAAATCGTGCCTAGCCCTTCTTCTGTCTCAACACAAAGACTCACCTTCCAGTTTTCATGCACTCTCCCACAGCAAAAAAAGGAATTTCTTATAAAAGTTCAGCTTGTAAAAAAAACAAACCAAACTTGCTATAATAAATAAAGAAAGGCAAATATTTGAATGAAGACATTTATGCAGTGCTTATGTGAAGTGTAGTGGAAAGGAAGCCAATCATTTTCTATTCATTATTGTTTGAAATAGCATCATGTGTGTGTAAACAGAGCCCTATTTATACAAACAATTCAATAAAAGCCCTCAGATACGCTATAATTCCTGATAAAATTACGTGTTTATGCTACAAAGTAGATTGGCTGAACGCATGTTGGAAATTACAGCAGTTTAACTGCAGGTTTAAATGTGTTATTGAAAAGTTTATTTTATGTTTTATATATAAAACAGCTGAATTATAACAGCAGCACTAACTTTTAAATACTATTAATGGCTACTGCTCTGTTATTTCATTAAACAGAGATCTGCTTCTTCTAAAATCATCTCTCAAGCTGTTAGGATGGTTATTTTCTTTTTAAGGCAATGTGTTAGAGGTACTGTGCTGCACATTATTCAGCACAAGAGCAGCTGTAATTCAAGAGTCACTTCTCCATTCCCCAGACAATATGAACTTTATGACAAGAACTTTGCCTCACAAATATGTGAGTATAATGAATAAATGACAAGTTCTTGCCAGATAACAATATTATATTCTTTATTGTGCTTGGGCCCTCGCTTACAAAACAGCCAAGAAATGTCAAACACTTTGATAAATAAGCTCTGACTGAATTTCAGTTCTCTGGAATCCTGCACACATTGATGAGAACAAGCCCTTTCCCTCCAGGAGATAAAATGCAGCTCACCCCTGAGGCAGAGGTTGCAGAAGCAATGTGTGGATGAGAAGATAAGCCTGCAGAAGGTGTTAACAGATTCCATTAATTTAATTTATCAGTGGCCATTGCTGAGGGGAGATGGTCCTGCAGGTGCCCAGCTAGATGGAAATCAGTGGGATGAATTCAGTAGGGGATTATTTCAGGCACTTTGTTTAACAAGGACTCCTGAAGTTCTAATGTATTCCAGGAGAAATGGTGCTCCAAAGATGAATAATCAATTGATTATTTTCACTGAAGTTGTTTTGAGAAAAGCTATCTCCCACTAGAATGGAAAATCTCATCTTCCAGCATTGCAGGCTAGTAACAATCTTGGTCTTCCTTCAATCATACCTTAATAACAGCAGCAATAGCTTGTGCTGATTTTAAAACTAGCTTTTCCAAGGCCAAATTCCTTCTCAGGCTTTTCAGTTTCACAGCCTGGAATAAAAGCCCAAATTTTTGAAAAAAACCCAATAAATACTGGAGGTTCTACAAACAAGATGGACCACTTGCTTCTCCAGAGAGCAAAGGTGCATCCAGGGGCTTTTTATGCTAAAATACAAGCAAATGTAAATTTCTAAGTGAATATAACAGTGATTCCTGTTAGATGTGTCCTCTGAGACTTTATTTGTCTTCTGTCAGATCTGGAAGTTAGACTGATAGATGAAAGCATGTCCCACTGCAGCTGGATCTCCAGTTGAGAGGCTGAAGACTGTTGTGCCTTTTTCCCAATCCCTTTCTTTTTTTGACTCACAGAAATCCCTAGCAATATATTTCCAGGTATCACTTTGAACCAAATGGATCCACTATTTTTCTGCTTTTTAAAGCTTCCTGAGACAGATGTCAGCAGTAACGTCAATCCTTCCCTGAATCTTTCCTTTTTCTTCTTTTCCTCTCTGAATCAAGGTGAAATCATTTTTGAATTATTATGAATTATTTTTGAATTATTAATATATTATTTTAATATATATTAATTTCGAAATGCTGCTCAGGGCATCCAGATGTGGCCTAATAAAAGGGAGAAAAGATGTGATCTTCAAGAGTCTGCCATAATTCCTTTAACCTGCTTACAAATCTGTTTCCATCTCATACATTTACCTAGATGGTTCTTCGATCTTGAAACACCTCAGGTGACCATGGTGTGGATGGAACCTGACCATCTAAAAGCACAAAAGTTGCAAACACTTGTGAGCTGCTTAATACATTTTATTTTGTTAGGCTTGGAGCCCAAAATGCTCCAGGAACTTTCCAAACACAGAGATGGGTTCTGCCTTTGGCTTTGTGTCGCTACTAACAGAAAATTCCATTTTGTTGATGTGTTTGTCTCTCTTAAAACAACCCTGCATTATGGTATTCATCATAAATCCACGTGACTGAAATTCTCTATTCACTGCAACACAAACAAAGCTCTTTTTTCACCTTCAGTGGCATAAAAAATCTGTGAACATGGCCATGAAAACTTGCTGAATGTCCTTTTTTTTTTTTTTGCCTAGCACATTAATGAAATAGAATGAGAAATCATGATGCTTGGAATTTATTTTTTTAATGATTATGCTTCAGATAATTAATTCATAAGTCATTTCTAGGCCCTAGAGGTTCCCGTGACGCATCAGGGTGAATGTTGTTGTTAAGATAATGGAATTAAGTGGAATGTGGGTGGTACAGATTCTGAAATGCTGGCACTGTGCATCTGTAAAGCCTTCTGTGGGCTGCAGAATGATGGGGCTCCTAAATACCTAATATTTATGGATATCCTAAATATCTCTCCCCATCTTTGCCTAGGTAAGCAAACAGATGCAAACCCAGAAAGTCAAGTCCCTCATGGCAGCTGCTTTGCTGTTGTTTGCTCATTAGCCTAAAACTTCTGCTCCTTCCTTTTGTCCCCTCCTCTCTATTCTCTTGAAGATGAATGCTGTGAGGAGCAGAAAAAGACTTTCAGAATGACAAAAGTAGTTGGAAAATAATAAAAATAAAAATAAAAATAAAAATAAAAATAAAAATAAAAATAAAAATAAAATAAAAATAAAAATAAAAATAAAAATAAAAATAAAATAAAAATAAAAATAAAAATAAAATAAAAATAAAATAAAAATAAAATAAAAAAAAAATAAAAAAAAAATAAAAATAAAAATAAAAATGAAAATATAAATAAAAATAAAATAAAAATAAAAATAAAAATAAAAATAAAATAAAAATAAAATAAAAATAAAATAAAAATAAAAATAAAAATAAAAATAAAAATAATAACAATAATATGAAGATTAATAATACTAATACTAATACTAATACTAATACTAATATCAACACAATATTAATATTAATATTAATAATGATAATAATGATAATAATAAAATAATAATAAAATAATAAAATAATAAAATAATAAAAATAATACTAATAATAGTAATAATAATAATAGTAATAGTGATAATAATAATAATAATAATAATAATTTACAGCCCACTATGAAGTTACCCTTGCGCTGCACTGTTTTTGTTTGGCAGATGCACAGAATCAAAAGAAACAGTGACCACAGATTTTGTTTGGCTGCTTTTCAATTCTGCATATTCAATTAAAAAAGAAAAAGATGCAAAAATGAACGATACCTTGTTCTCAGTTCAGCCATATTAACAGTGGCCAGCAGCATAGAAACTGAGAGCAATGATCTGATCTGGAGCTGGTGGACAATTTTATCCTTTGTGGTCATAAAGTTTCCATGTCATGAAAATGTTTAATGGATTTGCATCAATATTTTTAATATCTGATGCTTCATGTAAGTGTGAAAGAAACAAAATACAGTGCATTGCCAGGATATTTTTTTCATGAAGTATTTCCTAAAATCAGCTCAACAGAAAATGGATAAACCTTTACCTTCCACATTCACCAATTCTTGCATTTCCATTGCCCAGAGTGCATTTTTGCAATGGATTGTGATATTTTTTTGTTTTTACTGATTGCAATCTCTCCCTGGAGAAATACCAGCTTACCTGTGTGCTCAATATTTCCCCAGATGCAGACATAAATGTGCTCCTGCAGACAAATTGCATACATATATCAGAGGCCAAAAAAAGGACCTTCTCCTATGATCCAATACCTAGTCTTTAATTTAGGTGAGCATTTGATTCAGGACTTGTCTTTGCAGCTGAAATTGAAAACCAGGAAAGCAGTCTCTCAGGCTTTTGGAAGAGAGACAAAAACAATCTTATCTTTGTCCCATCCCTGTGGGTCTTTTTAGCAAGAATCTCCCTGGAATCCTCAGCTAGGACACACTTCAAGGAAATGCTGCCCTTTATCACCACACTGAAATGTAAAACATTTGGGAAGTGTGGTGATATTTTCACCAGGAATGTTATTGTAGGAAATTCTTTTGTTAAGGAATTGTGAATTAACCTGTTTTACCTGCTCAGATGCTGAAGTTTCATTTATTTGAACACTTTAAAGCAGCTATTAAGAAAACTATAGGACCACTCACCTAAAATTAAATAATATAATTAAAAAGTAAATCACTGCTGACACCAAAGTGTATTTTAAAGCAGCTGCAGTCAATAGGATGGTCGGATTTTAGTTCACAAAAATGAAAGGCACGCACCCACATGGGACCAATAATGCTGGGCCATTTATTGCAGAAGAGTTGTGCAGAACAAAGCAGGAGAAATGTGGACCTGAAAGCAGAAAAAGGAACTGTAAATGTTTAAGGCTTTTTGTGAGCTCTTGTGGAGCCATAGGAAGCGATGATTAAGAGAAGTTTTTGATACAGTTGGGTCTGGTCAGGAAGAGAGAAGCATTCAGAGCAGTTTAAAGATCCCTGCCCCTGGAAAATGTACAAAGAACTACATGTAAAACAGGTGGCAAATAAAAAAAATCCTAATTACTTCAGAAGTCTGATGTAATCTTATAAAGTGTTAAATTCAGATTCACCTGGTCATGCTTACAGCAAGTAGTACCTTCATCAAAAAGAGTTGTAATTTTGTATAATTCAGTTATTTCAGAACTAAACTAACATTATTCATGAACAATATCTGGCCTTTCAAATGCTCTTGCCTGTTGTATTCTGAGCAATTCTGACTCAGAAAATGAATAATTGATAAGGTGCAAGTCTGTGAGCAATTGGGATCTTTTCAGTTCTTTGAGTGAGGAGGAGATTTGCTTTCATTTCTAAAACGAGCAGAACATTTTGGAGAAACTGAAGCTGGCTGGTTCAGAGCATTAAACCTTGGCTCAGTAGAAGGGGGTTTTGCTCCCAGAGTTTTCACAAGCATTTTTCTGATGGGAGGAAAGAGATAATGCTTAAAATTTCAGGTAATTCTAAAGTTTGAACACTGAGTGTGTTTAATTAACTAATCAGCTGGGTGGTGGGGGAGAAAACCACGTGAGACAGCAGGAACTGCTCATCAGCAGAGAATACTGGATCTGAGTTCCCAGCCTTTGAAGATATTTTCTAGATTTTCCTGACCATCACAGCAGATCTTAATGGACACCCTTCTGTTTTTTTTTTTTTTATTAATGATTGTAGGATTTCTTCCTAGATCATAGTCTGTGCTCCCTTTTATTTCATTTGCAGAGTTCATGTGACATGTAATGTCCTCTGTTTGGATTTTAGAGCAGCCAATAGCTCTGTAGGAGGTCTATTGGTGTGCAGAAAACTTTGTTTTGATGTTATGACTGTCAAGACCGAATGGAGAGGCAAAAGGTCACTTGTCTTTAGGGTAGAGATGGATGAGGGTGAATTAATGGTTGGAAAGAATTTTTTTTTGAAGGTTGATTTTGTTAATTTATTTTTTTATTTTTTTTCAAGCATAGATTATAGTGCAATGAATCAAGGACAGGATGAGAGATAGCAGGTGTCCAGTTTTTGGATGGTTCTGGGGGAAAAGGAATTGTTTAAAATTTTCCTGTCCCTTCCTTAGACAAGTGTCCTCCTTTGTAAGCCAGGTGCATATCAAAGGAGATGCATTTGCTCTTCAAAGCTGTGTCTGCTCAGGGTCTGGTTTGCAGTGTGCCTTTTAGGTTGCTTTTACATGGATTTTGGCTTTGAGAAAAGCATGGCTGGAGCCATAAATTATCCTTATTTGTTTGCTGGTTTACAGAAAATTAATGTAGTTAATTGTTCCTCAGACAACTTAATTGTGCTTGCCGGATTAATCAGGGTTTTACCCACAAATTCAAACTGATTGTGGGTGGTGCCATGTTTGCATGGAGCTGCTTTGGTTTGCAGAAAGTGGAGCAACAAATCACCCAGTGGAGGAGAAAGTTTGGTGTCCCCACCTTTCCCTGGTGTCACTTCCTCAGGGTTTTTACATCAGAGCAGGGACAGTGCCATTGTCAGGCTCATTTTGGCAAGTTCTGCAGTGTCATCACGGAGCTGAGGCCAGTGCTGGAGCCTTCAGACAGACAGACAGACAGACATTTGTCAGGCTGCCTGGAAAAAACTCCTTTCTGAACTGCAAGGGGTGTGTTTGCTCTGCCAGCTTTTCTGTAGTTCCTGCCCACGATGGTGCCAACAGCAGAGCTCCTGAACTCCGTCATTTAAAAGCATTTTAATATTCTTTAAGGCAAGGTGCCATGAAAACACAAAGTGCTATTAATTGGCTCAAAAGACTTGAGAGAGTGAAGCAGTAATTGCATATTTAATAGACTCCCACATTTTGCTGTGGGGCAACAACTCAGCAATTCTGCTGCGAGCGAACGTTTCCATCCCTTTATTTCAGTGTGCAATTTCAGTGCCAGGAGGAGGGAAAGCCCTGGGAATTTTGGGTGCTTTCCCATTAGAAACGTGAGTGCTGGAAACATTCATTCTGATTAGCCACAGGGTGATGGGTTCTTAAAGTCACTCCAGTGAATAGAGTCCAAGCTTGGTAATAAGACATTTACCAGGCTTTGCTGCTCCAACCATTAACCCCTTTGGAAATTTGCCCTTCAATAAAGTGGCTGTTCTAATCTCTTTAGGGATTAATAAAAAATAAAACAACCTAATTTTATTTTAAGGGATAGCAAAGGATTTTAATGAAGCCTGGAGTTAGGGTTTCAGTGGGGACCAGCCTGGCCTGTGTTTTTTGGTACAAATAAACTGGTGAATGATGGTGGTGCTCAGTGTTCTTCTGGAAATCCCTCAGCAGGAGCCTGGTGTGAGAGAGGATTTGAGGGAGAGGAAGTAAAAGATGAAGGAAAATAAATGTCTGTACACAGTGCCCCTGATTTAAGAGAACTGAGCACAATTCTAACACTGGCCAATCCTGATCACAGAGTTACTAGAAAAGAGTTTATTAGAGACCTAAAGGAATACAAATGAAATGATCACAACAGAAATATGTCCTTTACTATGGGAATGAGAACCAGCAAGGTTTATTAAACATGCAATTACTGTGACTTTTTTGGGACTAAAAGTGCCGTGGAATATTTGAAACGCCTGTTTCATGGCGTAAGAATGAATTGTGTCATCTCATGATAACATGGCCAACAGCTAAGCTCTGAAATTTAAACCTAATTTCAGATCACCAGCTTCAGAGATAAGCACATAAACAGTGTACACACGATTTCAAAACAACCACGAGAAGGAACAAAGGCTGCACCTCACAACAAGAGTTTTTAGCAGTGCACTCAGGTAACAGCCTTAGGGCTGCCAGCCTGTGGTTATCTCACAGCTAAAACTGAAATATTTATCCTGACCTCACTGCAGAGGTTGTTTCTCACTAATTCCCTACTTTTAGAGTTGGCACTGTGAGCACAGTGCAATATGGAAAATACCTGTATTTGTACTTTTAGACTGCAAGCCTCTGTTTGTGGCCTTTAACTTAGAACTATTCTAATAATAAAATAGCTACATGAGTGCAATTTGGTGTCCATGGGCTTTTCCAGAGCACTTCAGAGATGTTCCTTAAGAGAAACACCTTTCTTCATGTCTGGCTTGTTACAGAGACCACATCAACCATTTCTATCTGGCTACTGCAGCCTCGTGGCTCCAGGGTTAAACTCTCAGTTTTCTCTCCTGATTTTGCATTTCTAAATCAGCAAATAGAGACCCAATCAGTACTTCCTACAGTGGAATTAATAGTTCTTCCCTAATATATTCATTATATCGAGTGCAGATGTCACTCTGCTAGCATCTCCTACAGTATTTACTATTATTTACTATGATTTACTATTATTTACTTTTATTTACTATTATTTACTATTAATTACTATTATTTACTATTATTTTCTAATGATAATTACTATTATTAATACAATGCTGTATTGTGCAATTCCTCTTTTAATATTAATTCTACTCAGTGGCACATGTAAAGTGTAGCCATATTTACTGATGTAAAGGTACTTGGAGCTCCTTAAGTTCAAGTACTGGTAGTTAGATAACCTTCATCTCACTCCCCACACTTTAATTTGCTAAAAATCTATATTTATTTTTGGTTTTTTTAATGAGTTTTGGTTTGGGGTTTCTTTTTTTTTTGGAAGAAGTGGTGAAGAGTGGCTTAGACACAATATCTTTAATGAAAGGAAATCAAGTTGTTGTGATTGCCTCTGTACACCTAAAGCAATTCTTTCTTTTTAATTTTTCTAAACTTAGAAAATTTGATTTATACATCCTGAATGGAGTAAAACCCTTACATTGATTTGTCAAAGTGCTATCAAGGGTCAGGAAAGCTCACCCCACCTCCTGAGCTAATTTGCTGGAGCTATTTAAAACCCCTTGCTATTATCCAAATAATTATTTCTCCTCTGCTGAAGCTCCTACATTTAGCTAATGCGTGAGCAAAGCATGAGGAGGAATAATTGTGACACCTGGAGTGTCACTGCCAGCACTCAGCAGATGACAGAATTGTTCTGTGCCCCTGTTCCCTGGGCTGCTTCTCAGAGCAGACCCAGCCTCCTCCTGAGCTTTCCTGCTGATTTAAGCAGTTGAATTTCACTTATTCCTAGCATGCCCAAGAGCCTGTCCCAGTGCTTTCGCCCCTGACTGTTTTGAAACTATTTCAAGGAGCCTGAGCAAAAAAAAAAAAAATGCTGTATTTACCTGAATATGAGTCTGAAGAGTGAGCCTAGTGATTTAAACCAGTTTTATCATTATCTCCAGTGAATGCAGGTTTTGTCTTGCCACTTGCAGCTGCTTTATTGTGTTGGATTGTTATCTAGGGCTTTCCCCCCCCTATTTCTGTTCTAGTGTCCAATCTTTGGAGAGTTTAAAATAGCAGTGGCTTTATAGCAGTTAGGTTTAAAGGCTAGGTTAGCCTAAAGGATCAATGGAACTGGGGAAGCTGAGACAGGAGGAGGTCAAAAGGGTGTGTGTTGGATAAACCCATTAAACAGAGGGAGGGAGCTGCACCACTTAGGGTCAGCTTCAAAATCCAGTTTGAACCCCTGCTTTAAAAATAGCCACTGTGAACTGCAGTAAAAGGATTTTCCCTTGGGTTTGGTGAGGTAGTTTAGGATCCCAGGATGTTCCTGCTGGTCCTTCAGACAGCGGAGCGTTCGATGTAGAACGAAGCAAAACGTGCAGTAGAAAATCAACATGAACTGGGTTCCCGAGGGAGGATCTTCCCCAAGGACTCTGCTCAGGCAGAGAAAACGAGAGCTGAGATCCTCAGAGCACACCTAGGGCTCACTAGGACACGCTGCTGAGCTTTGTGCTGTGCAGAACATGAATTATTGCTTTATTGGGATCCCCCAGCTTATGTAACCGCGCCGTGGCGGGGATGAACCAGCGCATCTGAGGTTAGGGTTGCCCCTAGCAACAGCTCTGTTATCAATTTCAGCCCACATTCACCTCCTGAAACCCCCACCCCAGCCAAAGGAAGGACAGGTAAGGCAGGAGGTTGTTAATGCAAAGAGAGTCGGTGCTTTTGGGATATAAACTCAGATTAACAATGAACATGCTTCTTTTGGCATCCCATCCCAGAGATTCCTTAAAAAGTCAGGAGTTCTAATTCCTGTAATACCCTTGGAAAGCTTATTTCAAAACACACAATGCCAGCTGACATCTGTGCAATCGCTGTCCCCAAATGGTGGAGCTTAAACACTCATTTCCATATTTTCTGGGAAATATGGACAACACCCACACTTGGGGAAAATTCTCAGCCCCATTACCTGACAGAGAGGTTTTTCTTTGTAAAAGTGAGCACAGAACTTCCAAGTATCTTTCCTGCACAGCACAGGAGCTCAGCTGGGGCTGTCTGAGGCAATGGGTTGTTTGCTCTCCAGAAGGAGGGATGTTTTCAGGCAGTAACTGTTCAGAAATGGATTTAAATGCTTGGCTTTCCTTCTGTTTTTATTCAGTTTCACCCCAGCAGTATTTCTTTATCCATCTCAAACCCAAAATTGTGTTATTAGCAGTTGGCTGGTTATTATGAAAAGCCTAGAAATTCCCCCAGACTTTCATAATTAGTGAGCTGAAAAACTCAGATTTTCTATTGCCTGAAATGACATTACCTATTTTTCAAAGAAAACAAACAAGACTTTTTAATTAAAGAAACGGCTATTTATGCAGGGAAATATTGAATTTGTAAGTTCTGTGATCAAAAAAATGAATTCCATTCAGGCATGTTTATATATCTTATAATATGTGTGGTTTTCTCTGCTGCCACAAAATTGCTGTCATAAACACAGAGAAGTCAAAGCAAAATGGGAAACACAATCCTGGTATAATTCCACTGGCTGAAATGCATTTTTGCTGTTGCTTATGATAATTCCAGACCTGTGCTCCTGGCTCTAAGTACAATCTTCCTGAATCTAAGTCAGTCATAGCTTTAAACAGAATTTAGTTGTCATCAAATGATAAAAATAACTCTTTGATTCTGGGTGTTTTTCTCTCTCAAATGAAGCAATTTGTGATTACAAGCTTCACCTTTTCAAAAATGCTCTTTTTTTAAGAACTGGAAAAAAATCCAGTAGTTTTACACACCATGCTAGAAACATCTCTGCCTGTGAAGTGAATCTCAGCACTGCTTTTATCCCAGGAATATTTTGTTACCACACAAAAGACACCTACTTCCCTTTTCTTTCAAAGTTTCCACAAATGTCAGAAATGAGCCTACACCAGCATCCCTTTTCATTCAAATACACCTGCAAAAATGAGGTAGGAAAGTTTTCTGCAGATTTTACCAGCAGGAGGAAACATGCCGTACTTTGAGTAATGGGAGTCTGTAATTTGTTGAGCATTAATTATCCAGATATTTTGTATTAGATAATTCTTTAAAGGCAAGATTTTTTTTTTCCTTTGTGATTTCTGTGTGTGAGCACACAGTGGAGCTGGAATAAGGACAATTTATAGCAATCCTAGAAGACTGATCAGCTTTTTAAGAGCACCCAAAAATCCCTCCAAAGCACTACATCATTCTAATTTTTATAGCACTTGGTTCCCCACAGAACTGTGCAATCCACTTTTTCATGCTCATTTTATCTCTTTCTCCTTTAACAACAAATTATTTTTGAGGGGAAGGATGATCCTGCAGGGGAAGATGCTATCTTAGAGCTCAGATGTGTAGGTTTGTTTCCAGAAGACATCCAATTCATCATCTGGGAACTGAAGATAATGTTGCTTTTTCTACTTTTTTGAGAGCCTTGTGAAAATGAATCCACTGTGGAAAGGCGTTCAGATAGAGTGAGGGGTGCTGTGGAAGGAATTAAATGGTTTTTATTCTATAACAATGGGATGAATGCCAAGCAGCAGCAGTATGAAATGAGTGAAATTGAGCTCTGGCCCAGCCCAGGTGTTTTTCATTGCCACACTTCATTGGCTCTGGCTCTGATTTTGATGTCAGATAACACATTAGTTTGTTTAGCTGAACCAAATCATATCATTATTGCAGTGCTAAGTGGTCTGCACACTTGTCAATGCCATTTGGCAGACCTAAAAATAAAAATAGTAATAAAACTTATGAAAAAAAGCTTGGAAATAGTATGGAATAGATGCTGATCATGTTGGTTACCAAACAGTAGCAGGAGCACAAGGAATAACTTCCAGGGCTTTCAAGATCCTACTAATCTCTCTTTCATTCAGAAGGTATTCAGATCACACTTAAAACTTTTGCTGAAAGCTTTCATTACTTTCTTTTAATGGATTTGACCCTTCAAACGTGTTGTTTTAAGTCCCCTTGGTTGAGAAAGATTTCAAATCAAGTTCTGTCTTTAATGCTGCCTTTTTGAGCCATGTCCCACTTTGTGTTCTTGAAGCGAGGGAAGGCTTTTAATCTTTTGTAGGTGCACAGTAAAAGGTTTTAACTTTGCAGAGGTTTTGTGCCACGGGGTTCTGTGTGCTGCCATTTAATTACTTTATTCTGCATGAGCATTCATTTATACATTGGGGGAACAAATGGATGTAAAGCAAAGGATTAATTTTTACCAACTTCAGAGGGACAGTAAGGCTGTCAGTGTCTGAATGACATTATCAACCTTTTAAAATCATGCCATCAGGACTTTTTGGGGATCAGAGGTTTCACAGGGGAAAGCTGTTGAGCTGTGGAGAAAAGGAGAGTTGTTTGCAATTTTCTGTGTGTTTTGAATCAAATCAGATTGAAGTCAATCTGGAAAGCACTTTGGCTCCTCTGGACTTCTTGAGCAAGGTTGTGTAGAGAAGGAGCCATTCTCCTTCGAGTGGAAGCTGGAATCCTACAATCATCCATAAAACTGAAATTGCAGCAGCAGCTTTGGGAGAAAAAACAAGTTTTGTCTGTGATTATGTCTAACCACACTTGAGGGATTTTCACCAGCTCCAAGCAGGAGCTTTGGTGCCCTTCCCTTTAACTTCTGACAGCGTAACATTTTGACACTCCATCATTTTGCAAACATTTTCTTTGCCAAGATGTAAGAGCTTCATTACTTTGAGTAATTTCTTCCAAGACAAATACAAAATTGATGACAACTTGCAACATGCCACAGTGAAAAAAAAAATCCCAGTTCTCTTTTCCAGATTTTGGTGGGAATTTGAGACTTCGTTTACTTGAATTACTTTAATTAAAGCAAAACTTTAGGGATACGAAGAAAAGAGTAAAATGGGTACAAATGTAGGACAGCAAGCACTAAGAAAATGTTAATAAAATTATGTTTTTATTGTGTTAAGATAGAAGTGGTGTTTTTTGGCTCTACTGTGAAGTCTGTGCAGTTGGTTTATTCGAGGCACTTGGGTTACATCAATTGTTATTTGTTACTGATTTTTGGGTTTCTCTTCAGGCATTTCAAATCCTCTCAGCTTCTCCCATCTGCCAATAATTATAGCTGAAGACATTGGCCAGCAAATCCAAGCCCAGCACCTTTTCCATAGATTGCTCTCCATCCACAGATCGTTCCCAGGGCTGAGAATTCCTGGAGAACATCACTTTCCCCAGGCTGTTTAAATTTATCACGTTCATCCTCAGAAATGTGGGGTCACTGTTTTCTGGAGGAGCTCCCTGCAGGAGGCTGGAGAGGTGCAGGACAGTGGCCACACCTGGGGCAGGTGGGGCTGCCTTCCCCAAGCCAGAACTCACCAGAAACACTGGGAATGTGCAGGACAGAGACACCTGAATAATTAGAATGTCAGTAATGACTTAAATCAAGCTGTTTTTTAATCCTGTGTAATTGTCAAGGAGCTCCACGTATGAAAAATGTGTATTTTCGCTCCAGGCTCAACAGAACACCACATTCTGTAATTTTTAATTCATTTTTTTTTTTTAAATTTTAATTTTTTTTTCAATTATTTTTTAAAATTTTGGTTCAGAAGGTTTGCACTAATTGAATCTGAATTTCCACCTCCCTTAAAATTTCAGGGGTGTCTAAATGCACCATGCACTGTTCCTTACTCCCTTCCCTCTGCCCTTACTACTGAGCTGTTAGTCACTGCTCATCCGTTCTTGGTGTTCATTTTTAATTTGAATAGCACGTGTTGAAATGCTTTCAGACACGTCTGGGTTTGATACTAGTGACTTCATTGCTGCCTGCTATTAGATGTTCAGTGTATTATTTAATAAATGTGACCATCTGTGCTCATGGCAGACTTTTGTTGGGATGTAAAATGCACAGTTAATAACTCTGAATCCAAATCTCTTCTCGAGGCAAGTAAATGAAGATGGGAAGTTTTAGGATATTGAAACAAGGAAAATTAAAAATTAAGGAAAATTTCATTGTCAGGGACAGACAATGTCCTTTAACTTCAAACCTTTAACTTCATTCATTTAATCATATTTATTAATATTTTTAATAGTCTTAATATTCTTAATATTATTAATATTATTAATATTATTAATATTATTAATATTATTGATATTAATTCTTAATATTCTTGATATTAATTCTTAATATTCTTAATATTCTTAATAATTTTAATAATATTATTATTCTTAATAATATTTCCTTTTAAACCACTTTGAGTGCAAAGACGTCTCCCTACTTTTGAAAGTGTGGAGGTGAGAAGAGGGCTGCCCTGGATGAACCTGGATGTGGTGAATCCCTCCTGCATGGACCAGGAGAGGGTGTTGGGCTCACCCAGGGTGTGCCTGGCCCTGAAGGTCTGCCTGCTGCCATAGCTCTGCTCCTGCCATCACAAAATTCTCTTTTTTCTGCCCCTATCAGTAGTGTGGGAGCCTGGTAAAACATCTTTATACTCACTGGCCTTTGTAGGGTTGGATTTTCAGCTGTTTTGGCTCAGCACACTTCATGTAGTATAGGATTTTTCCAGACATCTGTATACAAATATGGATTTCCAAACAAGAGATTTTCCAATACAGATTTTCCAATAAAAGTGATTTCCAAAAAAAATGGCTTTTCCATCCACTCAGGCTAAGGGGGAGGTGATGTCACATTTATATTCCTGAGGCTGAAAGCCTCATGTGTCAGCAGAGAGGGCCCATCAGCTCTTAATGCTCTTGCTTTGGTAAAAATAGGGGCTGAGAGGATATTGAGGATGGTGGAAGCAAGCAGTGAAAGCTGTTTTCCTTGAGCTGGGGTGTGTATGGAGCTGTCAGAACTATTGGTACCAAGCAAGATATGGCACTGTTATCACTGAGCTGAAAGGTCAGCTCTGCTGGAAGTGCCAATTACTGGGAACAGATGAAGGGGGTTTCCTGGTCTAATTGGGAAATATTTTTAAAAGACAGTAGGAATCATGGTAGTGAGTTGTGAACTTTGTGTCCCTCTGGGAGAATTCCTGGTGTGGATTCCTAAGGGAGATGGGGAACACGCTTCTGGAGAAGTGTGATCCATGTCTTGTGGGCATCAGAGCCTTGTTAAGGTTCTCCTGCCTTTGTCCCCAGTTTATTGTAGCAGTATCAAGTTCAAAAGTGCCAAGGCAAGGATTACAGCAGGCTTTAGGAAATGATCTCTGTACACTGCTTTGTGGGCTTGCCACAGATGGCTGCTACATTTCACCCTGTGATTTCCACAGGCGTAAATGGAGAGCAAAGAGAACGTGGAGCCAGCGCAGTGCATCCACCACGGAGCCTTTACATCCTTCCAGACATAAAGATAATAAATAACACATAAATAACACATCACACATGCTCACAGGGTGTGCTGGGTTGCCTCTAGTTTTTATCTGTAGACCTGGCATGTATTAAGAGCGATTTTTCTGTCCTTGCTTGGTATCAAGCTGGTGAATTCCTGGTGGAAGCTTTCCCTCAGCTCCTGATGCCAAACCACCATCTGCAAACTGCTGCTGCTGTTTAAAGCTCCTAGTTCCAGGCTGATCTGGTGCTTTGTGCTTTGTTTCTGCTGTAAAACATATTGCTCTCATTGTAAAAATGTCCTTTGTCTCCACAGAGCGATGAGGTTCTGACAGTGATCAAGGCCAAGGCACAGTGGCCAGCCTGGCAACCTCTGAATGTGTAAGTAAGTAGGGAATTGTCTGTCTCAAGAGCTTTGTGTTGAGTAAAGAAACAACCTTAAAATTTGTTGGTAGATGAATTTGATGAGTTTTTAAACTCTTTTTTTTCCCTTCTTCTTCCTCCTTCTGGTGGTGTGTTTGTTTGGTTTGTCGTTTTGTTTTGTTTTCCCCACTTCTGCTTCTCTCTTTCTTTCCTCTTTAGGAAATCCTCAATTTTTCACACACTTTGGTTGGCTCAGTGTGGCAGCAGGACTGTCCCATGGAGTTTGTGCCATGAGCATAATTTGTCCCCCACATAAGCAGTGATCATCATATCACAGCAGTGGTCAATCCATGCCTTCTCAAATATGTTCTGCTGCTGTGCAGAGCATTGTACTTCTGCAGCAGCAGCATTTTTTGGTGTCCTGTCTCACACTCTGTGCCATGCACTGCTACAGCAAACCCTCACCCACCAACAAACTCTCAGAGGATTAATTAATTCATCCAAATGCCAATCTGAAACCCTCCATGCTGGCCTCCTGGTCCTGGTGGGGCTGTAAGACAACTGTGGTTGTTTCACCAAGTGAGACAGGAATCTGCTTCCCAAGATCCTGGATGGGTTCTCCAGCACCCAGCAGGAAAGGGGAGAAAACTCCTTTTTGAGGATGCTCCTGAATTTCCTGCTGGCCCCTCAGGGGAGGTGGCTCCTGGATAATTTATCAACACTTGGCCCCAGGTTCATACTCATTATCCATGCCCAAGTGAGTGAGACCTACAGGGAGTGCCTGAAGATGAGAACACAATAAAAAGGATCTTTTAAACAGTAAATTAATTTATTTTACATATACAGTAAATTAAATCCATGGAGAAGGAGGGCAGTTAGTTTACTACAAGACTGTATGGAAAAATATTCCTGTTTCCTGTTTCCTGGAAGCAGTCAGTGAAGCACAGTGTCTGATTTGGTCAGCTGCTTTTCAGAGAGTATGTGAAAGCTTGAAGGTTAACAGAAAAAAAAGCAACAACAAACCTGCAAAAGAGTTCAGTTTTCAGAAAACTTCCCCTACCCTAAAGGGGCTTAGAAACTCTTAAGCAGCTTAGGACTTAAGCTATTCACTTTATCCCTTTCCCCTCTGCAAAGGAAAAAATAAAAAAAAGAGGTTAGGAGGTGAACTCAGCTTAAATAGTGAAAAGATTCCTGATAGCTGATCCCTCTTTAATCTAGAAAAAAACCACAACCCAACAAACAAATGAAAAAAGAAAGCCAACACCAAAGTATCAAAGTCTGAAATCCCTCCTAGCATGGAAGCTAAGGAAATCCATGGCAAGGAAATGGTTTGGGAAAAGACTTTAGCACTGTGACTGACCTTGAGGGCAGCTTACCTGAGCATGAGATGGGTTTTCCTTCACTGGAATATATTTTAACCCTGAGAAAGGGTTGTAGGCTCTGCACAGGAGCTGCAGGTTGGGCTTTTCTGGCCCGTGTAATGCAAGAGTAATAAATAATAATAATAAAAACAATAATAATAAAAATAATAATAATAATAATAATAATAATAATAATAATAATAATAATAATAATATAATGAATGTAATAATAATAAATGATATATAATAGATAATAGTTAATAGGTAATAGATAATAGATAATGGGTAATAGAAAATAGATAATAGATAATAGATAATAAAAAATAAATAAATAATAAAAACAAATAATATATAATAAATAATAAACAATAAATAATAAATAATAAATAGTAGATCATAATAAATAATAAAAAATATATATTAGATAATAAATAATGAAAAATAAAAAATAAATAATAGATCATAATAAATAATAAAAAATATATATTAGATAATAAATAATAAAAATAAATAACAAATAATAAATAATAAATAATAAACAATAAATAATAAATAATAAATTATAAATAATAAATAATAAGTAATAAGATAATAAATAATAAATAATAATTAATAATCCCTTCTTTCTGGGCTGATCCTGGAAGTTCCCAGGATCTGGCAGTGCTTGCAGCTGTGGATAGCACTTTTCTCCTTGCTGCCCTCCTTCCACTCACTCCAGATTAAGGCTTTAAAATGGGAACTCTTTCATTGCTCTGCTCTGATGAGTCCTCAATGTGAAACCAGCCATTTATTTTCTCACTCCAGCTTCTGTCCTACCACAAGAGCCGTGTCTGATGTTTTTTATCAAAGCAAACAATGCCACTGGGACTGGCTGCTGTGGCTGCTGGGGAGGTTTTGGCACAGAGCAGCTTCGTGTTTTGCTCACAGGAAGATGGAGAGAGGATCTCCTGCTCCAAAGTCTCAATGCACCATCTCGAATATATCACATCACAAAAGTTAATGCCAATTAAAGTGTGTTGCCCCAGCCATGATTCCTAATTTGATAAAGCCCCAAGAAACTTGGCAAAAATCTGAGGGTGAGCAGCTTCAGATGTTCTGTATTCTTTCACAGATGTGCCTGCAAATATTTTTGCAACATCCTCCACGTGTTTTTACAGTCGATTTTTACCTTTTCTCTATGGCAGTTCTCACCTTTCAGTAACGTCAAAAAGAATAAATCTTGGTGTTTTTACTTCCAAATGCTCTGCAGGGGTTCCCCTAACCCTTCACTTTGTAGGTGGTGTTTGATTTTTGGCTTTTTTAACATTATTTTTTTTTATCTTATTTTGACACGGTGGCTTGCTTTTTGATTCCACTTAAAAATACAATCTAAGCTTCACAAGAAGACAAAATTTTCAATATCCTTTCACTGTGGTTAATTTCACATTTTCTATAGTGGGTTGTGCTTCTTGGACTTAAGAGCTGTGCAAGTATTGAATAATGACTCCTCAGGATAAACATTTTTTCCATTATTACACACAGCACAACCATCTTATTCATCAAGAATCGACTAAAAGTCATTAATATTTTAATTTTTGCATGATCCTTGGTTATGCAAATGGATGATGGGGTGTGGTAGTAGTACCAAAGTGGCATTTCAGTGTGCCATGATAAGCACAGCATAAAAACCCTCCCAAATGGTTTCACAACAATTAGAAAATGCATCGTAATATTTTCTTTTATGGGGGTTTGTGATGCCAAAAGTTGGAAAATTCAGCCTGCTCTCACTTCAAAGCTTCCCTCATGATTCCATGCCATCCACCATGTGGAGACAGCATCCTGCCAAACCTCCCTCTCTGTTTTTTGGGGACTCTCTTTGTCACTCTTTTCCATTTCTATTTTTAATTCCCACCACTCATCTCCATCACCCTTAATTCAGTTTCTTAATTCTTCAATTTCCAGCTTGCAGAAAGCCCTCCTGAGCTTTTCCCACACAGGAGACAGCTTTGGGTGATTTTTGTGGAGGTTTTATGGCTCCCTAAGTGAAGGAGCATCCCTGGTAGCATGAGAAGGATGAGTGCCAGACCGAGTAACAAAACATTTTGCTGTTGCTCATGTTTGAATCACCAAGTCCTGTGTCTGAAATTCTGACTTGAAAGAACTCACAGGGGGTGCATTCCTCCTTGAGCACACTGGTATCAGTCCCCAGCAAGCTGTCAAATCAAAGCAGTTTTTCTTATCTTTCTTGTATAAACAAGTGCACAGCTCATTGCTCCCCTTCCTCACAGCCATTTCTCAGGCAGAGTCAAATTTTATTTTCATACCCAGCTGCAAATCACTGGCCTTTGGCTGTATGGAGGATAAAATACATCAAAACCAGATAGTACCACTGCTATCCAAATCTGCATAGCTGGCACCTGTAAAATAAACATGCCATGACAGAAAAATGTGGGATAAAGAAGGCAAGACTTTTAAAGCTAATATGCATCAAATTCACTGGGAGAGAGCATCTTTTTTAAATTTTGCCTCAAATTCCCTTTCCCAAAATATATGCCTTTTTTTTTTGGCTGTACTTGTTATTCCTTCATTCCTTTTATTTCAAATCTGGGCATCACTATTGAGACACAGAAGGAGAAGTATTTGAATTGTAACTCTTGTGTCTAATCACTTTTTTATATTCCCTGTAAGCCAGGGAAGAACGTAGCCCTGTTCAAAACTGTGGAATCTGAAATTCCATGTACAGCCTACCACTGATAAATACAAACATGGATCCCACTCAGGATGGAAATTATTCTCCAGTACGTAAATGTTAAAGCTTAGTAGGTCAACCTATAGAAAACATATTTCAGTGTAAAAATTCAAGGTATTTTATCTTGCTAAACAGCATGGTGAGAGTCTCTGACATATAAAGAGGTTAGCTTTTATCAAGTGTACACAAGAATTTTCTTCTCACTTGATTCTGGTTTTTTTTTTAATGCAAAACCTCTTTTTCTTTCCAACCTTTTTGTTGCCTCAGTCCATTCTTGGTTACACCCAATGTACCTTGAAGTGAAAGGAGTTTTTTTTTTACTATCATTCTGAGCTATCTGAAGTTTAGAAAACTGTCCTTTCCTTCCTTATTGTCCCTCCTGTTTCCATTTCCATTTCTGTGGGTAATCATGGTCCTGTGGCTTCCCCTTGTGCCCACATCTGACTCTTTTCCTCAGCCATTTCAGCAACTCTTTTCCATTTTTTTCCACTTTCCTTTATTTTGATATTAGCTGAAAGAAAAGGAGGCCTAGTCCTTTATAATTCCAATGGATGGAAGTATTTAGTCCAAAGTTTATAGGTTAATACAGTTACCACATCATCCCTTAAAATTATCCCATTTTCATTTCAAGTCTTGCATCCCTGTGATCTCTTTTCTCTGACTACAAAGATTTTAGGGCTGTTTTTCCTGGCTTGCATGGAGGAGATCAGGAAATGGGAGAGCAGATTCCTGAGTGTGTTTTTTTAGCATTTTTATAGTTAATGTGACTTCAACTGTTCCAGAAATTAAAGAGTAATCTATAGAAAAGATGCTGGAAAAAAAAAAAAAAAGAAAAACATATTTGGGCTTTTGAGCTGCTTTGCTTCTCGCTTTACTTTTACTTTGCACACATTTTTAAATTTTGCTGGTTTTATTTCTTACTTCACTGGAATTTGCTGCTGGTCCTGTGCCCATAAAACTTTTCTTCCCTAAAACACTTAGATCCATGAGTGGTGTGTTGGATGTTGGATAGAGAATGTCCCAGATCAGAGCTGGAACTCCTCACTGTCTTCTGAAATTAAATATCTCCTTCTCCTCATCTTTGTTAATCAGCTCCATTTATTGTCCTGTAAACACCTCATTCAGTTCCTGAGGTGTTTAAATACTAAAATAGATATTAGTCACATTACATCTGTGTAAAAATACAACCAACAGCACCACATTCTGTTCCTGAATATATACAGAATATATAGAATATATAGAGCAGAAATTGCTCTATTTCCACCTTTTTCTTCCTTCTAAACTCTCTTTACAGCACTTAAAACAGAATGCTTGAATTAGGTAAATTTGAAAAGAAAACACTTAGATTTGTCTCCTTTTTTTGACTCTTATTTACTGAATTCAACTTAAAAATACACAAAGTTGCCATTCAACCAAAGATTTAAAGTAAATTGTAATTTATTTATGTCTAGTTGAAATTGATTTGCTATTACTCACTTCATTTTTCTCCACTGAAAATAGGAGAAAATTACAACATTTGCATAAAATTCAAAATAAATGGAGCGGTTCTTTAGAATCAAAGTTTCAAGTAGACATTTCTTTTTGTGATGTCCTAAAACATAAATATGTGATTTGAGGAATCTTTTTCAGATTTTCAGAAAATCTGATAGAATTCATTTTATTTCTTAGGCTTTAGGTAATTGATGTGAATATCTGTCTGTCTGCAGAATTAGAGAAATTAATTTACCAGTTCATCTATATGAATTATCTATTTCTCTCTAAGCTGCATATGTGGGTAAAATACAAGCATATAAAATACAAATAAAGCTGGCTTTTTTCTTTCAATAAGACCCATATTAAAAAAAAAAAAAAAATATTTGTAGGCTGAAATCAAAATCAGTACCTTGTTTTTCTACCTACATTTGGAGTGATTTGTTTTGGAGAGATTCATGTGGACACTGTTGGAGGAAAAAGAAACAGATGTACAGAGTGGATTTATGGCCTTGATCAGTGATTTTACTGCAGGGAAAAAAAAGATTCCTCTGTCTCCCTGTTTAATTGCTGCCTCAGATTTTGGTAAAAACCAAGCTGCTTATTCCCTTGCATCGTGTCTTAATTTTGAGAGAGTAATTTATTTATTTATAATTATGTATAATTATATATATATATTTAATATTAGACATGTGTTTATATAAGTTATATATAATATATATTATTATATATATTTATATTATATATCTAGATATCTAGATATAGATGATATAGATATAGATATAGATTAGATCTAGATATAGATGTAGATATAGATATAGATATAGATATAGATATAGATATAGATATAGATATATTAAATATAAATATAAATATAAATATAAATATAAATATAAATATAAATATAAATATAAATATAAATATAAATAATATAAATATAAATATATAAATAGAGATAGAGATAGAGATAGAGATAGAGATAGAGATAGAGATAGAGATATAGAGATATAGATAGATTAAATATAAATATAAATATATAAATATAGATAGAGATATAGATATAGATAGAGATAGAGATAGAGATAGAGATATGGATAGAGATATAGATATAGACATAGATAGATATAGATAGATAAAGATAGATATAGATAGAGATAGAGATATAGATAGATATATAGATATAGATAGATATAGATATAGATAGATATAGATATAGACATAGATACAGATATAGAGATATATATAATTATTTATATAATTATTTATATAATTATTTATTACCAATGCCAAGGCTCAGATAATTAAGCAGTTCATGCCAGTTACATCTTTTAAGGTGTGTCAGATAATGCTGATTTGTGCTGAAATGTACCTTGAGTGACCTCCCCACCAAGCTGCTTTCACGTTCTGCAGGGACAGGACACTTTTGGTGGGGCCAGAGGGATTTGTTCAGAGCCTGTGGTGTTTGTTTGGGTGTTTAGTGTCTTGTTAGGACTCTTGTGGCTGGGTTCTTTCTCCCCTTGGACTGAGATTGATGAGAGAGAGGCAGTTTGCTCTTGTTCAAACTTCATTGTTTATTCTCTTATCTACATTACATGGATACAGGGCACAAGGAGCTGAGTGCACTAAGACAGAAAGGTGCAAAATGGCCAACAAAGATCTTCTTCAAGGTCTTTTATATGTCTATTTACCCAATTAACAAATGCCAAGTAAATTATTTTCCTTAGTGACCCAATGACCCAACACCTGAGTGCTGCACTGCAGCATTCTCTATCCAATCACTCATTGCTACCCAAAAACCTCCAGGAGAAGAAGATGAAGAAGAAAGAAGAAGGACAAGAGACAGCACCCTAAATCCTCCACCTTGTCTTCTGTTCTCTAAACTGGTTTAAACTCCAAACTTTAACTTCTTTCACCCAGTGACATAAGAAACTTTCTAATTTACACACTTACATTTTCAGTTTCTCTACTTTAGCAGTTGTCTCCATGGTGCTGTGTGGAATTCAGAGCTTTCTTGGGTGCCAGAGTTAGATAAAGGTATATATCTTGCATTTCTGACCCCAACAGTTTAGGAGCTCCATGAATTCCAGACACTGAGTGTGTCAGTAGGACATGGAGCCACCCAAAGCTGCTGTGCCTCATTTTCTGCCTCAGTGTGGGGACACCAAACCCAGGCAGAAATTCTCCCTCTGTTTCCCCTGGAGCCAGATGTTTGCTGTCTCCCCCTCGGAATCCCAGGGGCAGGGATGAGTGCTGGTCTCTACTAAATTTTAATCAGCGTTGAGAGGGGAAGATTTAAGCCAATGCACCTTTCATGTCTGATAACAGAGAGGCTTTAGGTAAAAAACAGAGATGAAATACCCAGAGCCCTGCAGACTGGACACCTGGCAATGTCTGTAAGTTAATTCTGGGAATTAATCTCCCTAGAAGGTCTTATTAAGGATTGATAGAACTATTCACACCAAATTCCTCAGAGCTTGCAAACTAAAATTCATTGGAAAAAAAAAATTCCACCGGCTCCTATCCATCCCCTTAAAATACCTGAAACTGTGCCTTTATTTATTTTAAAATATTATGAAGTGGCAAAAGTTTGGTTTTGCATTGGGGGAGTAAATTCTGAGGTTGGTTGCTCGTTTTCAGTTGATGTAACCCTTGTCCTGTCCCATTAAGAGTGATGAAATTATTTCCTGGCTTGCAGAAATAAATCCCTGCCCATAAATCAGTGGTATTGGTATCAAAATGTAATCCATAAAAATGTACAACAGAAATGAGTTATTCAGTTGCTCAATTCACTGAGTCCTCAATCCATCCAGCTGAGATTAAAAGCAAACAACAAAAGCCCACATTTGACCATGAACACTTGAATTTGGGTTTAAATGGCATTCAGAGAGGCAAAATACAGATGAACTTCAATTAAGCTGCTGTAGTGGGCATTGTCTAAATTGTATTTGTTGTTGTCTCCAAAGGGATAAGAAAAGTTCATATCACAGTCCTTTAATCATCTCTGCACTGGATGTCATTAATATTTGGTTATACAAATTGATTTTAAACAATGATTAGAAAAATAAATCAGGCATGGGTAATTTTTTTCTTGTGTGACTAAGAGTCAACAGAGGTTTACATAAAAATAAGGAAGATTATTATTTATTATTCCTTCTTATATTCCTTATAATAAGGCTGTTTTTCATGCTACTTGTTAGACATTTTCTCCCAGGTGAATTCTGCATTAATCTGGTTTCAACTTCCATTATTCTTTTAAAATAGTAAAATAGTAAAATTCTTTTAAAATAGTAAAAAGCTGGTGCATTTTCTTGCCTTCCAAGTTTTTTCTATCCTTCCATAGCTGCATTTAACCCATTGAACACCTCATGGTGTGACCTGTGGTGCACAGTTATTTTTAACTAAATTTTATTTTAATATATAAAGTTATTTTTAATTAAAAAAAAGAGTGTTATCTCTTGTTGTAAAAGCAACAGCATCAGTCCCTAAAGTGGACAGCATGAACAGCTCAAAACGGAATAACTGATTTAAAAATAAAATATAAATATATAAAATATATAAATATATACAATATATAAATATATACATATATAAATATATACATATATAAATATATAAATATATAAATATATACATATATAAACATATAAAATAGAAATATATAAATATATTTATATATAAATATATAAATATATAAATATATAAATATATACATATATACATATATACATATATAAATATATAAATATATAAATATATAAATATATACATATATACATATATACATATATAAATATATAAATATATAAATATATAAATATATACATATATACATATATACATATATAAATATTTAAATATTTAAATATTTTAAATATATACATATATAAATATATAAATATAAAAAATATAAATATATAAAATATAAATATATAAATATATAAATATTTAAATGTATAAATATATAAAATATAAATATAAAAATATATAAATAGATAAATAGATAAATATTTAAATATATAAATATATACATATATACATATATATCAATATATAAAACATAAATATATATATTTAATATACATATAAAACATATAAAATGCCATTTGCACAAGTGCTAACAGCATGAACAACAAAAAACAAAATGAAAGGAGTGAGGAATGGCAAGGAGGAAGAGGCTGATGAATTGTCTGAGCTGCAAATTCATCCTCAGTGGCTCAACACTGTAACGAGTGGAATGAGGTTGGATTTGACACCTCACTAGATTGATGTTATCCTGAAAGAAAACACCTTTTTATTTCATTTATTATTTTTTCTGAAGGGTTATGATGGGCTTTTCTCTTGACAGATGAGTTGATTTAGATTTTGAGATGCTTGAAAGTATTTTTTTTTAAATTCCCCCAGTGGCTCTTTCCAATTCCAGCTACGCTGTTATAAGAATAAAAATGGTAATGTTGTATTTTAAGGGCCATATTTTCCCTTCAGCAGGCACTCTGGGAATATTTAAAAGAAGTTTTTGTATGTCTTCTTCAAACTTTAACCCCTACATGCTTTTGATTGAAATTTTCATGCCAAGCTGGAGGAAAATACAACGTTTGACTTGTGTTTAGAATGTTCTAATAGCTGTTTATCGATTGAGGTTTTGTGTTGCCATCCTTTGGAAAAATGACTCGACGATCAATGAGTTGAAAAACTCCTCCAAACCTGACGGAGTTTAACGAGTGCCCAGAAATCTCTGAGTTCCTGTGATTGCTTGGTAACCTCTGGTAGCTCATTATTCCTTCAGAAAATCACTTTCTCTGGGATGCCATGACTGGATGAGCACAAATTCTGCAGAGGCCACAGGGAAATCCAAAGAAACGCGGTGAGAACTAAATCAGGACGCGGAGCTCAGGCTGATGGGGGAGACATTGGAAGCTTTCAGGAATAAAAAGCAATTTTTAATGGTTAAAGTGAGCTGTTTTGGTGAAACTGCAGGAGGAAGTGGAGGGAAGCAGCACATGGGAATTGCCATTTGAACTCTATATCACAGCTGGCAGAATTACTCTTGCAAGACATAATCAAGACCTGAATTTATATAATACATAAACAGATGTAAATGTGAGAAAAACTTCATTCTTTATCACAATAATGATGTTTTCCTTACATCAATTACAAGTAAAAAAAGAAATAAATCTTGAAGCCCTGAAACTAAAAAAAAAAAAAACAAATAGATAAATTCAAGCTAATTTCCACAGAAACTAATTTCTTTAAAGTAAAAGCATTCACAGGAAATATAACAAAGGCATAAAGAAGACATTTATCAGAGGAAAAATACATTCTATAGGAAAGAAAAAAAAAGAAAAGTACTTCAACTAAAGTAAAAATGTTGTTCAGAGTTGTGTACTCAATTTTTGGGTGAGATCTTTTGTCAGCTGTGTGGCAAAAAAGCTTCCTCACCAGGTGTCATGTGATGATGAAAATGTTTTGTCTTTTAAAAAACTCAGGTCCCACAGTCAACTCCTCAGAAAGGAACAGGAGTTCAATCTTTAAAAAAAGAATATTTCTGGCTTTGGATTTTCAACAGATCTAGTTAGACACAAGCTTTGGAAGCAACAATGAATACTCCCAGAACTTTCTAGTCCTTCCCTGGTACCCGCTCCCACGAAAGGATGTGTCAGGAAAAAATGGAAATATGATGTTCTGGCAGCTCTGATCTTTCTAATATAACCTTTTATGAATGTGGATGTACAACTGGAGCATCAAAAGTCAGATTAACTTTAGTTGTTTCTTAATATAATTAAGATTTCCCGCAAAGGTTTCTGTTGTTTTCCCCCAGTTTCTGTTGTCCTACTGAGCAGTTATTTTTATTCTTGCCAGGCAACATTTTGTTTCAATGGTGCCACTATGGCCTGTGTCTTTATTTTTTATTCTATTTTATTTTATTATTTTATATTCTATTTTATTATTTTTATATTTTATTTATTATTAAATCTCTGGAGGGTCTTTTTCCCCCCCAGGAATCCCCATCTTGTCGTCTCCCACTGTCACATCGTGCTGCCTACCCTAAAATGGGGTAAGAGATCTGTCAATCCAGCTGGAAATTAAATTTCCTTCCCCAAAATGGTAGCAGTTTTCAAAGTTTGGAGGTTTTGTGGACAGGAATGAGGAGGCCAGACAGAGCCTCGTGTTTCTATGGTGACACAATGATGTGTCTGGCTCAGCTATTTTCTCCTTTTGTGATTTTATTGATAGCTGGGACTCGTCCAGTGGAGTTTAATATTTGCCAAAAATAGAATGCTAACCCCCAATCTAATCAGAGACAGTAATGCAGAAAGGACAATCCAATATAAAAACCACCAAAATACAGGGGAAAAGTCAGCTGTGAGTTTTGATAACGTGAATTAAAATACATGAATTTCTCTGGAGCTGTGAAATAGTTCTGAGTGCTCCAGCTCTGCATTTGGCCCATGGTTAAACTGTATTTTATGTCAGAAAATTTCCTGTGCTTCATCCTTCCTTCCTGCTGCATCTCATTCCTTCACCCTGTCCTGTCCTACAGGTGGTCCCCACCTGTCTGTGGAAGGTTTAGGTGTGTCCCTGAACCCCAGAGAGCTGATGCAGGAGAAGTTTTTGTTGGATGAACACATCATCCACCAGCAAACCTCATCAAAGCCCCTTCGTTTTAAAAGGCTCTGACATCAAAATGTTCTTTCATCTTGAAAAGAATAAATTCTATTTGTGTTTTTGGGGTTTATTTAAATATAATTTCTATTTTTTTCCCCCCACAAAGTAGACATATCTCTCACACCAAACCCAAAAATCTCAGGAGATATATCTCAGTGATAACACATTTTTTAAAAGTTCCTATAGAATAGCAGGCATTTTTATTTGAGACAGGGTGAGATTGGCCTTAAGTGTGTCTATATATTTGGATAATTAATGGAATATAAAATCTTTATTAATATGAATTCCCATTTTATTGATACTTCAGGAACTTAACAGGAATGAGTGAACCCAACAACATTCACTGCCCTCAAAACTTGTTTGCTCCATCTCAGTGTCTCCACAGAGCTCCATTTAAATGAGAAAATAACCCAGTCTCTTATTTTTTCCCAGACATCAGGACAAAACACTGCTGAGTTGAGTTTTAGCAGCTCAAGGTGACAAATTTCTGCCTCTCTTGGCATCTATTCCCATGCTACTGTGACCTGTTACCTGAATCCATGTCAGCTGAGTGCCATTTAGAGTTATATCCATTTATTAAGTGTTGGCTAAAAAAAAAAATAAATCCCAGAACTACATCACACTTACGAAAAAAAAGAATTGTCTTAAGTGGGCTGGGTAAGAGACCTAGGGAAACTTCATTGTCTGACAGATGGTCTGACACCCACGTTAAGAAATTCATAATCCAATCTCAAGGAAAGAAAAGTTCTAGGTAAGAACATATGTGTTTGTTGGGAAAGAAAAAAATTGTACCGATGATTTTTTGTAAGAGCAAGCACATATGGCAGCTCCATTTTCTGTCACCAACTACTTTCTACTTAAAATTCAAATGTCACTAGGCAAGGAAAAAGTAGAATATTAAACCATAGGAAAGATTTAGCTAAGAAGAATCCCTGCAAGAACTTTATTGTCCCATTGTTCATGGAAATTAATGGCCATTCAGTTAATCCAAACTTCCTCATCCCGTTCTGCAAACATCTCATCCCGTGCTTTTTTCTCATTCTCTACATGTTCCTCCCATTGGTAGTTACAGTTTTATGTCTATTTCCCAACCATCTGCTGTCTTTCCTTGAGCCAAAATAATTTCCCTTTGTGATTTGGTGAGTGATCACATCAGCATCATTTCCATGCAATTCCACGTGTCCTCGCTAATCCCTCCTCCCCACCCTGGTGTAAACACCCTCTGAGTATCTGGGGTGATTTCCCACTTCAATTTCTGGTGAGCACAACTCTCTTTGCAAAATTCCAAGCTGCTAATTGTTACCCCTTAGCATTTTGTTATTTGTGAAATGACAATTAAATGTTTGCTCCAGTTCCCGTCTCCAGCCACCCAAAGGCTGGATGGAGGGGGATGCTGGATAAACTGGAATGTTCATTTTATTAATTAAGGTGCTGGGAATCTTCAGAGGTTACACTGGGACTGGGGGAACGCAAAATGCAATTCCCATCTTAGGATATTTGCAAATTAAATGCTCTTGAGAAGTAGGACAGTATTACTTTAAAATTATTAAAATTAATTATTAAAATTATTTAAGGGATTTTGAAGGAGTATCCTCATTTTTTTAGGCATTCCAATCAATAGCCTCATGGAATCTTTTGGAGAAAAGAGATATTTGCTGCAATCTCATACTCAGAGTGAGTTAAATTGGTATCAAATGAGAGTTCATGGCATAAATGGGTCAGTGCTGTTGGTCTGGTGCTGCTAAAGGGGGAGGAGAGGATCAGAGCTCAGGCTGGGATGGTTGAAGAGCTGCTCTGCCCCTACTGCTTCTCAGGCCAAGCAGGGTTTGCAGAGCAGCCAGGTGAAAAAGGAGACAGAGACAGAGCAGCAGTGCTCTTACAACACCCCCTTGGAAATAAATACAGCTGTAATTACTCCAGGCAGACAATTTGTAGCCCCAAAGCTCCTGGGAAACGAAGAGAAATTTCCTGAATCCATCCAGTGACTCCTGAAACATGGCTCGATTGTAAATGCACAGTAAATAATCTAAGAAGGGGCACAAAGTTCTTCTGAACAATAGGAAATATTGCCAGCACCATAGCTACAACTTTTTTTCGTGACAAACTGCAAAGAACACCAAAAAATCTGCAGTTTCAGAAGCTGCAGTCCTAATTTGAGGTACCTGAGATTTTCTTTCAGTGTGGAAAACCTCTCACATTTGTTAATCACATCATCAAGGTATGCCCATCGATGAATCAAGGCGTTAAATCGAAGAGCTGATGTGTTAATGAAGAAATATCTCATTATTATCTGCAGCAGCAATCCAGGCATGCTTAGAGGACAATATGAGAACACCTGAAACGTGTGCACCAGGTCCCTTCCTTTCATCATGCTTTCTTAAAACACTCAGATTAATGATATTTTAGAGCAGCATTTGGTCTGATGAGTGGTTTAAATGCCAGAGGTGATGATATAATCCCCTAGTTCAGTATTTGGTGCCATATCCACCCCTTTTAACTGGTTATAGCAACATTCTCACTTTAAAAGCTGTCACACAGCAAGGTAAGAGGTTGTTATGTAGGGGGTTTCATAGTCCAAATGCTAAATCTATAAGAAGCTTTCTGGCTTTCTTCAGTCTTTCCCTATGAAATAAAATATCCAAACTCCTACTGTCACCTCCTCTGTTTTGGTGCTCAGAGAAACCAACAGCTTGGCATTAATGTGCTTTTCAACTTTTCAACTTTTCAACTTTTTGTATGGATGTCAATCAAATTTCATTGATTCAGTGCTCAGGTTATTTCAGTGCTCAGGTTATTTCAGTGCTCAGGTTATTTCAGTGCTCAGGTAGCTTTCCTTTCCCTGATCCTTTTGGGACATACACATCTTTAAATTATTCATTGGTTAAAGTGCTTAGCTGCCCTGTATTTAGTCAGAGTTAAAGATTCTCCCTCTCCTGAAATTCTGGGTTTATGTACAGATGTTGATCCCTGTGCATAAAACTTTGCTGTCCATGCAGGCATTTCCATCACTTGCTAAATGGTTTTCTCAGTAATGCATCATCTAAATGATGCCATCATAATAATTCCATCCAATTTCTTCTGTTTGCAGACTTCTAAGAGTATTTTCCATTCAGTTTGAAATCCTAATTCTCTTCCTTTCTTTTCTTAGAAGCTACTTCACTTTTCAGGGTGTTCTGACTTTAATGTGTATTCAGCAGAGGGGAGGTTGTGTGGGTGCTGCTGGTAGGAAGCTCAAGGGTGTGAAGTGTGTGTTCCATGCTCTCAGTGTTATTTGTATCAATAGCAAAAGGTTCCAAAGATGAGTAAACAGGAATGTTCATCCTGGAAATTGTAAATGTGGTGCAAGTCTCTAAAATAAGAAGGATGCTGCTTTTACTTACTAGAGGAAGAATGGAAAGTCCATTTAGTAGCTGTGAAAATATTCAGTTTAACACTTAATTAAAAATTTAATTCAGCTAAACACTTCATTAAAAAAAAAAAAAAAGTGTTTTCTGATCATCAGGACCCATGAGACAAAAGCAGTGGCAATGTGGACAGCAGAGATTTCAACCCCCTGCCTCTGATCAGACTTAGGATGCTTTCCCTGTTTCCACTTTTTGCTTCCCATTTGAAAAGGCTTCTGCATCATCCTGGGCACAAGTGAGATCAGATCCTGGTACACTCAAATAAAGCTAGGATCCAGACTCAAAGGATGGGGTTAGGGTGATTTTACCTTAACACAACTCTGTGAAAAAATTTGGAGAGGTGTAAGCTATTTCCACCAAACTTACTCTGCATAGAGTAATTCAGTCCATGGTATATATCAGGTTTTTTTTTCCCCTGCATAAATCTATAATACTTCCTGAATTAGAATTTAATTTTGAATGGGGGTAAAAATCTCAACCCTATAAATGGTCTTATTACCCAAAAAAAAAAAAAAGAATATATGCTAAGGCTGTCCTTTGCTTCTTCTTTTACTTGCTAATCATTTCTTTTACTTTGCTAATCAAATATTAAACCAAAAGTAACCACAAAGTTTGATTCTGCCGAATATTTTTTTTTTTTTGCTATTTTTATTCAGCAACTCTAAACAACCACCTTCCTTGTGTGTGCTCTCTTACCTTTCTGGTGGACCTCAGCAGAGCACAACAATATTGATTCAACACTCAAAAATGTGTCTTGCAGCAAGCTGAGTTTTCTGTTGGTTTGTCAAAGACTTCCTTGACCCCCACCCCCAGCAGTGATAGCAGCTAGCTTGTCACTTAGGGAGAAAACTTGTGAAGCAAAATCATGTTTGTGCTCTTTCAGCCTTAAAAGGGAAAAAAAAACCCCAAACAAATAAAGAAAAAGAAGAAACTGGTAAAAAGCCACTGTCCCAAACACCACAAAACACAAAAATAGGGAGGAAAAAAAAAGACCGTTTTCCTCCACTGCTCAGTACCTGGCATCCCTGTAGCTGGAGATCCTAAATGCTACCAAAAATGAAGCTGGCTGGAAAGAAAGGAAATGGGAAGCATTAGGATGCAGGATGCTGCATCCCACTCTGTGCTGTGAGACAGGAATTGCCAGCAGGCTGCTCAGTGGAAAAGTACAGCCTGCTTCAGCCAGGGAACCAGGGCTCCCCTGCCCCTGGGGCTCTCACCTGGCACTTTCCTAATGGGCAGGATTTGCTCTGCAACTCTCATTTCCCTCTGGTTTTATTTATTTTATTTATTTTTTATGTTATTTATTTATTTGTGCAGGGCAAGGAAAAGGGACACGTTTGTCTCCTGCAGAAAAGTCACAAATGATTTTCACTTCAGGCTTTCCTCTGGGCTCAACCAGACGTGCTCAACCTGTTGCAGAAGAATACTTCCTAAAATTTTTAAAGAGCAAAAAGATGATCCAAATTCCTATTTTATCCACAGTGTTGACAATATAAAAATGAAAAATGAAAAAGGTTGGGTTTAGGGTGTGCTGAATACATTTTTGTACTGGTTTCCTTCATGGAGATCCACAAAAGGGCATTTGAGGCAGATGTGTTGCTGAGGAAGAATTTAGGTTCCTGCCAGCTTCATAAATCTGTCATTCATGTGGATACTGGAAAGAGCTGAAATTTGTCAGATAATTAAAAATCTAACAAAACTCCCCAGAGTTTATTCTTGTATAAGCCCAGTCTGTGCCCATCCCTACAGCAGGGTAGAAGTTATGGGTGGTGCCTTTGATCTGTCCTGTTCCCCTGAATTACAGCAGCTCGGGAAGAACTCTGGATTTTGGATGCTGGGCAACATTAAACAACAAGTTCAACTTTGTATCCATACTCCTTACAAGCATTTGTCAAATTTGTGTGCATTTGACATTATTATTTCATATATATATATAATTTATTATTATATGATGTAATAATAATATTATAATAATATTATTATACTATATAAAAATGTCTGCAGAGGAGTGGAGGAAGGAAGAGAAGAGAACAGGTTTCCTGTTGCATGAATTTTTACATTTCTGTCTCATTTCAGGATAAAATACAGTAAAATGCCCATATTATCTATCTGCCCTAACAAAGGAGCAGAAGATAGGTGGTTTTTGGCAAACTGCTCTGAATTGGAAAATGATGTCAGGCCCAAGTTCATTGATATTTAACACATCCAAAGTCATGGAGGCAGAGTGACTGTCACACTGAAGTGCTCCTTAACAGGATTTCAACACTGATATTGTTATAATTTAAATAGAGCTATCATTTATTTAATTATAAATATATTTAAATTATAATATATAAAATATATTATATATATAAATATATAATTAAATATATTTAAATACACACATTTATTTATTATATTAATATAATGATGGATATTATGCTCTGCCATGTCCATATTAGACATATTTTCCATCTAAAGATCAGCTACACAAACACACATCTCTCTGTTAGTTTTACAGTGTATTTCTTACCCTGTTTGAAATATAGAATTCCTATAGGGAATTTGTAGAAACCCTTATAATGCAGTAAATCCTTCAGCTACTTGAAGTCAGTTAATAGGCTTTTAAAGACTAATCACAGCTCTGTGCTCGACAAATATATCAGGATACTGCATTCACTGAGGGAAGCTGATACCGTCATTCATTATTTTATGACTTCGCATTAGACAAACTGAAATCAGACTTCTATCTCTAATGAAAAAAAGAGTCATTTGCATTTCTTTCTGGGAAAGGCAGGATTAATGACATCAAATACTTAGCAACTCTTCTATTCAGAGTCTTTAATTCAATGTAAGATAATTTACACAGCAAGAAACAACTTCTAAAGGCTCTGCAACAGAAGTGGCAAGAACATTTTACACATTAACGAATCCTTCTTAACTTGCCTCTTAAAGGGGAAATAAACACGTTAACTTTTAGAAATCTTACTTTTGAAACTTGGTGATAACTCCTAAAAAAAATCATTGCCTTTGAGCTGTTCTGCTTTTTTTAATGTACTGAGAGTGCTTTGAGCCAGAAGAAAACCTCACAAATAAATACCACATTTTTATAAGCGTTTATAGGAAGAACAAACTCCTTATGACTACAGTAGAACAGTGTCTGTGCACTATTATGCATGCATGGGCTTTATTACTGGTTACCTAACTAAAATAGAAAGGACAAATAAGACTAAAAATGTCTGACATTTAAAATAAATGTGGTCTTTAGATGCTCTGAACCAGTGTATTTTGGCATAAATCTGAAAAGGAAAAAAACCAACAAATCCTTGACTTGACTCTATTAACCCAAGTCCCGTAGCTGAAGAAAATTTGCGTAGACATCAGAGCAGAATTTAGAACAGAATTACCAAAATAAGATCTTTAATAACTTTGCATTTGTTGTTGCTCACAAGAAAAACGCTATGAAAGCTTCCAGACTTCTCCAGTCAGGGCTGATTTTATTGCCATTTGCACAGGAATGTGGGAGCTGCTGTCAGCATGGAGAGCACAGGGTCACTCAGCAGATTCCTTCCCCAGGGAATGACAGAGGTGTTCCAAAAAAAATCTTGGCTGAACCCTCCAGGGCTGGCACTGACCACTCATCTCTCACTTACATGAGCATTAAAACTCCATTAATTAGTTCTTTTCTGCACTCACAGTAGCACTTCCAAGAATTTTTGGCATTGTTACCTTTTTTTTTTGGTGGGGGGGCTAAAAAGAAGCCCAGCAACCAATATATTATAAAAATTTTAACCCTAATTTTTACAAGTGTTTTGACAGATATTTTTATTATTATTATTATCCCATTAATGTATAAGCACACAGCTGCAGCTCTGTATTTGTACATCTCTATTAGAGTATTAATATATTACTATAAAGCATACATATATGTATATATTTAAAATATATATTATATATAAAATAGATTTTTATATATATATTTATATATTATAAATATTATATATATAGAATATTATATATATATTTATATAATATATAAAATATATATAAAATATAATTAAATATATATTTATATATATTTTAAAATATATTTTAAATATATTTAAATATATTTTTATATATATATATATATATATATATATATACTTTAAAGTGCAGAGAGCTCCTTGAATTTTGCTGGAGCTTTCTGGGTTCAATTCCCTCTGGCAGCGAGCCCGGCTCAGTTTTTCACACTCTTCCTCTGGATTTGCAGGAGAGCTGCTCCCTCTGCTGAGTTTTCCGTGGATCGCCACCGCCACCTGATGTCCTTCCTCACCATGCTGGGCCCCAGCCCCGACTGGAACGTGGGGCTCTCTGCAGAGGATCTTTGCACCAAGGACTGCGGCTGGGTCCAGAAAGTGGTGCAGGATTTGATCCCCTGGGATGCTGGCACCGACAGCGGCGTCACCTATGAGGTCAGGGCACTGCCTGTGGTTTATTCCCATATATCACGAAGCAGTGGAGTAGGAATGCAGTCTGATCCATGCACTACCCGTGGTTTATTCCCATATATCATGGAGCAGTGGAGTAGGAATGCAGTCTGATTCATGTACTACCCGTGGTTTATTCTGATATATCATGGAGCAGTGGAGTAGCAATGCAGTTTGATCCATGCACTACTCATAGTTTATTCCCATATATCACGGAGCAGTGGAGTAGGAATGCAGTTTGATCCATGCACTACTCATAGTTTAGTCCGATATATCATGGAGCAATGGAGTAGGAATGCAGTCTGATCCATGTGCTACCCATGGTTTATTCTGATATATCATGGAACAGTGGAGTAGGAATGCAGTCTGATCCATGCACTACCCGTGGTTTATTCCCATATATCATGGAGCAGCAGAGTGGGAATGCAGTCTGATCCATGCACTACCCGTGGTTTATTCCCATATATCATGGAGCAGCAGAGTAGGAATGCAGTCTGATCCATGCACTACCCGTGGTTTATTCTGATATATCACGGAGCAGCAGAGTAGGAATGCAGTCTGATCCATGCACTACCCGTGGTTTATTCCCATATATCATGGAGCAGCAGAGTAGGAATGCAGTCTGATCCATGCACTACCCGTGGTTTATTCTGATATATCACGGGGCAGCAGAGTAGGAATGCAGTCTGATCCATGCACTACCCATGGTTTATTCTGATATATCATGGAGCAGTAAGTAAGAAGGCAGTTTGATCCCTGCACTACCCATAGTTTATTCCGATATATCACATCAGAGCAGTGGAGTAGGAAAGCAGTTTGACCTATGCTGGTGCCACCCATGCCTTTGTATTTTTTACTCTGTTAAAAATTTTCCTTGAAATGAAATAGAATTCATTTAACTACACTTCACTCTCGGTTGTTTTTGCCTGAGGCCCCTCAGCATCAGCACTGGTGGGACAATATTCAGAATGACAGGAGAATGGGTAAGGTTGGAAGGAAGCACAGCAAGTCCAATCTCTGTATTTAAGCAGGGTCATCCTAGAGCAGATTCCAGGATTCTGTAAAGTTCTTGAACATCTCCAGGAAGGGAGGCTCTGCTCCACTCTGAGTGGTCCTTACCAGGACTTGGTCACAGCACAGTAAAGAATTTCTCATTTATGTTCACCTGTTAAATTCACTTATTGAATAAACAGAGGGCTTTGGTCATAGCCAAGCCTTTAGGTGCCCACCAAAGCAGTGCCCTCAGCAGCTGCATCAGCTCCCTTCAATCCAGCTGTTTCAATCCAACTGTTCTGTTTGGCACAGGAAACTTCAACTGTTTCTTGCAGCAAAGCAAAACAAAACCGACAACAAAAAACAAAATGAACCAAAAAAACCCCCACAAAAACCCAAAACAAATCCCCACAGCAGTAAGTATGAATGTACTAAATGCATTTTACATTGGAATTTTACAGTTTAACATTTCAAAGAAGTTTTAATTTCTGCAGATTAATTGCTAATTAAGAAGCTATTAGTTTCTTTTATAACATTTTTTTTTTCTTTCTTGATTGCAGTCTCCTAACAAACCTACAGTACCTCAGGAGAAGATCAGACCTCTTACAAGCTTAGATCACCCTCAAAGCCCATTTTATGATCCAGAAGGAGGATCTATCAAGCTGGTGGCCAGAGTTGTCATTGAGAGAATTGCACGAAAGGTAGAATACATATGAGTAAAATTCTCAAGCAAACAAAAATCCACTTTGTAAGCCAAAAAACCCAATCAATTATTTTACCCTCTGCCTCCAAATCTACACTCCTTAACCAACCCACAGCAAAGATAACAGCAGAAAAAATTTAAACTGTTTTAAAGGTATTATTTCTCCTACTTCTGGCAATTATTGCATCTGCTCAATTGGGGATTTTCTTTATGTATGCCTAGGAAATTGTAGATAAAGAGGTGCTGCTGACACCGTGGTGCCTCACGGTGTACTGGTTTAACTCCTCATGGATGAGTTCCCTTTCTTCAGTGTTCACAATCATTTTTTGGCAGGGGGAGCAGTGCAATATCGTTCCTGACAACATAGATGATATTGTGGCAGATCTAGCACCGGAGGAAAAAGAAGAAGGTATGTTTCAAATTAGTTTGTGCGTTACTAATAATTTATATTTTGTTCCATTCCCTGCTGCCATTTGTAGATAAGGTACAAAACTGACTTAGGAGCAAAAATTCCACTCAGTGTCAAACAGTGATTTAGTTTTTCATCTCTTCTGGTCTCTTCTATTAGCCTTCCCTTGTTCAGAAAATAAATTGCATGTATTGCATGTAGGAGATGACAATAACCATAAGGCAATAAAAGAGATTTTTGGGGTTTGAATTTATTTTTTTTCCCTAAAGAAAGTTGGCAATTGGCAATTGTCCTTTTCTTCTGGCTTAGAATGGAGAGAATAGAATGCAGAAGGAAATAATGGATTCTATTGGGATCTAAAGTAATCATCAGCCAAGAAAAGGGAAGAAAATGGAAGACCATTTTTAACATTTGATGCCTTTCCTCACTTTTCAGATGACACCCCTGAGACCTGCATATACTCAAACTGGTCGCCATGGTCAGCCTGCAGCTCCTCTACCTGTGAAAAGGGCAAGAGGATGAGGCAGAGAATGCTGAAAGCTCAGCTGGACCTCAGTGTGCCCTGCCCTGACACCCAGGACTTCCAGCCCTGCATGGGTCCGGGCTGCAGTGATGAAGGTAACCAGGAGAGGAAGGTGGAGGAGGAGAATACCTGGTAGAGTTTCTTTTCCTTTCCAGTTCTCAGGCATGTTGGTTGCTGTGGTATGGCTTGAGCTGAAAATTGCTGGAGAACACGAATGGAAGCTGCCAGTGGAGAATTCTGCATCTCAGCTGTGTCAGGGCAGGAGGTGCACAGGATCTGCAGGAGAGGAGCGAGGGATGGGGTGGAGGAGAGGACAGCGTGGAGGGCAGCATAAAAGGGCTGCTGCACCCAAATGTCACAGCTCTGTCAGTCCCCACACCTGAATGCTCTCTGTGTTTCAGATGGTTCCACCTGCATGATGTCTGACTGGATTACGTGGTCCCCCTGCAGCGTCTCCTGCGGGATGGGAACGAGATCCAGGGAGAGATATGTGAAGCAGTTCCCCGAGGATGGCTCCATGTGCAAAGTGCCTACTGAAGAGACTGAGAAGTGTATTGTAAATGAGGAATGCTGTAAGTATTTCATTCAGCTCCGTAAAATCAGCAGCCAACAGCAGAACTGCCCAAATCTTTTTTTATATGAGTCTTTCTGGGGTCCCACAGAGCTCCATCTTAGTCCCTGTGCTCTTCAATACCTTAATAAATGACCTGGATGCAAGACTGGAAGAGATTCTAAGCAAATTCCCAGATGATCCAAAACTGGGAGGAGCTGCTGACTCCCTCAAAAGCAGAGAGGCCTCAACAAATTAAAGAGCTGGGCAATCACCAACTGTATGAATTTTAACAAGGACAAGTGCTGGGTTCTGCACCTGTACAGGCAGACTGGGGAAGGAGAGGCTGGAGAGCAGTGCCAGGGAAAGGGACCTGGGGGTCCTTGGCAAGCTGGATGGGAGCCAGCAGTGCCCTGAGCCAGGAGGGACATCCCTGTCCTGGGGACATCAGGCACAGCAGGGCCAGCAGGGCAAGGGAGGGGATTGTCCTGCTCTGCTCTGGGCTGGGGCAGCCTCACCTCCAGTGCTGGGGCAGGTTTGGGTGCCACGGAATAAAAAAGGTAAAAAGGTACCAGAGAACATGCAGAGGCCTCAAGAATGGGGAAGGTTTTGGAGGAGAAGCCGTGTGAGGAGCAGCTGAGGGCACTGGGTCTGCTCTGCCTGGAGAGGAGGAGACTGGGCTCAGAGCTCAGTGCAGTGACAATTTCCTGCTGGGGGGAAAAGGAGGGGCAGGCACTGATCTCTGCTCTGTGTGACAGTGACAGGAGCCGAGGGATGGCCTGAAGCTGACTCAGGGGAGGTTTAGCTTGGATATGGTAAAAAATTTGGGCACTGGGACAGGCTCCCCAGGGCAGTGGTCACTGCACCAAGCCTGGCAGAGCTCAAGAATCATTTGGACAACACTCTCAGGGACACAGTGTGACTCTTGGGGGTGACCCTGTGCAGGGCCAGGAGTTGGATTTGATGACCCTTGGGGCTCCCTTCCCACCAGCTGATGCTGTGACAGCCATGAACAGTTTTCTGTGTTTTTTGAACAGCTCCCAGCAGCTGCCTCGTCACTGAATGGGGTGAGTGGGATGAGTGCAGTGCCAGCTGTGGCACAGGGATGAAGAGGAGGCACAGAATGATCAAGATGACTCCAGCTGATGGATCCATGTGCAAGGCAGAGACCACTGAGGCAGAGAAGTGCATGATGCCCGAGTGCCGTGAGTGTCGGGGAGCTCCTCTCTCTCCCCTGCTCTAAAACGAATCATTTCTGACACATTGCCCCAGCACACAAACACAGCCAAACCAGCAGCAAGGCTGCTTTTCCTTATCCTCCTTAAAATGAGGAGAAAATTCTTAGAAAATTGATGAGAGCATTAATAAAATAAATGTTCAGTGGTTCAGTTGCTGGAAGACCCATGCATTGGTGTGTGTATGAGCAAACCTGAACAGCTCCAGGTTGTGCAATATGAGCTTTATTTGATCATCAGGCTAGAATAAAACAAATAAAACAGTGTCCTCCCCTTTTAAACCCATGAAAAGTTCAGAAATTGAGGGTTTCTTTCATGCCACAGCCTTTCTGTCATTATTAATTTCTTAAGAAATGTTAAATTTTCATCAGAGATAATTTTAAAAATATTTTTTGTAGATCAAATATGGAATTTCACCTTTTAGACTAAATTGACTTCCAGTTCTGTTCACTGCAAAAATCCTTTTTGGTTTGGTTTTTATTTTTTATTTTTACAGGAGTTACGATTGAAACATAATACCTCACACTACTTATTCCCCAGATGCACTGAGACATGACTTAGATACAGAAAAAGATAGCAAAGATATTTAAATCAAGCAAGCCTTTCAATTTAATATAAAGTTTTCTCAGCTTCTTCAGCAGCACCATTCGGTTTGTGACAAGAAAGTACATCTGGCTGATGACAGATAAAACATAGCACGTTTTCCACCTGTGTTACTTTCAAAATGTATGCCTTCATAATTTATTTCTAGTGAGAAATAGTTAATAAGAGGAACTCATTATTAAACTTTTTATTTCCTACCAGATACCATCCCCTGCCTGCTCTCTCCCTGGTCTGAGTGGAGTGACTGCAGTGTAACCTGCGGGAAGGGAATGAGAACCAGGCAGAGGATGCTGAAATCTGCTGCTGAGCTGGGAGACTGCAACGAGGAGCTGGAGCAGGCAGAGAAATGCATGCTGCCAGAATGCCGTAAGTTTGGAAAATTCCCTGGGAAGAGGAGGCTAATTGTGTGTCAAAATCTATGGATCAAACCTCTATCACCACTTCTTAGATAGGCAGGGTATCAACTGTGCATTGTTAAAGTAAAATAAAATAAAAAGAAGGAAGGAAAGGAAGGAAAGGAAGGAAAGGAAGGAAAGGAAGGAAAGGAAGGAAAGGAAGGAAAGGAAGGAAAGGAAGGAAAGGAAGGAAAGGAAGGAAAGGAAGGAAAGGAAGGAAAGGAAGGAAAGGAAGGAAAGGAAGGAAGGAAGGAAGGAAGGAAGGAAGGAAGGAAGGAAGGAAGGAAGGAAGGAAGGAAGGAAGGAAGGAAGGAAGGAAGGAAGGAGAGAAGGAAGGAAGGAGAGAAGGAAGGAAGGAAGGAAGGAAGGAAGGAAGGAAGGAAGGAAGGAAGGAAGGAAGGAAGGAAGAGTTTAAATCACCTGTGTGATTCTTTTAGCTCAGGAAGGGCACCAAAGAGACTTTTTCCACCTTTGATACCCCTCTGAATGGTTCCATTTTGCAACCTGCTGCTGAAGGGTGTGGAGGCAGCTGCAGAGATTTTTTTTACCTTACTCCATTAAAATCCCTCACTTCTTGGGTATGGCAAATTTCTAGTTGCTTTTCAGTCTTTGTGAAGTGTGATAGCCTAAGGCACTGCTGAATGAATGAGATATGATTGCTTTTGGCATCCTGTTGCCAGCTGGTTTATGATGTTTTATCACAAATTACATTATTTTTCACAGAAAGTATTGGTTAAAAAGGCTTTTAGACTGTAATTGCTCATTCAGCTTTTCTTTAATAATGTGAAATATCATTTTGATTATTATTCACTGGGGCTGTAAGTGTTAAGCAGTGCTGAAAGATGAAAACTTTCAAGTTATAATGGTATTAGTGAACATGGCTTATTGCATAACTCTGCCAGCAAAGCAAGGCTCAGATCTCAGAGGTAGCAAATTCTTTTTAAATATAACTCAATTTTCAACAGCTTTTCATTACAAAACAGACAGATGGGTGGGAAAATGGAAGAAGGCACAGGAGAATTATTTATACGTTCTTTGTAATTTTAGAGATCTGCCAGCACCAGTCTTGAGGAAGCAATCGAAAAGCGCGTCAAGTAACACTTCTGCTAGAGATGGACTCAGAAAATTTTGACATGCAGCCTCCAAACAATTGCTGAGGAGATTGGAGGCTTTAGTAGAGCTCGTGTAGATGGGGTGTAAAGGTTCATCTTGACCCTGTGTTCAGGATTTTGTGTCATTTTTTGGGTGTTTCTTGTTCCCTGCAGCCATCGACTGCGAGCTGACGGAGTGGTCCCAGTGGTCCGAGTGCAACACCTCCTGTGGCAAGGGCCACATGATCAGGACGAGGATGATTAAAATTGAGCCCCAGTTTGGGGGAGCAGCTTGCCCTGAGACCGTCCAGCGTACAAAATGCAGGGTGAGGAAGTGCCTGAGGGGAGCTGGGATGGAGAAGAGGCGCTGGAAGGAGGCCCGGGAGAAAAGGAGAAGCGAACAAGCAAAGAAGAATTTAGATAGTGAGCAATATCCAGGTGAGTGTGAAACCACTTTTAGGATGTTCATGGCTTTTCTGCATTTGTGAGAGTGTCTTCAGGGCTTCAGTCAAGGGAAGGTTTGAGCCATGTAATAAAGCACAGCCACTTTTAGTGCTTGCTCATCACCAAAATCACCCTGCCTAAGCTTAGGGCACCATGGAGAAAGGCACACATCTGTCCGTGCTCCACCACTAAAGATATTTTAGCTACTCCACACAAAAGTGTGAAAAAGTTTCAGCTTTACACCTGGCAAAGGAGTGACTGCAGTTTCTGCAGATCTGGGTGGAAATCCTCACAGCCCATTAGCTTCAAACATGTCAAATACTTGTTCCTGGATTTGAGGCTGAATTTCGAAACTGAACTAATTTCCACCTCAGGAGCCTGATTCAGACTCAGGCTGCTCCAAGAGATCTCTGCTCAAACTGCTTTTCCAATGGGGGACAGGATCATCAAGTACTGATTCCTCAAATCAACAAAACAAATCTTGTGGTACAATTAACATGACCTGGACAGGAATTGCTGCTGTGCTGTGGCTCGTGCTTGTCTGACATTTAACGATTTCATCATTTTACCTGTCTCTTGTAATGCAGATATTAAATTTCTTTTTACTTTTTCAAGTCTTTGACAAATTCAACTTCATTACACTTAGCAGGGGTTTCTGCTACTAAAAATGTACCGAATCACTTTTCTGTTTATTCAGTTTGTAGGCTGAAACCATGGACTGCTTGGACAGAATGTTCTACACTCTGTGGAGGTGGAATTCAGGAGCGCTACATGATGGTAAAGAAGAGGTCCAAAAGCACTCAGTTTACCAGCTGCAAAGACAAAAAGGAGCTAAGAGCGTGTAATGTCCATCCTTGTTAACAAAACACAAGGTTCCAAGTGATGCACTCGGAGCTAAATGGAAAGTCAACCTTGGTTTGTTTTTTTTTTAGAACAACAACAACAACAAAATATAAAGTGTATATTAGTTTTCATTTTTTGCAGTGTGGTTTGCTTTTTAGTCTTGCTGGGGCAAGAAAAACATTTTATAAATATTTCCTCACAGATTTATGCTGAGAGTAAATCTTTGGTACTCCAGCTAGCCCTTAATGCATAAAAATAGTAAAGTCATGGTGAGTTACTTAATTAAAATACAGACACATCTGTGGACATGGAATAGCCATGTAGAAATACCACTTGTAAAGACATGGGATGCATGCATATTAACAAAACTAAGTTCAAGTGACAGAAAGTTTCATCTGTGGGAGGATTTCTCTCTAGATTTGATTTTGAAAATCCAAAGCAGTGCCTCTGTGATTACACAACTATGCCAAGGAGTAATTTCAGTAATGCTGGTTCAATAACATTAAAGGTGCATGTTTATCTTTTTACACTATTGGCTTGAGCTGATAGTTATTATTGGAATAATAATAATAATCCTAAACACTTTTCTTCACATGGATGCTGTGGTCCATCAAAGAAGGTCCTTTTTTCTTCAAAACTTAAAAATGAAATAATTTTTGCAGCTCAATAGTGATGTCTGACAGCCAAACAACCACAGCTGAGAAAAACAAACATGCCAATATCACAATATGTGTACAGTCCATACTGGATCCATCCATTGCCTTCCAAAATGGACACAGAACAAATTTAGTACAAATTGCTGCAGACCATTTCAACAGCTCTGCCACAGGATGTCTTCCACATGAGAGACACTAAAAAATTAGATCCAGCTTCTCAAGGATCTTATTCACAGGTGGAGAGGGAGACGGGTTTATAATAAAACAAAAATGGTAGAGCAAAGGTAAGCCAGGCTCTCATGCATCCCTTAAAAGTGAAATGAGCCTCTGAAAGGAAACAATGACAGCCTTTTAAAAAATAAACAAATATAGATTGGCACAAGAATACCTTTACAGCAGTGTAATTTCTGTCTTTTTTTACTCGGAGTACAGGACAATCTAAAAATTACTTAATTTGTGAGAATTACCCATTTGTGGCTATCCTAGCCAGGTTAAATATCCTCTCTGACTACTTCAGTGATTAAAAAACTACCTGAGAATAGAAAATACCTTCTCACTCTTCTAATTGCTATTTTACCCCAGCTGCTGCAGAGTTTAGCTCTCATCCCTACAGAGTCAGGTGTAATCAGGGAGACCCTTGGGCCCCACTTGCTATTGGAATACAAAATTTTCTTGTAATTTTATTTTCATGTAATAATTTAGCATTTAGAGGGGAAGGTGATGGATTACCTTTTGGTCCAGGCAAGGCAGCATAACCCTGTGTCTCTACAGGAGTAAGAACAAAGCACTGAAAACAAAGATTGTTGATGCTGACTCTTAAGCTCGAGAGAAATGAATGGAGAGAATGTTTGTTTGTTTTTTTTTTAATGGCCTCTAAAGCAGCCTGAAGTAATTTATTCACTTCCTTAGCACTTGGTCACTACCCTGAGGCAGCTGGGTTTGAAATATTGCTGTGCACCACAACCCTCTGAGCTGTTCATCTTCACCACCACCCTGGGGATCCTCCGTACCTGAACAGGCTCATTGGGCTGCTGGCACTAATTCCATCAGCATTTCTCCACTGAACACTGCAAGGGCTGCTCAGGACTTCCACAGCCATCACATCCCATATTTTGCACATATTTTGCTGCTTTCTGTGGGTTTGGAATGAAGGAAAGGCCGAGGAAATAATGGAACCAACAGCAATGCCAGCCTTTTCCTGCTGCTGCTAAATGAAATGGGTGCACACCCATAGCCAACCAAACCAGGAGGGAAAAAAAAAGAGTACAGCAAGGTTTAATGCTAAAACCAAACATTTTACTTTTTGCACAGCTTGGCTCACTCAATAATGTTAATTCAGATAGTTTGCCTCCTTGTGCCTGCTCCAAAATCGTGCAGTTTATGTCTCTGCAGCACTGCCATTACAGCATAGCAGCAAGTCCCTCACTAGCGCATTTAGGACCTCACATTTCATTTTTATGACCAAAAATAAAGAAAACCCAACAAAAGAAAACCCAGCTGAATGATGTAGGAATGGGGGAGTGACCAGCTGAGCATATTTTGGGTGGAGAAACTGCAGAGGAAGGCCACAAAGATCAATGCCAGGGGCTCAGCCAGGGCAGAGCCACATCTCTGGCTGAGCTGACAGAGGTGTCCCAGCTGAGGCCACTCACTCAGAAAAGTAATCTTGGGCCATAAAACATGTGGCAGAGAGCTTTTAAAGGCCTTGAAGGGTCTGTGAGCCTGGGGAAGAGGGACCAGAAGTTTTTCCTGAAGGGAAAAACTTTGCTGAGTTGAGGAACCAGATTTATCTCATCAACCCTTAGCACTTGCTCAAGCTTATCTTGCAAAACCGCTCCTGTCTCAGCAAATAATCAATGAAACCCAGTGCTGCATTTTCATTTCCACATCTGTTCCCATCCATCAAGCTGTTTTGTCTACTAAATACTCCCTTTGCCAAAGGCCACATCGTCCAAATACACTTTTAGAAAACATACACCACCTTTCTGAACATGCCCACAAAATTCCATTCAATTTGGCATTCTTTTCTCTGTGCTTCTCATTAATTTGCTTCTCCACATCCTTTTTTTTTTTTGTTTTTTCTTTCTCCCTTAGAAGATTTTAGATGTTCAGTGTGATTTCCAGTCATTTCTCTTAGGCTCATTAAAGTTCTGAATGTTGCAAATCGCTTTTTTCCCCCCCACCTTGTTAGAGATGAAATGAGAGGCTCAGAAAATTTGTGACCACTCCTGCTTAGCGTTCAGCTCTTCACACTTGTGTTGCTGTTGAAGCCTTTTAAAGATCACTTGTCTTTCTTCTAACTTGATACGAGAGAAACATTTAGGCTTGTTACATTTTGTAAAAAAAAAAAAAAAGAAAAAAAAAGAAAAAGAAAAAAGAAAAAAAGAAACACGAACGAAAAACAAACAGAAAAAAATAAGAGGTTGATTTTCTATTGAGAAAAAGAAATAAAAGAAAAGAAAAAGCTCTGATATAAAATATGTAGAAGTCTTGCATTGTTACTGTAAAGTTTCTAGTAGTGAAATAGGCACTGGTTTTCAGTCAGTAAAAGTTCTGATGTCCTGGATAATCCTGCTGAACTCAAAGCACAGATGTCACGCCAGTTTTGTAGACCTCAACTACCAGATCTTAGCATTGTGTGTAATTTTTTTCTAATATACAAACGATAGAATCTTTACACATAATAAAAAAAGAAACGTTAGGGGCTTAACAAATGTACAGTAGGACTCTGTTTGTGCGACATATGAGTTAAACAAATTTATGTTTGATTGCATTTTTTAGATTTCCTTTGTTGTTTTTGTTTGCTGTGGAATTATGAAAAAGCTACCATGAACATTTCTTACCAAAGTCTTGTGTAGATGTTTTGTAGCTGTCTGCCTAACACATCATTATTATTATTATTATATTATATTATATTATTATTATTATTATTATTATTATTATTTTGGAATAAAGACATCTTTACTATGAATTTTACACCTGTATGAGATTCTGTTCAAATAATATGATTATCTACACCACAAAAAAAAAAAAAAATGTATTAATATGAGTTATGTTCTTTACATTTTACTCCTGTTCAAGGTAACAGGATATCTAGAACCAGCCATTCTTTCCACTTGGAAGTTGTTTGCATCAAGGTCCTTGTCAAATAGTTTGTTGTTTGAAATCACAGGGTAATTAGGAACATCACAGAATGTATTTGTTTATTTCTTTCATGTGCATTTTGTCACCGCTGTTGGTTTTTTAATAAAAGATAAACTATTTAAAAGAGCACATTTTAAAGCCTGGTGGTGCATGAAAGGAAAAATAATACATCTAAATATAAATAAAAACAATTAAAATATAAATATAATAAACATAAATATATATAAATAAAAATAAAAATAATAAAATATAAACATAAACATAAATATAAACACAAATATAAATATAAATATATACAAATATAAATATATATAAAGATATAGATATAGATATAGATATAGATATAGATATAGATATAGATATAAATATAGATATAGATATAGATATAGATATAGATATAAATATAGATATAGATATAGATATAGATATAGATATAGATATAAATATAGATATAGATATAGATATAAATATAGATATAGATATAGATATAAATATAGATATAAATAAATATAAATATAAATGTAAATATAAATATAAATGTAAATATAAATATAAATGTAAATATAAATATATACAAATATAAATATATATAAATATATAGATATAGATATAAATATAGATATAAATATAGATATAGATATAAATATATATAAATATAAATATAAATATATATAAATATAAATGTAAATATAAATATAAATATAAATATAAATATAAATATAAATATATACAAATACAAATACAAATACAAATACAAATACAAATACAAATATAATAAATATAAATAAAAAAGAAAAATAAAATCTTTCAAGAAGATTTTTCAACTGATCTACTGGAGAACAGTTTTGGGGCACTGCTGGTCTGAGTGTGCCACTGCTAATTCTTGTAAACTTTTCTTTCTGTGTATCTCTTTTAGGTAAGTACTATACAATTCTATTTTACCATTCACAGCCTTGCATGCACTTTGAAATCATGACATAGACCACTTTCAAATTTTCCTATTTATAACCTAACTCTGTGTTTTCTAGACACTGCTTTGGTTCCTTCACTGCCCAAGTGGTTTTAAGGATGCTGTGAGTAAAAAACTCCATTTTTTCCCCCCAGAAATGCTGGAGGTGAGGGTGGCCAACAGCAAAGCTGCTGCTCTAGAAATCCAATTGCCTGGAATTGCAGCCAGCTAAAAGTGACCAAAGTGTTCCCAAAAAACCTCTCCATCCCAAAACTGAAGTGTAACCAGGCTGGGGGGAAGCTGGAGGTAGCAACTGAAATACCCCAAAACCCCTAAAGTTTTCATTTAAAGCACTTTAGTGCTCTTTGCTCCACGTGCAAACCCATTTCATATTTTTATTGCAACACTTTCAGCCACCTCACGTGGTGCTGTGCAAAACAAAGCAATTGTGGCTTCCAAAAGCCACAGGAGTTTGTGCCATGACTGATGGGCACATGAACTGCTCAGCAGGCAAGGACAGCTCTCACTGCTGCTCCAGGGCTCTTAATTCACCTAAAATGTGAATTCTGGGAGCTCTGCATCCTCATCTTCCTCACTGGAATTTTAATTTTAATTTTAATTTTAATTTTAATTTTATTTTATTTAAATTTAATTTAAATTTAATTTTAATTTTAATTTAAATTTAATTTTAATCTTAATTTAATTTTAATTTAATTTTAATTTAATTTAATTTAAATTTAATTTCAATTTAATTTTAATTTAATTTAAATTAAATTTAATTTCAATTTAATTTTAATTTAATTTAATTTAAATTAAATTTAATTTCAATTTAATTTAATTTTAATTTAATTTAATTTAAATTAGATTTAATTTTAATTTTAATTTCATTATAATTATATTATTAATTAATTATAACTCTCATAACTCACAGTTTGCTTCCTTTTCATGGCAGGGTATTTTGAGATAGGTCTTTTTAATGATATGTTTTATATACATTTCCAAAGTCTCCTTAAATAACCTCCCCAGATCCAACTAATGAGGCTGGGGTTAGGATTTATACCTTTTGATAAGCCAGGGGAGCTGGGCCAACAGCTGATGAAAACATAAATAACAGATCCCACACTTTAATCTTAAACCTGGAGGTATCACATTTGATTTTATCCATGTAAGTCAGAAGTTAAAAAGGGAAAAAAAAAAAGATTTTTACTTACAGTATCCTTAAAACCCCTTGGGCAGTGAGGGAACCAAAGCAGCATCTAGAAAACACAGAGTTAGATTATAAATGGAAAAATTTGATTTCAAAGTGCATGAAAGGTTATGAATGGTAAAATAGAATTTTATAGAAAGATACACAGAAAGAAAGATGCACAAGAATAGAAAAAGTGCTCCCAGAGCAAACAAGCAGCTGCAATATGTAAAAAAATCAAAATATTTGCACTCTTACTCCGATGTCTTCACTGAAGGAAAAGAAACTTTTGTCAATCTAATTGCACACATATAGTTCCATATTTTTTTGTTACGTTTCAGCTTCCAGTTTACAGGCTCAGAAATGAGGATAAATATCTGTAAATGGATCATTCCTGGAGGACACAGCAGAGAACAGAGAGGAGGCAGCACATTCACGCACAAAAAGGCTTGAAATGGCTTTATTGGAGAAATAAAACCACATCCCACTAGATGGCACTGGAAACCAGCACAGACAGCTGTGTGCAGGGTAAAAAAATACCCAAACAACAAAAAAACCCACAAAACCTAAGGAAATATAAAGCCCAAGTAAGCAAGCTCTGTGTGCAGAGCATCACCTGATTTCTCCTCGGGCAAGGTTTCCTGTGCTGAGGCAGCAAAGCACCTCTGATGGTTGTGGTGACATTATTTTATTCCCTGATATTGTACAAAGATAAGGATTTTTGCGGTGGAAAGTGTTTAGAAATGCCAAGAAAGCTGAAGGAGTCACTACAAGCTGTGCAGAGAAATGCAGCCCCATTCTCCTGCTTGATTTGATTTCAATGGGCAGCTCCATCACAAAGTTCTCCTACACAAAATCTCTTCTGTGCTCAGGTCAAGCAGAGCTTACAGGTCTGGAAATTTGGGGTTTTTTCCCCTTGTAAAGCCTGTAGGAAGCGTTGTGTTTGTGGAGAGTTGTCCTGATGGGACATTGGTGGTTGGGTTCTTTCTCCCCTTGGACTGAGATTGATGAGAGAGAAGCAGTTTGCTCTTGTTCACACTCATTATTTATTCTTCTCTTATCTGCATTACATGGATACAGGGCACAAGGAGCTGAGTGCACTAAGACAGAAAGGTGTAAAATGGCCAACAAAGATCTTCTTCAAGGTCTTTTATATGTCCATTTACCCAATTAACAAATGCCAAGTAAATTATTTTCCTTAGTGACCCAATGACCCAACACCTGAGTGCTGCACTGCAGCATTCTCTATCCAATCACTCATTGCTACCCAAAAACCTCCAGGAGAAGAAGAAGGAAGAATAAGGAAGAAGAGACAACACCTTAAATCATCCATCTTGTCTTTTTTGTTTTTAAAAAGAGCTTAAACCTTTAACTGTTTCACTCAGTGACTTAAGAAAACTCTCAAATTTACACACTCACACTCCTACTTTTTTTTATTTAACTTTAACAGTTGTTTTCATGTTGTTATATGAAATTCAGTGTTTTCTTGGATGTCAGAGCCAGGTATCAGAGATAAGGGCACATGTCCTGTGCCTCTGACCACCCAAGAGGAGTTACTGTGCCACGTGCAATGATCATTAAACAGCAAAACACCGCCTGCTTTTATTGTAAATAATGCAAAAATAAGAAAATCTGCAATGCTTGTTCCATCCAGGTCATGTCCAAGTGATGCAGGGGGATCAGCTCCCTGCCCTCCTGGATGCATTCCATCCAAAACATCCAGCTGGAACCAAAGCACGAGGGAGCAGAGGCTGGGCTGTGTCCAGCAGGGATTTCAGGCTCAGGACAGGCACTCAGTGCTCCCCAAAAGTTTTTATAGCTCTGAATCAGGAATGGGAAAATAAACCTTAAAAAATTCAACTTTTTGCAGGTTAAACAAAACTTGAAAAAGATTTCATATATGAGTACCAATCTAGAAACTTTTTTGCTGCAGCTGAAACGGAAAAGTTTAAATGTATTATTTAATTTCACATGAGCTAATGATTTCAAAACAGGTTTTTTTCTCTTTTTTCACACTAAAGTACATTTTAAAATTAGAACGGTCTTACAAGTCAAGGAACAACAGCCTTGTCTATTTTTATGTAATTTGGAAAAGGTTTCTGCATGAGTCACCTAACAAAGCAGAACATTTCAAGCTCTTTATTAAAAAAGATAAATTATTAAATATTATTTATTCTATTTTTGTCAGTCAGGGAAAAAAATATCACAATTTCAATTTTCAATAGGAGCAACAGGTTATTATATATTATTCCAAGTACCTGTTGACAATTAATTCTAATTTGTAGAAGGCATTGCTCTGCTAATTAAAATACAAATTTTCACTGGAAATTACAACACAGAATACTCAAAGAATAATCAAAAATACTCCTAACATTTTTATCTTAAGAACTACCAAAATAATGCTGATTTCCTTATTTCAGAGTTTAAAATATAAAAATATAACTGCCAGCCAATTCAATATTCTTTTAAAATAATAGATTTCTCAGCAAGATTTCTTTATTCAGTTTATATTTAGGCCATTAGCTGAATATTTATGCACTGGCTTACAGAGAGCATCCTGCCTACTGCATTTCCAGAAGGGCAAAGTTGTTGAAGCAGTAATTTGTGAGCAGAGCTGTATTTCCCTAAACTCTTTTGTGGCCGTGGGGATAACAGGACACCTTGGAAATGGGTTTGAATCACTGAATTTGTATTGCTAGAAAATACTTTTTTTTTTTTTTTTTGTATTGTGCAGCATTTATTCTAAAATACTATTAAAACTAATAATTAATTAGTTAAATAAATAATCAGGTATGGAGCTTGGTGTTTCTATTTTCTACAATTTTAAGTGCATTTGTAATAAATAGTTTGCCTTCCTGAAGAAGTTTGCTCTCAGATGGATTTTGGCATTCTGGGGGGTGGAACACCTTCTCTAAGTGGGGACAACTCAGCTGTACCTGTCAAGGTGCACTATTTTTGCTCCTAATTCATTCCAGGAAAGAAATTAATTCAGATTAACACCTTGAATTCCTTCAAGGAGCAGCTTGGAGCTGTTTCCAGGAGAGAGATGTGCAGACAAACGCAGCCTGAGTGTCCAGCCCAGGCTGGAGCTCTCTGAGCTGCAGGCGGCAGCACCAGAGCAGCTTTTCCATCCAAGAAAAGGATGCTGAGCTCTTCCCCAGCCTCCCACGCTCCAGCAGAGGCTCAGGCAGTGCTGGGGGATCAGCAGCAGCAGGCAGAGCTCCCCATGGAAGAGCAGAGCCCTTTTGGCACCGATGTTTTTGGGCTCGGCCACGCAAACCCAAGGATGCAAGGCACGGCGAGAGGATGGGGCTGGAGGCAGGGCAGCCCCTCAGACCCCTGCTGATCCCAGCTCTGACTTGGAACCGACTCCTTACACATCCTAAAGCGCCACATCCCTCGAGAGCAAGGTTCCTCTTCTCATGAACACAGCACTCTGCAGCAAAGTCACTTTGGAGTGGATCCCAAAAAGAACCTGAGCTGTTAAAACCATCAATATTGCCAGGCTGAAGCTTTAGGCAGGAGACCCACAGAACATCCCTGCACCGACAGCTTCAGACACCTGAAACCTCTTGCTGAGTACTCTGCAAGAGCCAGGCCTCTTGGAACTGAATCCCATAAATAACAGCAGGAAATGGATTGTTCAACCCTCACTTCTCAAAGTGCTCCTCTGGGTTTATTGTCTTCCCTGAGCTGCTCCTGCTGGCATGAGGGGATTATGATGGAGCAAGTGGGAGCTGGGTGACAGAACTACAGAAAAACCAGAGCAAAGCAGTGTCAGCAGAGCAAACTCTGCTTGTGACACAACAAAACCCGTTCCTTCTTCCCTCCCCTCAAATCCAGCAAGACCAGAGTGCTACAAAAGCAAGAACTAGGTTGCTATGACTACTATAAATTAACATCAACACTTTCTTCTTAGCACTTTCCCTCTTCAAAAATCTACTTTCTGATCATGTGAGCATTATTCTAAGATTTTATGTCACAGTACCAATTTCAAACATAGGCAGGATTCTTCAGGTATTTCAATAATTATTTGATGAGAACACAGAAACATTGAATTGTTTACATTGGAAAAGGTCTCTCAGATCAACAGGCATTGCTTTGCTCACCATTAATTTTTATACCCCACCATGCATTGTAGCAGGGACTCAGGATTTAGCAGAGAGAATTCATTTGTAAAGGATCCATTTGTAAAGGAATCATTTGTAAAGGATCCATTTGTAAAGGAATCATTTGTAAAGGATCCATTTGTAAAGGATCCATTTGTAAAGGATCCATTTGTAAAGGATCCATTTGTAAAGGATCCATTTGTAAAGGATCCATTTGTAAAGGATCCATTTGTAAAGGATCCATTTGTAAAGGATCCATTTGTAAAGGATCCATTTGTAAAGGATCCATTTGTAAAGGATCCATTTGTAAAGGATCCATTTGTAAAGGATCCATTTGTAAAGGATCCATTTGTAATTGTCAATGATTTCTTTTCCTAATTTTTCTTTTGCCTGCCTGGGAGTGGGTTGGATCAGGAATTGTTCTCTGGTACGTAGATTATGTAATAAGCCTTTATACTTTTCTTTGCACCTGTGTATTTCTTCAGTGTAATAATAACAATAATAATGATAATAACAATAATAATGATAATAATGATGATAATGATAATAAAAATAGTAATATCTGAAAACCTCTGCAAAAAAAGATCCTTCCCTGTAGAAAAGAGCATTGACAAAGCAAATTTGCCATACTTTCTTCCCAAAACAGGGTTAAGGTTACACATGTTTGGAATCCTGTTAGCAAATTGCATTACATTATCTCTGTTTGGTACAGTGAAATTGAGAATTAACCCCCTTTAAAAGCAGGTCAGCTCCCATCACCTGAAAGATCAGCAGTGTGTGATCAATCTTAATATTGTTATCAAGTAATCTGCAGAAAAGGGCTTGGCAGACAGTGCACTCTGCCTCCCTGCCCAGGCTCCTGCTCCGTGATTAATGGTTGTGCTCTTCCCCATTTGATAAGTTACACCTGTCCAGCACTTCTTCTGGAACTCATGGAAGCACTAAAAATCACCAAAGGCCAAGGGAAAAAAGGGGAAAAATGTTCTACTAAAAATCACCAAAAGCCAAGGAAAAAAGGGGAAAAAGTTCCATAAGAAATCACCAAAAGCCAAGGGAAAAAAGGGGAAAAATGTTCTACTAAAAATCACCAGAAGCCAAGGGAAAAAAGGGGAAAATGTTCTACTAAAAATGACCAAAATCCAAGGGAAAAAAAGGGAAAAAGTTCTATAAAAAAATGACCAAAAGCCAAGGGAAAAAAGGGGAAAAAGTTCTATAAGAAATCACTGAAAGCCAAGTAAAAAAGGGGGGAAAATGTTCTATAAGAAATCACCAAAAGCCAAGGGAAAAAAGGGGAAAAATGTTCTACTAAAAATGACCAAAATCCAAGGGAAAAAAAGGGAAAAAGTTCTATAAAAAAATCACCAAAAGCCAAGGGGAAAAAAGGGGAAAAATGTTCTACTAAAAATCACCAAAATCCAAGGAAAAAAAGGGGAAAATGCTCTCAGTACTCACAGGAAAAGCTGCTGGAAGTTCACATTTCAGCCTCACTCCCTGACAGTTAATTAATTTCCAGATATGCCCAATACTTTTTACATGTGCAGCTCTGAATTTATGTTTGCCATTAAAGGTGATTTTTGCTATTGTATTCTTATCCAGTTTGCCAAAAGAACAAAATCTGTTGTCTAAAGATCAGACTGAGTTAGGCTGCAGTCATCCAAGTGCCAGCTGCTAAATCTGTGTAAGGTCTGGACAGTGGATATTTGTGTGATACTATTTATTTAAAATGTGTCTTTTTGCCACATAATATTTTCTGGAGAGGTTTCTGGCTGAATCATTGTTGATTTTCTGCCATGTGTGAGCCATCTCTTCAGCTGCTCAACATCTCTCTCTCTGCCCTTTAAGTGGGGCTTGTGCATGGCAGTGGCTTCATTCTGGATTAAATGCAGCTGTGAATATTATTAATGAGCAGCATAATTATGAAATGGTTCCCTCAGCTCGTTGTTTTGTGCTGTGAAATGCTGGGTGGGTAAAAAGCCTTGGTGGCCTTGACACCTCCTTGTTTTTGTCTGACTGTCAGCCCACCCCGCCTGGTACAGCAATTTTGGGGGGTAAATTGAGTTCTGGGCTCCACTCTGGCTTAAAGTGGAAGCAAAAATGGAGGGGCTGCAGGTCACAGCCCTGGAGCAGAGACAAACTGGGGTGGTACCAACAGTCCTGAGCTCATCCTGCCACAGAACACCTTGCTGTGGCTTCCACAGCTCCTGGGAGACAGCACCAATCATGCAGAAGAAGAATCATCTGAAAAAAAAAAATTATATATATATATATATATATATATAATTTAATACAATTATATAGATAATTTATAATTAATAACTTATAATTCATAATATATTATTTATACAATTATATATTTACTATTATACATTAAATTATATTATTATATTTATGCATAATAAATTATTATTGTATGATATATATAATGTTATAATTTTATATAATTATATATATTATATATTATATATTATATATTAATTATATATTATTAATCAAAATATATTTTATATAAATTTATATATAGATATATAGATAGATAATATGTATATATTATACATGTATATACACATATATGCATACATATAATATTATATATTATATATGTCTATATGTATGTATATATACTTTATAGATATAACTTAAAATATAATGTAAAATATAAAATAAAATAATATAACATAACATATATAATACATATCATATATAAGATATAACATAACATATATATGTAAATAACATAGCATAACATATATAATATAACATAAAACATAAAAGATATATAAAGCTTCCATATAAAATATAATTTCCATATAAATAAAACCCCCAGAGCTCTTTGCTCCATCTACTCCAGCAAACAATGCCAATGAACAATGCAAGGACAGGAACAGGGAGGAGTTTTACATCATAATTAAATTCTGGGGCATTATATTGTTGTGCACAGCTGCAATTTGTTTTATTTTCCTGACAGAGATTATTTCCTGATCGTTTTTACCAAACATCTCACTGGCTGCTGGTGCCACGTGCTGGCATTTCTCAGCTCTAACCACACAGAGGGCAGAAGAACCCACACCTGCCCTCCCAAAAACCCTTTTAGAATAAAGAACGTGATGGTTCAGCACTGGAAAAATATTTCCTCCAAAATCTTACCAAGCAAAATAATGGCTGGGTGCTTTCAAGGTAATTTTGGTGTTTTCTCAGGCCACACTTGGGTTAATGTTCATAACTTTGTTCAGTGCTTTTCCTCCATGAGTCTGTGGAAGCCAAACTGCTCGGTGACTTCAGCAAGATTTCAGTGTCTAAGAGGAAATAAATTTCCTGGGTGTTCTTTCCTCTTTCAGAAACTCTTCAGGATCCTCTCTCGCTGTTTTTGGTTTTAATATTTAAAGGAATGTTAATCAACCTCTCTGGGAGCCCTATAAAACTGAGTGTATGTCTGGCTGCGAGAAAAAGCAGAAATTGTATAAAAACATAACATTCACATGGCTGATACTTGAGTTTTCAACAATTTCATGAATCTTTATCTCTCCAAGTTACACATTTCCTGCGGCCAAGAGATGACTAAAATGATTTAACAGAATTTCACAACTTTGCAGATAAATAACTGAGAACAGCAGGCAAAATTGCAGAACAAAAAAATAAAACCAAAAAATATTGGATTTTTTTTCCAGATATTTTCCCTCCCCTCCTCCACAGGAGTTTATCTCAGCAGCTGACAGCCACACAAAATAAACAAACCTTCCCAGTACAAAAAAACCAGCGTGAATCTCATGATTTTTAAACCGATGGGTTTGTTTCGCTGGTCTAAATCCGCTTCCGTGGTTTTTTATCAAACGTGAGCACCCCTGGAAAGTTCTCACTGCAGCACAGCAGGGACTTTGCATTTTATGTGCTGGAAAAGGGGAGGTTTTAAATGCAGATGGTTGGTCCTGCAGGGTTTATCCACAAGAATTTGGAGGTGAAAGATGCAGAAATGCAGCCCCAGGTGTTCCCCTCCGTGAGCTGGTGGCTCTCAGCTCTTTTGGAGGAGGAAGGGGAAGAGCTGCTGGTTGTGCTGGCAGGAGCAGGGAGGCAGGGAATCCAAGGAAAAGCAGCTCTCCCAGATCCTCCTGCCCTCCCAGGACTGGGATTAGGGATGTCCAGCTGGAGGAGGGAGAAGCTTGCATGGAATGGCTCCCTCATCCCGACCCTCTCCACAGCCCTGGATCTGAACCATCTGTGCCAGATCCCCACAGCAATCATCCAATATTTTTGTTGGCCAGAAAGTTGGAAACAAACGGCAAAAAAAGGGATAAAAGTGTAACAAAAGCCAAAGAAGTGACAAAACAAATTTAAATGGCTGGGGAAAACAGAGCAAATGCGTAATAAATATCATTTTAATATCTCCTTGCACCAGTGGTTTGACAGGAAAAAACCAAGGATGACTCAGATATTTTTCTAAAATTTTTAAAAAGCGTGCTGTTACTCAGAAATCACTTGATTTTATTTTTCTAGAGATCCTTTGGTTCTGTTGTGTTGTGCACAAACTTCATACAGGGATGACTTTATTTTACACAGAAGCTGAGCCTTCCCATGATCTGCTTCTATACCCTGACCAGTTTGGGTGGCTACAAAAAGAGCTTTCATAATCAAAAAAGAGCTTTAATTTGTAGCCACTGAGTTTTTTTGGGGAGAGAAGGGTTATTTCTTTCACATTTTTCCAATTCAAGGTAGGCCAGGAGATCTTATTGCTCTTCTACATTCCCATCCTCCTCCCACCCCAGGACATTTCATTGTCAATGTTGGACACTGGATTTTTTTGTTGTTCTTTGAGTTTTTTGGTTTGTTTTTTTGGTTGTTTGGGTTTTTTTCTTGTTTGTTTTAGGGCTTTTATTGCTGTTGTTTGTTTTTTTTGACAGATTAAAGGCTCCTTGACTTGAACATCACAATGAGGTAAAAGAAAGTTTTGGCCTCCTGACATAACTTCACTTACTCCAGTGGAAGATCTGCAAAGATCAACCTGTTCCACAGCATTCTTTAAAAAATAAAATTAAAAAAAATAAAAATAAATAAAAATAAAAATAAAAATAAAAATAAATAAATAAAAATAAAAATAAAAATAAAAATTAAAAATAAAAAATAAAAATAAAAATAAAAATAAAAATAAAAAATAATAATAATAAAAATAAAAATAAAAATAAAAACAAAAAATAAAAATAAAAATAAAAAATAAAAATAAAAAATAAAAAAAATAATCACAACATTTTTACATGAGTTGCAAATCCAAGGTTTGGATCCCACAAAAAACCAAGGGGAATTTTAAGGTCCCTTCTAATGCAAGCCATGCTATGATTCTGCTAAGAGCTAGAGAACTGATACATTGCACCCATTTCTGTCTTTTGCCAGCTCTGCCAGTCTATATTCTGACCCTGAATATTTTATAAACACGTTAAATTGTGAGCAAACATGAACAATTTAATGGTCCAATACCACAAATTCAGCCATTCCAGAGGGAAAGGGAAGTGGAAAGAAGAAGGAAGAGGTGGAGAGGTGAGAGTCTGCGGAAGGAGGAGGTGGAGATATTCTGCTTTTAGGTGATGGAACCACAACAAGAAGTCGACACTTCAGGCCACCCACTCCCTGTCTCTGACCTCCCCTGGCTGACATCAACCTACATCTGTGGCAGGATTTATTTTTAAGCTGTCCTAGAATGATGTCACTCAACCAAACCCCTGTAAATGTGGTTCTTGGCGTCACCAGTGAGACAAAATTAGCTTTTATCCCAGACAAGAGCGTGTAACCCAGCCAGCCACATGATCAGAGGGGGAAGGAGAGAAGAAATCTTGGGCTCCTAAAATGCAACTTCAGGTTTAAGGGCAAATCTTGAGTGCCTTAAAAGCAGAACCACAACTTATACATTACTAGAAAAAGATCTGGGAGAAGGGAGAATTGTTTTCCCAAAACAATATCAGCATGGAGACAGTATAACCCTGGAAAAGGTAATGGGGCAGCACCGAAGGAATAGCTCATAGTTCTACCACAAAAAAGGCAGATAAGTTATTCTTTCTTCTGGTGTCTGAAATCCTAGATAAAACTTGATCCTATCCATTTGTCTCCTGGTGTATTCAGGCAGTAGTGGGTTCATCTCCTTCAGTTTCCATATATAAATTTCCTTAAGTTTCCACTTATAGCAAAATTTTCTCCTTTTGCAAAGAATTCAGGTGCTGCAAGGGCACGGGAGAAGGGAAGGACTATGCTAAAGGGAATATACAAATTTGTAAAGATTTTATTTTCATCTCCATATAAGAGCATAAAACAAACATTTAAAGATAACAAGATCTGAACCACAGCTGCTTTATAAACATCCTGGTGCTGTTTCTCCTGTGAGAGTGGTCCTGATGTATTCCTCATCTGCTCCACAGATCATTTTAATTAAAGCATTAATGGATTTCAGGCTGTCAGATCCAGAGTATCTATATCCAGCCTCTGTCAAAGTCTGTATCTTCACACACAAGTGCTCCCATATGTTTTTTTTCCAGCCTGTTATTGAATTAATCAAACAGGGCAGCCTCTCCTAATGGCTTGTGTTGATCAGCTCATCCATCAGGGTGCAGCAGGGCTGGTGAGCCACACGTGCTGAGCTCAGCTGGGCCACGTCCCCCTGTGCCTCCTCCATCCCCTGCTGCCACAGGCCACCAGCTCCTCTCTGTCACCAGCTGCAAGACTAAGGCACTCAGCTGCCAGCTCTGGTGCAGCAATGGCAGAAATTCCACTCGCCAAATCCAGAAAAGCGGGTTTTGTAGCTGCCAAAAATTGCCCAGCCACCCCGTCGTGTCTCCCCAGCTGCTGCTCCAAGGGCGTTGTGTTTTCTCTCTACCCCTGAAATGCCTCTTGCAGTGCTACAGAAAAACATGCTCAGATGATCATTTTCATATTTTGAAGCACATGGGAATCCTCACATTCTCCACATTTCCCCCATTCCCAAGGCAATTGGATTTTGGTGGGTGATTCACATAACAGCGGCTTTTAACCCCTTTGAGTGCATCCATCATTTTGGGCAGGATCATAAGCAATGGTGCCTCTCCAAACCTAAATAACTTACTTGAGTGAAACCCTCATCTGTTATGTACATGTTTTCCATCCAAATAGCTCCACCTAATAACTCATGAAAGCCTTTAGTAGAGGAAAATGATGAGATTAAACATGATGCTTTTTGATACACTTACTCCCTCCCATCTCAGCAGAACAGTATTAGCTAAAGCCATTCATTTTGTCTAAAGAGATCTCTATAATGCTTCATCTGCTACCCAATTTCATTAAATTCTCCATCCCTGGGAGAAATGAGGTGCAATTTAAAGCAGCCAGGGATTTTGGCTGCCCCTGTGACTGCAGGGGTGCAGCAAAGTCGTATTTATTCAAACATCAGTAGGATGATCTGGGTGCTGCAGGACCTCCCAGGATGTGACTCACGAGCCTGAACCGGTGAAGAACAAAGTGCTGTCCTCTCCCCACTGCCATTTGTCACAGCATTTGCTAAATGCTGCTACCACACAAGTACTGCCCAACAATAATTACAGCTGCATAAATGAAAAACCATTCCAAGCCACCAGGCCCATGGCACCACCGAATCTCAAGCCCCACGGATTTCTCTTTTGCAGACACGGGTTTCAGAAGGCTGCAGAAGAGATGAGGCAGCTTTCATCACACCAAGCAAATTAGGAAATACTTTTCCTGCCAAACTGAGAATGCAGAGGTGGAAATCTCTCTGCTGTGGTACAAACATCTAGAATTCTGGCATTACCAACGTTTTCAGAGGTTGACTGGCTTTGAAAAAGCAGGTTATAATGTTGTGCAAGGAAGGTTCAGGAGGTACTTGCTGATGGTTTTGAAGACAGTGTTAAATATTGTGACTTCCACAGACAGTGTAGGAGTACAAAAGTAACCCTACCTCCAAAAATCATGGTGTGCTGTGCACACATCAGTAGTTAAATCTTACCTGGCTGTGAAGATACCTCATCCTTCAGCTCATAAAGCAGCAGGAAACAATGCAGTCTGGGAAAAAAAAATTTAATATTTGTTGGAAACCCGCCTGTCTGCACAGAATGGGTTCAACAAACACAGGTATTGGCCTCACCAGTGCAGGATTGCACAAACCAGAGGCATTTTTGGAGCCAAGACAAGTTCCCAGTCCCCTCGTGGCACCCAGCCACTCATCCCACCCTGCTGCCCGGGGACAGGGACCTTCTCCTGCAGCAGAGGGAAAAAAGAGCTCTGCTCCTGGCTTATCATCCCCTGCAGGGCCTAGGGCTGCTCAAATATTCTCACACCATTGCTGCAGGGCCTGTTTTGGGGTTTGTTGGTTTGGGTTTTTTCCCTTTCTGTAAATCCAACGTGTGGTTTCGTCTCTGCTTCCAGTTTGAAGCGCACAGAAAGTTTTTTCATGATCCCATACTGAATATTTAATACAGGAGAGGCACCCACATCAGTTCTCACAGCAAATCGTGCCCCCATGAGGATGCACAGCACTTTAGAACCCGGCCAACAAAGTTTCAGCCAGGTTTTATACAGGATGGAAATGCCACACCGGAACAAACAGCAGCTTTATTCCAACGAGTGCCCTTGGCAGCAGGATTTAACCACATCCTCTATCAGTCAGAGCTGCCTCAAGGAGAGCCCCCACATCTTCAGCAGCACCCTGAGAGAAGCAGCTCTCTCCCATCCACCCCTAGAGAAAGGGCTCTTTGGTTTGAAACCCAGCGTGGCTGCACAACCGAGCATCAACCACCCCTTGAAGCTTTAGGAGGCCCTAAAGAGAAATAATTCCAAGCAGGGATTAGCAGTGGAAGCTTCTGGTTCTCAGTAGCTGGGGAAAAAGTAGCTTTGGGGCAGGGGGGTGATTTCTGAAATAACAGAATAAGGAAGTCTTCAGAAAAGCTGAAGACACAACTGCTGAAAAAGATTCTGAAAATCCTGAAAATAACAGAGTTCAAGGAAAGGGGAACAACGAGAGGGCTGCTATTCATTTGCACACACATTTTTTGTTTTTTGAAGCCCTCAATCTGGGGAGGAAAAAAGCTATTTTTAAAAAATAGTGCTCACCACTCTCCTGTCCCCTTTTTTAAGATGCTGGCTGGAGGTCAGCATTAAGCACCCAGAGCTCCAGCTAAAGGACATTCCCACTGCAACTCAGTGGAATCAATTTCTTTTTTTAGTTTCATGCAACATGTGTAATATATTATGATACAATTTTCTATCTACAACACTTCTGGAGCATGATTTGACATAGTTCTCCTGTATCTGTTACCTGTCTGGGCTCACCCTCTCTTTCCTCGTAGACATCATCTTGCAAAATGAGTTTCAGAATCAAATTCTGAAATTTGGCTCTCAGTTTGGGTGTATTATCACCCTGTAGAGAGCAGAGATGCTGTTTGTACAAGGTGCATATCTGTGCCTTTCGATCAGAAAAATGAAAGAGCTTTTCTTTTCCAGGTGCTCTTCAGCTGCTGACACCCTGACAAACATTGGACAGCACACCTGCCTCCCTCAGACCCTGTATCCTGCACCTGATGTCAGACACTGCTAACACACACTCTGCCACAAGGATGAGCCCCCAAAACAAACCCAGGCACACATTCCTGCTCCTTCACCAGCCACACAAAGCTCTTTCACTCAGCAGCATTTTCTCCCTCATTTCTGAGAGCTTTCAGACCCAAACTCATCCTCCCCCAGCACAGGCACCACAGGTTACCTCCCTGACAGGACCCAGGCTGTGTGAGCAGTGAGCCAGGGAGCACAGGACTGTCCAGGCATGAAAGAGATCAGGGTCTGACATTGGTGAGTTCACAATCCAAAATCCCCAGCCACAGCTGGAGCAGCCCTGGAATGAGAAATGTTCTGCCAAAGGTCACAGAGCCACCAGAGATGCTCTTTTACATCTGTGCTTGCATCCCTGTGCCCAGCTCCTCACTGCATCTTCTCTGTGCCCAGCTCCTCACTGCATCTTCTGCTCTCCTTGCTTTTAACCTCTTCTTCCCTTTAACCATTTCCTGCTTTACTCCATGAGCCACCCTGTCCCATTCCCTGTGGTTTCTGTGTCCGACTGAAGGATGAAAACAGCCCTGAAACATCAGGATCTTTCACTCTATATCAGGGCAGCGTCTCCCAAGTTGTGTGGTGTATTTTTCCTGTACCAGATTTAGTTACATATATAAAATTTTACACATGTTTTAGTGTAAAACAGCAATGAAACTCCTGTCTCCTTTATTAATGCCCCTTCCACTCACTCTTTCTGCTTTATTTCCCAGCCTGTGTTCCCTCTGGGTGGAGGAAGGAAACTGTTTTGGGGATTGTTTTCTTTCCTCCTACAGAAATCCAGGTTCCACCTGCACTAAGTTTCTGTCATTTTTTGACAGGTTCTTAAGAAAGCAGAATTTATATCAGTCAAAGTTGAACAAGAATTGAAACTTTCTTGTGTGAAAGAATCCCATATAAATGGAAGCCAATCACGTAAATCTTCAGTGCAGTAGGATTCCCACATTTTAAACACTGAATATTTTCTGGAGGGGAGAAAGCTTTCCTCTCCACGATCAGAACTCACAGAAGTTGTTGAATCTACAGAAATGAAGCACAGGGCCACTAAAACACTTCATTATTCCTTCTGAGCACTGTTCAAACAGCAGTATTTGCCTCTGAGGCTGTAACAAAATTGCATGTTTCTGCCCTGGCAGGAAGAGCCTTCCAGAGTCAATATCCACATTGCTGTGGGGAAACACATTTAATCTCCACGTAAGCCCTGTGTAATTTTATTATGATTTATCAGACAATATGTTGGGTAAATAGCAGCAGCTCCATCAGTTTTGCCAGTGAGGGTGAGAACAGAGCAGCACCTCAGTGCAGATCTGCAGAGCCCTGGGAATCAGCCCTGGAACCTCTGTCCTGGGAATCAGCCCTGGAACCTCTGCCCTGGGAATCAGCCCTGGAACCTCTGCCCTGGGAATCAGCCCTGGAACCTCTGCCCTGGGAATCAGCCCTGGAACCTCTGCCCTGGGAATCAGCCCTGGAACCTCTGCCCTGGGAATCAGCCCTGGAACCTCCCTCTGTCCTGGGAATCATCCCTGGAACCTCTGCCCTGGGAATCAGCCTTGGAACCTCTGTCCTGGGAATCTGCCCTGGAACCTCTGCCCTGGGAATCAGCCCTGGAACCTCTGTCCTGGGAATCAGCCCTGGAACCTCTGCCCTGGGAATCAGCCCTGGAACCTCTGTCCTGGGAATCAGCCCTGGAACCTCTGTCCTGGGAATCAGCCCTGGAACCTCTGCCCTGGCCTCGGCTCCAAACTGAGCCTTCTCCCCAGCCCACAAACATCATTTTCACTGAATTAAATGTGATCTCCAAGCCAGGACCGCAGGGGTTTTAATGCAGGCTCTGCACAAACACAGAGCTGGAAGGAAATTCACTTTTCAGAGGAGTATAATTATCTAGACCAACAAAAACTTGAAAGGAGTGGAGGGAAGAGAGGTGCCACCCAATTCATGCACACAAATGTACAAAGGTGCAGTGTGCTTTATTTATTTACTAGTGATTTATTTATTATAGATATGATATGATATGATATGATATGCTATGATATGATATGATCTAATATCATATCATATCATATCATCATATAGTATTATATATTATATAATATATATAATATATTATATAATATATTATTTTATTATATATTAAATAATATATTATATTCCATATAATATAATTATATATTATATAATTATATACTATATTATATACTATAGTTATATAATATATATAAAATACATAATATATAATATAGAATATATAATATAGAATATAGAATATAGAATATAGAATGTAGAATATAGAATATAGAATACATAATACATAATATATAATAAAAATATATATAAAATATAATATATAATGTATAATATATAATATATATTACACAATCTATAATATATAATATATAATATATAATATTATATAATTATATATAATGTATATTATTATATGTTATATAATATATTATAATTATAATTAGAATTATTATACATAATAATATATACAATATTATTATATATATAATTACATATTAAATTAAATTATATGTATTATATTATCATATTATCATATTATCATATTATCATAATATCATATTATGTTATGTTATGTTATGTTATGTTATATTATTATTTATTACTGATTTATTGACTATTCCTGATGGCAATATCACATTAATCATCTCCTTTTCCTCCAATTAAAGGTTTCATATTGCACGTTTATATTTTAGATTTTTAAACATATAATTTTTATATATTTATATAATATAAATATTGCATATTTATATTTTATATTCATAACTCTGCAATCAGAAGTGAAAAAGAAAAAAAAAGGATAGAAAGTTAAGGCCAGTCTGCTTGGGATGTACAAGATAAGCACTCATTTCATCAATTTTTTATAGTGGGAATTATTAATTTGGCAATTCAATTGCTCAGGGGCTGTGTCGTTAATAATCAGGTGATTATAATGAAGCAAATACTCTCACTTGTGGGGTAAGACAATGAAACAGCCCCAAAGTGGGGAAACAGAATTATAATGTTTATATTTTCCCCAAATTTCTGTGATAAAGTCAGCACATGGACTTAATTTTGGTAGCAATTTCTTCTTTTATATCTGTCTCACATGTGCCTGTCTTCACTTTTAATTATTACTGTTGAAATTACACTGTAAAAAGGACAGAGGAGAAACAAAGCTGCAAAATTTGATGAAGTACAAATTATATATTTTTGCTTTCAATGTCTTATCCTCTCTAAAATTAAGCTCCTCTCCCATTAAACTAGCATTGCCCTGTTACTGCACTGCCTCAGAATAATAGAAATATGCAGAAGAGCCATATCTGCTTAATTATCTCACTCTCCAAAAAGCAACCATGCTGGATTTAAAGAGTAGTAAAAGTTCAGCCCATATTTAGATGAGGATGAGGGATTATTTTCCCTGCTCTGGTGTCTCAGAGCCTCTGGTTTGGAGACTTTTCTTTCTTTTCAGAAGTGATAAAAAAGTTAAAAATCCCCAGGGCTTCAATGCACTTTCTAAATATGCCAGGTGGTGCAATGAAATAAAAAACCTATCATAAAATCACTTAGGTTGGAAAAGACCCTCAAATCCTCAAGTCAAACCCTAAATCTGGCCCAACCCTAAAGCCTTCCCTGCTCCTGGATCCTCTGGCAATATCTGCAACAGAAAAATGCTCAAGTTTTGATATCCCACAGTTTTATTCTCTACTGATACAGTGAAAGAACAGGAAATACACTTTAAAGTTATTCTCTACCGATACAGTGAAAGAACAGGAAATACTTTAAAATTCTAGGTTAAAATGAAAGAAATCTTAAGCAAACAATTGTTTTTCCTCACCAAAAAAAAACCCAAAAAACCCCCAAACCCACCAGTTTTATTGAAAACAAACAAACAAACAAACAACAACAAAAAAATCCTAAATAAGGTGCTGAAAGAGCAGTGCCCTGGGAAACAGGCAACAACTGGATGTGAAAGTTTGAGAAAGGAAGATCTCAGGTATTGTTCCATGGTTCTCAAAATGCTACAGGAACTCTGGAGAGAACAATTCTTTCCTCTAGCAGCAGATCATTATTTAAACTCACTGTGTTATTCCATTACCATATGACAGGTAACTGAGGACACAGTGTAACAAAAATAAATAAAAATAAAAAATTATAAATAAATATATTAAATTTATAAATAAATAAATAAAAATTTAAAAAGGGGAGCTTCCTGTGGAAATTTGAAAGGGAATATCAGATCATACAATGTCAAATGTCAAATGTCAAAATGTCAAAAATGTCAATGCCAAAATGTCAAAAACTCTTGTATTTTAAATTATTAATACTTTTTATAAAAATTGAAACCTTAATCTAGCTAAGATCTGAACAAAAATAATATAAAAAGCAGACAGATTTATGAGCCTTTATGATCACCATTGTCTGCTTATTTTATTTTATTTTAGTTTAGTTTATTATTTGATTTGATTTGATTTGATTTGATTTGATTTGATTTTGTTTCATTTTATTTTATTTTGTTTTGTTTTATTTTATTTTGTTTTATTTTGTTTTCTTTTCTTTTATTTTATTCTATTCTATTATTTTATTATTTTATTTTATAATATTTTATATTATTTTATTTTATTTTATTTTATTTTATTTTATTTTATTTTATTTTATTTTATGGAATAGGGACATATTCATCCAGTTTACAAATGCAAAACTCCAAGGAAAACCACTTCAAGGGCAAAGAGTAAAACTCCTGGATTCTTGATTTAATTCAGCCAATGTCCACTGGGAAAAGGGCAAAAAAAGGGGGTCCCTGTAGGAAAATACCAACACTGCTATAAAGCAGCAGCAATCTGCTTTGGGTTGTTTCCTCTCTCTGTGAATAAATCTATCATCACCTGAACAGCTCAGCAGAAATTCAGATCTTACAGGAACAGAAAGGATTTGGATCACACCTCCAGACTTTTGTCAGATGACAATTGAACCGGTTCCTGAAGGCTGGAAAAGCAGAGGGAGACACAAATGCTGAACAAACCCTGAGACAAAGGAAGCCAAACTCAGATTACTTCAATTTTCTGAAAGGTTTCAGCAAAGGTTATAGAGGATTTCAAATACAGAAAGTAAACAGGGTAAGAACTGGCATTATTGCTGGCATTTCTAGCATTTACTAATTTGGGTATGTAAACTCTGGGAAATCTCTGCATAATTTCAGATATTATTGATATTTAAATCCACTGATGGAGGCTGCATTGACATTTTTGGTCAGTCAATTTGCTTTTAGTTCAGAAATAAGGTTTCTACAAATTCTGTTGAGAGCTGCAAGGGAAAAGATGGAGGAAGAACAGATGATTTTTGATTTTGCCTTTTGATTTTTTTCCCTGTCAAAGCAAAAGAAGATAATGCTTAGAGCAGTGTCATAGTGCCAAGGTTCTTTTTCTAGGTGTTTTTTTTGTTTGTTTGATTTTTTTGGGCCTTGATCAGGTCACCACTGTGGTAAAGTTCAGATACTCTTCATTCCCATTTGGTAGTAAGACACCCAAATACAACGGAACTCTTGGAATAAGAGCTCCAAAACCCCAAAATATATTTGTTTGTTACGTTATTTTTAAAGGCAATAGCTCACAATACATGAAAACAAAGTGGAACTAAAATTCCCTCTGTGCTAAGGAAAATCAGTCAATGTTCTACTCATTTATTTAAAATAAAGCAAAAGAAATAAAAAACCCAACAAAACCAAAATTCTGCCAAAACCTATTACTTATACAGAATGAGGTAAATTTTGTGAAGTTTGGAGATCAGTTGTGTCAGTAATGCAGAGTTCATTGTCTTTCCATAGTTTAAAAAGATGATTTTTATGATTTTCTTTGATCTCTGTAGATTGTCCCTCCTTCTGTCAGAGCCTGTTGGGAATTTCACTGATGAGATAAATGTGGAATTAATGGATTCAACATGAAACTTGATTAAAAACTGCTCACTGGACTTCAAGAGCAGAAACACAAGAAATACTCAATTGTCTTGCTGGAATTCTTCTAATTTAAGGGGGGATACTTTGTATAAAGACTGGATCAACTGGACTCAGGAAATTCTCTTAGGTTCACACAAGAAAATTTCCTTTTAAGGAACCCATGAGAGTCTGGACTGGAGGGAAAGCCCAAAAGAGAGAGGGCATCTGGAAAAATATAATTTTCACCCTGTATATGTTCATTTTCAGGGCATGGAATAGATTGTGCATTTTTGTTTCTGGAAAGAAAAAAATAAATTAAAAAAAAAATACAAAAAATGAAGTAATCCCCAACACTTCCAGCTCTAATTTGTCAGATTATCTTGGCACAAATTAGATAATAAATCAGGACCCAGAAGTTCTTTTTCACTTAAGATGCCTCTTCTGAAGGGTTCTTTCCTTCTGATTAAAGATGTGAATCTTTCAATTGCCCTGATTACCGAGTGCCAAACTACTCAGGGCACCCGAGTGTTCTCTCCAGGTTCCTCAGCAGAACACAAACCCTGCAGGGGCTGAAGGACGTGACAAAGGCACGGGGCAGCCAGCAAAACCCAGCCAAAACCCATTTTCCCTCCCACATCTTCAGCTAAAAGAGTATTTGAGTTAATTTAGCTTTAAACCTGTTTTTCCCAGGGGGGCTCACTACCCTGTGCTCCCTGTGCGAGCTGCATTTGGTGGGGCAGCTCTGACACTGTGCCAGCAAAGACAATAAACACATCTTTCCTCAAAAAAGCACTTCTGGAAAAATTAGGGGAGGCTGTTTCTGCTGGCTGGAGCCTGAGCTTTCCCCTTCTGCAGGAATCACACTGGGAACACTCTGCTGCAAGCCTGCTCTGAGTGTTTATATAAAAAAATACAAATTAGCATGTGATTCTTCTATATATAATGGAAGCAAATTGCCTGGAAGAGATCCTGCAGCTACCCACTTTATAATTTACCTCACACAAACATTTCTTTCCAGTCAGAAGCAACAGAGAGATTTTTTGATGAAGGTGACTGTGGAACTGCTGGAATCTGTACAAGGAAAAGCTGGTACCAGGGAAAACAGACACACATCCACAGAAGGAACCCTCATTTTACAGCTGTATAAATGATGGAGTCTCACTATCTGGGTTTAACTGCTGTAATACTTTTGACATCGCTGTCACACTTGAAGAAGCTCTCTTTTATTAAGAAAAAAAGCCAAAATAATTTAGGTCCCTGAAACAAAACTAAAATGCTTTTCCTTTGAGCAAAAAGGAGAAGAAAAGACTCCATAAACCCTCTCAAAGATTCTGTTTCTGGCAGCCTGATTTAGAGGAAAGGCCCCCAGACACATCAGCCAGGCACAGGCAGCAGAGGGGAAGCAAAGCAAAGATTAAGAAGGTCCTGGTGAGTTTGTTTCCAGATCCCAGCAGGAAAACCACAGCAGTCAGGATATTGTGTGAGCACAGCCACAAAACCTTGTACATCTAGCTTGTGACCAAGTAAGTTTACTCTGAGTTTAGACCATTTGAGTCACACATAAAAGATTAAGAAGAAAATAAGCAAAATATTCTTAAAAAAATAAAAAAAAGGAAAACAAACCAGCAAACCCCAAAACCCTAAAAAACCCCACTCAAGCTCATTTCATATTTTCACATATGACTATCCTACTAATAAATACATTTTTCAAGGGACAGTTAGAGTAAATATTACCAAGCTTCATCTCTTTATGTGCTGAATCATATACTCCATTCTTTCACATTTAATTTTAGTGCAGACCTATCAGAAAAAAATGGGAAACACAATTTATTATACAGAAGCAAAGAGTAAAAGGGATTACAGTTTACTGCCACATTAGCAACCATCTGAGCACAAGCACATTAGAATTACTCAATTCCATTAGATCCTAAACCCATCTCCTCCTGTCTCCTGCTCCCAGGAATGGGAAAAATGTTCAGGCTGCGCTGCTTTCTCCAGCACACCCTGCCTGTGTGACAAGGAGAAGAGAAATGACATAACTGGGATTTCTCTGCACTGACAAGTGACATTTTGGCTTTCGAGTGCTGCAGAATATCATCCCCAGGCTTTAGGAATCCCTGGGTTTTGCATTTCACACACCTGACTCCCCATAAATGCACTTGGAGCAGGATCCCAAAAAGAGCTGTGAGTTGTTAAAACCTAATTTTTGGATGGTCAGTATCTGCTTTCAGGCTGTGTTTCAGCTGGAGATACCACCATGGTATTTAAAGGTATTTAAAATAAAGAGCTGATCAGCACATCAGGCCAGGCTCGGATCAGTCTCGGGGTGTGATGCTGAGTGTGTCAGCAGGGGCCAATGATAGAACAGTAAAGATCAAATCCCCCCTGCCCAAAAACAGCAACATCAGCTTCACTAAACCAGGAGAAAACCCTGCCTTTTCCATTTGCCTGATTCTCTTCTAAAACTCAGTTTTCAGACGCTGCCGCTGAAGTTTACACATCACCTCACATCTTCGTCTCAGGGAACCTGAGAGGAAGAGTGAGCATCAGGAAGTTTGTGCATTTACTCATGCACTGAAAAACTGCACAGTTGTTTAGATGTACACAGGCAGAGGGGTTTAATTTTTATTTTTTTGGTTGGTTTTTTTTTTTACTCTTTTTTTTTTCCTTTTTACTTCCTTTTCTCCCATGCACTAATCCCACGGAAGCCTCCAGCAAATTGAAGGTGTGGGCATGGTCACACACCAGCAGGCAAAACCTGAAACCTCAAAAATCAGTGTAAACCAGGTTTTTGAGCACAGCTGGGCAGCAGCAGAGCTGAGGTGCGGGCCAGCTGCAGACTCGTGGCTTTGGAGAGAGCAGAGAGTTTTGCACAAGCTGAAAGGGTTTCTGCCTTGCTGCCTGCTGAAGGAGCCAACAGCATGGCCAGGGCTGCTGCTGACAATTCTCAGCAGTAAAAGAGGCTGTTAAATCTTGAATTAGCTTGAAGTCAGGCTCGTTAAATTCAGAAATGAGCTACAAAGATGTTTTCAAAGGGGATGAGCAAGTGAATCAATTTTTAATTACTTGTCAAGGAGGGGGTTTCAGTAGAGGTTGTCTTTGCAACTATGCAAAGCAATAAATATAACAGATTTACAGCTGGTTTTGTTTTCATGACAGACACCCCAGATTTGATGGGAGCACAGAGATCAAAAATGGCTTGCATTGAGCAACATGTATGCAATGTTCTGTCCTCCAGCACACAGACAGGAAAAAAACCAGAGAAATAACATTATTTTCTTCTTAAAGGAAATAATCCGTGTATTTACATTCAAACAAAAATAACAAGACCTTCTGTTCGAGTCATCTTAGAACTTCCCTATGCTGCAATTGCACAAAGACAGGCTTTGATCAAATTCAGCTGCTGGAATGTTCTGCAGGTCATTACTCGTAGCTCTCCTCGTTCATTCTCACGTTTAATCTGCACTGACCCAACGAGCACCAGTCGATAGCCACAAAGCCATGGGCTGAAATCCTCACCTCACTGGACCTTGTGGGGCTCAGAGCTGAAGGTTCTGGCTTGCCTGGAGTTTATCCTGGGTGCCTCAGACCTGGAGTTTCACCCTGGGTGCCTCAGACCTGGAGTTTGCTCTGGGTGCCTCAGACCTGGAATTTCACCCTGGGTGCCTCAGACCTGGAGTTTATCCTGGATTTTATCCTGGATGCCTCAGACCTGGAGTTTATCCTGGATGCCTCAGACCTGGAGTTTACCCTGGGTGCCTCAGACCTGGAGTTTATCCTGGAGTTTATCCTGGATGCCTCAGACCTGGAGTTTATCCTGGGGTTTATCCTGGATGCCTCAGACCTGGAGTTTATCCTGGGTGCCTCAGACCTGGAGTTTTACCCTGCTGTGGTCTCTAAGCAAAGGGCATCACTGCCTGGCAGGAGCAGTGCTGCTGGATGGGGCAGAAGCCCACACCTCCTGCAGTGAATTTGGGGATGTGATTTCCTCCCCCCACCACCAGTCAATTCCTCATTTTATGCCATGGCAAATCCTTTGCCTCCCACCAGTTGTCTCTGTGATCAGGAGACTTGAATGCACCTTGAAATGTAAATAATGTGCATCACTCAAACACCTTCTCTCAAAATCTTGGGTCTGGCTTTACCAAGGGCCTCCACGACACCACAAATAGCTTTCAATGCATTTTAGCGTGGCCAGAGGACATCATTGCAGCCACCAAGCCATCATCACAGGACCAGATGGCTCCTGACCTCCACCACACCAGCAGCACCAAACCCAGACTGCCACAAGTGCTCTGCACAAGGATAAATCAGACCCACTGCAGAGCAGAGCTGGGTGGTTGCTTTCAGCAGATGACAGGGTATTTTTATTTCCAGAACAACAGAAAATGGAGATTTTGAGGCTAAGAGAGAGCACGTCAAAAGGAGAACCTTTTGCTTCTGAATAACTGTTTTTGCTAAAGGTACATCAGCTTCAATAAAAAAATAACAGGGGAAAAGAGACTTCCAGCAAACCTGGGAAAGATGTGATGTGACACCCCAGCAGAGGAAAAGAAGTGATCTGTGAGAGAATGAAGAAAGGAACATTTTACATCCTTGCATGTTATTATATTACACATATTAAACATTCTTATTCTATTACACAGCTGAGCTCCCTGATTATGCCAAAGTGGAATTTAACCCAGACTTTCAATCCTTCCCTCTTTTGAACACACAAAGGATTGGTGTCCTTACTCCAGAGCATGAAATCTGGGTATAAGTGCTCATACTCAGCAGAACATATCAGCACCAACAATGTTGGCTGCCACCTTGGTGAAACATCCCCACACATTTTGAAATGCTCTTCCATGACAGACTGGCTTTGCAAGGCCAAAACCAGTTTAGTTGATTATTTTCAGTATGTATTCCCCCAGAACTCAAAAGATTTCAGAACCTGACAACCCATTACTGAGAAGTATATCCTTTCTGATGAGGAGATCTAAGACTCTGAATTTGGGATTTTTTTCTGCCCTACTAAAATTAAAAGCATTGAGAATGAAAAGTTTCAATCAAGCCAATCCCCAGTTTAACTTTTCACATTGTCAATTTTTATGCTTTGAGCCAAGAAATGTGACAAAATCAGTGTAAAGAAAATAAGAAATAGTTAACCAGCAGAACTTAGCTGTAAATACCACAACAATATGCAATGCTCCTGGGGTTTGGCAAAAATAATCTGTTGATAAAATTCTCCCTTATGAAGTAGTCTGTTTGAGAAAAAAAAAAAAGCAGGGGGTGATTAATTAAAAACATATCAAAAAATAACTTAAAAGATATTCTAATTTGAAAACTAAGTACTGATCATATCACCTCTCACTGCTAGAAAACCTGAGGAAGCTGCCAGAAATCAAATACACTTTGAGGGTGAGCTCTGCCATAAAGAAAACTCATCAGGAGCAATAATTTTTTATTTTACTTAAGAATTTTTGACATAAAACCTCAAACTTGGAGTATTTAACATTTCATTCTAAAAGCTTACCAGGATTCTGAGATTTTTTTGAGTTCAACTTCAAAGACCAGCAGAAGCTTTTAAAGCTTTTTAAAGCAGGAGTCTGCATGATTTAGGTGGGTGAGTGAGGGTCCCAGTAAAAAAAAAAATCAGCTTTTGAGTAACACTGGGATGAATCAACTCCCAGTTTGAATTTCACATTCTCCAGGTATCTAAATTTGTGCTCTCCCAACATCCCCAGCACTTTTTGGTTTTTTTTTTGGAAAACCAACGTGACTATTGGGAAGGACAAAAACAGGGAGCTGGGGACTGCTGAGCACAGGACTTGTGTGGAGCTGATTCTTTGAGCCTGTAAAGGTTTTCAGCCTCTCAGTGAAAAATTCTCTTCCCAAGGGAAAGTTTCTTGAGAAAGGTTCTCTCTCAAGGACTGTTTTTGTAAATAGTTTATGGTTCTCAAAACAATTCTGCACAGCTGAGCTGAGTGTGTTTTCTCTCCTTCCACCAATGGGACTAGAGAGGTGCTGTTCCCTTTGCCAATCACGTTAAATCTGTATTGGAACACCTTATAAAGGAGGCTGAAAAGTTCTGAAATAAAACCCTTCTGATGATTCTCTTCCTGCCCTGAATTGAATCCACGCTCCTTATTTCGTGTCCAGCAGCAGCAGACTCGCTCCTGAGGGATGCCTTGAGCAGAACTCTCTCTCTCTCTTTCCAGGAGATATTTTCCCACTGGAGGTTTTTTCCTCCTGCCTTGCCATGAGGACACAGCCCCGGGAGTGCCTTCCCCAGCCCCTCCATCCCTGGCTGCTCACACTCCTGCGGGTGCTGGAGGGAGGGTGGATTATCTCCAGATAACTCACTATCACTGCCTAAACTGAGGCTCCAAAGCACCGAGCTGCCACATCAAAGATCATCCCACTCCCTTCACTTTCAGTCCATTAATGAAGAGTGCACTCTGGGCACTTTTTCAAGGCAGACCAAAGGTAGCGAGCTTCGGCAGGTCGCACAGAAATGTGTGAGCTCCCAGTGCACAGAGCCGGGCTCCTGGGGCTCTGATTCCACGGCAATGAGTTCATTTTCATTCCTGCTCGTGCTCAACTCTTTCAAAGTAGGTGCTCACAGGCTGGGCTGCACTCCTGCTGCCTTGAAACGCTCTTCAGATGTGCCTAACCTCATTCTGATGTGCCTAACCTCATTCTGCAGCGCCTCTTCCACCACAATTTGAGTTCATGCAGAAGCCATCTCACAGTCTGTGCTCTAATCCTGGGTTCTGGATTCTGTGCTTCTACCATCAGTGCCAAAAAGTGTCACAACAACTTAAATTCAAGATAACCTGGACCTTTATTTTGCCCCGTTTTGCAGCCAGCTGCTAATACATATGATTATTTATGTCTCAATATCAAATTCTTAATTCAAAATAAAAGCATCTCAGTTAAAAAGTAAATAGCTTACCTGTGTTTATTAAGTAATTAATAAATAACTAATGGAAATAAATAAATAATGTTGATGTACTTTCTCCAAACTTATCCAGGAATCTGGCAATTCAATTTCTCATCCCAAATCCACCAAGATATTTAAAGAACTGCACTCTAGTGTTACAGAGCACTCTGGATTCAGGAGCATTTGTGCAGAGACTATTCATTAATTCTGGCTTGGAAGAACAGGGAAAAAGCAAAGTCATGCCAGGATGTGGTTGATTTGATAAATAATGGAAGGAGATTTCATAAGACAGAGGTCTGTTATCCCTTCAGCATAAAATGCAACAGAGGAGGAAAGCCAAAAAACTAAAGCTGAAAGATTGGTTCCTCAGAGGTGGCAGGATTGGGGTTTGTACGAGGTCTCACAGTCCCCTGCACTGCCAACGGGGGGTGGCACAACGAGGGCTTGTCCTGGTTCCATCTGAGAAACAAACATAAATGAAACTGTGTTGTTCTTCTGGAGAGCTGAGAAGCGCTCCCAGGTCTGGCTGCTCTCAGAACATCACACTGCTGGGCAAGGAGCTGCAAAACATACCGGGATTTCTGATGGAAATGAAGTGCATTTAAGAGCTTTAAAAACTTCCCTTTGTTCAGTCTGCAGATGTGTTTTTGTAACCCCCCAGGGTCCAGACACCTTGGATCTTGTCAGTTCCATCTGTCCAGCCATCTCCCACCATAACCAGCTTCATTTCTGAGGAGGGCCATGGGGGTGGGATGGAATCACTCAGCAGAGCTCTTTGAACGATTCAGTCTTGTCTGGGTATCCCTTTGCCATCTATCATCTAGAAATTTATACTGCTCTTCAGATCAATCAGAAGAATTAAAGCTCTTCAGGACATAATTCCTTTCCCTGCAATTTCTTTTCCTGGCAAAAGAAAAAAGAAATTCAATCTGTTTTCGCTGAAAGTCCGAAAAAAAGTATTGCACTACACGCTCAGGCTCAGACAGCTGAACATAAAGGTGTCTGGCTCTATATATCTTAATTTTCCTCTCCTGGAATCAAGAGCAATCACGGTATGGATACGGTGTAAAAGCATGTTCAAAGCAGAGATCATTTCCTTTTGATGCAGTACAATGCAATCAACATCTGCAGGAAACAAAAGCCTCTCATCAGGGCTTACAGAGCACAAACAAAAGAGAGGCCCGAGGGGCAGATAATCAGTTTACACAGAACTCACTGTACCTGTGTTATGGAGATGGAAAACAGCAGCAGAGATTAGGCTGAAGTGGAATTCCATTTTAGGATTGCTAGGTGTGTGATCCCAGAGGTCACTCTGCACTGAGAGCTGCTCCCTAAAGGGCACAGCAGGCACTGCCAGGTTTCTCTGCTGGCACCGAGGGCAGGCAAAGCCCTTGAATTGTCACAGAATCCCCCAGGAGAATCTGGGAGCAGCTAAAAGCACCTGGAGGATGAAGCACTTCAGAAACCGCCTGCAAAATGTAATTTGAAACACTCCCAACATCTCCTGCTGCTGCCACCAGCGGCACCTGTGTCTGTCACCACCCTGCCCCTGGTGACACTGGTGCCTTGAGAGGCTCCCTGGGACAGGGGCTGGGCAGAGTTAAAGGAATAAAGTGGGGATTTATTAAAGAGAGTTTCAAAGGATTCACCTTGGGCAGTGCAAGAGCCTGGCTGAGGATCCACCCAAGATGGACCCAAGATGGGCCCTGGCTCAGGAGTTTCACACTTTGATAGGTTCTGCTCCATTTCCACATTGGGGTTAATTGCCCAATTGCAGCTGCAGGTGATGCAGTCCCATCCTCCCAGATTGCTCTCCTCAATTCGCTGCTGCTTGTGCTTTTTGGGCCCGGAGCTGCCACGGTGTCCTTGGTTGTGGGGCTGGAGAAGGATTGTTGTGTGTGCCTGAGCTGTGAGGAGAACTTGAACACTTTGTGTGGAGTTCAGCTCACACAGCAATGCAGTGCAGGGGCTGCAAATAGGAAAGCTGAAACTGAAGGCATCAACCTGGGGACAGCAGCAGAGGGAGGAGCAGGGATGGGCACGGTGGGGAAGGCGCTGGAAGCGCTGGAGCAGCAGCTCCAGGTCGTGGGAGAGCATCAGGCAGCGAGCCCTGAGTGGGAAGGGCTCCCCCATCCCCACCACCCAAAAGCAGCAGGTGAGGGGCACTGACAGCCTGGCCCCACCTTCTGGCTTCACAGAAACACAGCTCCCTGGCCAAAAAGTAGAAAAGTAACTTAGAATAAAAACCAAGCCAATTTTTTTTTTTTTTTCCTCCAAATAGAAAGCCTTGTTCCACCTGAAAAGTAGAACTTATATCTGAAATCTCATTTTATTTAATCAATGCCTCTTTTCACCTTTAAAGGTGAATTTTGGCGAATTTTGGTGAATTAGAACTGCCTAATTTTGGCAGTTCTAAAAATGAAGCACAACTCAGAAGGGAAAAAAATTTGCATCTTTGATACCCATTTGTGAATAATTTTGGTTTCATATTGATGGCTTTCTGTTAATGACCTGAGCATACCTTGTTTATTTATCCAAAATAGCCATGGTCCCAGGGCACTTCTGTGCCATGTAAAGCTCTAAGGTACCATCCTCTGCCTATCACAGTAACACCACATCATAAAACCACAAAACTTTCTACTAGATTTTCAGTGCTCAGCCATTTTTTTTTTTAAAACCACACTGCGCCGTAACATGAAGCATCTATTATTGCCCCAGTCATAAAAGACCTCAGAGATTTGTAACAGATCGAATGCTACTAACCCAGTCTGACATCAGAGGACTGAGGTCTAGAATGTTCCCTCAGAGGAACAAGGGTCTGTAAATAACAGGATTTACACAGAGGAACTGTGTCTGTAAATGTACTGTGTTAAAAGGGCTGAGAGCAGCCCCTTTATGACCTGTCCAGGGCCTGCTTTGAATGTGCTTCCCTGTAGAGATTCCAACAGCATTTTATATATTTAACAGTTACTATGGAAAGAGATTTTTATGCCACAGTAGCTGCTGTCCAGAGGCATTTGTTTGGAACATACTTAATTAAAAATAAAATAAAATAAAATAAAATAAAATAAAATAAAATAAAATAAAATAAAATAAAATAGAATAGAATAGAATAAAATAAAATAAAATAAAATAAAATAAAATAGAATAGAATAAAATAAAATAAAATAAAATAAAATAAAATAAAATAAAATAGAATAAAATAAAATAAAATAAAATAAAATAAAATAAAATAAAATAAAATAAAGCAAGCCTTAGGCAATACAGCCCCGTTATATTTCAAAAGCAGTTATTTCTGTCAGAATTCTGCTGGCACCTACCACAGGTTGCCATTTCACCGTGACAGAATCCTCACTCTCCACACCCCGTGTTCTCTATCGCCAAAGTAATGAAGCATCTGAGATGAAGGACAGGGGGAAATTCAGTATCACCACTATGAATTTTTCTGTTCCAGCTGCTTTGCTTCTCGCTTCAAATTGCAATCCCCTGCATGGCCGCAATATCCTGAGCAATTGCATCAGAGGTGATTAAGATATTGCACAAAAATGAAGGATTACCAAACTGAGGGAATCCTGGCTGGAGTACAGAGATGAACAGATGAGTAACTCTGATCCTGCATGGAAAATAAAGAGGTAAAACACACATTCAATGAAATAAACCAGCAGCTGTGACACAAATTAGTATTCCTCTCTTGGCTTTCCTGGAGCTATGCTGATTTAAATCAGGCAAAGATCTGTTCCATGGCTTAGCCTTGTCATGTATCATCAGCAGCTTCTTTGCAAATTATTAACTGAGTGCTGGAGGCCCGTGGGGTGCATCAGGGAGAGCATTGCCAGCAGCTCAGGGAGTGACCCTGCCCCTCTGCTCAGCCCTGTGGGGCACATCTGGAGTGCTGTGTCCAGCTGTGGGCTCCCCAGGACAACGGGGACACCGAAGATGGTGATGAAGGGACTGGAGCACCTTTCACCAGGAAAGGCTGAGGGAGCTGGGTCTGTTCAGCCTGGAGAAGAGAGCAGAGGGGATCTCATCCATGTGTAAAAATGTCTAAAGGCAAGAGGATGGAGCCAGGCACTTCTCAGTGGTGCCAAGCAATGGGACAAGGATGGGCAGAAACTGATGGACAGGAGGTTCCACATGAAGCTGAGGAAGAACTTCTCCACTGTGCAGTGATCACCCACTGGAACAGATTGCCCAGAGAGGCTGTGGAGTCTCCCTGGCTGAGATATCCCAGATATCCCATCTGGGCACAATCCTGGGCCACGTGCAGGGAGGTTGGAGCAGGTGTTCCTTTCCAGCATGACCCACCCTGGGAGCATTTTCTGTGTTATTTCTCTTGTCTCTTCACCATCAGCAACGTTCTTCAACACACACACATCCTCCTCCCTGGTGTCCTCAATTTCAGCCTTATTCCCCAGTGACTGTCTCATTAGACAGTCCTTCTTGAAAGATGAAACACTTCTAATAATAGAGGTTATTTAGAGCTACACCAGTTATTCACTGAGGATCTGATATATTTGCTTTCAATAACTGTTCTCCCTCTTCTAAATTGTTTTGGGGTTTATCACATTTAAGCAATACATTTTCAAAATTCTTAGACTCCAGTTCCAGCCCTTTCACCTTCCTGTGTCATGGTTCATGCTTCCATGTAATGTCCTCACTGAAAATACTCTCAAATGACAGCCCTCCATCTCTCTCACGTGGCTATCAGGCTTTTCAGCTTGCTAGCCAAAAAATGACTTCACATTTCATTTACCACATGCATTGAACCCATCCCATGCCTTTGTGTTCTTCTCTCCAGGCAGACTGGAGAAACCACAAGGCAAAGACAGAGGACAGATGTAGGGTGATAAATGGAAGGGATTTACTTAAATATTTGAGACCAATGTCACCCTTTTTAATTTACATTAATATTGAATTCATTAATTTACATTAATTATTGAATTAATATAGAATATTATTGAATATTGAATATAATTATTGAATATTAACATTGAATATTAAAATTTGATTTATTCAATTGAATTTATCAACTAATATTGATATTGAATTCAATATTCTCTATTCTATAATATTCAATATTCTAATCTCCTTAGTAGCTGCCTGTATACACCTTCTCAGGAGATTCTGCTGCTAAAAGTCAGCTTGCACATGCTAGGGGGTCAAAGGGCTACCTTGAAATTTTATACATATTTATTTACTGTGAATGGCACAAAATTATTTTGGTCATCTACCAGCTGGGATTAATCCACGTAGACTTTTGAGAAGATGCCTCTTGTGCTGCACATTTTAGACTAAATTGTTGCCAAAAAAAAATGAAATTAAATGAAATTATATGAAATAAAATAAAATAAAATGAAATGAAATGAAATGAAATGAAATGAAATGAAATAAAATAATAAAATAAAATAAAATAAAATAAAATAATAAAATAAAATAAAATAAAATAATAAAATAATAGAAAATAGAAAAATAAAATAAAATACTATAAAATAAAATAAGATAAGATAAAATAAAATAATAAAATAAAATAGAATAATAAAATAAAATAATATAAAATAAAATAGAAAAATAAAATAAAATAAAATAAAATAAAATAAAATAAAATAAAATAAAATAAAATAAGTGAAAGAAACTTGCCTGCTCCCTTGTATGAATCTCTGTATGGAAGGTGTGAGAGGATGAGAAGGAATAATTGTGTGCAGTTAGACTGGACCTGGTTCCTGTAGATTTAAAGAAGTATGAGATGATGCTTGAATTGTTTTTTCCCCTGCTTTCCAGCATGCTGACATATGCTGAGCTTTATTGCTTCTGAAAGCAACCTTGAAGCCATTCCATGAGACTTTCCAGCCTCCCAGGGATGCAATCCTCACTCAGCTGCTCTTGGAATCTCTCAGGGGTACTTGGGCCTGGCTTGGGCAATGTTCAGTGTGGCTAAAGAAATGCTGCTGGTGACATTATTCACATGGCAGCTGCAGCCAGGGACCCTGCCAGGCTGGGCTGCCCACTCCAGCCTGGCCCTCAGAGCACACCACGCTAATGGACTGTGCAGAAGGAGCAGAGGAGGGAAAAAAGATGAAGATACAAAGTCTGGCTTAAAGCTCAAAACACATCTTTTGACTCCTGAGCCGGTGCCTTTTAGCAAAGCTGCTCCTTCAGCCTGCGTGTGCGCTGAGCAATGAGACACCACCCTGCTCTCAATCACATCCCAGACATTTCTCCAGGGCTTGGGGACCCTCAGAGCCATGGGCTTGGTGCCTCATCCACCACTCTGAACCCTCACTAGTGACAGGTTCTGCAGCTGGGAAAAACCTGAGGTGCAACTCATCTGAGAGTCCCTCTGTGAACACAAGTGTGGAGCCTTCAGGAACACACATAATCATGGAATGATTATATGAAGGTGCTTTATTGAAGAGCTCTGGGTGTCAGGGGTACACATACCCAAATCTGACCCGATTTGGTTTTGAGCTGAACATATTTTATACTCTATCGTTATATAACTTACATATTAATTATTAAACTTACACTGTTCTATTGTATACATTGTTTTTACCCAAGCATGGATTTCTTGTGATCCCCCCCAGCCTCCTAACATTGCTCCTCATGTTCTCCAAACAATAATTATATCTAATCACATCTAACAATTATATCATTTATCATCTACTGACTACACAGGTGCAGTTTCACATGATCTTTAGCGAGCACAAGGCCTAACATTTCCCCGGGCCTACTTTTCCCAGGGCTTTCCAAACCTAACTTTCTTTCAAAGTCCCCGAATTTTCTAAGATTTTAAGGCCTTTTACTATCAGTCTTGGTGCTTCATCCACCACTCTGAACCCTCACTAGTGACAGGTTCTGCAGCTGGGAAAAACCTGAGGTGCAACTCATCTGAGGGTCCCTCTGTGAACACAAGTGTGGAGCCTGCCAAACCCTCCCTGCTCCCACCTGTTTCACACCCAAAACTGGGGAAAATGAAGCTCCATGCTCGTTTTCTTTTTTCATTCCAAGTTAAAAACAGCTAAAACAGCTCACTCCATTGTTTTGTGTGACATTTCATCCACACTTCTGTTTTTAAAATCCCACCATGGGAAAAAAGAATGAGTGCTCCCATCCCGTTCAGTCAGAGGCTGACTGAAACAAATGCAAAGTAAATTGCCTGTATATTGCCAGACAAAGCTGAGTCCCACAACAAACAAGCATTACATCTGTTCCCTTGCTGCCTAAACCCCAGAACCTCTGAGAAAGAAATTACAAAAAAAAATCTAAAGGCGTGCTGAATTACAGCCTATTTAGAGGCCTGCTGTGCAAGGGGCTACCACACAAATAAAAATGATGAAACCTACCTAGAAAATATTTTTTTGTCTCTTTTCAAAACAGGCCGAGGTAAATGAGACTATTTTACACACAAATAAATATGGTGTAACCCACCTAGAAAATATTTTTTCTCTCTTTTCGAAACAGGCTGAAGTAAATGAGACTATTTTATCTCGTTCTGAGCTGGAATGACCTGTCTCAACAGCTCCTTCAGAAATGTCTTGCTTTTGTCTGCTGCCTTCACCTGTAGCAGAGCTGCCCTCCTACTCGTACATGTTTGCAAGGGAAATTAGGTGTGTTACTGTGCTTAAAAAATGCCACAATCCTGCAACAACACCATCAGCCCTGATTGGAGCTTTGTGGAATTTCTGCTTTCTCCACCACTGAGCATCGTGTGCTGCAGGTGCACATCAGTGCTGCCATCTGAATATTTGCTGTGCTTTTATGTCCCTCTTCAGCTGTGTCTCCAGCTCCCCACTCCTTCACTTCTCAGCAGCTTGGTAGGCAAACACTCCACATCTCCTCTGGATCATCACTCGAGTCTCCAATCCACTGACTAGCTCCTCCTGCTGATTTACAGCCTTAAACCTCAGCAGCTACCACTGGGTTTGCAATTTCTGAAGCAATCTAATATCAAAGGGAGTCATTACCTGGGAAAAAAAAGCTGTGCTCCCTACAAATAAAACCCAAAGTTATTCAAAGGTACAGAAATACAAACTCGCTCCTGGAGGAGGCAGAAAATTAATTTCTGATACACTTATAGTTTACCTAAGCTGCAGGATGACAATTTGCACTGGTACAAGGTTGGACATTCGCTCATTATTGCTGCTGCTTGCAGTAGCTGATAATTTCCTGCTCAGCTTGTGCTGCTGGTATCCATGGCAGCTGTGCATCCCACCGGGGACCTGCCAAAAACACCCTCCCAGAAGGGACACCCAGAAAGTACAGGCAGGGGAAAGAAAATAACACAGGGTTTGGAAGGCAAAAGGGCAGCACTGTGATAATTAATCAGGAAAAAATAATGCATGTTAATTAGAGATTTCCAAAAGTGAACTAAGTCAGAATACATAGATATGAGTGATAATTAATGTATCACTAAAATAAATGCTGGAAGGCACAACCAAAGCGAGCTCCCAAACAATAATTCGGTCAATAATGAGTAAATAGTGAATCCTGCATACTTTTATGCCCTTTTCCCTGCATTCTCCTCACATACAGGCAATTGCATCATTAAGGGCCAGCCCAAAGGATGTTTCGCCACTGGTACCCAGAGGTGGTGGAGAAGAGAGAAAATCCCAGGTGCTTTTTTTTCCAGGGACTCCTTCCTTTATTCTAGCCACTCCCAGCTTTCTCTGAACATAATCCAGTCAGGGAATTATTCAGGGAACAAAAAATTTTGCAGAAATGTCATGCCAAGATTCTGCCAGTGAAGACAATCATTTAAAAGTCAAATATCTCATGTAGCAGGACCGAAGTGGCACAGGGGTCAGGGCTGGCTGGGAGCACAGGGGCAAAGCCAGACTTCAAGCATCACAAATTTGAGGATTTGTGAAGGGTAGGAAAATGCTGCCACATCCAACCAAAGCACCAGTAGCATGTAAACCTCCCAGAGGCATTTCTAGCACAAATCAAAGCAAGGCATTCCTCAGTGCTGCACCACCTGAACACCTGTGCTATTTTTCATACCCCAAAATTATGTCATGAAACCCAAATATTATTCTCCTCTGGCAGTAAAATCCAGTGGAAGATGTGAAAATAAATATTGATAAAACAGCCACATAATAAGAGGCCATTTAAAACCCTGCCTAGTTCAGAGAAGCAGATCTATTGATTAAAGTATGTGATTGATCAAGCCCTAAATCAAAGCCTTGTAGGGTTATTCCTGCCAGACATTTATTTTTAAATCTTCCACTAGAATTAACTGCAACAAGAAAGTTCTGTATTTCATAAATGAAGTGATTGAGAAGTTCCAATCAACAATATCCTTGAAAATCACTGAAAATTTATCACTAACTGTGAACTTTTGAGAAAATAAAACTGGGTACAGCAACTACTGGTGCCACTACTAAGATGTGAAGCAGGAATTTAATGGAGAGGATTAATAACCAAACAAAGCAAACATGTTATCACAATGTTTGAAGGGGTGAATTTCTCTCCACTGTATTATTTCTATTAATAAACAAGACCAGAGAGAAAATACACTGTTTGGGAAATTATCCCAATCATCCAGCTACTTTTGAACTCTGAAGAAAAGTGCCCCTGCAGTGCTTCTCATGAATGCTAATTGGTTTTCTCTACCAAATCTCAACAGATCTATGGGATCCAGGAGCAGCTTGAACCTCTTGACTGTAAACTCTTGTCAAATTCTTGTTCTGGAAACCCCTACATCTAGCCAGGGACGGGATATGGTGCAGTCCCAAGGTCCAGGAGTCCTTGAGTCATGATTTTCCTTCCAAGGTGCTCATTAGAAAATATTAATCCTTTTTATGGGGTGGAGGTGAAGTAAAAGGAGAACCATTACTTTGCTGCTTCCAACAGCTTTACTACTAATTTTTGCATTCCCTTTCCTCCTATTTTATTTTTATCTGTTTTGAATTGCCTGTGATTAAAACAGAAAGATTTAAAAAAGACCCAAAAACTTACTTGAGTTACAGAAAATAAAAAAATAAAAAATTCACAGCTCAAGAAAACGAACAGAAAAACCCAACAAAAATTACAAAACCCTTGTTGAGAGGAAAATGTAGAACTTTTAACTTCTGCTTGGTAACTCACAGAGTACAGTACATGATTAGCCATTAATTATCCCTTAATAGCAGAACTTTTGTATCATCTTAAATGGGATGTGTGCTTAAACTTGGGAAAAGCCTTTTGGGAACAGTTATCAGAACAGATAACTGGGAGCAGAACCTTATCAACAGACAGTTTGGGTTTGCAATTTGTAATCTATTGAACTAAGGCCAGCATTTTCTGCCCTCAAAATAAGAGAAAATAGATTTTTTTTCCCCCCCTATTATTTCAGATTCTGAGGTCACAAAACACCTCTTTTATCTAAAGTTCTCCTGTCAATATTTGAATGGGCAGGGCTTTGGCCTGGTTGCACTATAAACCAATCAATAGCAATGCTTCTTAGCTAGAAAATAAGAAATTCCACAGTGAAATCCCTAGGGCAAATCCCAGTATAAAGCAAATTTAAAAGCCACCCCCATGAGGGTTGAATGTACAAGCCAAAAATTTTATTTTCCTATGAGCTTTTCTGAAGCTGAAATTTTCAGTACTTGCATAAGAATATGATGAAACAAACTTATTTTGAATTCAAATAGTTGCACAAAACACTGCATCTCTTGTGGGCTTTTCCTACTTGCTTTTGTGCCACAAGAAGTTCAAGCCTCCTGGACAATTGTTATGTTGTGTATTAAATCCATAGAAAAACGGGGTTTGCCCTCCTCTCTCTCATTCAAATGGAAAGAATGGTGAAATTCTTGCTTCTCAAATCTTCTAGCCTTCCTCTTGAAGCTGGAGGACAGCTGAGATCACCTCCCAAGGATGCACAGGAGGAGAAGCGCTCCAGGCTGAGAGCCTTTGGGAAGCTGGCTCCTCCTGGGGCTGCTGCCCAGCTCCTCTGTGCACCTGCATTCCCCACCACCAATCTGGTCATTAAAGACATTTCCCAACAGCTCTCCTTCCTCTCCTTGCAACAAAACACCAGCTCCTTCTGATGTGCTCAGTGGAAAACCCCGAAAGCTCCTGAGCCGTGGTTAAACCTGAATGCCATCGGCTGTTGTTGAATTTGAGTGTCTTTCTTGCAGCATTTCCCAAGCCTGGGCTTCCCTTCCTGCTTTTTCCTGCCTGCAGGGACAGCAAAGTAGCTCCCAGATCCTTAGGAAGTTAAGCCAATTAAGCTTGAGTAATTCATGTCTTTAAAACCTCTCGAAATTACTGTACAACAAACTGAGCTGCATCGCTAGGTTACGTTACCTGGATTATATTTGAACAGAAGATGTGTGAAAGTATTAAATAAACCCCGCCACAATTTAATACTAAAAAGCAGCACAGCTAGAGTTATTGCAGCCTGAGGTAACAGATAAGCTATCAGTATTTCACCCAAACAGATACACTCTGGTAGAATTACCAAAATTACAATACCCAGCGCTGTTCTTTGGAGAGAACTTTAATGCTAGGAAAAGCTCTTTTTTTTACACAAGCACTGCCTTGTCTAAAAAGTTAGCGCAAACACCCTGCTCAAGTATATCACCAATTATTTTAATCAGATTCTCCAGCACACCACCCCCTCAGCCACGTGCATTATACCCAGAGACAGCACTGATAAGTGCTCATCACAAAATGCTAATTGCACTCCATTAAAAATACTCAGCCTATATGATTTCAAATATTGCACGCCGTTTCTCTCTAATTGGTCTAAAAGGAATATTTTCCTTTACCTTTGGTTTCCATGAGAACTTCAAAATTGTTCTGGAACTTGACAAAGACAAACACTTTGATGTTTCTTTGCGTTAGGAAAATCTTTACCCAATAAATTACAATTATGTAAATATTAGCCCCCCTGGGGTAGAAGTTCCTCTTTGAGGCATAAGATGATTAGAGCAGAAAAATTATTAGATTTGTCCATGACCACGCTGTACTTTCCTTCCTCAGGAAATTCTGTTATCAAAGACTTTAATCCCATTCCCGCTAAAGCAAGTCAATTTGGCCACTGAGTTTGATGGGAAAAGAATTCATTTCACCCATTCAGGCAGTCCCCTAAAAGCCTGGATGATAGTAACACCCCTGGCATGAATATTCAGCTCCAGTTTTTAATGCTGAGCTTTCATGGTGGTGAGTGATTTCCCTCGCTCGCTCCCCTTTGCACCGACGTGAAATTCCCAGCTTTCCCGAAAAGCCACTGCAGAACGCTGCCAAACCCAGCAGGGAGCCACCACATCTCCTGGGAGGTGCAGGGGGATTGATTCCTGCTGCTTTTGACCTCAGTGCTCTGTGGGTGATGGCCTGGTTGGATGCTTGGAGGGAAACAGAATCCCAGAATCCCAGAATCACAGAATAACAGAATCACAGAATCACAAAATCACAGAATTCACAGAATCACAGGATCACAGAATCCCAGAATCTCAGAATCCCAGAATCACAGGATCACAGAATCCCAGAATCCCAGAATCCCAGAATCACAGAATCACAGAATCCCAGACTCACAGAATCACAAAATTCACAGAATCCCAGAATCCCAGAACCACAGAATCCCAAAATCACAGACTCACAGAATCACAAAATTCACAGAATCCCAGAATCCCAGACTCACTGGGTTGGAAGAGACCTCCAAGATCACCGAGTCCAGCCCAGCCCTGACACCTCAACTAAACCACGGCACCAAGTGCCACCTCCAGTCTTTTTTTAAACCCATCCAGGGATGGTGACTGCACCACCTCCCCAGGCAGACCATTCCAGTGTTTTATCACTCTTCCCATCAAGAACTTTTTCCTAACATTCAACCTAAATTTCCCTTGGCACAGCTTGGGACTGTGTCCTCTCGTTCTGTTGGTTGTTGTCTGGTGCAAGAGACCCACCCCAGCTGCCCACAGCCACCTTTCAGGAGGTTGTGGAGAGTGATCAGGGCACCTCTGAGTCTCCTTTTCTCCAGGATAAACACCCCCAGCTCCCTCAGTGGTTCCTCACAGGGTTTGTGTTCCCAGCCCCTCAGCAGCCTCGTTGCCTCCTCTGGATGCCCTCAAACATCTCCATGTCCTTCCCAAACTGAGGGCCCAGGACTGGACACAGCACTCGAGGTGTGGCCTCAGCAGTGCCGAGCACAGGGGAAGAATGAGCTCCCTGCTCCTGCTGGCCACACCATTCCTGATCCAGGCCACCAAGGTGTCGGTTCCTCCAGCCCCGGTGGCACCAGCGCGCCCTTTCCGTCCCCTTGGCACAGGGCACGGTTTGTACCCTGCTCCTGGGGGCTCTACCCTGAGACTGAGAGCCTGTTTAGGGAGCAGGCAGCGTCCTGTGTTCCATCTTTGCTTGTGTGATTACGAAAGGCTCCAACAGAGCGTGACCTCGTGTCCCTCAGAGCACAGCAGCTGCTTTGGGATGCGGTGGAGCTGTTTCCCTACGGCTCCCCTCGCTGCTGGAGGCCATGGGACAGGACACTGGACATGGACATTCTCCAGGAGCACACAGTGGGTCTGGGCTGGTTTGCAGACACACCAGGCTCCAGTGAGGGAAGGAGGAAGCATTTCCTGAAATTTAAGGATTTCTCTTCAAAACCCAATGCCAGAGCATATCCTGAATAATTTACACAAGAGTGTTCTGAAACACATTCAGGAGAATGAATTAGGCTGGAGATCAGGGTGGGATTTCTAAGAAAGCTTTTTCCTCTATACATAGAATAAACCAGAAAGTGAATGGTGTTGCATGTTCATGCTGTAACACAGAGCACATAGCCTCCTGCCAAAGGGTTTTGTTAACTGCAGTGTCCAGCACAGAAATAGGGCAACATGCCAGATTCCAAACATGTTGAGAAGCTTCTGAACTCTTTTCCAGAAGGGGGATTACTGTTCCATAGGTTTGAGGTCTTGTCACCTGCTTTCAGCCCGTAACACCTGCTTCAAATTCTTTTATTCATCCATGCCTACATGAAAATAACATATTTCTTTAGAAGCACAAAAGTTAATTCTCTAGAAATTTGGGCAGTGCTGATGGGCCCAGAAAAAATCTTGAAGTGTTATGTGAAGATTTGATGTTCACAGCCTCAGGTGGGGGCTCTTGCCAGCCCAGCTGAGGAACACAAGTTTCACTTCTGCTTTTATTACACTATATTGTGTTACACACACTGATGTGTGTATATTTGTGTTTATTATGCTACACAAAGATTAATCTTGTTCCACCACCCCCCTTTCCCCCAGTGCTATATTGTTTTTGCACACAAAATCGGTACTAATTAAGTTAATTATGGTTCACCAGTATTCACATGAAGAGATTAAGCCAGTGGTGCCTGCTGACCTTAATTGCAATCCTGGCCATTTGAACTGGAATTTATCATTCCTGGCAGTACTACCTGAATATCCCAACAAAAAGTTTCACCCTGTTTTTTCTGGGAGGGAAATCCCTTGCAGCAGAGAGGGATAGCTGAACTCCCGAGGGCTGCAGGAGAACTCTGGGAATGAGGATATTCTCCTGCTGCCAGGGATGGGCAGGTCTGGCTCTGCCCCAGCCCACAAGCCTGCTGAAGTGCCCGTTGTAACTGATCCGTGCACTCGAGGACAAAGGAGATTAAATTTTCTTTCTGGTCTACTGAATATGACTCAGCCACTCAGCTTCCCTTTATTTTTTTTCCCAAGGTTTTTGAAGAGAAAGAGTACAAAAGCTCTGCCAATCATGTTTGCTTTATCTTATCCCATACCCTCCCTTTTCAGCTTCTTTACCTGAAGTTTCCCAAAATCCAAACCATTCTAAAAGCCTAAAAGCATGTAAGGAGAATTTCTTTGTAAAACATTGCTAAAGAATGCAAATAAATTTGACAGTGGCCTGTAAGTACCCTCCCTCACCAGGAAATGTTAGCACGACAAATACCTTACAAAATTTTGCCTTGACAGCCTTCTCTTAGGTTTTTCACCTTTCCTGTGCTGCCAGGGGAAAACACTACCCAAGAGAACCCTTCTAACCTCGAGAAACACGTCTGGGCATCGCCCAGGAAGGATTTATTCTCTGCTAGAGAGATGAAATACATTCAGATATTTGCACACCATTCAAACAGAGGATTTGTTCCCTTTTATTACTGAGGGTTAAAGCTGACTGAGATTCCAGCTGCAGACTTTGGCCCAACCAGTCCAGCACAGAGGATGTTTCAGAGAAATCCATGACGTGCCCTAAAATAAACTCCAGGCTGTAATTAATAATATAATAAATATAATATAATATAATATAATATAATATAATATAATATAATATAATATAATATAATATAATATAATATAACATAACATAACATAACATAACATAATATAATATAATGTAATGTAATAGAATAGAATGTAATATAATATAATATAATATAATATATATAATATAATGTAATGTAATGTAATGTAATGTAATAGAATAGAATAGAATGTAATATAATATAATATAATATAATATAATATAATATAAATAATGTAATGTAATGTAATAGAATAGAATAGAATGTAATGTAATATAATATAATATAATATAATATATATTAAAATATAATAAGAAATAATATAATAAAAATTTTAAAAAATAAAAATAAAGCTGCAGCTTAACTCCAGTCTCACTGAGAGATAAATAATAATAATAAAAAATAAATAAATGTGTTATTGTGCCACTGATTTCAGCCTGTTCCAGCGTGCCCACTGTGTGTTAAGGCACCATTCAACGGGGTGAGGGAAAGGAAAATCAGGATCTGGCACTTATTTGGTGCCCTTCATTAGCATCCCAAAGAGAAGCAAAACAAAAACGAGCAGCCTTAGCAAAATAAAATGTTTAAAAGCGTGTTTTCGTTTTCCTCCATTTCTTCAGCTTGAGGGGTTTTCTGCCAGAGCATTGCACTGTGACAACTTGAACGTGGCCTCTATTAACAAACTGCTCTTAATTTTAACTTTCTCAGCAATACTATCTCATGTCTAAATTGCTCTGGAGGTTCTCCAACTCATTTGAATGGCATCTGATCTTAATCAACTTTTCTTACCCTTATTCAAAGAGTTGGTATTGCACCAATGTACAAATTTGCAAATATTGTGGCAGCTGTTTGGACTTTTACAAAGAAGAAAAGACTACATTTAACCAGCACATATTTCTAATTTGTGGTCTCTATCAAGTCAGCATCAAAAAACGCTAGTACGAAATTTAAAATGAATAAAAATCAATGATCTCCTTTATGGCAATTCATCATTCTTAAGAAGTTACATCCTCACTCATCACTTACACGGTTTGGGACCTACTTTCTAAATGTCAAGGCCATTTCTCCATAATTTTCCTCTCAGCACTGCAGCTTCTCCTCTGGCGGTGATTTTCAGGTAAAGCAAAATTTCCAAACCACAAAACTAAGAACAGCTAATTTGGACCCTGTTCTCTCATTTCCTCTTTGCAGACAACAGAAGAAGCTTGGCTTACAGGCAATTTTCTCTATCCTTATATCTCTGGTAGGAAATCTTTGTTACTATAATTATCTCAAGACAACAGGCCAATGTAGGGTAATGAAAGAAATAATTTAAGATCCTGCTGCGAGCAGACAAAACTCAATTCAGGTAGTTAAAAACCTGATAAATTACTGCTGTATCATGTATCTTTCTTAAAATTGGAAGAGAATGGACCAAAAGCAGCACTAAGAGGGCTGTTGTGATGCATGAGTTGGAAGGAAAAACAACTACATTAGAAATGTTCCAGATCCTATTCAGCAGTGGAAATTAATGGAACATTGTCAATTAGCCTGAAACACTTAGCTTAATGTATTTGGAATTTGCATGATGGATGGTTTATGTAACTCCATAACAAAGCTCAGCACGAGAAAATCTGTTTTTCCAGCTTCTGAGACTATGTTCCTCACAAAGTGGAAGGAAAAAAATATCCATATATACACATCCATGTAGGTAAAGTTGGGATAAAGTTCTCCATGTCTGCCTGCATTTTTAGGCTTTCCAATGTGATCCAGAGGTAAAGCCTTTGCTAAAAAGGACAATCTGAGCAGCAGTTTCACAGCAGACACCTCCCAAGCTTAACTTACACTTGGCTGCAGGACTCTGAGGAACAGGTTCTAGATTTCAGAGCTCTGGGTGTGCACCCTGCGACCTGCACGAGCTGCAGGTGTCCGCTGGTCATCAGCACCCTGTTCTTGTCAGGTGGAGCCACCAGATCACAAACAGACGAGGGATAAAGATGCCTTCAGTTTCAGCTTTCCTATTTGCAGCCCCTGCACTGCATTGCTGTGTGAGCTGAACTCCACACAAAGTGTTCAAGTTCTCCTCACAGCTCAGGCACACACAACAATCCTTCTCCAGCCCCACAACCAAGGACACCGTGGCAGCTCCGGGCCCAAAAAGCACAAGCAGCAGCGAATTGAGGAGAGCAATCTGGGAGGATGGGACTGCATCACCTGCAGCTGCAATTGGGCAATTAACCCCAATGTGGAAATGGAGCAGAACCTATCAAAGTGTGAAACTCCTGAGCCAGGGCCCATCTTGGGTCCATCTTGGGTGGATCCTCAGCCAGGCTCTTGCGCTGCCCAAGCTGCATCCTCTGAAGGCCTTTTAATAAATCCCCACTTTATTCCTTTAACTCTGCCCAGTCCCAGTTCCAGGGAGCCTCTCTGGGCATCAATAAAGCACAGCAGGCTGCACTGAGACTGTGGCCACTGAGCAAGGGCCAGAACCCAACCCAGGAGCTGGTTCTTGAAAAGTAAAGGAGAAAATTCCCCTTGTTTATACCTCTCTTCCTCCTGTAAAAGTGTAATAAGAGCCCTCTTGGTGGTGCCTCTCCTGGACTAAGGATTGGTTCGTGCAAGAAAAATGACCTGTGAGTTTATGAGGAACATCTTGTGACCCAAATGCGAACATCTCAGCACAGGGGTGTTTTGGTTTGTTTTTTGTAAATTTGGGTTACAGTGAACTTTAAAGAAATCCCTAGTCATTGTAGCATCTCTAGACTAATTTAATATCAGTGTACTCTCCTGATGCAAGTTCAGCCATCTGTCAAACTCCCTATGGGGCAAGAAGTCAAATGCATAACACATTTTAAAAGTATAAACTCCTCATCTACAGGCAAGACCTCCCTCAGGCTGCTCATTGAGAAGCCAAATACTGGTACAGTTACAGAGCAGCAACTGCATGGCTTGTCTCCACTTTTTCAGATTTATTTTAGCAAAAGATTAATTGGAATTAAACCAAATTTCCATTCTTATCCTTACTCCTGCTTTCTGCTGAAAAAGGAACAAACCTTCTTCTCTGACCTGAACTTTATGTGAGCCTCTGACAAAGCCTTTGTCAAATCAAACTTTTTGTTGAGCATTTGGCAATTGTCACGGGTACAGCTTCTCCCTTTTCCATTAATCCTGTGTTAAGGGTAAGATGAATTCTGTGCAGTTTCTTGAGCTTAGACCTCCCCCACCAAAAGTGATCAGTGACCTGGAAAATATTAGAAAACCTAGAGAGAGCTACAGATGGCACTTGTGTGGCAGTCCAAAATGTTTAAAATCACCCTCCTCCCAGAGCCAAACTCAAACAAAAATAAAGTCTGAACAAGAACCCTGCTTCCAGAGGTATTTAGACCTGCATAAATTTGGCATGGCTGCTGAAAAATTTATTTTTTAAAACTTCACTCCGTAACAAACATTCATAATGTACTCCTTCCAAATGGGCCCGAAGACGACGACGGTTCTGTTTTCTCAGCTGCGGTTTTGAATTCCATATTTAATAGCGACATTTATTAAATATTAATTGGAAAATGAATAATTTATACCGGTGGCTAGCATAGGTGAATAGTTCTGCCACTCATGACCTCTGCTCGAGCACTTATCACTATCCACACTCAGTCAGGTGAAGGTTTGATTTTCTAACTCTTCATTGTGCCCAGGTTTCCCAATCCATTCGGCACCCACCCATGCTGGCAATCAATAGGTGCCCCTCTGGCCTCATCTGGAAGCCACCCAGGGCAGAAGGAAACCAGCCCCTCTCCCATTTTCATCCTAGGAGACTGAGTAGAGCAGCAGAAAACCTGCAGAGATCCGTGGCTGAGAAGCTGTAAGGACAGGTTTTATGGCTGCATTAACCAGAAATGGTTTTCTGAACTCCCCAGGTGCATTTCTGTGCTGAGCCAGGCCAGGCTGAACCATCACTGATCACTAATCAAATAGATTAATAACTCAGATTCATCTATTTGATGCTGACAATGAAAGCACTGACAGAGGTCACTCAGACCTCCTAAAAAAGGAGTAAAAATGCAGTTTTACTCAAGCCAATTTCTTCTCCCTTTGCAGTTACTGAGCTGCAGAAGACAATATGGGGCATGGATTTTAGAAAGGAATTACCAGGAGGTGAATATGTAAGAACTGACTGGTGCAAAGGCACTTATTGAGCTGCAGTAATCCCACAGTATGAACCTGAACAGAGCAAGAGAGAGATCTGTCAGCTCCCTGCACAACACCATCAGAGCAGTGCAGGAAATCTCCTGGCCTGCACAGATCCCCAAATAACAGAGATATTTTTTTTTGGGGAGCTTTTGCCTTTTGCTCCTGCACTTCTATGCACTGTTAGTGGCACAGAGAATATTATTTCCTCTCATTAGCAGGTGATGCACAACATTCATATTGGATTAAGCACTGAAGTCAATGTGAATTAAGAATTCCCAGCGTTTCACTGGGGTGAGTTAAATAGATAATAAAATCTCATCTTTAGTTTTGAGTCTATTTATATATACACAAGCATACAAATCAAAAGTATTCCCAGTCCTCTGCTTGTAACTGCAGTTCAAATACCAGAGGGTAGCTGTCAAATAACAGATCAAAATTGTACATTTTCCTCATTTAGTCCCTTTCCTACAGCAATCAAGGAAAACACCAGGAAAAAGCCCAGCAGCAGAGTTTCATTTATAATTCCCAGCCTTCAAACTCTGGTGCTACAGCCACATAACAAATCTCAAAAAGGGACTGCTTAATAACAAATTGTTTCATTTTTAACATTTCAAATGCTGTTATTTCCCAGCTGCAAGGCAATTGTGAAAGGCACCTGAGAATCTCTTTGCAAAGGTGTTTTTGAACTTTTGTAAGCAGTTACAGGGACATAAAACCAATGTAGTGCCACTGAAATCAATTAAATTTGTGATGGGCACAAAGTTGCAGAAGAATCACAATATCAATGTCCAAAACTCAGTGAGAAGGTACATCTTACTCAGCAATTATCAAGCACTACCTTAAAACTTTTTGATTTCCATTTTAAAAATTTTTAAAGCATGCTGTGGCAAATGATCAGCTGCAAATACCTCAAAAGCCAAACAGCTCAATTCTGTAAAGTCTTTGCTTCAAAATTAACAATCAGTGAAAATTAATCATGTGTTTTTAATTTGTCATAGAAAAAAATCCTGTAATATCCACAGCAAATGAATGGTCTGGGGTCAGAAGGTTTTGCTGGTGGTTTCAGAGTCACTTTCTGCAAGCTGAAATTGGAGAACAGCCAATAGCACAAATATTCTTCTTTTATTTTCTGTCTATAAAAGATTTCCATCAATACCAGATCAAGAAAATAATTTAAGTACAGCCAAAATAAACCTTAAACTGGCTGAAACATGCAAGAGAATACAGAAGATAAAAACCATTTTCTTTTAAAAAGTGTCTGAATAAGTTAATTTAATTCTTATTCAACCCTTTGTGGAACATCACAGATCTGAACTTCTGTAGATTTTGTCCTGAATGTTGTACATCACTTCTCAGAGAACTGAGAGCAGAAGGTGATAGCCAGAGTTCAACATCCTCTTCCTCTTCTGTACTCTACAAAGACTTAAATAGGAAAATTAAATATTTTCCTGAACAGTGTGTAATGAGCAGAAATGGATCCACCATCTCTGACATCCTCTGGTCCCTAACTCCCACAGATCTTTTCATCTAAGACACAAAATACACAATAAGCAAATGTAGTAAGTGATGAAGATCAAGGGAATAGGTATCAGATTTTAGTGGGGATTATCTGCATGTAAAATTCCCAAGCAGGATGTTCCTGGTGTTGATTAGTACAACATTTATTTGGAAATGCAGGCACTTTTATTTCAGTCATGAAGAAGAGCTGCTTGCTCAGTCTTTGCAACTTCATCCACAGCAGCCCAAAATGATTAACACATGGCAAATTCCAGCAAGTGTCAGACAGCTGATCTGTAATCTGAAATAAGTGAAATGTGTGGTTTTCTCTGCAGCCTAACAGACTAAGTAGTATCAGAATAAATACTAAATACAGTTAGAAAAGCAGAATCTCGAGTCCTACATAACACACATAATGAATTTCACATAACACCATGGAGACAGATTTTAAAGTTAATTAGATAAACTGGGAATGTGAGTGTGTGGATTAGAGAGTTTTCTTAAGTCACTGGGTGAGAAAGTTGGAGTTTAAGGTTTGAGCTATTTTGGAAAATAAGAGACAAGGTGGAGGACTTGTGGCATTGTCCCTTTCTCCTTCTTCATCTTCTTCTTCTAAGGGTTTTTGGGTAATAATGAGTGATTGGGTAAGTGATTGGATAGAAGATGTCACAGTGCAGCACACAGGTGTTGGGTCATTGGGTCACAAAGAAAAATAATTTACTTTGCATTTGTTAATTGGACAAATAGACATATAAAGGATCTTGAAGAAGTGTTTCACTCTCCATTTTGCACCTCTCTTAGTGTGTGTAGCTCCTTGTGCTCTGTACATGTAATAGAGATGAGGAAAGAATAAACAACCAAGCCCAAACACGAGAAAACAGCGTCTGTCTCATCACTCTCAGTCCTGGGGAAAAGAACCCAACACCAGTGCTGCACCCCAAGTCTGTACCTGGGGTTTCCAGGCTTTTTTGGCTGAGGACTGACCACTCCTTTGGGGGCTGGCAGGCAGCCCAAAAGCAATCCCCCTTCCCCAAAATCCTTCCCATTCCCATTCTATTGCCCTCCCGTTCCCATTTTACTGCCCTCCCATTCCCATCCCCATTCCCATTCTATTGTCCTCCCATCCCCATTCTATTTCCCTCCCATTCCCATTCTCATTCTTCTGCCCTCCCATTCCCATTCCCATCCCCATTCCCATTCCCATTCCCATTCCCATTCCCATTCCCATCCCCATTCCCATCCCCATTCCCATTCCCATTCCCATCCCCATTCCCATTCCCATCCCCATTCCCATCCCCATCCCCATTCTATTTCCCTCCCATTCCCATTCTCATTCTTCTGCCCTCCCAATCCCATTCCCATTCCCATTCCCATTCCCATCCCCATTCCCATTCCCATTCCCATTCCCATTCCCATTCCCATTCCCATTCCCATTCCCATCCCCATTCCCATTCCCATTCCCATTCCCATCCCCATCCCCATCCCCATCCCCATTCCCATTCCCATCCCCATTCCCATCCCCATTCCCATCCCCATTCCCATCCCATCCCTCTCCAGCACCACGGCAGCTCTGCAGGACACACCTGGGAGAAGGGCACACAGCAAACTGTGCTGAACACCTCTGGCACTTCAGATCCCAACATTGCTGCAGTTTCCTGAGATCCTGGTGCAGCTGAATCACTCAGTGGAGCTTTCCAGGCAGGGGAGAGGAGAACCAGGTGCTGAAGGAGATTTTCAGGAAATGTGACGTTCCTGTGCTCCCCCAGCACCCTGTGATGTGGAGCTCAGGCAGATTTTGAGGCAGAGAAGATCTTTGTGTTTAGCCCCCGGAGGGTTCCTCGCCCATTCATTTCTTTGATCTGCTCTTGCAAGCTGTGTAAGCTTTCAGAATTTGTGTCATCTTATTTGAAAGGTGTCCACTGCCTGATAACACTGGGTGAAGAACACAGAAGTAAAAATGAACATTAAGTTTCTACTGTGGGCTTCTTTCCTCTGAGTGTTCCTTCTACACCTTGATCATCTCCCAGCCTTATCCTCTAGCTTCTTAATTCTGACGTATTTGAAAAAAAATCCATTAATTATTCACCTTTTTACCCCCCTTCCCTCTCTTGTTCTTTTACATTTAACCTGCTGGACTCCACCAGCAGTTGTATCTTCCCTTTGAAGGCAGTTTCACCTCTTGGCAGAGGTGAATACCTCTTGGTATTTTCCTGCTTCTTAGAGCCCCCTCGTTCTGCTCTTTAACAATGACACTTTATTTCTGGGGTTGGCTTTCCAAAACATTTTGCTAAGTAGGTTAACTCTGTTTTTCTGGTTCAGCATCTTTGGATAGTCCCCATTCTGCCTACGAGATATTTACTTTGGCTTAAAAAACGATTCCACGTCCTTTTAAAGTGTTAATTGTCAGCATTTTAATCACTTTTTACAACTCAGCTAAGCCTGTCCCTCCTGTGCAGACTCCCCCTCTCCCAGACAGCTCTTGAACCCCGATGAGATGTTCCCCTCGTGGGCTCTTTCCCACATTCCCACATTCCCACATTCCCACATTCCCACATTCCCAATTCCCACATTCCCACATTCCCACATTCCCACATTTCCCACATTCCCAATTCCCACATTCCCACATTCCCAATCCCCACATTCCCACATTCCCACATTCCCACATTCCCAATTCCCACATTCCCACATTCCCAATTCCCACATTCCCAATTCCCACATTCCCAATTCCCACATTCCCACATTCCCACATTCCCACATTCCCACATTCCCACATTCCCACATTCCCACATTCCCACATTCCCACATTCCCACATTCCCACATTCCCACATTCCCACATTCCCAATTCCCACATTCCCAATTCCCACATTCCCACATTCCCACATTCCCACATTCCCACATTCCCAATTCCCACATTCCCAATTCCCACATTCCCACATTCCCACATTCCCACATTCCCACATTCCCAATTCCCACATTCCCACATTCCCACATTCCCAATTCCCACATTCCCAATTCCCACATTCCCACATTCCCACATTCCCACATTCCCAATTCCCACATTCCCACATTCCCACATTCCCACATTCCCACATTCCCACATTCCCACATTCCCAATTCCCACATTCCCACATTCCCACATTCCCACATTCCCACATTCCCACATTCCCAATTCCCACATTCCCACATTCCCACATTCCCAATTCCCACATTCCCACATTCCCACATTCCCACATTCCCACATTCCCAATTCCCACATTCCCAATTCCCACATTCCCACATTCCCACATTCCCACATTCCCACATTCCCAATTCCCACATTCCCACATTCCCACATTCCCACATTCCCACATTCCCACATTCCCACATTCCCAATTCCCACATTCCCAATTCCCACATTCCCAATTCCCACATTCCCAATTCCCAATTCCCACATTCCCACATTCCCACATTCCCACATTCCCACATTCCCAATTCCCACATTCCCAATTCCCACATTCCCACATTCCCACATTCCCAATTCCCACATTCCCAATTCCCACATTCCCACATTCCCAATTCCCACATTCCCAATTCCCACATTCCCACATTCCCACATTCCCACATTCCCAATTCCCACATTCCCAATTCCCACATTCCCACATTCCCACATTCCCACATTCCCACATTCCCAATTCCCACATTCCCAATTCCCACATTCCCAATTCCCACATTCCCACATTCCCAGCTCACATGGAGTCTCTCCCACCCCCTGTCCCTCCCTGAGTTCACTCCCTAAGGGAAGCACAGGCTGAGGTGTGCAGGAAAAAGCCAAGCACAGCCTGACAAATCCCATTCCAGCGCTCCAGGGGCCTGGCATTACCCGGGATAATCCCGGATTTCCCACCCCAGGGCAGAATTAACACAATTCCAGCCAAGCCGGGACACCCAGAACTGTGACCTGTCCGTGCCAGGTTTTGCCTGCCTTGGGCAGCAAATCTTAATCCCTTTTTATTTCAACTACCAAACCACAACAGCTTCTGAAGATTTATCGCAAAGGACTGCTAATGACCTGTGTCCCACCAAACGTGACACTGCCAACATCTCAACCGACCACTTTTATGGGGAAAAATAAAATAAAGTATAGTAAAATAAAATAAAATAATTAAAATAAAATAAAAATAAAATAAAATAAATAAAAATAAATAAAAATAAATAAAAATAAAATAAATTAAATAAAAATAAAAATAAAAATAAAAATAAAAATAAAAATAAAAATAAAAATAAAAATAAAAATAAAAAATAAAAATAAATTAAAATAAAATAAAAATAAAATAAAATAAAAAATAAATTAAAATAAAATAAAAATAAAAATTAAATAAAATAAAAAATAAATTAAAATAAAATAAATTAAAATAAAATAAAATAAAATGAAATAAAATAAAAAATAAAATAAAATAAAAATAAAAATTAAATTAAAATAAAATAAATTGAAATGAAAATTAAAAATAAAAATAAAATAAAAATAAATTAAAATAAAAAATAAAATAATTAAAAGAAAGTAAAAATAAAAATAAAATAAAATAAAAATTCAATTAAAATAAAATAAAAGGAAATAAAAGGAAATAAAATAAAATAAATTAAAATAAAATAAAATAAAATAAAATAAAAATTAAATTAAAATAAAATAAATAAATTGAAATGAAAATTTAAAATAAAAATAAAAGTAAAATAAAATAAAATAAAAATAAATTAAAATAAAATAATTCAATTAAAAGAAAGTAAAAATAAAAATAAAATAAAATAAAAATTAAATTAAAATAAAGTAAAAGGAAATAAAATAAATTAAAATAAAATAAAATAAAATAAAATAAAATAAAATAAAAATTAAATTAAAATGAAATAAATTGAAATTAAAATTAAGAATAAAAATAAAAATAAAATAAAATAAAAATAAATTAAAATAAAATAATTAAATTAAAAGAAAGTAAAAATAAAAATAAAAATAAAAATAAAAAATAATTAAAATAAAATAAAATAAAATAAAATAAAATAAAATAAAATAAAATAAGTAAATAAAATAAAGTAAAACGGAGTAAAGAGCAGTTTGATGCTTATTGCAAACAAATCATGCTCTGAACTACAGTTTGTACAAAGAATTTAATCAGCAGGGAACACAGTGGCAAATAATAAATAATAAAATTAAGCCCCACATTAATAAATATTAAGCAATCTTTCATTTTTTTCAAAACAGTGGCTTTGCCATTGCTTTCATAGAAGCAGATCAGTATTAAAAATATTGCTCTGTATTTCTTTAAAACTCTAAAAATACACAGTGCCACAGGAGGGGTCTAAAGAATTCATTTTCCCCCCACCACACCTCTGGATTTTAGACATCCTTATCGACACTTTGTGCTGATTCAACTCTTCCTAAAGCAGAAGCTCTCCCAAACTCCTCCTGCTGCTTTGGACAGAGCTGTTTCCACATTCATTCCAAATGTGCTTTCCTGAAGCAATCATTACAACATCAAATGAAGGAAAAGGTGGAAGAAAAGTTCAAGCTCTGGTTGATTTTTGATTTAATGTGCTAGAAAGTCTCTCATGATACATCCAGTGCGTGAGCAGAGATTGGATTAGAGCTGGAGTGAATTCTCCCAGCCAAATGCAACATTTGGTAGATACTGAAATGTCATTTGTGAGGCAGCACTATCAGAACAAAACACACACAAAGGAAAAAATGGGGGGGAAATACGTCAGACACACAAAATAATTCAATATCTTGTCCTCTCCATCTGCTTTAGTACAGCAACAAGTAGCTGAGTAGGCAGAACTGTGCTTTGCTACTCTTATCCTATTGTATTTTATATTTTATTTTATTTATTTTGCTGTGATTTAAAGGTCTGAGTTAGTGGACACAAGTAGCAGCACTTCCTGCCCAAGTTTTATTCCTGTCAGACTTGAGCAAATGATTATAGTGAGTGCTCCAGATTTCCCAGAATCTGAATCTGTGCCTTTCCCTCCATCCTCTCATGGGTTTCACAACATTTTACTTACATTTTTCTTATCATCAGGAGATTTACCTTATTTTTTCAAGCACAAATGCTACCAAGCAGAATTCTTGGTAATTCTTCCTCCCACTGCAGATGCCTCAGTGTCCTGGAAAAACACAACTGGGAATCTGTGGGGTCCTCTCAGGACAAAGCTGGGAGCTGGACACCTGGCTGGTCACCAAAACATCCCTACTCCCAAAAATCTCCCTGAATCAAGACAGCAGTCAGATGGATTTCTCCCATCTTTGACTTTGTTCCAGGGGTAATATCTGAAATATTCCAATAATTCATGAAGAATTAAAATATTCCAAACTCAAGAGGATTTCTACAGCGTTCAAATTCCACTTCCTAAAATTTTCTTGGGCATTTCTCAAAAAAAAAAAACATTAAAAGAATATAAAGGAAGTGGATGCTGTGCTAGGGCCAAGTGGCTCCTGCAGAGCTTGTGCTGTGTGGTTTTCCAGGGTTCTGCAATAAATACAAGCTAAAATGCCAAAAAAAAACCCAACAAAGATCAGATCATGTACAGCAAAATGCACTACAGAAATAAGGACTCTCCAAAATTAGAACAAAAGAGTAATCTTTGATTTATTAACCCACTTGCCTTGATGACGAGTCTACTTTCTTGTTTTGAATTTTTTCCTGAACAAAAGTCCTGTTCCCCCAATAAATCAAATGTTTTTCAGTCTGTTTTAATTCTGAACATTTTTTGCCTATTTTTTGGATTCACACCTCAAGTAAACAGGCTTGTTTTCCTCATGAGTGCTAACAGTCCCCATTAACACAGCCTTTCATGGACTAAATACAACCCTCTGCTGCCATTCAGTATTATTTGTTCATTTTAAATAATGAATATGCCTTACCTAATGTTGAACAACCTTAAAATGCTTTATTACTCTGAAGAGCTTCGCATTGCACTTAGGAAAAATTATCAGAGTGTTTAAAAGTATTTATATATTTATATTTATCTATATTTATATTTATATATTTTATATTTATATTTATATTTATTTATTTATATAAAAATATTTATGTAAAAATGTGATGCTGCTTTCAGTATGTATTTTCATTGATTTATATTTTTATTTTATTTATATATATTTATTTAATTTTATTTAGAATTAATTTTAATTATTATTAATTATATATTTAATTATTATTAATTATTATTTTAAATAAAATCAAATATTTATTATATTTATTTATATGTTTTATTTATCTATATTTATTTATTTATATTTAATATGTAATATTTATATTTATACATATTTATATTTATATTTAATATGTAATATTTATATTTATATATTTATATTTATATTTATATTTATATTTATATTTATATTTATATTTATATTTATATTTATTTATTTATATAAAAATATTTATATAAAAATGTGATGCTGCTTTCAGTATTTTTATTTATTTATATATTTATTTAATTATATTTATAATTAATTTTAAATATTACTATTAATTATATATTTAATTATTTTTATTTATTATTATTAAATATAATTAAATATTCATTATATTTATTTTTATACATTTATTTATATATTTAATTTTATATATTTATTTTATATATTTTATTTATTTATATTTATTTATTTATATTTATTTATATTTTATATTTTATATTTTATATTTTATATTTTATATTTTATATTTTACATTTTATATTTTACATTTTATACTTATATTTTTATTTTTATTTAATTATATAAAAATATTTATATAAAAATGTGATGCTGCTTTCAGTACGTATTTTTACTTAACAATTCCAATACTTCTAGCAACAGAAGCCCACGATTATTTCATTAATAATGAGTCAGAAAGCCAAAGCATTTTTATATGATGATATGTGCCTATTCCACGCTGAAAAAATGGTTAAGAAATGATGCCTCTTGCTCACCATAATGGTTTGCATTGGGTATTCAGTCACATCTGCAAGTATTTTATTTATTTATAGAAAATAGCAGCATTGCAGACAAAGTGCAGGTACAAAGGGGTGAAATTAGAGGGGTTTTGCAAAAGAGTCCTAAAGATGAATAAAAGAAGAGTTATGGCAGCTTAAAAGAATGAAACTGCTTCAGTGCAGGGCTTCTTAACAACCTGTTTTTCATTTATTGATGGGCCTGCAGGGAAAAACTCCCCAAAAAACATTTGTGAGGCCTAAACTGGGCTTGGCAAGGATTGGCAAACAAAGTAGCGGGCACATTTATCTCTCCCTTCATTTTGGCAGCTCACCCTGACACACGGGGAGTGGTTTTGGCACCCTGACCTGTGCCCAGGCTCGGGGCTGTGGTGTCAGCTGGAGCCTCATTCCAGGAGGTGATAAACAAACCCCCAGCCTGGAGCACTTGGGAAAGCACCAATCCTTTGGAGAGCCTTCCCATCCTGACAGAATACCCAATTCCAAGAGAAAATCCATTCATGTAGCACTCAACAATCAAATATTCTTGCTATATATTTATTTTTTTTTCCCCCCCCACATTCAGAGTGGCTCTGCCAGAAGACACTAAAGAGGCTCCTCTTTTCTTCCTCTCTTCCAGAAAGATCAAGATTAAAGATTCCTCCTGGACCTTTACCTTCTCCCTCTTCAGCTCTCCAACTCCATGTGATTTTTATATCAGGTTATTTTCACAGCTCATACCAGAAAAAAGGCTTAAATGCTTTTTACCCAAACATTTAGGAAGCGAAACAATTTGTGAACAAAAGGTTGAAGCATTTTTATGAGACTAGATAACTAATATCCTTGAAGATTGCAAATATTTGAGGCATAGGTATGCTGCAATATATCTTCTCCTGTCTGCTTCGAGTTAATAAAACAGAGGGAACGAGATGTCTTTGAGATTATTGCAGATTTTCACTGCCAGTAACAATTAAGCCACAGCAGGGAACTCGTGGGGTAGGAGAAAACTGTAAAATTAAATTTCAAGTGCCTACAAAACTAATCATACATTTAAAGCACACCCCACCGATACAGTTTGGAAATCATTGTTCTGGAGTATTATTGTTTTTTCAAAGAAAATACAGATATCTGATGAAGAGAGTTTTAATTAAAAAAAAATCTTGGCAAGACACCAAGGTTTAGTCCTTCAAAAGAGTATTCTTTTAAAGCCCAGGCTCAGGCCAAAAGTGCCACCCCAGGAAGAAAAGAAGATTCAAAGCTCTTAACATTTTAGGGACAATCTGAGAGCCTATGGGTAAAACTGGGGGGGATTTTTAAAAAGCCCAAATTCAAAACGTGTTGTTTACAAGAGAGAAGCAGCCAGCAGTTCTCATACCCAGAGACCATTCAAATATTCCACATTTAGAGTGGTCTTTGCTTGGAAAAATCCATGCAAACTGTCCAATATTCAGAAACCTAATAATTCTGGTTATTTTTTTTTTTCCCATTTTCAACCATTTCCTCTGGAAAAAACCCATCAGGCACTTTCCACCTGGCGTGGGTCTGCTCTGTGCTCAGAGCTCGAAGGTGGAGTTAAAAGCAGCACTGTCAGTGGTGCTGAAATAAATTCCCCAAAAGCTGCTCTGGATCCCTGTGTCCAGTCAAAATTAACTTGTCTCAACAGATAAAATGTCCTCAGACCGTTTTGCCTCTCCTGTCAGATGCTGGGAATGTGTTAAGAGATGGATTCCTTCTATAGTGACGGCCTTTCGTCAGCAGAATTATAGAAAATGATGATGAATGACAGAAAAAAGTTATGGATTTTACTAATTATAGAAAAAAAAAAGTCATATGGAGAACCAAAACAGACTTCTGTAAATCCAGCATTTTAAGGGTCACAAAGTCATGCAGCACTTCCATCAGAGATCTCCAGGAATTCTTTTTGGAAAGAGATAATTTAGCTCATGCAGTTATAGTCTACGGGTACAGGAATTGGAATAAATAACATTTTACTTTAATGTTCCATTTTGGATGCCATCCTTAAAGGGAAAATTGTCTTAGGAACAATTCTGAAATGAATTCAAGATAAAAGTTCACCAAATAAGCTTTGTTGATATTCCTAAAAGAATTCCTGAAGTGCCCAAAAGAAATCCCCCAACGACTTCTCTCACCAGATGCGTAAAGAGCAATAAGTAAGGTGATATTACTTGAATTAAATCCCAATACCTCCATACAGAGCAGCACAGTCCTTCCCAAAGGTTTTTTGGCACATTCCCCTGTCCCTGCCTTCATAATACATTGATTAACACAGTGGCTACTTTTATATCTCTGATTAAAGCAAAAACCTCTGGACAGTTTTAAACAAATGAGGCTCTACCTGAGCAGCAGGATTTGTTGCAGTGACAATAATTGCTCCTGCCATTGAAATGAATCACGCTCAGCTGGTGCTTTCTATTAAACTGTTACAAAAGAAAACCTTTTTCCCATTTAAATTTTAGCTCTTAAGGCACAGTCAAATTCATTTCTTAGCCAGATCTTTTAAGGAAATGGGATTCACGCATTGAAACCGCATGAGTTACAAATCCATCTGCAATTTTTCCTTAAATGCAATGGAGATGTGAAAATCCCCAGGTATTGGAAGTGTTTATAAACTCCATAACATGCTCAGGGAGAGAGGCTTTTTCAGTCCTCACTGATGGCAGGGCAGGCTGCAGAACAAATTCCCTCTCCAAAACAAAAGACATGAGTTTATTTTTCACATGAACATTCTACCTATTAAGAAATAAATCGTGTTTTTAAACTTTCTGACCCTACAAACTTTCATCACCACATGAGGGCTTAGGGACCAGCACATGTTTTACCACTCAGCCAGCAATTGAAATACATTCTTCATTATTAATTCCAGATGTTTCCTGGAAGCAGCTGTCCAAAAGCGTTCTGGCTGGCTACCTGAGCAGCACTCGTGATTTCAGTTCAGCTCTCAGATTGCACATTTCTGTCCTCAATTACATGTCAAGCATCAACAATTTCCTTTCAGAGCTGCAGAGGTCAGCCAAATAAACTCTCAGGTTTTGTTAAGCCCCCCAGATCAAATTGTATAAGGACCACCAAGGACTTAGACTGCACCCACCACGTGCTTTATGGACAACTTTTGCTCCCAAGCTCCTCATCCACGCCATCCATGAGCTCTGGATGTGTTTCAATGTTATTTCATAGGAAGGTTCACCCCTGCACCTTTGCAAACAGACCAAGCTAAAACTTGGACTGTGGAGCAGCACTGACGTTTGATGTAATTTCATCACAAGGAAGAAGATAAATGTTTAGTTGAATCAGGAATCCAGGGACCTAAAGCATCACTGGAAAGAAAATGTATCGCATAAACAGCTGGATGTAGATCTTCACCAAAGAATTTCTTTGCATATTTTTTTTAAAGAATATAACTGAAAGACTCATTTTTCTTCAAATTTATCCTTGAGTAGAGTGGACAAATTCTGTCACAGACTGTACAAACAAAAATTCAAAAGTCAGAGGAAGAAGCATGTGTTCTTGTATGTGCACATAAAATGGGAAAATGAAGACAAAACTGATAAAGCATCTCTTTAATCTTGCTTTAATTGCAGCCCATGCCAATTCATGGATGCTTGCTAGAGGAGAAGGCCAGTTCAGATCAGCCCCTCAGGATCCAGAGATCTGAGCCTAAACATGATGCTCCTGATTGGAAAACCTGCTCTCAAACCCCCTCTGCTGCACACCACGCAAAGAAGGCAGCAAAGTGACATCCAGAATGGTCATTTTCCCCCCAGAAAAATGCTGTACCAAGCCAAAATGCCTTTGGAAAAGGAATTTAATATCCATATTGAGATTTTCAAAGTGTTTCTTTTCCATTTCAACCAGTAAGGAATAGATTTCAGAGTAAAGAGTTCTAGCTGTGAGCATAATGAGGCCAATATAAATCACAATTTTTGACCCGTTCCCATACAATGTCTCATGCTGCAACAGAGATTAAAATTGTGTGAACCCTTAGCTTCAGGAACCTTTACCTCAATGCAAATCTGCCTCCTAGAGCTATCAGTATCAATATTCAAGTTACTAAAAAACATTCACAAGCTTCTGCTGACTTCTGATTGCCCAGGATCCCTGGTGGTGATGGCAGCTCTGCATCCACAGGTTTGGGGTAAAGCAGATTCAGCCCCAAATTAAGCAAATATTTCTGCATCCCACAAAATCCTCCACAAAAAGTAGTTTTTGTTCTCGAGTAGCACAGAAATAGAGGAAGTGTGAGGCATTAACTTCAAACACTTAAGAGCTTTGCCTGTGCCAGCAGCAGTTCTAGATGCTAACCAATATTTAGTTAATAAATAAAACTCAGGGGTCATCTATAAACAGATGTAACAGATATAAACTACAAATGACAGAGTGCAAATACATTAAAATGGTTAAAGTTTCTTATGAATTGACCAAACTCCAAGAACTATAATTTGCTTTTTTTAAAAAAAAAAATTAGTAACAAAAATATTTGTGCAGCAGCAGCAAGGAGTCAATGCCTTAATAGAGAAAAAATAAAAATCCTGATATACTATAAAAAAAAGAAGGAATAACTATACTATATAAATATAAATATACTATAAAATAAATATAGTAAATAAATATACTATCAAAAATAAAGTAGAAAATAGAGAAAAAATCAAAGTACTGATACACTATAAAAAATAAAGTAGAAATAACTACTATATAAATATATACTATAAAATAAATATAGTAAATAAATATACTATAAAAAAAATAAAGTAGAAAATAGAGAAAAAATCAAAGTCCTGATACACTATAAAAAATAAAGTAGAAATAACTATACTATATAAATATAGATATACTATAAAATAAATATAGTAAATAAATATACTATCAAAAATAAAGTAGAAAATAGAGAAAAAATAAAAGTACTGATACACTATAAAAAAAAAAGAAGAAATAACTATACTATATAAATATAAATATACTATAAAATAAATATAGTAAATAAATATACTATAAAAAAAATAAAGTAGAAATAGAGAAAAAATAAAAGTCCTGATACACTATAAAAAATAAAGTAGAAATAACTATACTATATAAATATAAATATACTATAAATAAATATACTATCAAAAATAAAGTAGAAATAGAGAAAAAATAAAAGTCCTGATATACTATAAAAAAAAGAAGAAATAACTGTACTATATAAATATAAATATACTATAAAATAAATATAGTAAATAAATATACTATCAAAAATAAAGTAGAAAATAGAGAAAAAATCAAAGTACTGATACACTATAAAAAATAAAGTAGAAATAACTATACTATATAAATATAAATATACTATAAAATAAATATAGTAAATAAATATACTATAAAAAAATAAAGTAGAAAATAGAGAAAATATAAAAGTCCTGATACACTATAAAAAATAAAGTAGAAATAACTACAATATAAATATAGATATACTATAAAATAAATATAGTAAATAAATATACTATAAAAAAAATAAAGTAGAAATAGAGAAAAAATAAAAGTCCTGATATACTATAAAAAAAAGAAGAAATAACTGTACTATATAAATATAAATATACTATAAAATAAATATAGTAAATAAATATACTATCAAAAATAAAGTAGAAATAGAGAAAAAATAAAAGTCCTGATACACTATAAAAAATAAAGTAGAAATAACTACAATATAAATATAGATATACTATAAAATAAATATAGTAAATAAATATACTATAAAAAAAATAAAGTAGAAAATAGAGAAAAAATAAAAGTCCTGATACACTATAAAAAATAAAGTAGAAATAACTATACTATATAAATATAAATATACTATAAATAAATATACTATCAAAAATAAAGTAGAAAATAGAGAAAAAATAAAAGTCCTGATACACTATAAAAAATAAAGTAGAAATAACTATACTATATAAATATAAATATACTATAAATAAATATACTATAAAAAATAAAGTAGAAAATAGAGAAAAAATAAAAGTACTGATACACTATAAAAAAAAAAGAAGAAATAACTATACTATATAAATATAGATATACCATAAAATAAATATAGTAAATAAATATACTATAAAAAAATAAAGTAGAAAATAGAGAAAAAATAAAAGTACTGATATACTATATCAGTAGCCAGGAACATTTCCTGCAGGGTTGTTCAGAATACAAACAAAAAAATGTATTCCTTGCAGCATTCCTCTAAGCCTAGACACTGTAATTTGCTCACTTTCACACAATTAACCTGAGAAAACATTAGTGGTTTTGTAATCCTCCACGGTTTCTTTATGTACCAATCCATTTCCTGCTATTGGCAGGGTGTGAGGCCAGTAATGCATGTTCAAAGGAATAAAAACTATATTTAGAAGCCAAAAAGGAACAAACTGACAAGGGGAAAAAGTGCAGCTCCAACAGAACATGTGCAGTGTGGGACAGCAGAGGTCATCCTTGCTGGGGGGAATGCTAAACAGGAGAGCATTAAGCAGGAAAATATAAGAATATAAGAACATACATAAGGAAATCTAAAAGGAAAACATAAGAATATATAAGAATATAAGAAATGGGACCACTTGTTCCACGAAGATATCCATTTTTTGCTTCTCAAAGTTTTATATGCATCACAGGATTTTTTATTTTATTTTTTTTAATTCATTCCCTTATTTTAAGCTGCTCCCTACAGCTCATTTGGATTCCTGACAGTACCACCTTTCTTTAGCTTTCTTTTCCCAGTTTTCAGGTGATTTTTTTAAACACCCTCTGTTTGATTTAATTTGATTTCTGCTTTATATTCTCGTCGTTTTCATACTAATACCACATCTCTGTATTTGCTCTTCCCCCAGATGCCTACATTTTCTCTTTTATCATGGAATTCATCTTTTCATCCTTAAATCCACTGATTTTCTCTCCAGTCTAATTCCTTTTTGCTTTCAGTGATGCAGCCTGACCCTTTTAGCAGCTATGCCATCACTTTTCTATCATTCTTCTCTCTCTAAAGTGACTCCTGAGAGATTGCAGACCTGAAACAGAGACCCCCTGAAGATCATCAGCGTCTGGAGAAGAGATATTACAGTCTTTGACATCAAAAACCACCCAATTCCAAGGCTCTTCCCTCTTAGAGAACCAAAAATTTCACAGCTCCATGAGAGTGCTCCACCATTGCATTTGATATTCTTTTGGGGGATGCCAGGACTCAAAAACTCCTCTGTGAGTTGAAAATGGAAGTATCTGAATGCTGAGAGGTGACTCATTAGCCTCTCACAGGACACAGGAGAATCCCAGGAGGCTGGAAGGATGAGGAAGAGCTAAAAGAGAGAATTCTTGTCTTCCAGCCTCAAAAGCCAGCACATGTGGAAGGCTGCCAGTCAAATGGGAATGAAGAATGTTATGAATGACCTGAGAATGGAATTTCAGGCTACAGGCATGTGAAATGTGTTGCCAGCTTTTAGCCCAAACTCAATAACAAGCCTCAGAAGTGTCTTTAAAGAGAGCAGATGTTTGAGGTTACAGTGAGTTATGGCTATAACCAAAGTACAAAGAGAACCTCTTCTGATGACTGAAGGCACATATTAAATGATAAATTTATGGATGTCAATGAATATTTTCAGAAAATACCTTCAATATCAATCAAAGCAGCGCTGCCACCCTGAAGAGATGTTATTTCTCAGCACTGAGAACAAAATCACTCCTAATCCTCACCATAGCTTCCACAACTCAGCTGTTAATCACTGTGTTGTGACATATATCTCTCTATATGAAAGGCTGAAGTGTTGAAAGAAAACAAAATAAAAATCACAGTTAAATGCATAGCTGAGCAGAGATCTGCTTTGAAATATCCCCACTTGAGGTCTAAACACAACTGCACTTGTCAGTCAGCTTTATTTCTCTTATTTCACGGCACATAATGGCTAAGAATCCAATCCTTTCAGTTTCTCATCTGGCTTCTCAGTGTAAAATCTTTTTAAATGTCTCCCATAGCAAACTAGGGGTACCAAGATATCACTTGCAGGACCCAAAGTACCATTTGGCAATTTTCAATTTCAAACAGAGCAAAGCAGATCCACCTTGAGCGCTGGGAACTCTTGCCAAAAGAGCCAGGAACCACTGTTAAGTTTTATAAAACCAAGAAACCTAAAAATAAAGTGAAATGTTCATCCTGCCCCTGCCACCCAAATGTGCTGGGGAGAACGAGGCTGTCCCAGCGTGCCCCAAAGCCAGAGCTTGCCAAGGAGCCTGCTCACCTCCCACCAAAGGAAATACCTTCAAAATATAACCTCAGGCCTTGTTTGACATCCTGGAGTCTGGAGCATCAGAGGGGAAAAAGAGAATTCCTCAGAGAGGTTCAGTGCCACTTGTGGCTCCACAGTCTGAAACATCCCAAAACACTGACCCCATCTACGCCAAAAGTGATTTTAAATTTAAATTACACCAAAGGGAGTGAATTTTAATGGTGCTCACACACACATCTACTTCTTCACAAAATGAAACAGCCTTCAAATAAAAACCCCATTAACACTTTCTCAAACCCACTTGTGAGGATAAACAGTTGCTAATATTTCCTTTATTCCATAAACATCATCCTCAGTTTCTTCATCTTGCAAGGACTGACCCAGACCTTTCAGGTTGTACCACAGTGGAATAAGGCAAACCATCCACAGCACGTTATGTTAACATCAAGTTGTCACTGTTAATACCACTGACACTACACTGATGGTATTTTTATATGAATAAAATATTAATATAAAATATTTCATATTTATATGTAATTTGTATATAAAGATATAATATGTATTGTATGTAAAATATATGAAATATTATATGAATATTTTATAATTTAATAAAAATATGAATCATTAAATTAGAATTAAATGAGAAAATGCATGGATTTAATAGTATGTGGTAAATGTTTACTTTAAAGAAATGTTTTAGTATTGGGTGTTTCAGAAAACATATAATGCTAATTAACATAATGAGGATTATTTTAGGATATGGGATTAATGTCTTACCTAGAAAAAAGCCATATTTCAGGACTTTTTGCAGTAATTTCTGTCCCACGGTTCTGGTTATGTCTCTGAGGCTGCAGTGTGCTTTTAAATATCCTGTGAATTGAGAGAAAAGGCTTTCCTGAACATTCTTTCAAACAGAATAAAAACAATTCATGCTAGAAGACAATTTCTGATCTATGAATAATTACCCACAGAACTCCCAAGGGGCTGAGTCTCATGTTCTAACAAAAAAATGACATCTGTTTACTAATATTGATTAAGAGCACACATTGATTTTTGGGTTGATTAACTGACTGGCAAACTGTTGGGTTTGACAGTGAAGTCACACAGTGTGGAGAGAAACACATTCCACATGCTGCAGCTATTTTTCTACAACAATTACTTCCAGGTGAGCAATTAAAACCCTTTAAGTTCCAGCCATAAATTTATTAGGATTAGGAAAAATTACCTTGTAATATCTGGACACAATTTCCCCCCACTGTGAAAATAATCTTGCAGCTAAACATCCTTTCTAACCTGGACTTCTGCATTAGCACCTGTTTTGCAGCTAAACCAAGGAAAATGGTTATTTTTATAATAATATCTTTATATTTACATATAAATATATAAATATTTAAAGATTTGCTTATATAGATGTGCAATATTTTATTTACCTATATAAATATATTATATTATATTATATTAGATTAGATGATATGATATGATATGATATGATATGATATGATATGATATAATATTATATTATATTATATTATATTATATTATATATATTATATTATATATTATATACTATATACTATATACTATATACTATATACTATATATTATATATAAATATTAAATATTATATTATATTATATTATATTATATATTATATTATATTATACTATACTATACTATACTATACTATAATTATTATATATTTATAATCTATTATAAAATCATATAATAAAGATATAATATTTCTAGATAAACATACAAATTATTTATATATTATATATAAGAATATAAAAATACATTATATAAATATAAATACAAATATAGATATAAAAATATAAAAAATATAAAAATGTAAAAATATATAAATATATAAATATATAAATATATACATATATAAATGTATAAATATATAAATAGATAAATATATAAATATATAAATAGATAAATATATACATAGATAAATAGATAAATGATAAATATATAAATATATAAATATATAAATATATAAATAGATAAATAGATAAATATATACATAGATAAATAGATAAATGATAAATAGATAAATAGATAAATATCAATGTAAATGTAAATATAAATATATCTATATGAAAATCTTCTTTTGAAGCTTCCTTGAAGTTTCATGATAAATTAACAACTTTTTTGTCCTCTTTGCATTCAAACTCCTTGAAGTATCCTGGTTTGAAGAGGCTTTTAACCTTTGTTTGGGATTCATTGTTGCTGCTGCCCGCTGGATTTCCCAATTCTCTCAAAATACTCTATTTGTTATTGTAAAATATAAAATATTCTATTTTCTGTAGATTATTGCATCCTCTAAACACCCAGGGCACGGTCCTGCCCCAGAGATCAGCACGAGAGCTCCCTGTGAAGCTGCCTGATCACTGCACTTTATTCATGCAATAAAGATTCCTCTGCTGCTGTAAAACGAGCAGTGAGCTCTAGGAACAGGATCTGTGGCTGCTGCAAGGGCTGAAGCTTCTCCAGACAGCAGCCAAACCACAGCAGGAGGAAGCTACACAAGGTGCTGGCAGGGGCAACACCACCAGATGAAGGAGAGAAGGAGGAAACACAACCTCAAAGTGGAATAATCATCATCTTGTCTTCTACACCATCACCCAACGTCCCTGTGCACGCTCTGAGGAGCGGTTTCTGGTCATGGATCCCTGTCACCCTGAAAAATAAGCCTTCTGATCTTGTTTTCCGTAGTTCCAGCCACTTTCCCAGGAAAGTAGCTGTAAACAGAGATGTTCATACATTCCTGTTAGAGTCTGAGGCACAGAGTGTGTGCCCTTATCTCTGATACTGGCTCTGACATCCAGGAAAACACTGAATTTCATATAACACCATGAAAACAACTGTTATAGTTAAATAGAAAAGCTAAGAGTGTGAGTGTGTAAATTAGAGAGTTTTCTTAAGTCACAGGGTGAAAAAGTTAGTTTAGAGTTTGAACTAATTTAAAGAACAGAAGACAAGAGAAAGGATTAGAGTGTTATCTCTCGTCCTTCTTCTTACTTCTTCATCTTCTTCTTCTGGAGGTTTTTGGGTAATAGTAAGTGATTGGATGGAAAATGCCACAGTGCAGCACACAGGTGATGGGTCATTGGGTCACTAAGAAAAATAATTTACGTGTGTATTGTTAATTGGGTGAAAATAAGTATAAGGATAAAAGAACTGCATAGTTTAACACCATTTTTTGCTATTAAAGCCAACTTGAGCCAGGCTATGGGGGTTGAACTTGTGCAAAAAATTTGGGGAGGATTGCCAAATCTTTTAATTATATATGAATAAACACAAGAAGCAAAGGAGCCTTTGGAGAATCTTTCCTGAAACATAACTGAGATAAGGGAAACTTCCCTGTGGGGGAATATCCAGAGAGAACACGGCCCTGAAGAAACCAAAATACCACAGCAACAAGTAGTGTAACAATTCCTTCTCAGAAACATCTTTTGATGGACGTTTCACATGCCCAGTGGGATTGGGAAGGTGGTAACTTAATTATCCAATCCCTGGTCATTGTCAAGGATCTACAAATGCTGGAGTCAGGAAAATAAAGTTCTTTTTTTTCCCTATCATCCCACTGAGATGTGTTTGTGTGAATCATTCCTTTAGTGACAGATCCCTTCAGGTGACGATTGTCCCCTGCCAGGTGGCCAGCACTGAGAGCTGTGGAGCTCATGGCAGAGCTCAATCCTGGAGGAGAATCTCCAGGTGGAACCTTGTGGTGGGTGCAGTGGACTAACAGAAGTCGTCATTTCAGCTGCAGCATTTAAAAATCACCTGCCAAAAAAAAAGAGAGAAATCAAAAATCTGCCCCCACCTTTCTTCTGGGGAAAATAGGAAAGGGGAAGGGTTAAGGGTAGGGATACAGAAATGCACTTGGTCTGGGATTGAAGGCAGGCAGTGCACCCAGGGAAGGATCTGCCTGAGGCAGAGGAGGAGGAACCACTGCCTTTAAACCAAGAACAAGTAGTTGTAACACAGAGAAATGAGTGGCACAAACCCAGGGCTCACACAGACCCAGCTCCACGGAGCAAACACACCTATGGTCCTTTTCACCCCTGAACCACCTCCTCAAGAAACACTTCTGAGGAAGAGGCAGGTTCAGCCCCTGTTTTTAATGTAATGCACGGGGATTTCACAACCAGCAAGAAGTCATTACACAGCAATAAACTTAATTCACAAATTCCTTCTGTCTTTTTCTAGAATCGCTGCACACACATTCAATTTTCATCAGGCATGAAGAGCCTTTAGGAGAAGTTCACACCCCACATGCCACTCAGGAGGAACCTGTGCAATCAGCATTTCACCAGGGCTAATTTCTTTCTTCTTTTTGGAACAATGTCAGATAACAATTGGACCTCTCTTTCTCCCAGATAGGAGCTGCTTCCCAAAGTTTATACCTGACCGGTTTTCCTTGGCAGAAGTGACACGAAACAACAAGAACCTAAGTTATTTTAGCTGTATTCTTTCTTGCCTACAGCACTAAACCACTTACCCAGTATAAAACCATGCTGCAGCTTGGAATATGTTTTTTTTTTCCTATTTTTGAATATCAACCTCCCAAAGAAAGAAGCATAACTTAACTAAAATCACGGTCTTTGTACCATCACAAAAACAGAAAGGAGTGCTTGCTACCCTTCGGGGTGCCAAGAGAATTCAAATGTAGAGTATTTCTTTCACTTCATCTAAAGCATTCCATAGCATTTCCTGTTTCCACAGTGTCTCTTAAAGACATTTCAGTTTCAGCACGCTTTGCAACAGCCAGATGAGAGTTTAGCAGAGGATTACCTGTTTTCCTCTCTGTTGGTTATTCCTCCTCCTCACACCAAGGGCTATTACTGGCAGCGCCGTGCAAACATTACCCATCCCTTTCCTGCTCCCAAGGAGCAGCCCCAGCTCTGGAAATCACAGGCAGAAATTCCTCCTGGAGGATTCCCCAGGGGCTGGGCACAGCAGCCACAGTGCCAGAGCCATCAGGACGAGGCAGTGGCTGCACAGCACGCTCCGGAGCCGCGGCTCTCACCCAGCACAGCCTTGGCATCACGGAGCAGCTCAGCCAGGGGAATGTCTGGCACAGCACAGCTGCTCCTGACAGCCCTCCCGGACTCATCTGACACAGAAATTAAAGCAGTGCAGTGCAGAATAATGCAGAAAGCCATATGCCTCTTTCTAGCCCTAAACAAAGGATGTGAGCATTTTCAAAAAGCCCCTGTCCAAGTCTGCCTGGCTGCTGGATTCACGAGCGACTTCTGGATGCTCACAGGTAGTGCCAAAGCGTTAGGGAGAGCTGCAGAGTTCTGTGTGAAGCCCACAATTAAGCAAGCTAATGATGTGAGATGATGATCCATGGCAGAACTGGTTTGGGTTGATTTTGAATTTCCTTTAGAATTCTCAAAGAAATGCTTTGCATTAGTGGATAAAAGGCCCTGGTAAGCCATTTGTGCTTGCTGATAGATGCTAAATGCCTCTCAGAAAGCAAATAAGTCCCTGAAATGCTACAAATTATTACAGCCATCATTTCTTCCAGCTAACACATCCAACCAACAGCAAAAAACAGAGAATAATTGTAAGGTTGGAAGGGACCTTTGGGCTTTATCTGATCAAACCCCTTACTTTAAAGCAAACTAAAGTTTGTAAATCAGGACCCTGGAGCAGTTTTTCAGTCCAACCTCTTGCAGGACTGGAAACAACAATGTGCACAAGCCTCAGACATGGCTTTAAAGGCAGATTTCCAAAGCCAAAAAGGGGTTTATTTTACGTGGCATCAGCCACAGCAGCTCTAGCCCTTACAAAAACCAGGATGTGGAGAGCCGCTGACATTTTGCTCGCACACACTGCGTCACTCGGCACTCCCAAAACTCTTGAATGCCCTGATTTGAAACACCCCAGCTGCTCCTCACGGCAGAGAGGGCTCAGCTTCCCCCTGGGCTCCCCTTTTCTCTGGGCCACCTCGGGGGGTGACATTTCCAGCAGCTCATCCTCCCCGGACGGGCGAGCGTCGCACGCCACGCGCATCCAGGGAAGCCCTGACCCAGAAAGGGAGCAGGGGCTGAGGAGGTGAACCGTGCCTGTCCCGAGTCAAACACCAACACAGCCACACTGCACTCACAGCATCCCCAGAAAAAAAAAGATCTCTTCTTCCTGAGGATTTATTTTTGTGCAGCGTTTCCGCTCCTGATGGAAACTGCGTCGATGGTGCTGTCGACAAATGTTAGATCAGACACCCTGATCACATTTTCTAACTCCTTTATGTTCCTTTTTCTACAAAAAAAAAATTAAAAAGAAGCTTCCAGGATTTATTTGCCATCTGATTGTTACCTCTGCGTTAATTTTTACTTATTATTTGGCTTAGTTTTAAATTTTTATTGAAATCTATTTGAGGTGGAAACATTGTGCTTTGAATAGTTATAATCATGAGGCAGAGTATAAAAGAATGTTTTATCCAACATCTCCCTTTCCCACCCGGATGCTCATAAGCAGGCTTTACTTCCATTAGAATATTCATGGGGTATAAATAATAAAAAAAGCATGAAAGCTGCTGGAGTGTAGGTAGAAAATTTGCTCTCCTTGCTGGCTCTTAACTTGCACCTAACTTCCTTCCAACTGGTACAATAACCTGAAGCAAAATCTGTCCTTTGAGAGAAACTCCTAAGCAGTTCACAATGTACTCCATCTTTTAAATCCACACACTGCCACAGGATATTCATGGAACAATCCCATCTCTGATAATGTACACTGTAAGAGCAGGAGCTGGGGAAGCTAAAGGAAAGTTTTTCAAAATTAAGCAAAGGAAATTCTTTTTGTGCTTAAGCAGATGTTATGCACAGAAAATTTTAAAACAAACTTATTTCCAGTCTCTCCCAGGACAGTTCTCTCCCCACCAAACACAGCCTAGTTTCCAAAACATTGTTCTCTTTTACCTTTCATTAACTGAGTAGTTTTCTCATTTCCTTTGAGCAGATATTGTGCATATAGTAGACAAAGTCTAGAGTTAAAAGAACCCAAAACCACAACAGCAAGAAATGAATATTTATGTTCTAAAAGTTACGGCTCATTATTAGACAGCATTTCCCCCCAAAGTGCTGAGGTTTACTTCAGTAACTAATCAGCAGACATATATTGCCTTATAAAGCACTACTACTCCATCTGCATAATTAATAGTATATACATTTTGTGAATCATTTAAGTATGAACCCTTTTATTTGCATTGCAGGTTTGCTATTTATAGAAACAGGAGCTGAACTAACACAGCTTTGTTTGGAGTTTAATGGCTATGCCTCCTTTACTAGCCACAGAATCTTCAAAGCAGCTACCAAACACTTTAATGAAGACTTAAAAGAATTGGAATATTTCAAAATTCCTCTTTATAAACTTCTTTTGCTCCATGAAACTTTGATCGATGTACCCTCCTCACAGTCCCAAAGCCTGTCTTCCAGAAGGAGCTGTCAGCAGTTTAGTGAGGTTATCCATGCTGTGGATATTCTTTCTGGGAGATTTCAGAAGTCGACTGCTGTCTAATTCACAAAGCTTCTTTTGCAAGACTGCTGGTGGATGTTTTTGCCATGTTTGACTCCTCCCTGGCAGACCCAGCACAACAGGACGTGCTGTTTAGTAAGTTAGTCATCTTGAACATCTTTGCCTTTCAGCACAGAACATTAAGCTGAACTAAGCTTGCACTGAAAAAGATGCCAGGGTTTCACCAAAAGAGTTTTACAAGATGCAGTCAACACTTTACATTATTTCTCCTTTCTTCAACTCATGTTTTGACATTATATTGCTACAATAGAATCAGACACCCACACCCATTTTTAATCTATCCGTTTAGAACCAAATGATTCTTCCATTTCTATAAATCATCAGACTTTCAAACATAGCAACAAGCAAGTGTATTATTAATTCATTCTAATAAAACAAATCTGCTTTCAAAGCAGTGACCCCAATTAATTGGGTAAATGGAAGAGAATGGTATAAAAAACAACCAGACAAACAAAAAACCAAAACCACAAGAAAGATTTGCAATGGGTTTGTCACTAATTATCCAATCCCTTTGGATTAAATGCTTTGGACCAGCCAGGAGGCCTTGTCTGACCCAACTCAGCTGATTAAAGTCCCCAAGGCATTGAGTTTAACAGACTAAAGTGCACACTTAGCATGATTCTGACAGTTCTGTGCCCCAAATTCAGGGTAATATTCAGCTGGAAAGCACTATCAGCTATCCTGCTCCATGCCATCCAAGAAAGAAAGGCAACAAACTCCAACTATCTTTCTTTGCAGGGCTTTGTGTTGTATTTAAGTTTTAGAGCTAAAATATTTCAGACTGCTTTGCAGAATGACAGGGCCCCAAACCCATCATTTATTGTGGAGTGGTTTGGGCTGGCAAGCCCACCATCTCTTCAAAGAGCAGGGATGTCTTCAGCTAGGCCAGGTTGCTCTTCTCCTTGTTCCTGTGTTTCACCAACCTCGTTGTTCAAAATTTCTCCTTTATGTCTAATCTGAATTGACCTCTCTCAGTTTGAAATTGTCACCCCTTGTCCCATCACAGCACACAATCCTAAAATGTCTGTGCCCACCTTCCAGCTGCCCCTTAGGTACTGAAAAGCCACAATGAGGTCTCCCCAGAGCCTTCTCTCTTCTCTTCTCTTCTCTTCCCTTCTCTTCTCTTCTCTTCTCTTCTCTTCTCTTCTCTTCTCTTCTCTTCTCTTCTCTTCTCTTCTCTTCTCTTCTCTTCTCTTCTCTTCTCTTCTCTTCTCTTCTCTTCTCTTCTCTTCTCTTCTCTTCTCTTCTCTTCTCTTCTCTTCTCTTCTCTTCTCTTCTCTTCTCTTCTCTCCTCTCCTCTCCTCGAGTCTCCTCTTCTCATGGCACAGGGACTGTTCTACTCTCCCCTGGCTCAATCCCACTCCCCAGCCCCAAACTGGTTACTGTAGTCCACATCTTGCAAGCCCTGGACAGCAGGAAGGGTGGGAAGGGTGTCAGCCTCACTCTGACTTACACCAGGTCACAGCTGAGCAGCAGGAAGAAACCAGAACATCTATTAGGATCCTACATTTGTACTACATTGCAAACACACATCGTTGCTAAACCTTTAAAAAGGCATTATTTGAAATAAAGCTACGGCTTGTAATTAATATGAGCAGTTACATTAAGAAAAACACATAGAAGGCAAGGGGAAAAAAAAAATGCAACAGACAAAAGGCTGAGCAGCTTTTTCCTCTTGGGCATAGTCTTTAATAACAGAATCAGTCAATCATTCTTTGAAATTCTGCTATCAGGACAAACAGAACATGTCTCCAGGAAATTTAGGATGATGGTGCCTGGAAAACAAATAAAAAAAGAGCATTTCCAAAGCATTCATATCTCCATCCAGCATTTAGCAGATGCCTTTATAAGCCTTGAGCTGCAAGGACTGGAACAAGATGCTCTGTGCATTGTTCTCTCACCTCCCCTGTTGAAATCCCTGCCTGTGTTAATATAGGCAAGAGATTTTATGTTCTCACACTGAATCAAAGAGGTTTGAAATACAATGGTGGTTTTTGCACTGCTTATCCCACCTAATGGGAATTCACACACACCTCAGAGGAAGTTTTACTACCTTAAGACAGAAGCAGTGTAGAATGTGGTTTAACAACATTTAGTATTTGCTAAATTTAATTTGACCATTAAAACATTCACCCCCACCACAACAAACTCACATTTTAGAGACAGGTGAGCCCAGTGTCCTCACCAGTTTCAGCACCAAAAGTGGCCTGCACACAAGCCAAGGAAAGATGTACAGAAAATAGGAATTACTAAATTATTCCTTGTCACATAATAAAGCATTGCTCACCTGCAGGCATGTTTCGATGGTTTTTGATGGTCCAGCAGGTCACAGTTGGACTCTAAAGACACTGAAGATTCCTGGGCAAGTCAGCATCAAAGGTAGATATTCACCAAATCTTTCTTGCACATGCAAGAGAAAATAGTGAGGGGTAAGAAGAGACAGAAGCTTTCAATGTAGAATAAAGGGGAAATAAAAAACCAGCTGGGTTTTTCCTTTTTCCCTTAACAAGACTCCATTACATACTTCTAATTATATTTACTCAGAAAAAATGTAGGTATTGAGAGTGATAATAAAATTACAAAGGCAGTACATTGCAAAAAGCGTTTCCATAGCTATTGCAGCGTTCCTTCCCAAGATGAATTATTAACATTGGTGTCACTGCATTTTTGAAGTCAGGGATGTGGAATCATGAATTCATCACTGACAAGACAGAGATGCTGCACACATTTTCATGGAACAGTCTTAAAATGGTGGCCAAAAAAGCAACAGCATCTCTGGTTTGCTATCATGGAGAGTTTCACCTCATCCTATCAAGGAGCAACTTGTGATTTTATTTCTTCCTAAAGCAGGTAGTTCAAATTCACAGCAAGAAATACTGTCACCAGCTATTTACAAGTGGCTTGCACAGAATTTCCCTTGCCAAAACTTGTTCAGCAGATATGTGAATAATTTTGAAAAGCATCTGGCTCAAAGTTAGCAGGTTTTGCACGCGGATGTCACTGGATGCAAATCATCCCGTAAACACGTCGGTGTGTTTCAAAATAAGACAGAGCAATGGACAAACTGTTCTAACTCAACCAGTTGTGGCAGATGGCAGGATCCAGGATGTCTGGAGCCTGCCAGATCCATGGCTTCATCTGGAGAGGACCACGTGACTGTTATTTCCTTCCCCCCACCATCCTTTTCTCTTTATACCTGCTACATCCAAATCCAGGGAGTGTTAAAAAAGATTAAGGCATGAAAAAAGGATATTTAGATCCAGCCAGGCAGTCCAGCTAAGGACAGGTAAATGACTTAGCAGAGTTATAATTTATATTTTCATCAGATGCTCTCCAAGACCAAGAGTGTCTTTGAAGAAAAAAAATGAAATTACAAAAACCAAAGTGGGTTTTCTTGACTAGGATAACTTGCTTCTGGCAATCTGCTGTTTGGGTGCCTCTTGAACCTCAGCCTGGGTTCTTTTTCCTCCATAACTGTATCAAATTTACTTTCTGAACTCTTATTTTTGTTCCCTATTGCATCCTGCAAAAGTAAATCTCATAATAGCTTAACTATAAAAAATAAAATAGCTTAACTAACTATTTTAGGGGAAAACCAGAACAGAACATCCTCAAGAGCTCAGAATTTTTGTTGTGACAGTATTGGCCAGGAATTTCACATTGAAGCCCCAGGAAAAGCAGCATTGCCAAACAAAACAAAACAAAACAAAAAATTAAAAATTAAAAATTAACATAGGACATCTCAAATTAGAAGGGTCCTATAAGGATCATCAAGCCCAACTCCCTGCTGCTCTCAGGACTACAAAAAAATAAAGCATAAAACTAAGAGCAGTCCAGACACTCTGAATTCTGACAAGCCTGGTTACATTCCACATTTACACTGCGCATCTATACAGAACTACTTCAGCATAGCCTTGTGCAGAGCACAAAAAAACCTCTAAATATTGACTCCAGAGATAGAAACCTTGTAGCTAGGGCCCAAAAGTTATGCTCTTTTACAATTTTCATTGTATTTTTTTCTCCCATGCACTCAAATGGTGTCTATTTTTAAAATACATACCAGAAGAGTCCAGCACAGAGCACTGGTATATTAAGAAAACCCTGCCACACTTAAAAACTTTTAAGGACCCTTGCAATGCTTCTCATTCCATGGTTCAATATATTGCAGTACAGATTAAAAATGATAGAATTAAGAGCAAAATAAAGAAACAGAAAAAATTCAGTCAGCACTGAGTAGCTATCTCCCAAGTTTTTCAGCTTGCATCCCACACAGCTGGTGCCAACAGCTCAAGAGGGAGTTGGGCAAGATGAATTTTTTTCCAAGGACTTTGTGTACTTTGAAGTCAACATAGCTATCATATTCCATTTCTTAATTCCTGCCTTCTGAATGTCTGGGAGCAGCCACTCCTGTTTGATTCCCAAATTGCCTTAAAGAAAGGGGAAAAAAATAGAAAAAGAGAAAAGAGACCAATTTCATTGTAATGGAGAGCAGCACTTTAATCTGATGACTTTCAACTTTTACTACTTTTAGTGCACACTCCATCCAACTGTCTGCATGGGGAGGTTTGATCTTGATATTACAGCATATCTTATGAAGGTCCTTTTATATTCATTAAAAAAAAAAGGAAATTGTCCAAGTATTTCAGATATTTCTCCTGACTCTTCAGCAAATATTCTAGTATTTGATTATTTTTCATATTTATGCTTCCCTAAAGGTGGTTTATGGGCATATAAGAGCTCTGCTGGAAGTCTTGTATCATGTTTCAGGAGTGCACTGCTCAGATTTGGTCTAAGTAAAATCCAAATAACATTATCCAAATAAAACTTCTCATCTAATGATTCCTGACTAGTCATGATAAATTATAAAAAGCCACAAGCAAACTTACTCTAGGAGATTGGTGTTAAACAGCAAAAATAACTGCACTTGTTGCCACATTTATTTCCACATGGCAAGGCAAAAGAAGAAGCTGGATGCTATGTTAATGCACTGGCTGTTTCCCAACATCCTCTCGAACATCTGTTGTATCTTTCCCCTATAAAAATGCAAGTAGAATCAGCACTTCCATTGCCTCTTACATTGTAACTTAATCTAGCACTTTTCTTACCCAAAAATGGATTCTAGCAAACAGCCCCAATATCCTAATGCAGCCAAAGTCCTTCCCTTCTCTTTTTAAACCAACAAGAAAGATAAAGCTAATATTTCTAAGAACTAGAATATTTCCTAAGTTTCTGTAAAACTTACAGAGTCAATAGGTCAATAGGATATGCAATAGTTATTATCTGTTATATATATATAAAATATATATAATATATATAAATTATATATATTATATTATATTATATTATATTATATTATATTATACTATATTATATTACATTACATTATATTACATTATATTATATTATATTATATTATATTATATTATATTATATTATATTGTATTATATTATATTATATTATATTATATTATATTATATTACTTAACTTTATATTACATTATATTATATTATATTATATTATATTATATTATATTATATTATATTATATTATATTATATTATATTATATTATATTATTATTATAAATTGTATTATATTATATTATATTAATTATATATACTATATAAATTATATTTTATATATAAAATATGAAAATTATATTTTATATATGTAAAATACATAAATTACATTTTTATATATAGAATACATAAATTATATTATGTGCATATAAATTATATTTTATATATAAATATAGAAATTATACATATATATATATACAATATAATATAAATTATCTTCTGGTACTACATTAGCAGCAACAAATAAACTGAAAGAACAATGAAATCAGTTGTTTTGTTTGGAAAACAGCCCCAATGGAGCCCTGGTTTCCCCAGTAATCTAACAAAATACTATTTGTACAAAGAGATTGTTTTAAAAAATCAGAAGTTTTGGAACCAACTGGTTGGCTTAGAATTTAACAGGCTTCAAGTGAAAATTTAACAGGCTGCAAGTGATGAAAATGAGTAAGAGGGGATGACTGAAATAATATTATTTCTTTCAGACAATATTAAAACTTCATACGTATCCCTAAGGGCCATATTAAAAATGCACATATGCTCAGGAGACCTTTAATCTACGAATAGTTTATCAAAGTCACCGAGTTTTAACAGAGTAAAAGACTTTCCACAGAACGAGGGCTTCCCAATCTGCATTTCCTACACACTTTTATCTATTACATAGGAAATATGAGACATTCTGCATCGAGTTTTACGTTCTAATTAATTTCAACTGTATTCACCTCGAGCGTTTCGGAGAGCGAGCTCACTTGCAGTGTCCTGGAAAAGCTTTTCAGAGATATGCAAAATCTCTCAAAACCCAAGTGTTGGGCTAATCCAATAAAACCCCCAAAGCATCCCAACTGAACAAAAACAAGAGTTTCATGTTGAAAATGCCACCTTGCTGATAAATAGCTTCATGTAAACTTGACTCGTGTCAATAATTCACAGCATTGTGCAGGAAATAGTTTAAAAGTTCCAGGGTTTTTTATAAACTCCAAAGAAAACTATGCATTTGTATTAGAACAAAATGTTTGCTTTTATTTTTCAGCTTCTTTTCCCAGTTCCCTCTGGGTGGGATAAAAATATTTCAAGCCAAGCTGCAGTTAGTCACTAATATAACTGTGCATACCAAAGAAAAACAGATTCATTAAAACACATCTAGCTGTAGAGATCCTCCACAAAGCAAAGATCTAGTCAAACAGTCCTGACTTCAAAATGAAAGCATTACACAAACTTTATCTTCAGCTGAAAGTCAAACTATCATTTCAGTACTCTCCTAATGCAGAACACTTTCTAATTTTATTATTAATGCTGCTTGCTTTATGCTGTTGAACACTCACACCATGGACACAAATGGAAAATTTTGCTAAAAATCATAGATGCATAAGGCTGGAGTTTTGTCTGGAAGTGAAGGAACATCACACCACCTAAAAATAAAAGAAAATAAAGCCAGTAAAGGCTTTATTAGCCCATCTCAGCTCCACTTAGTGCACCCATTCAGCTTTCAGGATTATTCCCAACAGGATAAAACCCTGATGGTATTAGTCAGAAAAATTAAATTAGTCTTTAGCAAACCACTTTGATATAAGTTATTCCAGGGCTCATTAGATCAATCCTGAACCATTAAAACGCTTTAGTACTGACCAGGAAAGAGTGAGACAATTCACAATTGATTTCCATGGAAGCTAAATTACATTACATGGAGTTATATGTCTAGTTCAAAAAGGGCAACAACAAGTCCATCCAGTGTGCTTTTAAAAGAAAAAAAGTCTCTAACCTCCACTTCTTACAACAGTCTGCTCCAGTTTCCACAGAGAAAAATCCAGCTGATCTAGGTGCCTTGATAGTGGTTTGTTGAGATTTTTTTTGGCAAATATTTAGTGGAAAACTCAGAGCTTTTGATCTTCCTTTCCAGAGAGGCCTAAAAAGATAAGACTCTATCTTGGGCCTTATCAATTCTGCACATAAAACTTTATCTGTGGCAACTTCAGCTTTATTTGGACCATACACAATTTACATGCAGTCTTTTGCTAATTATTGCTTTTTCATTGTTAGCTGCTGTGGCATTTTCCAGCAGCCGTGCACTTGGCTGCCTTTGGATTTTTTACTTTTGCAAATATCTCCCTGACAGTTCCTCAGAGTTGAGCACCAAAATTTGATCTAATAATCCACAAACACCATATTCCCTGTCCCTACTGGGGATCCCCAGAGCTCCATCCTTGGCCCCGTGCCCTGCAACATCCTGAACGACTCGGACATGGGATTTCAGGAGACACTAAGTTTGGAGCTGATAAAAAATCGGGAGGAGCTGTTGTCTCCCTTGAGCCAGGGGGGCCCTACAGAGAGACCTCGACAAATTAGAGAGCTGAATTAGAAAATTCCCCAACTGTATGAATTTTAACAAGGACAAGTGCTGGTTTCTGCACCTGTACAGGCAGACTGGGGAAGGAGAGGCTGGAGAGCAGTGCCAGGGAAAGGGAGCTGGGGGTCCTTGGCAAGCTGGATGGGAGCCAGCAGTGCCCTGAGCCAGGAGGGACATCCCTGTCCTGGGGACATCAGGCACAGCAGGGCCAGCAGGGCAAGGGAGGGGATTGTCCTGCTCTGCTCTGGGCTGGGGCAGCCTCACCTCCAGTGCTGGGGCAGGTTTGGGTGCCACGGAATAAAAAAGGTAAAAAGGTACCAGAGAACATGCAGAGGCCTCAAGAATGGGGAAGGTTTTGGAGGAGAAGCCGTGTGAGGAGCAGCTGAGGGCACTGGGTCTGCTCTGCCTGGAGAGGAGGAGACTGGGCTCAGAGCTCAGTGCAGTGACAATTTCCTGCTGGGGGGAAAAGGAGGGGCAGGCACTGATCTCTGCTCTGTGTGACAGTGACAGGAGCCGAGGGATGGCCTGAAGCTGAGTCAGGGGAGGTTTAGCTTGGATATGGTAAAAAATTTGGGCACTGGGACAGGCTCCCCAGGGCAGTGGTCACTGCACCAAGCCTGGCAGAGCTCAAGAATCATTTGGACAACACTCTCAGGGACACGGTGTGACTCTTGGGGGTGACCCTGTGCAGGGCCAGGAGCTACTTTGGGGATACTTGTATGTCCCTTCCAACTCAGAATATTCTGTGATAATAATAATTGGGAAATGTTTTGGACAGGCATATCTTTCTACATTTAGTGCTGCTCAATTTGTTATCCCTTGTTATATTAGAAGTCAGGAAGAACAAGTAGCAGTAATTTGTTCATATAAATGATAAAAGATCACCCCTGTGCAATTTAGTCATCATGCCCATTGCTGTCACTTTGAAACTCACTAACAATTAACCACAGAAAAATACAGCAGAACATTAAATGCTAATAGAAACTCATGTCCATTTCTCCATGGATAAATTTATCTGAAGACACAGAAACCCCTTAACAAGCTTTGCTTTGCACAAAAAGACACCAAGTAGTTATTTCATATTTTTGTTTCAGATTACAAAAAGCTTCCCTTCAGGAGAATCAACGTAACACTGAAAGTTGAGCTCCAGACATTGTTTATCAGGACACATGAAAGTAACCAAAAATCAGCTGAGAAGGCAGAGAAAAAACACATATGCAAACTATTCCAATGCCAAATCAATTCCTTGCAATCTAACATGTGCCACACAACTCGCCCAAATACCCAAAATCACTTTCAGATCCAGTTTTCCCTCAAACCATTCCTAGCTCCACAGCAACCTGCTCCAAGCAGAACTCAGCAGAACAAAGTCTGAACTTGTAAAATTCAGTGAGCACGATCACAAGATGTTTGATGATAACCAGCACTTGTCCTTGCTAAAATTCAACTGCTGTTGGTGGCATGGGGACAGGAGAAAGTCTGCTGACCAGGAAAAATCAGGAAAGGAGAATCAGAATGCTGCTGGGAGCAGTGTGTCTCCAACTCTGTCATCACCAAGAGCCCAGTAAAAATAAGAGCATACAACCAGAGTGGAAAGGAAATGCACATTGTACCAGCGAGGCAATTCTTCCTAATTTTTAGTAGCTCAGAAATTTAGCAGAACAGAGCAGCCTTGGAGACTGAATTTTCCACAAGAGACAATGAGGGTTGCATGTTACACTAATCACAAAACTGTTATTAGTGCTGGAGAATTAATCTGCCAGTTGGATAGCCTGAGCCCACAATAAAGTGCAATGTGTGAAATAGTCAGCCCATGGGAAAGCACAAACATAGCTGCTGGTCTAGAATGGTGCAGCACACTCCTGGCAATTAAACTGGCTGCTGTTGGAGAAAACATTCAGCAATCCATCTGAAGGAAAGAGAAAATATATCCTTTCCCACAGAGATGCACAGGTTCTGGGTGATCTTGTTCAACAGGAGGATTTTCAGACTGCCTTAGCATGTGATTCCTCTGAGCAGGTTCATTTGAGACTAGATTTTTGATCACCTGGAATTTTCTCAGGTCAAAATCCATACCCAACACACTGCTCTGCTCAGTCCCAAAAATGGATTTGTTCTAGTTCTCGTAATAGTAGAGTACAGAAGCAAACCTTGTGGTTCCCCCTCCATAGGCAAAGTAGGTTTAGAGGAAATTAGGAGTCAAGAAGCTCAGGCTTTTTCTGGAACCTGTGTGACACCCCAAAAGTGTCACCTGGAAAGGAATCAGGGATGCATCACAAGAGGAAAAAGTGAATTTTTGACATGGCAGGAGCAATTCTATGTTTTAGAGTACATGCATTACACTGCATGTATATGTACATTTTATACTGGAGAAAGTTCCTGTTACACTCTCATCTTTCTAATGCCTGAAACCAAAGCATAAGGTCAATAGCTGTGCTACAGATCAAACCCAATTAGGCTCCCTGCAGGTGCTCATTTTTCCCTGCATTAAACACTGCAATGTACAAGAAGTAGTCTAGCAAATAAAGATGCTTAGAGACTAAATCTCCTAAGAGCACATCTGTCCAGTTGCTGCTTTTTACTACAGCTCCCTTAAGTAAAAAATCACTTGTCACACCACATCTATCTTTTAAAGCAAATACACATCTATTTTATCTGCTGAAAGTGTTTCTGACCTACAGCTGGTGGACTCTTAGCACCTTCCCATGTTCTTTCTTCTTGCAGTAACTCCATAATAACAGCTGCTTCAGTGACATGGATTATAAATGATCTCTTTACCAACAGAAGTCGCAAGTTTTATAGAAAGACCATATTCCACAAAGCTTTTATTTACAGCATTTGCATAGAAATGACCTTGCACTGAAGACTGGACAAAAGACAGAGGAGCTCCACAAACTGCCAGGAGTAAGAGGTGAGGGGAACAGCTTGCAATGCTTTGATTTCTAATTAGAATGCAAGATGCTTGAAGCAAATGGTACAACTGAGATGGTCAATTAAGAGTGCTGTTATTGTTCTTCCACTGTAAGACCCCCTCAACCTTGCAAAAGACAGAAAATCATTACAAAATTGTTAATGCTTCAGTGTTAGGGTAGCTATCCTTTGGAGAAGAAAAAGCTTATTTATATCAAAATACAGATACAAGTAGAGTAATTTTATCTCCTGGTTTCCAAGGAGACAAGTGACCTCTATAGACTTCTCCTAACAAGCGTATCAAAGTCATATCTTAGCAAGTAAAGCCATGAAAGCCGTAAGAAAGTAGCTCAATGCAGAGAAAATCTGCTGCTCAAACCTGAAGTTGAACAACTTGGGTAGCTTGCCAACACAGCTTCGCTATTGGTGTCACTTCCCGAGATTCCTTTCAACAGAGCGTTCTCTCTAACAGATACTGCCAATCTTTACTTCAAGGCAAAATAACAGGCAGGAAAGGCTCCAGGATGGAAGCACAGACAGTATATTACAGCCAACAGTAGTATATGATAATCTATAATAATCTAACTTTAGCACTCAGGGGGAAAACCTTCCTGAGATCCAAAATCCGTCCTCTCACAGCCCTTCGGCAACGCCTTCAATCCAACATTAATGTTGTTTCAGCAATTCTCTATTTTAGCATTCTGGAATCTCAGGAGGATTCTGCTTTCTTCCTCAGCCAAGCTCAGGAAGCCTACTGGAGCCCACAGTATGTATAATCACATTTTCAATGCCTTCCTAATCTACAAAAAGCAGATTTGTTTTGGCAAAGTGCTCAGCTAAAGAGATTCCTCGTCTTTCCCCAATTGAGTGTCACTCACATGTTCTCACAATAGGGAAACACTGAACCAGCTTTTTCTTGGAGAAACTGCTTTAAGCTTCTCCAGTTGAAGTTTACCATGCATCCCTGCACACATTTTGGTTTCCTTGTTTGGCTCACCCTCCTTTTCCTGCTGTTGCTCCTCCTTTATTCACTTCATGCAGAGTGCTGGAGAGCTGACATGGAGATGGTGAGCTGCAGGACTCCGGGCTAGGAGCAAAGAGCATGTCTGGGGTAGTTTATGACTGATTTCAGCCTGTCCTGATCTAGCTCAGCTGACAGCAACAATAGGAAGTTAAAAAATTAAAAAAAAAAAAAAATTAAACAAAAACATCATTAAGTGCAGCACTTAATGGGTTCTCTGTGGTATTTCCAAGATCAGCTTTAGAGTCCTGTATTACTTGTGGGGTAGGGCTGGAAAAGTGGCCTTGAGAGATTCACAACTGCTGATGGCAAGTTCCTGCATCCTAAACATCTACCTGGGCACAGGCTAACCAAAAAACATTCAGGAAAAGTGATGAGGGAAAGTTCCTGCATCCTAAATATCTACCTAGGCACAGGCTAACCAAAAAAAAAAATTCAGGAAAAGTTTTGATTCGGGAGACAGAAAAAAATAAGGTGGAAGAAACTGTTATTTTAGACCTGCCTAATGAAGCGTTTGAGAATATAAATGTGTGAAGGTGTTTTGAATGAGATCATGAGAGACAGCGCCAATGATTCTGCAGGAAATAAGAAGTGAGAAAAGCTGAACAGGAGCAAGACAGCTCTAGGTCAAACTCACAGGTGCATCAGATGAGGCACAGTGCTGACAATCACGGGGAAAAAAAACCATCAGCATGTAATGCCAGAATTGGGGGTTGCAGTGTGAAATGGATTTTTGGAAAGACACAAATAGCAATAAGAAAGGTGAAAAAGTAGATCTAGACAAATACAAGTCCAGGATTTCTCCAGTAAGACAGACTGCAAGTACAAAACTCCCCAAACACTTTCAGTACCTGTTTTGCTTAAATCTTCAAAGATGACTAGGAGATCAGGTGTTGAGCACAGCTGGTTATAAAAGAAAACAAAATAAAGAAAAGAGTTTAAAATAAAACCAGCAAAATCCCAACACCACACAAGATTCCGACACACAATGATAAGGGTTATCTTGCTGGAAAATAGATCTAGTTATTCTATCCCCCTTGATCCCACAGCTGAAAAAACACACAGAAGAGAAAGCAAGAGGAGAAAATCCACATGGCAGGGGCCTGGTGAGTGCTCAGGTGCTTTTATCTCCCACCAGCTCAACAACAAAATTGTCACTCGGGTTTTTTACTCACTGCTATCTGTGACAAGTTTTACAGGCAACCAGCTGTAATCCAGGCTTCTTTCTACTACAGAATTCTATGTTTTCACATCCTTTTGTTGCCATATACCTACTGCTCCATCATATTCCACCCCCTGAGCAGTCAAGCATGTCTCACACTCCCATTTGGTTTGCAATCCCTCCTTTCCCACTCTTTGCAATAAAGGATGGTCCTTCACTTTGTTTAGGACAAATAGAATCAGTGCTCACAGGAATTTATTTTTAGAGAAAAAGTGCTGAAGTTGCCACTTTTGTGCTTCCCTGTCTAAGAGGTTCTCTGAGAAATTTGCGTCGCTCCTCCACAGAGCAACTCCGTGGTACAGCGAGCTCTCATTACGGGGATAGAAAATCAAATGAATCAGAAATCGAGCGCTGAGCATTCACAGTCCTGTGCTGGCTCTTCCTTCTCCTTGGAAGCACAGCCTCACCTAATTACAAAGCCCTCAGCACTCCCAGCTGTGTGGTACAACGTGACACAGGCGCGCAGCATCGCTTCAGAAGCAAGATGAGAAACACGGGTAGCTCTGTGACAGGGCATTTTCCACAATTCCCGTGCTGATAAGCATTTGATGATGCAGAAGGTTACATAAATAGACAGAGGGATGAAGGTAGATAAGAACAGATGTGACACAGATTGACAAGCACATTTCGGGGTACAGGTCTTACAGCACAGTCAGCAGAAGGCCCGAGGCAAAGTGGTATTTTATTAAAGTGAATCACATAGCGTGGAGAAAGGCTAAGCAGGGTTATCAAACCTTCTCCTATCATCACACATAACAAGAAAAAAAAAGACTGCTGCTTACAATTTAAAGAAAGGTCTGACTCTTATGAACCTTAGCCATGGAATTCTCACTAAAACCGCTGCTTTTACAAAAGGTCTTCGCTCTCCCACTGGCAAACAGCAAAGCATCGGACTGTGTTCAAAAGTCCTCAAAATAAAAGCAAAGTAAGAGATTCAAAACCAAAATTCAAGCATGTCATAGAGCTAGAAATCAAAAAGCTGCAGTATAATTTGGCTGAGTGTATGGGTTTTGTGTTTTGTTTTTTACTACAATCAAAGCTCTTCGGGTCCGTGCCCTTTGTGATTTATCGATAAACAGCTGAGTTCTATTTGCAGCTGCTCAGTCGTAACTCGGGGGAAGTAAAGGACCTACTTTACCTGCCATAATGTAAATTTATTATGGAATTGCCTATTTTATCTCTAATTTATCATAGGAGAGCACAGGATCCCTGCAGCAGAAAGTCTTCCAGTGACTCACAGCTGATGGGTGTAAGCACTTAGCTTAACATCACTGAACACCATGGTCTTCAAACAGCAGCCTGCTGATCTTCCAAGGATGCTGGCCAGGCCTCAGCACTCAGAACATCTGGAGCACTCCAGGAATCTTAGGTGTTGCCAGACTTCTTTTACTCTTCTCCTCTTACCTTTTGGGAAAAGAGTTTAAAGCTGGCAATAACCATGTGCACGCAGTTAGCTGTGACATAAAAAGCATTCCCTGAAATCTCTTAATAAAACAAATATCAACCAACAGTAGGTCATTCAAGTCTGATAAGATCCCATTCAGTCTGAAAACTCAAGATCTTGAAACAGACCCTGAAAATTCAAGACCTGAAAATGGATTTCCCACTACTGATGTTGCATTAGCAAACTGTGTTTATAGATTCATTCTAATCTGGGTCTTCTGCTCCCAGTTTACTCTGAGAACATCAACCTTCCAACCTAAATTCTGCTATTTGCAGGTAGGATATTGCATTAAATTCACTGTGATTCCTTTGTGAAATTGATAAACTTTGTTTTTTCAAGAGAGAATAGCTTTTACAAATATCCCTCATCATCAAAAGGGATAAATAATTTTAAAAATTCTCTGTGGAGAAACACACCTGGGCAGCTGCCTAGAAACATCCCTTCCTGAGAAGTGTTTGAATGCATGTGGTGAAAGTGTGCTTGGACTGAATTTAATCCCTCTGAAGAGTCATGTGTAGAGCTTTTTTTGATAAGCTGATGGTGAGGAAGGCTTCACCACACACTTCCATGCTGGCTCACTTGGATGGGAGCCAGGCTTTCCAAGAGATCCGCTGCCATGGAGAGAGATCATAGCAGGTTGACACATTTTCCAAGAGAGCACAGCACACAAAGTACTCCCTGTGCTTCTAAAGAGAGGCTTTCCTTGGAAAAATCCAGCCCAAAGGGAAGGGTGGGGGTGGATGGAGAGCTTGAGCCTTTCTCCTTACACTCTGAAAATGTAATTGCACAGGGAAAGGCTACACACAATCACAGTGCCATTAGTGAATAGGTCAGCTTTCTGTGAAATAATAGCCATCTCTCAGAGACAAAATGTGTGTATGCATATCGAGCTGCTTATGTAAATGCATTATTTCAACAGCCTTTCCAATCAAAATTCTAGTTAGGATTTGTCCTGCTTAGGTATAAACTCGATTTATCTACCAAAGTAAACACAGCATAGAAATTATGTTATAGATTTCTAGGCTAGAGGTGTCAAGCAGAAAGTCTGAAGTGCATAAAACAGAATAAAGAATTAAATTCAGTAATCCATACACAACTGCCTGAAGGTTGGGAAGAGCAGGTGGACTAAACAGTACTAAGGATCACGCTAGGGAGGCCTGTAAAGCTAGAATTGTTTCTGGATTAGATCTCTATTTTGGATAAAAACGACTTGACTGGCTACCCTAGAGGATCAGGTTGGTATCACTTGGCTACGTTTACTACTTGGAGTAAGGCTCAGACTATGAGCAGGGATCAGGAAAGCAGGGGCTAAAGCCCTAAGATGATGCTGGATTCTAGTGATGATAAATGAGAAAAAAAATCTCTCTTTATACAGGAATTCAGACCATATTTAATCTGGGCCCATTGCTCCAGCTGGACATTTTACAGAGGATGGTATTCCTAAATGTAACTCAAATTCCTCAAAGTCCAACCTGAGTAAGAGATATATCTTTCTTCCATCTGATACATTTATGGTGCAAGCACAAGTTAAAGATTTATTAATGATTTATAATTTAAATAGGAAGTGGGAGTCACATGGCCAGGGATATATTAAGGGATGAGGGGAAAAACCTCTCCAGGACTAGACCCTAAAAGAGTTTCTAGCATGGTAAGACAAATAACAGCCCAATGGTCACAGCTGAGACTGTAGTCAGGGGTGGCACAAGAGAGGAGAACTCATGAAGCTGAAGCAGGCGTGAAATCATAAAAGACATGCAAGACCACAGGTAAAAACATGATAAAAACATGTAAGTAAGGTAGATACCTGAAATACATCTTGTACCAGCCCCATTTTAGCCCTGTAGGTCTTAGAAAGTCCAGCAGGCATTTTTGCCTCTCCCAAAGCCTGCAGAATGGACTGTGCCTTCCTGTCCACAGCACTCTCTTCACCCCTGCCAGCCCTTCGAGACTCAGCCCTGCTCTCGGCTGGGCAGATGCTCCCAAAATGAGAGCTGGAGGAAGCAGGGCTAAACCAGCTGTCACTCCAGCTCAGGCAAGTACCAAGCAGCCCTACAACTGGGATGCAGCTTTCAGGAGAGCAGGGAGGCAGGAGTGAGATGAGTGCTGCAGGCTGAGAGCCTTCCAGGTGACCTGGGGACTGTGGACAGAGGTGTAAACAAGCAAGTCCCACTGCCAGGCTGGAAGATGGAATTTAGGTTAAGGCTAGAGCTTGGAAAAGGAGAGCATATGCAGCTGAGTGATAGAGCTTGACATGCTCACACAGCTAAAATAAGAGCTGTAAGAAGCAGGAAGGAGTGTAATGTCACTCCTTCTAAAGCTGGTAAGAGACTCGTGGGTGCAGCTTGGGCTGTGGCTGGTCAGGTGAAGAGAAACTCCAGAGGTGAAAATAGCCATGGGTTGTCAGAGATGGGAAATCAAGACACAGGAATGAAACCATAGAGGAATTACTACTCCTGCTACAGCAGGTACAGAGCCCCTGGCAATAATCCAGAGGAGAGGTTAGGCTGGTTTAAAGTTAGGAATGCAGAGCTGGGAAGCTGAAATTGATGGTGATTGTTTAAAATCTCACATGGTAAAAATGAAGACTGCGGGGAGGAGAGGGAATTAATCTATCACTCTGTTTAAGACAGATACCAATTTATGGCAGCAAAAAGGCTGGATTTCGAAATAAGAGCCCCCAGAAGGCTGCTATTGCTCTTTGAGTGCTGAGCACAGCTAATTCAGTTTGCATTTGTCCAACAGCACAGGCTCTGCCTTCCCAAAAACCGAGCACAATGCGAAAGGTCTAAAAGCCTGACAGAAATATCTGCCATAGAGGACTAAACTTCAGACTCAAGTAATTCTCCACACAAATATCACACAAAATCAATGCTTCCTAAAAGAGCAAGTAATCATCAGCAGTCTCCAATAAAGTGCTCTTCTTTTTACCAGCTAACAGAGGTCTTCATCCATCATAAGTAGTGCAGATGGTAGAAAAACATTGGCTTCAGATTTCAAGTACTACCTCTCTGAAATTTTTAAGCATCTCTCAAAAGGTAGACCTTGTGAGGTTGAAGTAGTTAAAGGCTTGGACTGAGAAGAAAGAAGGGAACTGCTCACCTTGGAAGGGAAAACCCTCCAATTCTCTCCCAAAAGAGCTCTGAACCATCCTCATTTAGGACACTGCTAAAGGCTGTCTGCCACTGAGATCTGCAGGTGGACACAGCACCAGAGCTGCCTGTAACCTCAGGGTTCTGTGAACTCACCAAGATGATTGATAAAATGCTTTTCTCCAGTCAGAGACTGAACAGTAAGTTAGCTGCAGTTTGGCTAAAATTAGGTTAGTTATGGTTTACCTCCCTCATGATTTAGTAAGGTTAACAGTAAGAAAACATACTGTATTAGCCAGATGTTCTCTGAAAATGCAGGTTTTTTTGTGCTTGGCAATGAGAAAGAAAAACTCATGGCATTTGTAGCACCTTATATTTCAGAAAGAAAATTTCTATCATTATTGGTGGGAAAAAAAAGAAGGAATTACAGAATTGCCTTAAAAAGAAGGCTGTCAGAACTCTTTAGATTTCCACACACAGAAGCAGACACACAGATGACAATCCCATTCTAAAGTTTCACTTGTTAATCTGATACCACATGAGGATACTATGGTATTATGATGTTTTAGTCCATTTTCAGTTCTTCTGATTATCCACCCACCTTCTCTTCCCCCAAGCCCCTGAGTACCAGTGTTCACATTGGTTTATAATCCAGTCTGCTGTAGTGCAGTTAAATACATCTCACTGTTTTTAATTTCATAACATTTTCTTTCATAGTTCCAATGCTCTTAGACTCACAGTGCTTCCTCTGCCCTGCACACTCCCTGTTCTTACTGGTTTTACTCAGAGTTGATGCTCAGCATCTTTCAGAACATAATCTTATTTTACAGACACAGGCTGTAATACCTCCTTGGGGTTTGTCTGGTTATTGCTGTTTGCTGTGAGATGAGCAGGCAGCGCTCACAAAGGCGCTGCTGTGGCACCACAGGGTCCCTCCTGCAGCCAGGGGGGATGAGAGGAACCAGAGCAGAGCAGCTTGTTCCCCCCTCCATCCCGTGCCACAGAACATCTGCTGAATCTGCTGCACTGGACACAAATGGGAATTCAGCAGCTCCCAAAAGGAGACCACAAGACTTTTACAATTTGCCCACACCTCTGATTATCTTTGCTGTGTCCAAAGCAGCACTGTGCTGCCCCAGATAGCCCAGTCCCACCTGAGTCCAGCTTGTTCTGAGTTTAGGAACCTCCCTCACCTTTAAAAATCTCCCATAACAGCCAGATTACTATATTCCTAACCTCTCTTCATTAGTCTGTTGGCACCACTCTAGGAGATACCAGAGATGGCTTTGAGAGAACAAATTTCAGTGTTAAGGGCAGGATTGTGCAGATTTGAGATGGAGGAGCACAATTTTGGTAACAAGAACAACATTGCATAATCTTGATGTCAAGTATTCCTCCTGGTAAGTCTGAAACATCATCTGGCAGGGAGAAGTCCATCCATCATTCCAATAATAATTTGAGATACAATAATTGGAGATACATTGCCACTGTTATGCTCACAACATAACTTTAAGGAAACTGGTTTATGGCTGTCCACAGCCAAACATAAGATGCATGAGCAGAGTCTGAAAATCTTAAGTGCAATCAGTGAAAGACAAAATACTGAAAGCCACCCCTTTCCTGCAGCCATATGAAGATATTATGAGCAAGACAAAGAGTACTAGAAACTATAAAAGTAGGGTGTAAAATGATATTTGAAACTGTTTCATTTGCAACCCTGCACCCTTTTAATTTCTTTTTTCCCTAGGGTAACAAATGTTATCACATTCCAGGGCTTCAGTTTAAAACAAAGAAGTAAAATCTGCAAACTGCACAATATTTTGTTGCCTTAGATCTACAAGGCATATCAGAAAGCCACAAATTCCACAAGGAAATTAGAGTGTAAGTTGACATGGAGAGCTGAGAGGAACAGCAAGCACGATGGATGCTGAAATAAATCCTCACTTGTATTTGCTAGAGTAAAGCAAGGTGTATTGAAAGAAGCCTTCCTGTTATGTTCTGTTTCTCCCCCTGACAAAAATAATGAAGGTGATCCTCTCCACACATATGGAATTACAAAGAATTGGTCTGGCTGGTGTCTTAGAATATTTAATCCCTTTACATCAGCAAAGGGATTCGCTCCCACAGAAAGCACGCAGCAGAGTAAACGCTGTAATCTTGTTCTTTAAAAACATGGTTGGCACAGGAATTGTCCATTTCACTCAGGAGGATGCAATTACATTTCAGCTTTCATGTAAAGCTGCTTCATGAAATTGAAAAGGCTGCGCATGAACAGAAACAGAACAGCAGGGAAAAAACAAAGACCGTGCCTGGCTATGGATCATTTCTCCTTTTCCACACGGTTTGAGGGAAAAATAGCTGGCTGCACTGGGTGAAGATAACCTGCAGGAAGCAGGCTGGGACCAGGCTGATGACTTAATGGCAACAAGGAGTCTAGGACTGAAGAGTTCAGACCCCTGGGGAAAGCAGATAATCCAACCCCTCGTGTCTGTGAGTAAAGACTTTATGAGCTACACAAGAGAAAAATAAAAACAAAACCAAAAAACAACCACAATAAAAAAAACAGCAAAAGATACAGAGAAATGGGAAGTCATCTTAGGTCTCAAGGGAAGAAGAAGAATCTTGTTAGTCAACCCTAATCCAGATGCTGGGACAAAAATAGAGAAGTCCCACTCACCACTCTCTGTGCCAAAGCCTTCGAGAGACGGCAACACAAACTGCCAGGAACGCTTTAACTGAACAGGTTTCTGTCAGGAAATGCCAGTGTGTTCATTTGGCTTAGGAATTCTCATAAGAAAAATAAACTTTCTGAAACAGTCAAGGAGAAAAGAATTCCAAATGTGGGTCTTTGTTCCTCCCTCCCAGCTGGGTATGGGAATGGGAGGAAATTCATATAGAAGGAGGAGGTATCAGGCATTTGCTTCAGGGTGCTCTCCTCCCAAGATGACAATCTTAGGTTTGATGAAGACAGCCTCACTTTTATCAGCAAAACCAAAAAACTCCAAAACACTCTGAAAAAATGCATATCTTCTGCCCATGCTAGGACAGGAGCTATCATGGAAGTCCTCCAGATTTCTAAGACATTTCTCATTCATCTCTGGTTGCACGATTATGAAAAAAAGGAAAGTTTAAATTCAAATACAAACTGCAAATATAACTTTCAGGTCAGAAACTCCCAGCTTAAGAAATTACACTCTGATTCTGTAAAGCTACAGTAAGTTAATTAACGTTTATTAATCAATGTTAGTTTCAATGTGAAAAGCAGCAAATCCAGTCCTAAGAGACTGTTTCTACATCCACACAAATATGGCTTATGTAAATGTAAATATATATAAATCTTGACCTGTTAATTATCAAGGTCTTCACTGTGCAGTTTTAGATACTTTGATCAAAGGTTAAAAAACTCCTGTGAGAGACAGATGTGTTTTTTTTGGAAAAAAACATGGTAATTATATTTTATTATAATTTCTCCTTGTTTTCTGAGTATCAAGTTGTTGGACAGAACAAAAAGTTCAAAGATATTTTTGATGAATATCTTAAAAATGTCTTGTTGCCATCAATAATGAGATTAAAGTCATGTACCCTTGATATTTGGCATGTCTGCCAAGGAAGAGCAAAGTTATTACCAATAACATCTTTGTTATGTAACCTAGAGAAATTTCAGTCATCATTGACAGGTCAGTGAGGAGAATTATCAATAAAAAATCCTATCACACATTCTTTAGTTTGCTCACATTTGTACTTTGATGAGGTATACACTGAAAGGTAGACATCCCTGACTGGTTCAATCATTTTGGATTTTTGGAGTAAAAGTGAAAAAAGAGAAAGTGTGCTGAGCTCACTGTGTGGTTCAGAGGAGCTGTAAAGGTTTCACCTGCTAATCCTTTGGTTCTGTGCCACACTGCAGTGCTGAAGTGAACCCAGGGTTACAATGGAAACCCGAGATGTAGGGGACAAGATGAGATCCCTGGAGCTAAGGGATTTAGCTAATTGAACTAATTTAGCTTGAACTAAAACCCCCAGACCCCACACAGACAAACAAATCTCAGAACTGAGTGCTGCACTGCACTGGAACACACCAAACACAGGCACCCCACAGATCTCTTTGTTTTTACCCAAATTTGGGAGTAAAGGCTGATGTACAGCGTGGAGAAAGTCACCTCAGTCTTCACTGCTCCTCAAGGAATTTGGTGGGAGATGCACTGGATATTGAATTACCTGATGGGAGCTGCATTTGGGAGAATTAAGATGACCTTTTGTGTTTTCTCTAAACTTAATACACATTCAACAGCAACTGCAAAGGCTTGCTTATTTATTCAAGAAAAAAAAGATTGTAAATCAAAATAAATTTTTGCTAAGCTAAACCACTTTTGGGACATCAATGTAAAACAGTTTTGCATGATTTTCATTCGAGACAAAAATGCGTTCTCACTTAAATTCTTTTCTTATCTGGTTAGATTGCCTTCTATTGCATAGAAAACTGCATTTACTTTCCTGAGTGTTGTGTTGATTATATTTTGCCCCATTTTTCTATGTAATCATACTCAATTTCTATTTGAAGAAGCCAGAAAACCTGGCCAGAAAACCAACAATTTTTTCCACAGTCATAACATCATTGTCTTTTAGAAAAGCTTGTGAAACCTATTTCTTTTAGCTTTTTCTCAATGCTTCCAAATCATTGTTTTGTAAGATTATTTTTTTGTTTCTTTTTTTTTTTTTTTTTTTTCTTCCTGGAGACTCTTCAACTCATCTCTATCTGAAACTGCAATATCCAAAACTTGCATTAGATGAAGCGTCAGCAGTTTTGAATCGGGATGATTACATCCTTTGTCTTTCATGCAATATTCCTCCCCATAAACTGCAGAGTCACATTTGTCTCTTTTTGCAATAGCTTCACGTTGTCACTGTGTTTGTTTTTCCCCACGAGCCCGTGTTTGTGCTCCAAACCCTGCTGCAGCCAGCACGAGCACGGGGTGGATAACGCATTCCTCACCTTCTGTTTTCTAACATGGGGGAAAGAGGCCACTGATTTCCACACAAAATCCATGGAGTCAGGCACATGCCTCAGCAAAATTCAAACTAAGGAGATTGCTGGCATCAACCCACTCCAAACACCGCTGCAGACACAGCCCAAGGGAATACTGATTTCCCCAGGCTGAAAGGTGGGCTCCATCACTGGAATAGTGTTTAGAATCCTCTCCCAAAGGCAGGCACTGTTCCAGGGAGGTTAAAATCAAAAGCCATAGTAGGCAAAACGGCAGGATTTCGGTCTAACAGCACCTTGCATAGATCACATTTGAAAAGGTGAGGCCAGGAGTTATTTCATCACAGAAAATGTTGGGTTTTTCCCACAGGTTCTGGCTCACAGAACAACTTAACTTAGAGATGGCCTGTGCCCTCTGCCTTGCTAAAGCAACCTGAACTCTTCTGGCTGCAGAGATATTACTGTGTTGAAAAGAAATGAAAATCTCAGTGCCTAAAGAAGAATGAACACGACTCTGAAAGCTAACAGCAGCTGACATAGGCTGGAGAACATTTCTGTGACAGCTCCAACATTTAACCAGAGAAATATGGAACATGAATCTCAATTTCCTGTGTAGTGTTTTAGTGTGGACTTCAGTTCCTGGAGTAATTAATGGCAAAACAAACCCTTCTCACACAGGGTTTACTAGGTGCTTACCTAGCTCCTTCGCAAGCAACTCTTGTTTTCCAGAGAGTAATCACTTGTCAGAATTTATTTTTACCATAAATTCTGCTGTAATATGAAAGTTCAAGTGCTAACGATTGTCAGTTTTCCCTAGATTTAGGCAACAATGTATTTTGGGAGTATGACTCAGGAAAACATTCACATGACCAAGAAAAGCAGGTGGCCAGGACCTACCACATAGCATCAGCCTCATCAGAACATCCTCAGAGAAGGAAAAATAGCTCCTAGCTGTTTTTGGGAGATGATCACAGGGTGGAAGAAAGAACTGTCCTAAGGTATAGATTATAATTATTACAACAGATAAAGCAAACTGCAGGGACTTTTGCCTCAGCATCACAAAGAGAGATATATATTTTAAAAGCACTAATCTGCTGATGGAAGTGTTTCTATTGTGTTGTCATAAGTCTTGAAAAAACTCATTTACATAAGGGTCATAAGTTTAAATTATCCTGTGCCAAAGAAACAGCTTACCTGGTTCTCCCTCAAAAGTATCACAGCAGCACAGCTCTTTTATTCCCCCAATGTTTTGACTGCAGTAGGGGAGAGGAGCTGTCAGTCTGTTGGGAAGGGAGATGGCCAAGATCCCATAAAACTCTCCATCTCATGCAGATTTATGCCCAGCACTGGGCCCTGTGGCTGCACAGGAGGCTGGCAGACATTACAGCAAGGTACCACTTGAGTTACAGCTGGGATTCCTTCCTCTCCTCCTTCAGCTGGAGAAAAGGGATTTCTTATTCCTGTCATCGCCTTGCCCAGAAACAGGGCTGTGCCCAAGCCAGCTGAAATAAAAGCTGGGCAGTTTCAAGGTAGGTTTTTCACCCTTAGCCAGATGTTCGAGGAAAGGATTCTGCCTCAGGATCAGCACTCCAGGAGCTCTCCATGGGCTGTCCTGCCTCACACTGACACCTGGAAAATATCTGACTTTAGGGCCATGGGCTGCTCCCTTTAACTAGAACCAGAGGTGTTCTGGTGCTTGAAACTGTGTGCACGCATGTGTTTCAACCCTGATTTGAATTCCTGCTCATGGCAAAAGGGATTGCACACCCAACCTCTGCCCTGAGCCCAGAACAGACACCATTTCTACATTTCCTACCTCAAGAATACATAACAGAAAGCATATTCTTGACTATTTTTAACCAATTCTGTCCTCTGGATGGACTCTAGTTTATTTGATTATATGCTAATCAGATCTAAAAGGAATAAAAAATTTTCATCCATTCACAAGGAGACTTCTGGATGTGTTTTACTTGCAAGCAGAACCCATCTGACCTGTCACTTAATTCAAAATTTTCTAGATTTAGCTATCTTTTCAAAGTTCATGACTACAGAAACACTAGTGATATCTGTAAGTTACAAAGCATTAACTTACATGAATCAAAATGAGGGTTTTTTTCCTTGGGTATTAAGAATTTGGTTTGGGTTTTTTTCTTTTTTTAGGTTAAGGTTCTGTTATCTCTTAAAGTTCAAGGATAAGGGGCCATATCCTCCTCACTGAAAGTTACTCCCTCAGCATTCTCTTACAAATTCATCATAAAACCACCAAACATTTTTATTTCTTGCTTTTGGTTAGGAAATGTTAATATGTAGCTGCAAGCAGCTGAGTGGAAATACATTAGCAGAGCTTTCCTGCAGTCCACATGATGACTGAGCTCAGATATTTACTCATATGAACTATTCCACTCAGTGAGATTGTCAATAAGAATTAATTATATAAAAGCTTACTAGACAGTGTGATAACAATTTTCAGACTTTATACATATATATATATAAAAATATATATAAATATATATATATATATATTTTCAGATGATTCTGCTTTTTGAACTAAGAAAAAAGTGTTTTAGAGGTAATAACATTTACTTTATTCAGTGGTTTTAAGAAATGATGAGCATGGCTCCGGTTTTATATAGAGTCCTGAATACTGGCTAGAGTCTTACAATTATAATATTTTTCTGGGCAAGCTACTTTCAGTGACAGGTATTGCATCATCATTCCATCTTGCAAAAAAATGGGCTCCATATTTTATAAATTTACAAATTCACAAATGATATTATTTTTTTATATTATTTATTGGCTGTCAATGCATAAAATGCAGGACCAGCTCCTATTGTTATTGTCTGGCTCCCACTAGCATGGGATAAATAACAAATATATAAATAACAATAAATAACAAATATATAAATAACAATAAATAACAAATAAATAACAAATTTCAGGGTGAGTTAAGACACCCCATTTTCAGGAGGTTGTTTTCTGATACCAAACTTTTATCTTCCTTAAGAATTTGGGTATTACAGCAGGTGAGGGGAGGAGAGTAGGAAGAGTGTCTCACACTTAGCACAATGACTCCATCAACTTTCATTGGGCTATCTTCAACATTCAGGTCCAAAGTGAAATTCTGATTTATTAGTGCAGCAGTCTATCTATGGCTCCCCTTGGAAGCAGGAAAGTCCTTCAGTGGTTCTTGTGTGTTTATTTGCAAGAACAGAGAGCTGGGGCTCAGAGATGGAAAGCCAGACAAAATTGCAGAATCCAAAGGGGAGATAAAAACCACCGACTGCAGAGACAGGACTTTAAATCCATGTGAGCAGTCAATAACGAAAACCACAAACCACAGACTCGGGAATTCGACAATTCTCCTCAAGCTCAATTCACTCTCAAGGCTGAATTATTCAGTACATGTCTTTTTTTTCTCCCAGCAGAGTTTGCAAAAGCTGTCAAGGAAGAGATTGTCAAATTAGAAGGCAAATCAGAAGAGATGTGTTTTCCTCCCTCTTTCTCAAGTTTTAAGGAAGCTTTCTTAAGATAGATTAAAATTGCATGTGACAAGCTACAGCACCCAGAGTAGTCTCTATTAACAATGTGAATGGTATAAAGATCAAGAAAAAAATGGTAATCTGTTGTAAAGAGGTCATGAAAGCAGTCCATCATATTGAAGAGCTTGTGCTCATGTTAAGCTGTTTACAGTCTTCTGGGCAGTATCTCCTACTTTGAGCTTGCAGCTTTTCCTTAGGCAGTGAAGTTTTGTCCAATGCCCAAAATAAAGACAGAACAAGGGAAAAAAATGAAACAAAAAAACTCCCTGATGAGCTGCAGTCTTGTTTTTGCTCATAACCTTCATTCAGACAACTCATCCATTATCCACACCCCTTCAGCTCACTCTGCACGACGTAGCTGAGTCCCAGTTGTACCAGGACATTGGCTGTCAGATGTACACTCCGAATCCTCTGGTACAGCACAGCTTCTAGTGACACTTGATGGCATCTCAGTGCTTTGACACACTTTTCCTCTGCCCAGGAGGGACACTCTGCTCTTCCTTCAGGACCTGCTGTCAGGAAGCTCCCCACCATCACTCAGAAAAGCCCAAAATGACATTTTACTCATTCTGACATGGGAACAGCTCGCAGGCCTCCTGCAGAGGAAACTACAAAGATCAGTACTATCCTAGCACTTAACACTGTTTTATGCATTAAAAATCTGAACAGATGCCAATAAACGACATGTGAGTACAAATAAAAAGCCCTAAGATTTTATAAAAACCGTGATGAGGATACACTACTATCCCTTCCTTCATCAGAGTATGTAATTCTGATCTCAAAATCTTCAAATGACTCCACTGTACTCAAGGACAGCTATTTTTTCATGTCAACATCATCAAAGTGATGATACCACCTTCCCTTTAGTTCACACTAACCTATTTCCATATGACCTCTACAAGTCAGCCATGAGGGGAAGCCCAAATGGGGACATCCCTATTTTCTAACTAGCCTCCCCTTAAAAGCATCCCTAAAACCTTCTGTGAGGAACAACTAACTCATCTCAGGAATGACGCTGCTCAGAAAAGCATCACTTCAAAAAAAAAACTCAGTTGTGGTTACCCAGATTTCCATTTCTTGTATCTTTACCTAAGCATTTTCTACTTTTCAGCAGCAGCAGGAGATATATCCATTAAGAACAGAAGGGTAACTGTGTATGAGAGGGAGAGTGAGGCAGAAAGCCTGGCACAGCCAGTAACAGAAAGGTTTTTGATAGATGCATCAATCCTTGAGCCTACCATGGCATTTCCCTTCTCCAGCTTGGACCACAGGTGAGGCCTTTGGTGAAACAGCCTCCTTTAACCACAGCAATGTTCTCCTTGTTTTCAATCATTTTGTCCTCCTATTTAACTACAGATTCACAGACTTTGATTTCTTGGGGTGAAAAAAAAATCTTGTTTGTTGTGTTCTGTTAGTGACTTAGCTGCTCTGTGTGTTTTCTTGGTTTCCTGAAGTACCCCTGGCCTCCCTTCCTCCCTTTTTTTTTAAAAGAAAAAGGTATTCCCATGATGAGCTATGCCCAAATGGGCAAATATATATCAAACAATTATAAATACTCAACACAAATGCTTGATAAGTTCTGCTTGCAGCATAGCCATAACAAATATTCTGATGAAAGCTGCCTTACTTGCTGCCAGAGATGCATTTGTTTCATGAATGCCTCAGCTTTGAAGGTGACTTCATTGCCAGCAATCTTTGTGTTGCTGCCAGAACACTGGGGAAAAGCTTTATTTCAAGAAAAGAAAGACGAACGTGTCAATTGATGATGACAGAACTGTTGTAGGTCAAACAGTTAAACTTATTCTGGCTCCGTGTGTAGCAGGCTTGGGGAATCTTTTTCTAACTTCTGAGTATTGTGTGAGGGCAGCTCTGAGCTAAACAGAAAAGAAATAGACTTACTGTGGTCAGTACAGGTTGTAACTCTCAGGGTAAGGTTAATAAGAGCATCCCACTGCATCATTCAATGACCTTCTAGGACCAAAGTTAATTAGTGCAGCACTCATTAGGGATCTCAAACGTAACCCGGTCCCCTCGACTGGGGAAATCTGCAGCTGACACAGGAGTGAACCAGGAGTGCCTGCAAGAACACAAACACACAATCAATGATGACAAAATGGCAGATATAACCCTGTTCTCACAGGCAAGATCTCACAGGAAGGAAATGTTGCACTTGCTTTGAGACACAGCTGATTACATTCACTGCTCTTCTCTCCAGAGACACGGGCATTTGCTCACACAGTGCACTTAGAGCCCAGAGCTTTGGACAATATTTGCAATCAGTGATGTCCAAATAGTTTCTCTCCTCCATCAGACTGAAAAATTTCCATCTCCCAGCACCTCTATTATCTCAGCACCTTCAAATTGCTGCTATTTAAAAAAACGAAGCAAGATTTTAGTTATAGCAGAAGGATAAAGAAATTACTTCTTCACCACCAGGCTGCCCAGAGCTCAGTCTGCAGCAAGCCCAGATCCCAAGCTAGCAATGAGCTTGTGGTCCCACAGGATAAAAACCACACTCTGGTAAATGCATTAATATCACTTTGCAGCTGATATATTTGTCTGTCCTGGACAGAGGTCAAGCTACAGAACAGCACAACCATCTTGGTCAATGCCAAACTACCAAATTACAGCCAAATAATATGTAAAGTAATATAAAAATGATAGTCAAATTGTATACAGTAATTCAAAATGTGGTCAGACATGACCACTGGCCTTTGTGCTTTTCAGATCTCTGTCAGTGATCTTTGATAGCTTCTCTGTCCTCCCTCCTCTTGGACATATCACCAGCATTGGCCTGGACTTGATTTTGTGTTACAAATGAGAAAGTTTATATATGAGCCTATAGAGAGTTTACATACATATGAATAATTTAATAACCCTCTTGAACCTGTCTTTTCCCTAAAAGACATTCTGGTACCTCTAGCTCTACCAAGTTCTTTAAAATTTGCCCCTTCTTCACTGCAGCAGGAGTGCTGAAGCCCGATCCTTACGTTTCAGAGAAAGAGCTGTGACTGACAGTACCTCTTACCAATTGTCTTTCTCCCTGCATGCTTGGAGAAACAAACAATGATGATACACTTCGATGATACACTTTTTTTTCTTTAAGAAGGAAAAAAGCTTCTACTAGAAGATGATGCTATTTCTGGAACCATTATCAGCAGTCTTTAAACAGGAGGCTGAGCATCCACACCAGTCTGAACTTTCTGAGCTCACCGCGGCCTTTGATATTTGCCTAAAATATTATAAAAGGGGAAGAGAGGAAAAAAAAAAAGGAAGTTAAATGGAGCAGCCAGTTCTCAGCTTCTCCCCTCATGACACCCACCAGCCTCCCAGCCTACAAACCCAGAAAGCGAAGCAGCACCTTACGAATCTCCTACTTGTCAGGATAAACATGCCTAATGGCAGACATCTCCTCAGCCCCCACCTCCTCCGGGAGGGCTCTCCTGCCCTCCCCTCCGGCTATGCCTGGGTCCCAAGCGCCTGAGCTTTCCCAGCCGTGCTTCCAACTCTTTTTCAACCCGTCAACATGAATCTGCTGAATGGAGACCGCCGTTCCGCCCGGGCTACACCCCTGACATCTTCCCCTCCCGACTTCGAGGGCGCGCGTTCCGGATAGCGAGGGGTTCGGATAGCGAGGGGTTCGGATAGCGAGGGGTTCGGATAGCGAAGGGCTGTGATACCGAGGTGTACCGCAGCCCCGCGCCCGAGCCCCCCCCCCCGCTCCCGAGCAGGAGCCGGAGCCGCAAGGGCGCCCGGCCCGGGACGAGCCGGCTGAGGGCCGGGCCTGCCCGCCGGGTGGAGGCGGGGGCCGGGGCGCAGCCCGTCAGGACCCGCTCCCCGCTCCCCGCTCCGGCAGCCGCCGCTCCGCCTCTGAAGTTTCGGAGCGTGTGCGCCCGAGCCGCGGGGCCGTCCTGCCCCCGGGGCGGAGAGGGGCGCGGCGGCCCCCGCCCGCTCCCCCTCAGGCAGCGCTGCGGCCGCGCGCCTGGGCGGGCGCGGCTCTGCGCTCCCCGCCCCCGCGTTCAACTGGTGGGACCCCCGTGCGGCCCCGGCCGCGGCAGCGGGAGAGCGGCCCTGCCCGGCCCGGCCCGGCCCGGCCCGGCCCGGCGGGGCGGGCGCCGCCGCTGAGGAGGATGCGGGCGGCGGCGCGGCGGCCGCAGGCGGGCGGCGGGCAGCGGCGCGGCGCCTGACCGCGGGGCTCCGCTCCGCTCCCGAGGATGCTGCGGGGCGATGCCCGGCGACAGGGAGGACGAGATCTGCCAGAAAGCGCTGCAGCTGCTGGCCGAGCTGTGCTCCGTCGGGGCGGTGGAGAACGAGAACTGCCGGGATTTCATCTACTACCTGCGGGACAGAGCCCGGCCCCGCCTCAGCGACTCAGGTACGGCCGCCGCCCTCGGGAGCGCGGGCACCGGCGGCTTCCCTCCGGCCCCGGCCGCGGGAGGAGGGCGAGCTGCCCCGAGCATCCCCGGGCTGCCGGGAGCCGCGGGGAGAGGCCTGCCGGCAGCGGGCGGCCGCGCAGGGAAGGAGCTGGCGGGGGATGCTCCGGTGCCGCGGGGCTGGCGAGGAGGGTTTGTCTGGCGCTGCCCGGGGGAGCACGGCGGTCCGGGCTCGGTGCCGCCGGGCTCGGCTGTGGCTGGCCGAGATGCGGAGCCCGAGCCCGCGGCGGGTGCGGCAGCGCGGGGGGCGGGCGCGGAACTTCGCGCGGAGCTGCTCGGAGCCGCCCTGGCCGGAGCCGCCCTGGCCGGAGCCGCCGCCGTGCTGCAGTGCCGGGGAGCCGGGGCTGCCCCGCTGCCCCCCCGGCACTCGCGGAGCTCGGGGTGAAGCGCCCGGGAGCTTCGTAGCTCGGTTTAGCTTCGGAACGCGTTTTAACCCATCTCCCCTGTTTCCGTATGTCGCGAGATAAAAAACCCGTTCCTCACATTTCTGTCGCAGATGTGGAGCTGTCGGTCTGACAGGATGCACACCGGGGTGGTTTCTGTGGGTTTGTCAGGTTTATCGTGGCATAACGCTCTTACTTTAAAACTTTAACTTAAGGAAGCTTTCTCATAAGGAAGCTGAGCTCCAGCTGCACAGAAACGTGAAAAGATTGAGGATCTGTCTCTGGACGCAAGGGAAAGGCAAATTGCAGTTTAGAGTCGGAGCTTATTGTATTTATTTTTGCATCATCGAGTTGAGCTTGCTCAGTGTGAGGAGAAATTTAGTGAGTTAAGGCAGAAGTTGATAGACATTTGCAGTGCTGGGAAGCCTTGCTGTTAGATCAGCCAGTCATCTCAGCACAGTGTTCACTGCTTCATTATTCTCTGAAATAAATCAGTCCCTTCAGCATAGGGCAGCCTAACGACACTCTATTCTTAAATACTTTCCTGTAATTTGGTAGCCTGAAGTAACACTCAGAGTGCAACTTCCTGACAAATCCTCGTATATGCAGAAGGCCTGGAGAAAACAAGTACAACTAAGTGAAAAAAAAAAAAAATGTGGAGGAAAAAGATGTGCTGTCACAATAAATGAATAAGGAATTTTCCATCATTCAGTTTGCTTGTATCCATAGCTATTTGCAGCCGCTCTGGCTTTTCACTACTTAAAATATTCAAATTGGAGTGATTCATGCAATGTTTGATAGGGATTCTTTAAAAGTAGGCAAATTTAATTGTTTGGTTCATATAGGCAGATTTAATTACTTTGTTCATATAAGCAGTAATTTTTAGAGACAGACACCTGTGATTTTCTGTAATTTTCATTTACTAAAGGATCAGGCACGTATTTGTATATCAGGTCATGATTCCAAAGCCGTCTGTTTAAGTCAGTGCTCACTTTGGATACGAAGCTACTTGAGATGCATATGGAGACTTTAACCTCCGCCACTTGGATAACAGCTTTTCGGATTTCTTTCAGAAGCTACCTGCTTCTTTTTTTTTTTTTTTTCATCAGCCTCGGGCAAAAAGAGTACCTGGCATCTGTTTGGGAGTGATTTTAAAACACGGTGTGCTCAGTAAAAATTTATCACCTCTACCTAAAGACGAAGGGAAAAAAAAAAAAAAGATTAAAAAAAGAAAGTGTGTTTATTTCTACCTGTGTTGCTTGAACTGTTATTATACAACAGCCTTCTGGTGTTGTTGTGAACCTGCTCGATTACACAGAGCAGCAATCCCTAACCTTCAGCAGCCAACATGCAACAGCAGTGAGCAATTCTGCTGCAGGCAGCATCTTCCCATTGGCCTCAATCTGGACCTTTTCATTTTTTTGCAGCTGCAGCTGGTCTCAGAGGGTCTTAGCTGGCAACGTGTTACCCATAAACCCTGACTTGGGAAATACTTCTGCCAGGCAGGAATTTGTTCATTTACCTAATCTCCTGTTTCTGTGTTAAAATGTATTTATTGTCCCTGTTTGGCTGTGCAGGTGGTTTGTTTAGCTGGTGCTCAGTTGTGGGCTGTAAGGAGACAGCGCACATGACTTCCAATGTCAAAATCTTCCAAAATGAAGCAACACACAGTGAAAGGGCAGGAAATACGCTGAGCAAACCCAGCTTGCTTTTATGTAGTGAGTTTCATTGACTTAACAAGGGCAGAACGGCATTAAAAAGCCCTGACAGCTGATCCATTCCCTTTCCAGCCGCTAGAGGCTTAAACAGGGATGTGAGGAAAAGTGGTGCTGAAGGACAGCGTCTCCTTATTTCAGAACTGGGCAAAAGATGAGGCTGCCTGTCCTTGTTGCAGCTTCGTGCCCCGCTGGGTGTGAGGCTTTAGTCAGACTGGGTAACTCTTAGGCCACCCAGAGCAGAAGCCTGAAAAGATCTGCAGCATCAGAGTGGAGAAAAGCACACGGTTAAGTATCTGAAGAGGTGCACGACTGGGTGTGGTACGGGGGTTAATGCGTGGGGACGCGCTTTGAAAAGTGCTTCTGAAATAAAGTCACCACTCGCCTAAACCCAGGGACATGGTGGGGACAGACAGTTCTGCAGCGCCTTTGGCCAAAGCCAGTCGTGGATTTTGGCTCTGTCCCCTGCCAGGACCTGTTAGAAAAACCCACCCCTAACTGAGGGAGGGAGGGAGCCGAGGGGCTGCTGAGCCTGGTGCCAGCGCTGGTGTCCAAGCTCGGGCTCCTGGTGCCCCTCAGTCCCATCACGGAGCAGCCAGGTCCCTGGAGATGCTCTCCTCTCTTGCTGACATCTGATGCACTCTGTGCCTCCCTGGGTGGCTTGGCCAGGAGGGAACTGGATGCTCGTGGTGCGCGCCACATCTTCCTTTTTAGGTTTTTCAGTAGATTTCAGCAGTTTTCCCCTGTTGTGGGGAGTGCTCTGCGTGCTTCGAGCTCCAGTTTAGGGGCTACTGAAATGTGGGTTTAACACTCTGGTCCACTGGATTTCAAGGGTGACACGAGTGAGTCAGATTTTAAAGCTTTCCAGAAAACTAAAGATGCAAATTTGGCATTTAGTGAAAAATCATCAATTAGTTCAGTAAGACTTATATATCAGAGCAACCTTGAAAATCCCAAAAGGCATCCTTAAGCATTTAGATACCTTAATAAGCTGACTCGTTTTCTGTTCCATTGTAAAATGTCAATAATATTTCTGTATCACAGAAGGGCTTTATGAGGGTAAATTGCAAAGTCTGAACACATTAAATGTGTAATACATTCATAAAGGAGAGTCAGATGGACCTCTCAGAGATACTCAAGTAAAAACAATGTTTGTCGTATGGGCATTTGAAAATAATCACTCAAGATCGTGGAATATCACCCCATGACACATGATAAAGCAAATATTGTAAAGGAGGAGTGAGCAGAAGAATTCCTTCAACGTGTAAAAAAAAAGAAAAATCCAGTAAACCAAAACAGCAACAACAACACCATGAAAGCAGAAAATCTGGATAGAGGGACTGACCATTAAAAGAAGAATTAAGACAAAAATGCTGCTGTTGAAGATGAGGGTTCTAACAAAAGTCCAGACCACTAATCATAGTGAATTTTCATTAATTTTGTAGTGGAAAAATGAATATAAATACAAAGTAAAGTTTTCTTTTGTATTGCTTTGGATTGCATGTCCTGGCGATGAGCCATCAAGGTCTTATAATATTCTTAATTATGTTCTTTCAAATTGACTAATAGATGCTAAAGCAGAACACGTGATGAATATTGTGGGCATAGTGATGGCCATTAGGCAGAAAGTGTTTTACACTTTACATAAGTATGAGACCAATATTTCACAGTGACAGAAAGCCAGATTTTAGTACTTGATGGCAGTAAAGATAGTTGATAGTCAAGAAATAAAAACACATGGGAGTGGAAATGGGATGGATATTGAAGACGAAATGTCAGAGAAACTGCAGTTATGGTCCTGCAGTAGAATTTCAGCATTTTATGAATCAGTACTTTACTTTTTAATGTCTACTTTCAACTTCAAGACAGAGAAAAAAAAAGCACAAAGAAACAAAAAGCCAAAGAGGCACAAAAGTGGCCTCCCAGCCCTCTTTGGAATGTGAGAGCCAAGGTTTTCTGTGGAGAGTGTTGTTCCAGTAGACTGCTCATTCCCTACAAAGCAATTAAATCATACCCCAGAAGGTTTCCCTTCAATTCAGAACTGAGTTGAAAAGCAAAATCTGTCTTCAGAAAGTAGTTTGATTCCTTAAAAAGGTATTTTAAAATCTTCATATCTTAAATTACTTCCTGATTTATTCCCACCTCACCCCCCAAGTCTTCCAGGAGCATATCAAGCTGCAGGGTTGCATCAAGACCCTAAGATTTGTCTAGATAAATGCAAAAAAGCATTTACAAGTTTTAAAGATATGAAGAACATTTGAGTGGGTGAAATAACTTCCAGTGTGTTTTTTCCTTTTATTTTCCTCGCCGTCAGCCGTTGCTTTCCATATTTTTTAATTTCCTTTTCCTGATTGTATTCAATGTGTCCCACTAGTGCAAGACTTTGTAGGGTAGGGGACAAGTGAATGATATTTCCTCTCGTGAGGTCAAATGAATGAACACGTGCGAAGCCCAAGTTCCTTTGGGTTTTGAGAACCAAAGTGCTCTTTCCAGAGCTGAAAAAAATACAATGCTGTTATGTATTTTTGACTAAAAATAGGTATTCATTTTCTCTTTGAAAAGTCAGGTACAAGTCTGAAGAAGGTAAGAACAATTACTTCCTGTTGCTTGCATTCTAAAAAGTTCTGCTAGTTTAATTCTCTCTAAACAAGGAAGCTCTCAGAGACTTTCCTGACATACTGGAAGAGTTTAAAATAAGTCTTTTTCCTTCAAATCTGTTTTAGAGAGCTAAATTTTGAAATAAATTATAGGAAAGAGAAAATCATGTTCAAAGTAAATGGGCTACCTGTGTACTTAATAATGGCTTGAAACTATAATTAAGGTAAATCAATTTAAAGAAAAGTAAAGATTTTAATTTATTGCAACCACATGTAACATTTTCCTGGAATGCATTTTTGTTCTTTTTGTGGGTAACCTAAAGAGTTGGAGGTGTTTAAGTTATGATTTCCTCTTCAGAACCAGAGAAAAGGACGACTGTAAAGATTTTCCTCATGACAAAACCGAGCTTTGATCAGGCTGGAGCACACTCACGTTAAATACTCCTCAGATATGAAAGAGCCCTGCTCTGCTGAGATCACTTTATATTTTCCAGCCCTGCAAAGGACCTGCAGTGTAGCAGCACTTTAACCTGAGAGGCCAAACATGAGGAGGTTTTCTCTAGTCCTTGTGAGCAAACCTCACTCCACTGCTGTCCCATGGCTGCTCCTGGACATTGTGGGGAGCAGAAATGTTTCAGTCTACGAGAAAAAGGCAAAAGGAAGGCGGCTTCCAGCCCTCCTTGGCCTCCACATCCAGATTCAGTGCAGGTGTGGAAAGCAGGAGCTTTCTGGGGCTTCTATTTCCATTTTGGTTTTAGTCCTCCCTTGTGTGGGGACTTTACCAAATGTTTGTTGTTTACGGTCTGCCCTTACACCCCAAAACTTTACCGATGTGTGACACTGTGTTAAATCGACTGATGCCAGCTACATCCCTCTGTATTTAACAGAAAAAAATGTGTTTACTGCTAGAGGGCACATATATAAAAATAATACTTATTTCCTGAAGTCATTGCAAGCCCATTTTGTGGAGTAATGCTGCAAGTTAGAATAACATGCTAACTGAATCAGAAATCAGTTATGTCTACGGGCACACAGTTTATGCAAGTCTCTTCCAAGTGTGCAGTGAACGTTAAGGAAAACGGGTTATTTGCGAGTAACAAAAATATCTATCACTGAAATCAGCCTGGAGAGTAATGACCTTCGAAAATCAGGATGCCTGGATAGCATCCAGTCTGTCTTACACCTGAATTCCCATCCTAAGTGCTGGTTTTGCTGATGAAGAGCAGGAGGTTAATCCAGCCCTTGGACATACAAACTGGTTTTGCCGCTAAATCTTGATTTGTCATAGCTCCTATTTGAATGGGATTTTTCCATTCCTCATAGATGGGGCTGGAGGGGAAGGAATTTTCTAATTATGCTTCCCTTTAAGTTCCCCTTTATCTTTGAGCAGGCCACAGTTTACATTTGTCACAAAAAGCTCTGGTTGCTTCAGCAGAGGTGTTACTGGAACAGATTTATGGGTTATTAATTCCTAAAAACCCCATGAACTTGTGTTACAACAATGACATTTTTAGAATTTTATGATGGTAGAACACTGAATTGTTAGGCATTTGTGTGATCAATGCATTTAGTGACCCAGCTACTAATGATCAGCCACGTGTTCCCCCAGATAGCTTTCTGGAAAATTCCTTTCCAAACTAATTTGTGTGAGTTTAATTATACTGACAATTCAGAGACCTAGAAATGTAAGTCCAAAATTATTGCTGTCATAACAGCAGATCTGCTTAAACTCAGTCTCGAGGCTGTGCAGCTCTGTACCAACTTTGATGTGCAATATGTAGAGGCTGAGCACAAACTGCAATTTATGTATTTTTCTTTCAAACCACATTTCTAGGGTTTAGCTCTTCCCTCGCTGAAAATAATGATCATTGTTGATGTAGTGCAAATCTGTACTTAAGAACATTGCACTGTACATCTTTTGCTATATTTTGTCATTCATTTAAGCTCTTCTGTGGCTTTATTTAGACCAAAGAGATAAAGAGAGATTATTTTGACCTAAAGCTTTATGTCCCTTTCATACCGCTAACAAAATTTTAGCCCAAAGGATAAGAATTTATAATAATTAATTACAGATGCTGTCAGTTGCAACTGCAGCTCCTAAAATTCATTATCTTACAAGATCAATCTTTTTTTGCATGCTTTGTGGTACTGCTAAACAGAGAGTACTCGATCCATTTATTTGGACAGTACAGAAAGAAGGTGCTCCGTACAACAGGTGGCGTTTTGCACATTTCTTGCATTTGCTTTTGTGATCACACTGGGTATTGTGTGGTTTAAGCTGCTCAAGACGTTCAGCTGCCTCTCTTTTTTGGGCTTTAGGCATTCATTAGCCCAGTGAGATCACTTTGGCTTCCTTTGGCAGGATTCGATCCTGTGTATCTCCCAAGGTTAGCTGGAATTCAGAAATACAGTAAACACAGTTGAAACTGGCCTGTGTGTGTGTGTTTTAAGCCAATTTACAGTTGATGTGTGTCTACCAAAGATAAATGTCAGAAGAGTCTATAATCTGTCAGAAAAAGCTTTCAGATTATTGCTCTAAATCCACCATGCTAACAACAACTACAACAACAACAACAAATCAGGCACTAATGAATTTGGAGCAAAAATTTTCAAAGGGCTTTTTTAAAAACCTTCCAAATTTCTTTTTAAAATAAGAAGAATGAGGATTTGAAATAGGGTAAAATAAAAATAAGAAATAGGATATTTTCTAGAATAGGAAATAGGATAATTCCTGCCAGGATATTTTCTCACTTCTTTTTTGTTTTAGATGCACATAAAAAGAAAGCCTTGCTGACTTCCCATGGATATATGGCTCTTTGTACACATGTCCATCAGGCAGTTAGTTTGTTTAGAGTATCCTAATTCTGTCTTACAGTCTGTGAAACTCCCTAAAAACTTCCTTTCCCCCTGTGATGGACCTTTCCTGTGTGTATACAAAACACTAAATATTTATCTTTGAAAATTTCCTCTGGACAGCCAGTCTTCATCGTTGCCATCCAGGTTACTTTGTGCCCGGCTTCTCCATCCCTGTCCCCAATTCTGTGTGTATGTACACCAGGGTTCCACCTGTTTGTCCATTGGGCTGTTCCCACTCCATTTCTCAAGCAGCATCTCATTTTATTTACTGCCCCATTTTTAATCTCTTTAATTCATCTCTGGTTTAGTTCTCTGGCTTCAGCAATATGGTTCATTTTCTTCTCACATTTAGTGAACTTTCAGAATTTAGTGAGAGTTTCAGTAGCTGTGTAATCAGTCAGTGTATAGAGTTTGAAGCATCTTACACACTTATCTCAGCTATATAAAATCCCTTTAGAGTTCCCTTTTAAAACTTTCTGCTGCTTTTGTCTTTTGCAAGAGTTTCATGGCTATGGAGCTCATGGTTTCACCAGTACATATTAAGTGTTTCTCACATCTATCCAATTTTATAAATAACTACGACTTGTAATTCCATACAAATTATCCTACTCTTATAGAAAGCAATGTGCAAATTAGAAAATGATCAATGAGACTGACAGTGTTACGATCTTCTGTTGCCATTTGGAGCAGATGTTTTACCCATTTAAAAGTTTATTTTTTTCCCCTAGAGAAGTGAAACGGATAAGATTAATGCCTTGTTATTCCATCTCTTTTTGGGAAGCCCACCCTAAATAGGCTGATCTCAAGTATTCACTGTGCTAAGTTCTCTCTGCACAGCAGAAAGGAGAAGAGTTTCTGGAGGCTGGCTGCAGGGAAATGCAGCAGGTATTGAGATGTTCTCGCTGAGCTCTGTCCTACTCCCTGTAGTAGGGCTGATGTAAGATGTGTGTAGTGGCAGCATAACCTGCTGTAAAGAGATTTTAGGTCCATTAGCAACTAAATACAAGAGAAAACAGATCTGGTATTGCTGCAAAAATATGTAAAGCTCTAAAGAGGAAATTCTCTTATCTGTACAATTCCATTTATTTAAAGCTATACCAATTTACTCGGGGTAATACAAGACGCAAATCCAAACCAGTTGGTCAGATTTTGCTTAATTATGTGATTGTGCTCTCTCCTGCAATAGCTCATGCCATCAAGAAAGGTTCCTAATTCTCCAGATGCCACTAAGGCATCCATGATAACAAAAGTCCAATGGAAACTTTCCTTCCTTTTTGTTTTGAGAAATATTAAAGATGAGTGTAACGAGTTAAAAAATTAAAAATTAGAGAAATTAGGCTTAGCAGGTAAAGGGGAGGTGAGGGGCCGAGCCGGTTTTGTCCATTTGGTTTGTTTGTTCCAAGTTCTGAGGTGCTTCACAAACCAAGAGTGGAGAAACCTCGAGGCGCAGCGGGCGCGCATACGGAATGGAGTCGGTGGGAGGGGAAACACGGACTGGGTTACTCCCGGAGCACGGAATGGAGTCGGTAACTCGAAAAACGCGGACTGGATTTCTCGCGGAGTACAGAATGGAGTCAATTGGAGGGAAAACCCGGATTGGATCTTTCCCGGAGTACAGAATGGAGTCAGTTGGTAATTCAGAAAACACGGACTGGATTTCTCGCGGAGTACAGAATAGAGTCAGTCAGTAAACTTGGAAAACCCGGACTAGAGTTCTCCCGGGGTACAGAATGGAGTCGGTTGTAGGGAAAACCCGGACTAGAGTTCTCCCGGGGTACAGAATGGAGTCGGTTGTAGGGAAAACCCGGACTAGAGTTCTCCCGGAGTACAGAATGGAGTCGGTTGTAGGGAAAACCCGGACTAGAGTTCTCCCGGGGTACAGAATGGAGTCGGTTGTAGGGAAAACCCAGACTGGATTTTTCCCGGAGTACCGTATGGAGTCAGTAGCTCAGAAAATATGGACAGGATTTCTCCCGGAGTACGGAATTTGCAGAGCACGGTGCCTGTCACTTGTTCTGCTCAGGAGATGGAGCTGAGGAGCAGAACAGGCAGCCAGGCCTCTGAAGGGAGACATGAAACTCATTCCCGAGGGATCAAAGAGCACCGAGCACACTTGCTGTCACTTGGAAATTAGAGTTGGCACAGCTGAAGCCTGGGGTTCTGAGGACCTGTCTGTGGGGACATAGTGGACAGGAGAGGCTGTGGATATACCGTGTTATACCTCTGTTGGAAGAATTTCTATTTCTCTTTTGTATTACACTAAAACTTGCCTTTTCTCTCCTGATTTTTGAAGCCTTTTGAGCTTCTTTGTGGAGTTTGCTGCAGGGGAAAAAAAAAAAATAGATAAAGCAGATCTGTCCAAATTCTTTGTCTGTCTTGGGGTCCTATCACTTGTTTGTTGAGTGGTGTTTTTTTTGTGGGTTCAGCAGCTTTCTAAGGCAGCAGAGAAATCATGATTTGATGCTGACATTTGGGCTGTGGCTGATGAGGAAAGAGAAAGCTTGGCCATGGTGGCTTCCCCTAATACGGAAAAGCTGTCACCTTGACTCTTCCCTGTGCAGCAGCCCCACTGTTCCTGCCAGCTTCTCTTAGCTGCAGAAGGTGTAACGTTTTTATATCTGCTCTCGTTCTCAAGTTAATGTCTTGTTCCTGCCTACCTTATTCATTCTGTACCTGTCTCTTATTCTGTTGTCATTGTGTTATAAAGAGAGAATTGACTAGTCAAGATGATTTCTTCCCTGCTGCTGCCAGGAGCCAGTGATGATAAAATAGCTAAAAGCAGTTCCCAAAATAGCGGTGCACAGGTATAGGTTTGCCAGAGCGATTTGATAGCGATTACTCTATCGGTCCTTCTGTAGTGTTACAAGTCAGACCCAGCACTGTGAACAAAAAGTGCTCTTTCTTCCTTTGATGGATTTTTCTTCTTCCTCTTCTCTTTTTCTCCAGAGCTGAAAACCAGAACAGACCTTAATAGCAAAAGGACTGGCAGCATCTTCAGCCACTTCAACTTTTCTTTCCTTCCCAGATTAGAGGGAAGCAATTTTTTCACCTTCAGAAACATCCAAAGTTCAGTCTCAGGATTCAGGTCTTATCCTAAAGGCTCTGTGCACTGAGAGAAGAAGCAGTAATTTTGTTAAAATGGAGGGCTTGGGATTTAACATTTTTAGTCATTTACCTCCCTTTTTTCTGTACCCCTCTCTGTGTGGAAGATTTCCAGTGGTAGTTGTTGCCATGGCACTAAGCAGGACGAGGTGTCTACTCCAGTCTCAAAACTGGATGTTTACGGCCGTATTGTGAAAAATTATCCCTTCTGACAACTGGGGGTTGTTTATGCGGAATTAACACACTGCTCCTCTTCTTCCAAAGTGGAGAGAGGCTCTTCAGGTCATTCCCTGTGTGTCAAGACAAATGTGAGCTTCAGCAGTGCTGGAAGAGCCTCAGAATTAGCTCTGTCCTTCCACTCCCTCGTTAGCTGTTCAAATGAACAACCGCTTCACGCCCTGCCGAGCAGCTGATTGGCCTTGGAGGGCAGAAGCATCTGAAGCAGTATTAATGTTTCATTCAAAATCCTGAGAGCTAGGGAGGAAGGGAATTAGGGAATTCAAAACCCCAAATCAGCACTGCCTTTTATTTCACCAGGTCCTGTTCTCTTGGGCAGCATCCCTAGTTTTCTTCCACACTGGATTTCCTCTCAGGATGGTCTCTGCTGCCTTTGTGAGATGTTTTTGCCCAGGGTAAATTTAACAGCTCCCTTCCCTTTGCTTTTCTTTCTCCATTGTCTGCTCCTTCTCCCCAGCCCTGTTGACAGTATCTGCTATGACATATGCTGTACAGGAGATGGAGAGACAAAGAAACTGTGCAAGTCCCTCCATCCTCTCCACTTTTCATTTCTCAGGTCTTCACTGATGCATCAAGGCTGGTGAAATTCCCTTTTTATTTTCTCACCAAGCAAAGCAGATCAGAAAGCTGAAAAATTAGTGCCTTAAAATACTATCTCAAAGATATGTGAGCAAAGTGGATGTGATAAAGCAATCAGTAAAGGAGTGTAGAGGATTGCATGACAGCAAGAACAGCCAGCTGCATCTGGGAAATATGTAAGTCCTTGGACTCCAGCAGTATAAAACTTTCCAAGCTGTAAAAGAAGAGCAATTCTTTCTTTTTTTGTGGCAGTCCCAGAGGTTTGAAACATGGTTGGCAACTAATAGTTGCAGCCATAGAGTCATTGACTTTAAAAGAAACATCCCCTCACAGTGGGCATTCACCTAAGATCTTGGATTAATTGTACATAGTATAGTACGTTCTGGGGTTGTTAAATTTGCAGATGCTGCTAACAAATAAAAATAGTTTTATTAGGACAGGAATAGAAAAAATGTTAGATACAGAAGTGTTGCATAACCAACCTTGATGAGCAGGGAAGCACCCCTTTTGCAGCATTTCAAGAAGTACTGTTCCCAGTAAATGCCAGCAAATAGACCCTAAATCCCTAGGTCCATCCTGAGATGAATATTAATATTGTTGTTTTTAAAAACCCAAATGTTGCTTATTCTATGCAAGAATGGGGAAGAAAAAAAAATCAGGGGAAAAAGCCAGCTTTGACAGAGTATTTCCTGACTCAGCATTTGAATGAAGGTATCAAGGTTGAATCAAGGTAATGGAAGGACTTCACCCCAGCTGAGGAGGACTATGAACACACAAAACAGCACAGGAGGTGCCTGCCTGTAAATCCTGCTAATCAAATATTACTCAACAGTGTGTCAAGACAAATGTGTTTGGCTCAGGGATGTTTTTTAGAGACAGGAATCATGTTTTAGCTGGCTGCAATAGATTACTAGTTGAGGACTGTGAAAACTAAGGCTGTTTTTTTAATTGTGCCAGGCACTTGAGATGTGATCTTGTAGGAATCTGTCAGTGCTGGTTTTCCCCACCCTTTCAGCTGTTTTTTCAGTACTGATATGCAGTAAAAATTCCATCTAGTGCCCTGTCTGTAATCAGCAGAGAAAGCAGGGCATGTCTCAAGTGTGATGCCAGTAAAGCATTGAGCAGAAAACGGCCCAAAAAGCAGCCAAGAGAAAAGAGTGGGCCCAAGGATTTAGGTGGAAAGTAGCCTGTCTGAATATGGCTCACTCTATTTTCATAGCAAACACAAAATAACAGCCTGGGCTTTGTTGGAGGCTCTCAGCACTTTACTCTTATAAATAATAAACAGAATACATTTTCTCCTGTGTGGGTTAGCAAATAGAAATGTGCCTCTGTTATCAGCAAGGAAGCCATAATTGAGAGGCAGTGATTTTGTGGAATTCACATTAAAAAATGGGACTAAATAAAAGCATGAGGAGGATTTCAAAACTTCCATTTCTGTGCAGGTTTTCATGTTTAGCTATGGAATTTATTCATTATACTTTTTTGCAAGCTTGGATTTACATTCTCAGACTCAAATCATGCCACTCACTCCAGCCTGTGTCTGACACAGCAACAGCTCTAACAGGGTAACTTTAGGTAATCTCTTGCATATCCCAGCATTTTGCCATTTACTGCCCCATTTTCAGCATGATTTCAGAGTTTTGAGCATTTGCTTTCATGGCCTGGCTTGGATTGCAAATGCACATCTTGGCGTGACACCATTTGAGACTGAAACTGAAAGGAATGTGGTCGTGGTAATCCTCTTCACATTTTTGTAGCAGAAATGTGGAATAGAACATATTTTTCTTGGAGAGGGACACATTTCTAATGTGCCCCATTTCCATTTTGTGTCCCACTCACATTTGGGATTAAAGAGTGTATTTTTACTGGCTCTATTTATTTGTTCTTAAGGATATTTATTTCTTTATTCATTTCAGTATACCTCAATGTATGTTGTGTTTCATGTTTAGGAAACTTATAGTATTAACTACCCTTGCTTGAAAGTCTAGAGAAATTAAAATGGGTGGAGTTTACTCAACAACCCACTAACAGCACAACTTTCACAAGTCTGGAAGTTTGGAACATGCAATTCTTGGAAGTGCTTGATCCTTTTCTCTTCTTCTTCTTTTCTGTCAGTTTTTTTCTTAATTAAAGTAATCACATGCTTACAAGTGGAAAGTTTTCTGGTTTTTTAACATTCACATTTAGTCATTTGAAAAATTATTCTTTCTTTTCTTGCAATCACCTGAGTCAACCCAATGGTGGGAATCATTTTGATTTTAAGGACATGGGATCACAGGGACTTCCTGAGAAAAGGATGTGTACAAGTACCTGAGTCTAAAGAAAAAATTTAAAGTAATGTTCATGTAATTCAGTTTTAGGTATGGTTTTTTTTTGTAATACAATCAAGCTATTAGACAAGTGATTATATTCTTTCAACCTCATTTTCTTTATTTATTTTGAGGTGCCATGTCTAACTAGGATAAGAAGTAGATACTGGTGAGTGTCTAATCCCACCTGTGTTGGATGACAAGGAAGAAAGTACCAAGTTGTCAAAAAAAAAAAAATTATCCTAAAATCATTCCACTGAAGTGGCTGAAAAGTTAGCAGATCCCACCAGTGTATTCCAGCTAGCAAGAAAAGTGGGATGTAGCTGTCTCTGGAGAAATCAGAGCCCCATTACTATTTTTAGAGACCAGAAGATGAAAAAAACTGTGGCTATAAATTTACCATCCATTCTGTTTGCTTTTCCCTTGGAAGTAGCAGAACTTTTAAAGTTCTTCAAAGTCAAGGAATCCCCCAAATCTGAGAGCAAATCTTGGGGTAGGAGAGATGTGAAAGCTCAGTGTTTCCATGCTGTTCTCTTCAGCATCCTGCAGCAGTGGTGCTCTGGTTTCTAGGAACCAAAGGGCTGACACCAACATCTCCCTTGAACTCCCTGTAATTCTGGGAGGGAGATGATGAAAGCAGTGGTTCTCCCCTTGGAACAGGCTCAAGGAAGAGCAGCCATGTGTCTGCAAGAAGAAGGTTTCAAGGCTGATGGTCCCTTCTCTACATCCCATTTGTTTGTGTGCATCCACCTGGAGAGTCTGCTGCGTGCGTCATGTGAAAAGCGTATCACTGATTGTAATTGAACTCATCTTGAAAAAACTCTGCCAAACCCCTGATCATAATTTCTCTCCCTGGTAAGGTTGTTTATCTTCTCTTCCTTGTTTATTGCTTGAGTGAAGCTAGCACATTTGAAATTCTGGTTTAGAAGAAGTAGGATACTGTATAAGTGGTGGTGTTTCGCTGCAGAATAACCCCCAGAGGGATTTGTAATCCCCTGGTGCTATCATCCAGTGGGGAGCCAAACTCAGTTGGTTTGATAATAAGCTCGGTGCTATGAATTCAGCCTCATACTCAGCCTCATTCTGCATTGGTTAGCATTGCCTAGAAATTAATTAGTGCTCTGTATTTATGCTATCAATGGCATCCAGAGGCTGGCCTAAACACGCTGGAGCTGCTGGCAGCAGCTATATGTACGTGCAGATATTTTTTTTCTCCCTCTATAAATATGTGCTGTAGACTGTCTTTTAAAGGAGTTGTTACTTCATCTTCCCCGCAGCTAAACACAACCAGACAGCACCTGCTGGACATCAGTCAAAGATGCACAATGACACATAGTTTTCTATTAATGTTTACAGGATTTGGAATGCTGTAATTGATTTTGGCACTGAAAGTGCAGTCTGGTAAATTGCTTGTCACCCTTGTTTCATCCCCGGTCTCATTGAGAATCTCATATACAATTAACCATAATTGCTATACTGTATTTATTCTAAAGCACACAGCACATTGCTGGTTTGCTGTTTGGTACTCAAAAATGGTGAGTTAATTGCTTACAAAAACACAACTCAAACTAAGGGCACCTCTGTGGCGTGGGACTTTCCTTCAGAGCAGAAAACTACAGAGCCTTTAACATTGTTCATGTTCCAAACTCATGGCCCTCCTGTACTTGAGATCCCCCTGACTGCAGGGACACTCTCTTGTGCATAAAGGCACGAGTCAATCTCCATTTCCAGCTTGTGGGACACAGCAAGAGGAGCTGGATTCCCACCTGGGTGGTTACAGACCGAAGTTAACAAGTTCTTGTGCTGTCTGCAGGACAGAGCAATTCCTTCTGCATGTGGAACTGGACAGGAATTCTTTAAAGGAGCGTATTTGCTCCACATCCTTTAGGTCACAAGGTGGAAGCAGCACTGAATGGCTCACATGAATTCCTCTGCCAGTTTATCCTGGCAGTATTTTCTATTTAAACAGCCAAGGCTCCAGAATTAGCATGGACTGTCTAGAAACCTCAATAAAACAAAGAGCTTTGCCAAGAAACAGTCTAGGACAGAAAAAAAACAAAAAAAAAAAAAAAAAGGGTGAAGCCCTTCTCACAGATCAGCAACGGGAATGTGCAAAATCTTCTTTCCCAGGAATGAAGAGCTGCATTGTCTCCTGCTGTCATCCAGGGGCTGGATGCTGGAGGACAGGTCCAGTTCTCAAGTTTAGAATGGGAGCACCTGCTCTTTTCATGGATTGTTCAAGGAGGACCAAAATCAGAAAGTTCCTTGCTGTCCTTGCTAAAGCAGAGGATACTCTTCTGTTCTTCACGTTAAGAAACTAGCTGTTCTGATTTTTTTCTGGAGAAAATAATTTCAGGAGGTAAGATACAGATCGAGCTAAATTAACTTAATTAAAGGGAATGCAAATTCAGTAGAATACATTTTCTAGTAGAGAGTGTAGATTCTACTTGCTGCAAGCACAAAATATCTCCAACAGTCTGGCTGTGACAAATAGTGGCAATAATTGTACGTCTAAAACGTTAAAAATATCTTCTATCAGAATGCTGGATGAAAAGAGGAATTTTTAATTTCCTTTTTTAACTCTTGCAAATTAAAAAACAAGCCTAAGTACCATGGACTGATTTCCAGGATATTCAAACTAGTTTAGATCTGACTTTTAATCCAGTTAATTATTTTGCTATTCTCCATTCAATTAATTATCAGATTAAGGTTCTTATGTAATATGTAAAATGGTCTTTTGATAATGAAAGATTATGAAAGAAACGCTGCAGAGTTTGCTTCAGAAGAAAGCGCAGCAAGATTGAAATCTGCAGAATTCCAACTTGAAAGAGGCTATTAACTTTGATAGCAATTGCATGTGCCATTACAGTTGCATATTCCACAAGAAAATGGGGTGCATCACTTGGGGCATGGAAGACAACCATAAATCTTCACTGTAGGAATCATTTAAGATTTATATATATATATATATATACACATACAGAAATACCATCCCTCAGATTTTCTGCTTAGATTTTCCGGAATTGCTGCATTTATCAAAACCTCTATTTCAGTTTTTTTATTGCAGGTGTTGATTGTAATTGATTTGGAAAGTTGTGGTTGCACAGGAAGGACAGAGAAAGGCCAAGAAGATGATTAGAGAGATGGAGCATCTCTCCTACAAGGAAAAGCTGAGAAAATGGAGTTTGTTCAGCCCAAAAAGAGGAGGTGACCTAATTGTGGCCTTCCAGCACCTGAAGGGAGCCCAAAGGAAGGAGGGAGAGGCTCTTTGTGGTGACAGGACAAGGGGAAATGACTTCACACTGAAGGAGAGTAGGTTTAGATGAGATATTAGGAAAAATTTCTTTTCTGTGAGGGTGGTGAGGCCCAGAGAGGTTGTGGGTGACTCATCTCTGGAAGTGTCCCAGGCCAGGTTGGATAGAGCTCTGAGCAACCTGCTCTGTTGGAAAGTGTCCCTGCCCTTGGCAGATGGTTTGGAAAGCAGATGAATTTTAAGGTCCCATCCAACCCAAACCATCCTATGATTCATGGTATTTCAGTCTTCCTGGAATCTACTCTGGAAAAAAAAAAGAAATTCTTCTGTTTTACAACCTAAGAATTGATGCTCAGCATGAGTTTTTTTCACTCTGCAGGGTTGGTGACGTGGCTTTTCAGCTGCCTGTGTCACTTTCCTCCTCCAAAATCTGTTCATCCTCTCAGTCCTTCACGTGTTGGCCGTGTGCCCGCGGCTCCCAGGAAGCAGGTGTGTTTGGAGAGATGACAGCTTTCTCAGGACTCAGTTATTTAATTAACTCCTTTTTAACTGGGTTATTTGAAAAAGCTGTCCCACCTGCCTGGTGGTCAATACCTTGCTTGTGTGCTAAGCAATGCTTGTCAAACTCCCTGTGTCCCTTCCATTCGGTTGTGTCACGCCTCTCTGGGAGCACAGGGGAGTTTCTGGACTCACAGTGAGGAGTGAGAAGATCCAGGTTCCATTTTTAACTTTTCAAACCGTTTTACAAAGGCTCTCCTTCAGAACTGTGCCGCGTCTTGGGTTTCTGCTCCTATTTCTAAAAAGGCATTTAAGTAACTCTGACATTTTTAGAGGGAAAAGCTACTTAGTGATAAACTGTTTAATCACTGAGATAATTTAACAGCTTTGTTCTACAGTCTACTTGGTACTGTGAATAGAAAAACAAACAATTCTTCAAATATCCACTAGGGTCTCTGAGCACATTTCTGCACTGTTTACATTCCATTAACATTCTTCAGATAGAGATTTACTCACAGTGCTTTTAACTGTGTATGTCCAGACACATTTTCTTGCTTTCTTGCAGCTTTCATGAGTAAAACTTGAGTAAAAAATAAAAATAAAAATTACTCACCCCATCAACAACGGCAGATTCATTGATTATTTAAATAAGGACAGAAAGCTGTCACTTATGTCTCAGATACATAGCAGAGGTCACTGAACTTAAATAAAGACTGAAAAAAAATAGCCTGCAAATTGCTCTTTAAAACACCTTTTAAACATCTCCAGGGATGGTGGCTCAGCACCTGTAAGGTCAAGGAGGGAAGTTTGCGTTTGGCTTTCCCACACAGCTCCTTAGAGCTCGATCAAAACTGAGCGAGCAGCTGTGGCTCCAGCCATATAGATCTGTCCTGCTCATCATTAGTCAATTTTTAGACCACCAAAGCCCTACAGGCAATGTCATTTGTTAAGCTTATGTCAGTGGTCATTTTATATGTGTTTGATACATCAGAATTTTATCTTTCCACCCATGCTGATGTAACTTAGGCTTGGGGTGGTCATGGGTGAGTGTGTATGTCAGAGGGGAGGGACGGAGAGAGGGAGAGGAACAGGAGGCAAAGGAGAAACCTCTGAACACACAAACCAGTGGAAATGGGTGTGGATCCATCTGCAGCATTGGAAAAATGGAGTGTGTGAAGTGTTCTGTTCATTGGCATAGAGGGAAATAGATTAAAATCTTCAGGGCAGTTTTAAAATATTAACCATTCGTATTCTAATTGCTGGATATTTTTAAATGCATTGAATAAACACACTTCTTTAAAGTGGTTAGTACTCTTAAATAAGGTTCAAGATGCAGCCATTGCTATAAATGACATTTTGTATGAGCATGGGAGCCTCTGAATCTTTCTCTGGCCTTAGTCTCTGGTGTTCACAAGTTTCTTGAGTTGTGGCTCACAGTGATCTTAAATATCTAAAATAAAAACACTTCCTGCTTTTCTTAGGTACAAAATCCACCACGATGCCCCTTGCAGCTTTTGAAACCTCCAGACAGATGCAAGGCTAATGCGTTTGGTGAAGTTACTATCAGCCTTAAAACCCTGAAATGCTGAAGCATTACTATCTTGACCTTTATGTCAAGATGAATGAAAAGAAAATTAACTTCTAAGACAGCAGGCCATTCTGCAGGACTGCATTTGTTGGAAAACGTCTGGTTTACCATAGAGGCAGAAGGGCAAAAATAGGCTGTTTTTCAGAGATGCTGAAATATCTTAATCTTGATGGTTGCCAGAATTTCTGTCCTTAAAGAACTGGTTATTGACGCTGTTCTGTGGCATTTCTGTTTTATTATTCTGTGGGTACAAAGCTCTGGATGTTGTTAAGAGGAGAGATCTGCAAATGTGGAATTTGGCAGCACATAGCGTTGTATCAACGTTCATCTTTGTCCCTTGTCCCCCACCTGTCTCCTCCTAAAGATTTCCTTTCCTCAGGAATGCAGGAGGTTCTCAGAGCTCCTGACCTTTTCACAGTGGATGATTTGTTGAGCCTGCCCCTTTGGCTCTGTGGCAGGACCACGTTTCTCCAGGTGCAGGTGCCAGTTTGACTCAGGGAATTTAAGGGCACATTAATACATTAATCTTCCTGAGTCACTGACAGAAGTTTCGCATCCCATCCGTGAACTTTGACATTTATTGGAGAGCAGCAACCCCACAGTTGCTTCACTGATGCTGAAGTGCATGGCCCAGATCTTGATTTTGTTTTTTTGTCCTCTTTTTAATCTGTCATAGCTCAATCAAAGTGCTTAAATCAGCAGCTGTGGAGAGTAAAGCCCTGAATTCATCCCTCAGTGAACCACAGTTCCTTCAGTTTGCTGCTCCCTGAGAAAGCTGCACATTTGGATGCCTCCTGCCCACTGTGGAGTGAAAAAAATACAAGGAGAAAAACCCCTCGAGCTTTCCAGTTTCAATTTTACATTCATGATTAAGTACAACATGAAATGATTTCAGTTCATAAGAAATTGCTCAGTTCTTAAGAGCTGTTGCTACTTGTTCTTTCTACAGATTTCTTTTAATAAAATGTCTTGCATGGCTGTTCAATTAAACCCAAGAAAACAGAAATCCAGATAGATTCAAATCTTACCCAAAGCATACATTCTTTAGTATATGCTTAGCAAAAACAAGCAAGTTGAAGTTATTTTCCATATTCAGATTTGCCAAAATTAGGAAGGCTTCCAAGACCATCTCAGCTTTAAAATAATCTATGTCTAGGAATGAAAAAACAGAAGAGCAGTCTGAATGATAATTTTATCAAATCTGTTTCTCATTTCTGTTCTTTAGCTTCTGTTCTTTAGCTGCTAACATTCCTAAGATGTTTCACTTTAGATTTCTCATGATTTTCTCTGTTTTCATATCTGTTCTACAGTTTTCTCTTAGACAGTGCTGTCGACAGACAAGACATTTGGACTTGATCTTAAGGATCTTTTCCAAACCAAATGATTCTATTATTTTATGACTTCCAGAATTACCCACTTCTAAGTCTGAAAGTCTTAAGTTGTTTGGATTTTTTTGCTGTCTAGTAAGGGAGTATGAATGGGGAAAAAAAAAATATTCCATATTTTTTTTCCTAACAGTGAATTCATAGTAGACATGGCTTGATGGTAAATTATTAATTCATTGTCTTTCCTTGTAGTAAATATCCCTGCCAGTAAGGCTTCCATCACACCCTAATACTTTTGGCTCTTCCTTAAATGTAAATCAAGTATTGTAAATATTGAACCACTGTGAATTGCCAAACTCCCATAATGTAGACTTGGAGTAGTTGATTCTGAAAAGGAAGCTAATTAAATAATTGACCTCGTTTCCATTGCAAGCAATCAGACTTTAAAAAGAAGCTTCCACTTCTACTCTGTGTAAATTGTCCAGAAAAGTAATACTGTCTTTTTATTTCTTACATAATTATTTTAAAAAAAGAAAACAGAACCAAAATACCCAAACAAATTATGAAAGGTTCAAAAATAAATATTTTTGGTTAGGTTATTCAAAATCAGAAAGGCTAAGGGTTTCCACTAGATTTAATAAGATTATAGAGAATGGGAGACCACTGGTATGTGAAATTCAATGCTTCTAGTGGGGAAAAAGATTGGAAGTTTGAAAGAAAAATACAGATTTTGACTAGAACTATATGAGCAACACAAATCCTATTAACCATTTGTCAGTCTCTGTGAAAGTATCTTTTAATCATATTCATCCCATTCTAGATTTGTGTGTCTGTATTTAGGAATTAGTGTGAAACTTAAATTCTGCTGAAGCTCCAACAGCCCTTCACCCTCTTTAGTGCTCTGTCCACATCTCCCAGTCCTTCATATTCATTTAATTTCACAGATTTTGGTGTCCCTGCCCCTGGCAGAGGGGTTGGAATGAGATGATCTTTAAGGTTTCTCCCAACCCAATCCATCTTATGATTTTATGATCTCTCTAGCTGTTGTTTTGAGCACTTTGGTAGAATATTATTGTACAGTTTTATACAAATGGGAAATGAAATGCTGCTGTGTCATTTCCTTTAGTACTCTAAAACACTTTACTATTATTGCAACTTACTGGGCTTTCAAAGACTATAATGGAAGTTGGAGCTTATTGGTGTGGTTCAAAAAAGCTGTTTGCTCTTCCATAACCTGGGGACTTCCTGCTGCAGGCTCTATACTGCAGAAATAAGTGGCAATTTCTCCTCATTATTATTCACAGGGTCATAATATTCAAGAGTAATGTGTGCTTGGATGGCTTAGTCATTAAAATATTCACAAGTCTTGACGGTTTCATAATTTTTAACACACGCAATTTGTCCAGAGAAACTTCTACTCGAAAATTTCTCCTATGTTATTCTTTATTCATTCTCCATCATTCGTTTTGCTCTTAAAACCTTTCATTCTGCTAATGAGGGAGCATACACAGTATTTGCCAAAAGTGACTAGTCATTTTGTATGACTAGATGAGAAGTTAAATTCTTCAATTACTGCATGAACTCCTATTTTGCATAATAAAAAAAAAAATAAAATAAAAAGCCAGGATAAACACTTGCAGAACATTAATTAACAGCTCCGCTCACAGCGAAGGATCCTGCAAGAAAAAGGAAAGTCTATCATGTTAATTGTTTTCTTGGAATAAATAATCTGATTCTGTGATTTAACACACGCAAAGAAGAAGCAGAAAAAGTCACTTTACTCCTACAAAACATGACTGCTCGCTGTGAAGGACCTCACAGGAATTTGCAGTGTGAGTGTCTAACCCCAGAATTTCTTTTCCAGGTGTAACATCAGCAGCTTTCCCTTTTAGCTAACAAGACACAAGCATGCCTCAAATGCCAAATGGCTTTTAGAAGATTTCATGTTCCTTTGCTCCAGCTACCTTTCCTGTCCTGTAAATGTATCACTCTCCATGATTCTGCCTAACAGGGTAAAATAGAGCCATTAAAGCCCTCTCCATACACAGAGTGCTTGAAAGTCTGGCTTGGTATCTTTACAGCTGCTGTCCTCTCTTCTGTTATATTTTCATTTATGGATTTATTTTTTTTTTTCTTTTTCCCAGTGTGTAATATTTTACACTCGGTGTTAGGAAACCAGAGGTATACATATATATATAATTTTGCACATTTTATCACTTGTGTGAAGTGTGCATGGAAAAAGAATTCATTAATAAGCAAAAAGAACCAAGAATGAGGCACAAGAACCTGGAAAAATCTTTTTGCAATTCTGATTATGCAGATATGAAAAATCCTTTTTTTTTTTCTATTGCACATTGTGTCTGTGTCACTTGTGGAGCAGAAGCTTCAGTTTCCACCAGAGGAAAACATCATTTTTTGTCAGTAGATACTGCTGCAGGTTGGCAGGGAAAGATGCAAGCCCTTGGACATACGACTCCTCTCAAGTCTGTCTATAAAAATCACTGCTCATCCAGCCAGCTGTCTGATTAGTAAAGGCTTTCTTGTCACTTACAAACTGTAGCACAATATTATGTGTCAGCTAAGTTGTCAAAGAAATTCACATTAATGCAGACTAAATATATTAGAGAGCTGGTGTACAAACAGTAATAAATTCTTCTTAGAACAAGTTCACATACAATTTTTACTGTAATGAATCAGCAAAGTACGAAGTGACCTTACCTGAATTGCAAACAAGACATTCTGCTTACATAACTTTCCTTCTTGATAAGCTAAACTTTTCTTTTTGCAAAACAAAAGAAAGGTGTAATTTACTATATTTTGAGTACATTTTTCTCGTTATTTAATGTCCATGAATGATTTCCTTCAGGGTTTGTTGGTTTGAGGTTTTTTTTTTTTTTTGCTTAAAGCTTTAGTTTAGTGATCTTATCAATAAACTATGATGTCAATCTTATGTCAGTTTTGAGTTGTGTCACAAAAATACTCTGCACACACAAATCTCTTACTGCTTTTGCACTTGTTATTGTATTTTATAAGTAATTCTGTATTTTTTCTATTTAGTAATTCTGATTTCATGTTGAAATCGTGCTGTGAAATTTGTGCAGATTTAAACTAATTGACAAATACCTCGGTGAAGTCGTAGGATTACATTTATAAGATTTAGTTAACGTTAAGCAATATCTGAAAAAGACATGAAACAAATTTGTAACCGAAGCAAAGCCCATGAAGTGAAAGCACACACTGGCAAACTGGAATTTGTAACACTTTTCAGGAATAAAAAGACATGCAAGCCACTCAGAGGATTAGAACAGTATCTTAACCAACACAAGAGCTTTCCATACCCTAAAGCCTACCTAGAAGATGTAGAACAGACAACCAGGGAATAAAAAAAAATCACTAAAAGCTAATAACAGCCTCAAATACCAGTGAGACCCAGCTTCAAATACATTTTCAGGGCATGGAGAATGTTCCTACCATGTGAAGCCCTGACACTGATCTCATTTAGGCCGGTTTTGTTGATCCACACACACAGATTTCAGGGTGAGATGCAGTTGGAGCATGCATGTATTATAAAATTAATAGAATTTCAGATTCATTCCCTTGGTTTTCTTGGCCTTTTTCTTGGCCTTCCTTTAAAGAATTGCACTGAAGGTTTCTAAACACGGTATTAAGGATAATTAACAGCATTTCAGAGAAGAATACATTAGCTGAGAACTATTCCTCTGTCCCAGGAGTCTTTGCCAAGGGACTCCTTCCATCCTGAACAAGTTCCAGTTATGTTAATTAAGGAAAACTTGTGAAGCACAGAGGAAACTACAGGGCAATACCAGGATAAAGCTGCTTCAGGTACTTGATCCTACACTTTCTCTCTGGAAAACTTTGGCTCTTAGACCTCTAGGTTTAAAAAAATACTCCAGTTGCTCCTGCAGTGCAACTACTGAGCTGAATTAAGGCTGCTAACCCTCCTTGGATGTATTTGCACAAAGGAAAAACAATTTAGATTGTCAAAGCACAGCTAGGATTTAAGCAGTAGGCACTGAATGTTTTCATTGTTTTTTAAGAAACTTCTAAATATATTCCTTAAAATATAATATAATATAATATAATATAATATAATATAATATAATATAATATAATATAATATAATATAATATATATATTTATACAATATAAAAATATATTTATAGTATAAATATATTCCTTAAAATCTACCCCCCAAACAACAAAAAAGTAATGAAAGGAGGATTTTTTTTCCCCCCCTCAGGAAATGACAGCATGAAATTTCAGCTGAATTTGGACAGAACCATATTCACAAAGATTGGTCTGTCCCAATGTATCCTATAGTCTAGTAATAAGATTATTCAGGAAAAAAAATTAACTTTATTTTTTTATTTGAAATTTGTTTGGTATAAATAGGGAAAGATTGTTTCTTGTGGACTAAAAATATCTGTATTGCAAGATGTTGAATTGCTGAGATTTGTTTCACCACTTGTTAGCCAAACTTCACCCAACAGCTCCACTGTGTATTACAGTAATGCTGGAATATTGGAATAGTCATTTTAATAAGAACAGGAGAGTAAATCAGCACAGAGAAGAAAGCTTGTTTTACAAGATAAAAATGTGTGAAAGAACTCTCTCACTTAGGATTTCTAGTAAAACTCATTAAGCCTCAAGTTAAACCAAATGACAGCCAGTTTGTCAGGAGGGGAGTTCATTGGTAGAACACCAGGCACATCCAGGCAACCATCAACTTGATTGTCTAAATAATTACATTTTTGGTCAGCAGTTCCTTCTCTGTGCCTGGATGATGAGAAATTCACAGTTCAGTTATTTCTTTTTTATCATATGTTGGGTCTTACTCGAATCTTTTGGAGTCAGATGAATCCAAAGGTTATAATTTGTGCTTTTTGACTCCATAACTTTAGTTGCATGTCTAGACACATAAATTGATCTGTGTTAGCTATTGACCATTGTTGGCTAATTTAGATATTTTATTTTGTATAAAATTTAGCAATCCAAATGATAACTTTGTAAGTTCAAGAAGGAAAAAAAAAAAGGTACTTCTTGTTTCAGATGTGAAAAGACAAAACCACCGCATTTCTGTTATTTTTTCTGTCTAATTTTTTGGTGAGACTTTTCAGCATCAGGGTTTCAGAGGATAAAGCACAACCATTTATTCCAGAAAAAACAAATCAGCTGCAATGTGGTACTGTCGGTATTTGAATGGAATCATTATACATTTGTGGTCTTACAGCCCCCCATACTGAACAGCTCTCATGCAACATGTATGTAAAAGTACAAGACAATTCAAATTCTTCTAAAACAATCTATGATTTTATTCAAAGTCAGTATAAAAGTTTTTGTTCAGTGGATCCATACTAAAATAATTTGAAATGTAAATAGAAGCATAATTTTCTTTCCTTTTTTACTAGCTAATCTACAAAGTGCAGTTACATCTTACAGTGTTACTGGAATTTTGGTTATTGTGATCTAAAAAGTGCTACCCACTTGGTATTTTATCCCTACCAAAGTAACATTATGCTCTTAACCTGCTTGGTGGTTCTCAAACATTGCAATTGGTTGCCCACAGAGGTTGGGGAGGTTTCCATCCTTGGACAAATTTCATTTCATGGGTATATTCTGTGTGAGGTGACATTGTTTGGGCAGAGGGTTGAACTAAATTATCTGAAAAGTCCCTTCCCCAAAGGTTCTGTGATTCTCTTTAATAGGAGAATCCAAAGACAAGATAATTTATATTCCTATCATACAGTCTCTTGACATAAAAAGTGGGATTTTTCTTTTCTGTGTAACAGATCTACTTTAAAATGGAAGTAAAAAAATGTAAAAAGATTCCAAATTCAGCAATGACCAAACTGAGTCTTTTTGATAAAAGGACTGAGGGTTTTTTTTATATCACTGATTGTAATAAGACCTGTCACAGACAGAAAGGCCATGTTCATCTCTCCAGTCTATGCTAACAAAACCTGTGATCCACAGGTAGGAAACTCCATTTCACTTGTTATTTTCATATCATTTTTAACCTTGTGATTGCTACCAACCAAAAAAACCAACAAATAAAACCCCCCCACCAGAACAACAAAAAAAAATCAAACAAAAAAAACCCAAAACACCAGAAAAAATTATTTTGATAAGCATAGTAGAGTGAAAGGGATTGAGACATGGAAATTGGGTGGAAAACTGATTATTTCATCAGAATATCTGTAAGACAATGCCATGAGCAAGATATTCAGAAAGCCTGTGTTCTTCTGGAAACCAGAGCTGAATTCCTGGTTGTTGGCGCTGCATGGAAGGAATGGCAGTGCCTCCCTGAGTCCTCTAACAATGCTATCATGGTCTCAGTAGACAAAGAATTAGAGGCAGCTACCAAGCCTCAAGAATGTTTAATCTGGGGCCACCCTGAATGTCTTTCCTCTTGTTTTCTGTCCAAAGGCCTCCTTTGCTAGTGGGGAACACATTGTCCAGCATCAGCATGCCAAAATCAATGTGCTATAATCCAAATATTCTGACATGCTGGGATTTGGGGGCTCAGCTCTCAGTGCAGCCATGATGACAAAGGTAGAATTGGGAAATTTTGACTTGGGTTCATAGCAAGATGCTTGGCTGGTGTCATGGCATTCACACAGGGAATTTAGAAGCAGCTGGATTTCTGAGGAACAGTTTCTGTGCTGCAGATCTCATTTCTGTGAGGACAAAAAAGTAAAGACTTACCCTGCTCTCATTACAAAGCAGAGGAAATCACTGGCATCAGATGAGTACTGCTACCACAGGAGAATACAGATAAACAGGCTTAGAAAAACTGAGACATCTGGAAAGATGGAGTAAAAATTGTACAGAAAATACAGTGTGTAACAGTACAAGTGGCTAATGGAAAAGCAGCCAAAAATCTCTTCACGTGGGACTGTGCTCACCTCAGATATTCACAATGGATCTGCACCGTCGTTGAAAATTGCCAGCCAGGCATGCAGGATGTGAAAATTACTGTCTGATGGAAGGGAAAAGCTTAGAGCACTACCCTTTAGTCTACTGTCTTTCACAGAAGCAAGACAGATACTTATGATGGCTCCTTTTCCACCCACAGGAACAAAATTTTCATACAAAACCTTCTCCCTGACACAAAGGAGTCAGGAAGAAATGAAACTGAGCTGATGGATAAACACTCCCCTCTCATGCTGTGACCTGCACTGTTTACTGCCCAGCTTCTCTGCAGCAAGCTGTGAGATAATGATGTTACATATGTCATTAAAGCCCCCCAAACTCTCCAGCTGAAAAACAGTTCATGTTGCCCTCATGTGTTTTTTCTCACGGTGTCTGTTCTCTAGAAAACTTCCTCTCATCTTCAAAGTAGGCTAGGGGACTGCAGGTCTGCTTTTCAAATTGTTCCTCACCTTCATATTCACAAGCCCTTATCGTTGGGCAGTCTTCTGTTCTCACCTTGTAATCTTCTGGCTGCTTCCAGATTTCCCATTTCTTTCAGTGTTTGGCCATTTACTTGAATCAGTTTTTTGAAAGAAATGGCCTTTTTTCAGACCTCTGATGTATTTCTTGCTTCTTCTCCAGGGAATGCAAGACAAATTGCTTTATTCTAAAGGCCTTCTTTCACTTCTGCATCCTTGATCCTCAGCTTTTTAATCAAAAAGAGGTTGTGCTCTGCCTCCACTGCCAGATTTGTTTACCAATAAATATTCAAAAATTATCAAGAGCTACCATTCTGCTCTCTCCCAAATTCCCTTTTATGCATGGGAGGAATTTCTTTAATTAATTTCAGCTCTAAAAAACTCTTTGCTGTAATTCCAAGCAGCTGCTGTGCTGTCCCCACTGTTAATGAGCTTTGTCTTCATATGACTCGGAGAAGGACAGAAAGGGCCATGCTGGCTAAAATTGTTTGAAATTGGTTTGCAGCATGCAAAATAAAGTGGACAGCTCCTGTGTGAAATGGATTGCAGTGTCACTCCCCCCACTGTGGAAATTTAATCTGTCTGGCTGGTGAGAATGAGACTCACAGCAGGGGCAGAAGGTATTGACTTTACCACTTTTTTAAGAAAAATGTGTTTTTTTTTTTTATTTTGGGATGGACTGGGGCTGTTTCATCTGAATTGTCATTCTTAAATAATTGTCTTTGTAGAAGCAGTACATCTCAACCTTCTGCCATCCTTTGAGAATTCAGGCTAGCTGTTTGCTTAGAGAGATGCAGCCTGACACTCTGAACCTACACACAGTGTGAAAAATTGCTTTGATCAGCTTGTGTTTATAATTTAAGGCAGTAAAATAGAATCCTCACTAATTGTGTTTAAGGCATGATGTGTTGTGTAATCCACAGAGAGATTCATTTCAAAAACACTGTAACCACAAAAACAGCTGTTCCACTGAGTCATTTTCCTAACGTGCAATTTAAAGCAAAACAGAGCAAAACCCACTCCCAGTTGTAACTTATTTGTGTTGATGGAGTAGGATAATGCTGGAAATGTGGGGAAAAGCAACAGAAAACTCATCTCCACGTTCCTTTTTATACCAGAAATTTGGAAAAAGAAAAGGAAGAGACTTTGGAGCTAAAAAAAACCAGAAAAAACTCAGTTTTGAAGAGATATTTGTATCCTAATTAAATTTCGAAGAGCAAGCCATGCATTGACAGTCAAAAATAATTTACAAAGATAGAAATGAGTCTAAAGTTAGATGGAATGGAATTAAAATAACAAACCAAGATACATCAGTGAAATATCTAAAAAAATCATGTCACAGAGGTGCTTGTCTGCATATTTTCATGGTGTTTGAGCCTAATACAGGCTCTGGAAGAGAAGCTAGTAAGAACTGGTAAAACAGGTGGAGGAAACTGCACTAAAATGAAATGAAAAAGTGAAAAAAAAGACAAAATGTGCTGCAGGCACGGCTCTGTCATCAATTGGAAGTTGAGTGAGCAAGTGAACAAGCCTTTTCACATTTAGAAGAGCTCTTTTCAAATTTAGAAGTACCCTTTTCACATTTTCACCTTTCATCCCACCCCGCTTTTGGAGGGAAATTATACGCTAGGCCCAAGTCTTATGCTGAATTCCAAATTATTTATTTTCCCTTGGTGGGGAAAGAAACTTGAACTTTTAATAAGTTTGTATTTTATGGCTGTTGCAGGGAGCAGAATTTAATTTGGAATCCAGAGGCGTTTGCCTCGCGCACCGGCGCTCCGGAGATGCCGAGCTCCATCGAGTGCCGAGGCGTGACACGGACGCGCTTCTCTCCTTTGCAGATATCTCCATCAGCTTGCTGTCCCTGGTTGTCACTGCCTGTGGCCTGGCCCTGTTTGGTGTGTCCCTGTTCGTGTCCTGGAAGCTGTGCTGGATCCCGTGGCGGGAGCGGGGCTTGCCCTTCGGGAACAAGGACAGCAAGCAGGAGCCGCTGCACTACGCGGACGCGGACGCCAATGACCGCGACTACAGCGAGGATTACCTGGGGCAGCCCGCTGCCTACCCCGAGGCCTCCATGAAGATCAGCCACACCTCCCCTGACCTCCCGCTGGACACCCAGGCGGGGACCAAGGAGAACTGCGTGCCCAATGTGCGGATGCAGCGCCAGATCACCGAGCCCACCTCGTCTGACCGGTCAGTAACTCCCATTTCTCTCCGTTACTCATGAATACGGGCCAAAAAGCATGGCACGCTGATCTAAGAGATATATATATCATCTTCTAGCCGTGTTCCTTTTAAAAAAAATGTTAAATATACAAAAGTTATTCACTGAGGTGCACAAACCTCGTAGGTCGAAGCAACAGCATCACAATCCTATTCCATTCTTCTCCCAACTGATGCCTTGTTGGGACTGCCTAAAAACAGAGGCCAGGCAAAATTAAGGGAATAAAAACCATGTCTATTTATTGAAGGGCCTTCAGGTGCATTTTGGGCAGACAAAGCCCTCCCCCCCAGGGGCTACACCCAAAAAAATAGACCATGGGTCACAGGTTTTCACACTTTTGTAAGTTTGGTCCATTTGTATATTGGGGGTTAATCCTCCAATTACAGCTTCAGGTAATGAAGTCATTTACCCCAAATTTTCTCCCTCCAACTCACTTTTGTTTGCATTTGCCAGGGCCTGAGACAGTGAGGTGTCCTGGATTCCCAGGCCTGGAGGGGAATTGTTCTGTCTGACCAGACTGGGAGAACGGCAGCTAACACTCTGTATGGAGTTTAGAGGAAGACACTAAAGAATTGCAGGACTACAAATACATGGAAAATATAAAAGCTAAAATCCTAAGGCATCACAACTACTGTCTCATCGGTGCTTTTCCCTCGGGAGCTGGATAACACAGAGCCCTGCGTCCCTTAAAAGCACCAGGACAGCCTAGATTTAGCTTGTAAAGCATATTCATTTGCACTTAGCACTGGTGCTGAACACTCAGTAATATCTCCTCAAAGATTTTTCCGAAGAAGAAAAGTAGGGCAAGCTAATGCAACTCTTGCAAGAGCTAGAAACAGGATTAAAAAATCGTAGATTTTAGCCACAGTCATGACTGTGGGGTGAAGAGTGGCTGAACAGGAGTCAGTGAAGTGTCCGGGGGAGCTGGAGAACCAGCACAGGAGGGAATAGGAGAGGGGGAGGCTGAGAGTTTGTGCAGGGGCAGGTGATAAAAGGATTATTTTTTATACAGCAAGAATAAGGATCAGCATGTGAAGAGCCAGGAAATATCTGAGTCAAAGCAGAGGCACTTCAGTGGGAGAGGGTACAGCACTAGCCCAGTGGCTCTTTGCAAGCCTCTTCTTTTTATTCCTCCACAGGATATTCTGCACCTCTCACTGCCATGAGGAGCTTAAAGGTTGAATTTTATTTTTTCTCTTTGGTGACACGATAATATTTTATCCTGGAAATGACTAATGGAGAGCCATAAGATTATGTATTTATTATACAACAAGAGGAAAAAAAAAATCAGGATAGCACATAAGAGGCTGTTCCTGCTTTAAGCATGGGTAAACAGATATTTACCAGGAATGAATGAACAATTATAGCAGAGGAGCTATTGCTGATTACATTCAATATAAATAGTTGTGGATTAATCCTGTGTAGGCATTTTCCACATGATTTTTCTGTGTTCAACCTGAGCTCCTGGTGCTCCTATGCACTGAGTGATGGCTGCATAGAAATGGAACAATAAAGTGGAAGTCATAGAAGATTAGGGTTTTGCCTAATCCAACTTTCACATCCCCCCACCTCAACAGGAATTGCAAATTTGATTTTTGTTACCATCCAGGAGGGAGAAATTTCAGTCACAGTAACTGTGAATTATTAAATTTCACTGGACCAAAGCTAAAAGCAGCTTCTTATCCTCAGCTAATGAAAGTAGAGGAGCTTTTCAGCCAAAGTGCCGCAGAGTTTATTACATCAGGTGAGAGAGAAAAAAGGAAAACGATTGTTGGGGTGGTCAGCAAACCATTTCAGCCCAGCTTGGGACATGGGAGCAGAAAATGATGTGGCATTACCAGTGTGATGCTGAAGGTGGGCTCTCAGAACGTTGGGTCTCACGGTTTATGTTAAACACCCGGCCCCGCCGCGCGTCGCGGAAACGCCAGGTGCCAGCAGGATCTTGGGTGTGCGTTCACAGCCTGTTTCAACTCTTTCCCTTTTGCTTTAAGGCACAATTCACTCCGGAGACAGCTCAACCTGTCCAACCCTGACTTCAACATCCAGCAGGTTCAGAAGCAGGAGCAGCTGACGGGCATCGGCCGCATCAAGCCGGAGCTGTACAAGCAGCGATCGCTGGACACGGACGACGGGCGCAGGAGCAACAGCAAGGCCTGTGGAAAACTCAACTTCATCCTCAAGTATGACTGTGATTTAGAGCAGCTGATAGTGAAGATCCACAAGGCCGTCAACCTGCCGGCAAAGGACTTCTCTGGAACTTCAGATCCGTACGTGAAGATCTATCTGCTCCCCGACAGGAAAACAAAACACCAGACTAAAGTGCACAGAAAGACCCTAAATCCAGTGTTTGATGAAGTTTTTTTATTTACTGTCCCGTACAATGATCTCAACGCGAGGAAACTCCATTTCTCTGTGTATGACTTTGACAGATTCTCCAGGCACGACTTGATTGGCCAAGTGGTAGTGGATAATTTTTTAGATTTGGCAGATTTTCCCAGGGAATGTAATATTTGGAAGGATATTGAATATGTCACCAATGTAAGTATTATATTTTTTTTTCTTTTTGAATTTTATTTGTTTCTGACTTTATTTCCCTAATCTGATTATAACTGAAATTGTCTGTTGAATTTGTGAAGGAAAATACTCTATCCTCTCTCTTTCTCAAGCTTTGACCTTAATCCAGGGAAATTGACAGTACATTTTCAGTCCTCATTTCTTGTTCTTTGGTTATATTAAAGAATGTTTTATGTGGAGACAGTGGGTTTAGTCATTGCCCTGCTGATAGGGCAGAAACGCCGGAGAATGTTTTAATCTTACTTAATCTGGAATTTACTTAAGGAAATATTGCTTTTCTTATTTTGCCTGTCTTCCTGTTTTGCATGATTTTTTATGTAAGTTACAGCACACTAATCAGCCAGAACTGCAGATTCAACATTTCTTATGTAGCAATCTTCAGTTCTTCAAAAAAACTATTCTCATAAAGTCAGAAAAGCCCACAGCTATAATCCAGCCAAACAGAGTTCATACAATGCTGCTCCATGAGAGACTGAAACCCACTGAATTGCTTTAACTCTTTGTTTGTCTTTGCTGTGTTCCCAGGGAAATGAGGAATGTATTTTAGCAGTCTGTATTTCAGTTATCTGTTAGCAAGTTCTGTGCAGGAATCCAAACAGTGATTAAGTATAAAATCATGGAAATTGCTTCCAAAAAAGAAGGAGCTTTCTACTCAGAGCAGGAGCCTTGTAATGCCATTGGAGATGAATCCCACCTCAGGAGGACAGACCTTCAGTGGGAATGATCCATTACAGAAATCCACAGGGGTGAAGGCACCGGTGCCAAGTGTCAGTAAATATTTCATTTGCTATGTCAAACCACACTCCAGTGGAGTGCACATTTTAGAGTCAAATCAACCAGACATCATTAGCAGTAAGATCAAAGGGTAAGTTTGCTAGACCTCAGTTCAGGAAAGTGCTGATGCATCTGCTTAGCTGAGAATGAGAAGTCATTGAAAGGTAAAGGATGTTCTGAGACAAATGACTTGCCTGAATTATACCTCTGTGGTCTGGTAACATGCCCATTTTACACACCAAATTTGTTAAATTTATTTTTTTTTCCCCTTGGAAAATTCTTTATGAAAATGGATATTTTCCTAGTTTTAAGGTGAATTCTCCGCACAATCCTGTCCCACACGAGGATGGAAGTGCAGCAGCAGCAGCACAAGCAGTTCCTCACTCAGGGTACAGGCAGGGGCACGGACACTTGGTGTCAGGGAGGACAAACCTGGCTTTTGTGGGAGAAGTTACTGCTTTTCAGCTGCAAGGGAAAAGTAAGGATATGACAGAGCAGCTGACAGTCATTCCAAGTGAAAGGCTGCCTTCATACAGCATTAAGTGGCCAAAGATCAACTTCATTTTTTACAGCCAGCTGAAAGCTGAATGTGCATGCACACTGGGGCTGCTTTGGTATGAAGGGGTCCTTTTTCCCTGCTTTAACTTAGGCAAAAGATTGGCTCTGGTATTTTCTTTTGAATCATTTCTTCCAAATTTCAAAAGTGATACGGCATATCATTTGTATTCAGATTTTCTGTAATATTTGAAATGAAATTCAGGACTTGAGTCATTTATTAATTCCTCCTGGTACCAATTCTCCCATGAAGTGTAACCCTGTTTATCCAAACAGAGCACACGACCTGCCACCCAGACTTGTCACTGGCTCTCCACCTAGCAGAGGCATTTTCAAAGCAAGTGACTCATGGTGCAGAGGAGACACATCCCATTTTGGGTAATGTGACTTCTGAGATAAGAGTATCAGATAAATGCAAGTGTGGCTTACCAATTCACATTTCCAGAACTTCAAAGGTTAGAATTCATTCTGTGAGGTTATGAGAAATACTCCATGCATCATTAAAGAAACCAAGTTTCAGCCTGTTCTCTTGTCTGTGCAGCTGAGATATCTCAGCCTGACAGCAGAAGCTGGATCTTCATCCAGGGCTACTCTGTGAGCATTAGTGAAACTCAGAAAGAAATGTTGGCAAAGTTTTGAGCCCCGTTGGGCAGTTTAAGGTTGGAAATCAAAACTGTGTCAGCTGTAACAGGTTTTCAATAATTCATGTTTGAGCATCGTCTTGTTTCAAATAATAATTAGGGAACAGAAAAATGCTGGGCAAAGTCACTGAAGGGAATTTACTTTATGTAGGTCAACAAAAAGTGCACACAGGAAGGGGAAACCTAGGAAATGAATGACAAGAAGGGAAGCTCCACACAAACTACACATGACAAGTTTGTCATACTTCTGAGGAGTACAATTCATTTTAATTCCTTGTGCATCTTATTACACTGCCTAACCAGCCAGCCCAAAGGCCTTTATTTTACATTCTCCATTTTATTATGTTCTAATCCAATTTGACACAGCAATATAAAAGAATGTATCAAATTCTTCTCTGCCCAGCAAAATGTCCTACTTCAAGTGAGCACTGCAGATTATGCCTGAAATGTCAGCTTTACTGCAAACAATGCCATTAAACTGACCTATTATGGCATGTGCTTTCTTCTGTTTTTTAATAACACTGGAAGATTTTTTTATCCTTAACCAGCAGTTTTCATTCTTTGGACTACAACATCTGTTACCATCCCAGAGTTTGAAATTATTTCGTAACACGGACACAGGTCAGCATAAACATTTTTTTGCGTGTTAAAAGCAGTCTGGTGCCAAAGATGAATCTCCAATATCAAAATGACTGTTCTTCTAATCCCAGGTCCTCTGAGCATAAAAATCTCTCTCCTGTAACACTGACACTTTTTTCAAGCAGATAAAAAGCAGCAGTGGGCTGTATAATAATGGTAGAAATAATTAAGTGGATCAACTTTAGCATGAGCATGAAGTGAACTAGATAAGTTTTGGTTTTTTGTTTTTTGGGGTTTTTTTGTTGTTGCTTTTTTTTTTTTTAATATCTACCAGTAAGATTACAACTGGTTTCTGGCTTATCAAGAGGAAAATATACTTTTTTATTATTATTATTTTAATTTTTTATTTTTATTTTTAGCCTGGGTTTCTCTTCTTGGCATGTTTTTTTTAGTAGCATCTAAAACATAATCAGGGCTTGGGGTGGGTGTTTTTGGATGCATTTGTTCATCAACTGATGGTATGTTTGAAGGGGAAAAACAAGTGGTTGATATTTCCTTGGTTGCCATCTTCAGACTCAAATGGAATCAATCTAAAACACATGGCTTTGTCACAAGATAAAATGGAAAACCATGAAAGAAGAAGGTGTCAGATATGAAACAGGAAAGTCTGTTTCAGATAAAGGAAAACCTTCTCTTTCAGAAGGTGCCAAGTATCCTCTTACATAACCTGCTGAGCCCCTGGGAAGGAAAATCCTTTGTCAAGAATTGCTTGTTAAACATCACTAGTCCCATGCAGGGCACAGAGAATGTTCCTGCCAACTGGAAATCCAGCTCTGCTTCATCCTGCCTCTTGGGATTCTCCACGTGCTCAGCACTTGAGAAGCAGGTGAACTTCCTTGAGGAGTTTTCTCAGCTCAGATGAGGGGGATAACTGGAGTAAGGAAGTCCTTTTAGCAGGCAGATTTGTGGCTTTGGTCTTAGAGTATAATAGCTTCTGCCACTGATGCTCTTTGCAGTTGTCAAATACAGTTATGTTTAATATCTAAATATAATTATGTTTAATATCTAGGCATGGAACAACAAAAAATGCTCTTTTTTCAGAGTGTTTAAGTTCACATATACACTTAAAAAAAAATCCTGTTCCTAACAGCCCATTGGCAGCTTTCTCTCAATAGATCAAGGTGCAAAAGGAAATGGAAATATAGGGAAATATTTCTGAATCTAAGAGAAAGGAGAGTACAGGAACAAGACACAGGGCAATACAGATAAAATTGGAGAAGTAACATGCCACAGACTTTAAGGAATGTGTTTACTAAAACCCAAAAGAGAGTTACGGATAGTTCAAAGCTATGAATGGACATGAGCTGTATATCAAGTTGTTCATTTTCACATTCAGAAAGAACCACAATATGCCAGAAATTTCAAAGCTAAGAAATTGATTTCGTCTGTTTGTAAGAATCTTCAAGCTCTGTTAGGGCCTGGGTCAAAAATGCAACAGTGTATCAGATAATGCTGAATTCCTTTTGCACAGATTCAGGAAGTAAAAACATATTGAAAACAAAATAATTAATTTAAAATGCATGTTGAAATGCATGTTAGTGTTTTGACAAGGAGAGAGTTAAAAATTAGGGTGACTGTAAGTATTTGAAATTCTGCATTCTAAAAATGCTAATTGTTCAGTGCTGTTGTTCTTGAGTTTGCCCGAGCAAGAAAGATTTGAGAATTTGTATTTTTAGGCATTTATGTTGTGTACGTGAGATGCAACTGGAATCATAACATCACCAAAAGGAAGTTTCAAGTTCCCTGTTTGGGAGATGTTAAAGCCAACCACAGAACGTGTGAGATGAAAAGAGGCTAATTTTTTTCAGTCAGTTCATGGAAAGCATAATGAAAACACAAAATACTGAACTCTGACTGAACTGAAAACTACTTCCTCAAAGGCTGCGTTGTTCAGGTCCGTTCCTGCTCAGCATCTGCCAAACGCTCCTGAATAGGTGCAGGTCATAAAGCTGAGCTTAAACCCTCAGACCTGGAGGAAAACGCACATTGTTTGAAAGGAACAGGTAGATTGTGGGGCTCAGCCAGAGACGGCTGGCTCAGGACACAGTGCTGCTGTGGCAGGGATGAGAGCAGGTCCGGGATGTGCGGATCCCTGGCACCGGCGTTAATCCGCTCTGTTCCCTCCGCTTCATCTCCCCCGACAGCGTGCAGGCTCTGGAGCTGAGCCCACCTACTCCACTTCTAAAAACCGGTTAGCTTGTCAAGATGTTTTAGTTAGTGTTTCTGAAATCCCTGTTCTGGCAACTCGCAGGGCTTGGAGAAGCGATGGCACTGAGCTCAGAAAAGCCTTTAATATATTTACAGTGGTTAACAAAATTTTGGAGTTTGAGGAGGAGCAGAAACAAACCAAGTCTCTGTCTCTGTTTATGAATCAAATCCAACTCCTCAATGTCAAGTGCCATATCTACCTTTTTTGTGTATCAGAAAAAAGGAAACAAAAGGGGATTTTTATTATTATGTTATTTTATTTATTTTATTATTGTATTATTGTATTATTGTATTATTGTATTATTGTATTATTGCATTATTTTATTTATTTATTATCGTATTTTATTATTTTATTCATTATTTTATTTTTATTATTTTATTCATTATTTTTATTTTACTTTATTACTGATTTTTTTATTTATTATTCTTATAATTTATTTTATTTTTTATTTTATTTTTTAATTTATTATTTTTATTTTACTTTATTTTATTATTACTTATTTTTATTTATTCTATTTATTATTTTAATTTTTATTATTTATATTATTTATTGTATTTTTATTATTTTTATTTTTATTTCATTTATTCTTTTTATTTTATTTTATTTTTCATTTTATTTATTATTTTTATTTAATATTTTATTTTTATTATTTCTGTTTTTATTTTTTTTAATATAGAAAACCTATCCTATATTAACCTGGTGCTCTATTTCTTTAGGCTTTAGTTATGGTTGTGAAGATGTACCTATTTAATTGATTTGCAAATGCAAGTCTCTTTCGAAGAGACAGATTTGCAAACCCATGAATCTTGTTTTAAAACATGGCAAAAAGTTTGGCAGCAACAACAGCTATTTCATGGTGATTTTAAGGCAGTAAACACAAGGGATAGGGTTCACCTCGTTTAATGAATTTATTTAAAAATTAAAATAAAAAAAAACTAAAAAAAACCACCAAAACACAATCAAAACCAGAAGTATTCAAAAAACTCTAAACCAGAAAGCATAATTGCCTTTGAGAGACAGATCAGTGAATATTCATCTTCTCCTGAGTCACAAGGTCACCCTTTGTTGCATGATTTTTTCTGTCTATTCTTAATCAACTGTACAGAAAAAAATGAAAGTGCATGTGTAATGAATAATTTCATAGCCAAAAGGTGCTGGAAAGTCATAGATCTTTAATCCATCCAATTCCTAAGGGTCACCACAGTGAGGATGAAATAGAAATTAATTAGGCTTCAGCACAACAGGTATAGTACTCAGTGTACAGTAGAGAACAGCTGCAGCCAGTGTTTTCCTTTTTAAATACCTTTTTACTATTTAAATTTACTATTTAAATGCATTCATTTTCAAAACTGGGCTTTTCCTTTTGTCTTTTGGGGTTTTCTTCTTTGCAAATGTACTAATTGTTTTTTAGGAGAAGATTTGTCAGGGAAGCCATCCGTTTAAATGATCAGGAGCCAGCACTCAGTGTGGCTGACCAAAGGATGGGCACAGAGAAAATTCTGACAGGTTTGCAGAAAGTTAAAGGCAGCAAATGCCTAATCCTGCTGGAGCAGCTGGCTCATGGCGAGAATAACAAACAACAGGACTTGGGAAGGGTCAGGAGTTTAAAAAAAAAGTCAAATGCAGTGGTTTGATAAGGAATTTTTGTTCTCTTGGTCCCGAGACAGTGGTACAAGCACTGCAAGCTTGGCTCTAAAAGCAGGGGAGATATTTCATGTGAGGGATTTCCCAACAGCCTGGTAATTCCACAGAAACAGGATGGTTTATCACTGTGATATCCAGCTCCCATTTCCTGTGGGTTTGGGAGCAGTTTTAAGGAAATAATAATTCAGAATTGTGTCCGTGTGGATTCACTGTGTGAAGTTTGCAGAGCCCGGGAGTGTGGCCATCCGAATTTCCAAGGGAGCTTTTTCAGCGTGGATATTTCTCTACTAAAAAAACCCTCCATACATACCACCAACCAAGCAAACAAAAGAAACTAAAGGAAACAAAATAATAAAAATAAAAGCTGTGTAATGGAAATGGCATCATTCCAGTTAAAAAATTCAATAGAAAAGAAGGTATTTTGGAAGTTAGTATTTTGAGAAAACTGAAATTTCAAAATAAGATATTTTGATTTCTCATTTGGAATGCCCTGCTATATTTTAAAATATTTTGAAAGCAAATTGTTTCAAGACAAGTGATGGGTATTCTGCTTCAAAATGGAAATAAGTCAAGATTCCTTATGAAAGCTTTCTAAACTGATACCTTCCCTGCCCATGAGTGCTGAATCTTCTTGAGTCCACATTTCCCTGGTACAACAGCCCCAGAACAGCAGCAGTATACGGAGAATATTTTCTTCCAGACATTAGCTGCATGCTGAGAAAGGTCAGACACCATCCTAAATTCCTGCTTTCCTCTTAGTGAAAGTGTCTCTACACATCTCCCTTCTCCTTTCTTCTCACCCTCCTCTGCCAATCCTTTTTTTTCCCCAGAATTCTCTCTCAAAGAAGGTTCTGGGAGAGAAAAAGCTCACAGCAACACTGACATAAACCAAAGTCAAAATGTGATCCCGGTAAGCCAAGCCTGTCCTTCAATTATACCATCCAAAATCGTCAGTGGGAGCTACAAATACCAAAAAGATCCTGCTCCAGTATTTTACAATTCATTGGCAGCAATTCATGAAGACAAGCAAGGAGCATTTGCACAGCACTAAGACTAAAATAGCTGTATTAAAGGGATCTTGGTTGTAACCATTCTGCACATAATTCAGGATTAGACTGTGCCATAGCCTTTTTTCTACAGGGTTATATAACTTTCAATTTAAACATGTATTTAGCCAGGCAGGGGAAAAAAAAAAAATCGCTTCAAACATGTATTTAATTATTGAACAGTTTTGGGAATGCTTACTCTGTCTTTTTTTTTTTTTTTTTTTTTCCCCTAGCAGAGGTCACAAAAAGCATTTCAATAGCTTATGGATTTATCAAAATTTCTGCAAAATCCTACTCTTTAAATTAAGTTTCAATATTTGGAGCCAAACTTGAAAATATTCTTCCCTCTGAACATACTGTGCTTATGTGAAAAGCCTCAAGCCATTTTTAGCCTTTAATCCCCACTAGATATCACAGCCATCAGGCATCTTTCTCCACCAAACAGGGTATTTCAGAGTTTTACAGTTCCCTCTCTGTGCAGTCTGTTTACCCAGCTCTCATCTTATTTTCCCTTCTGTTTAAGGGGAAGTGGACTTTTTCTGTTACAATTTCCTTAGGGATTCGCTGTGACTGTGCCCTGAACTGGAGCAGGATATCCTGGTTGTTGGGGCAAGGGATGGCAGAGCTATTTGGGAAGCTGCACTCCTGACTTCATCTTTTCTAGATGAAGATCTTTTTCCAGGTAAACAGCAGAGAAAGTGTCACTGCACACAGGCTCTCTTCTCACCAAAAGATTTGTCTGGCCCCATTCAAAGTCTTGTTAGAGGATGTCAGCTGCCTCACTCTTGAACCTTGCAGGATTCCAGGATCTGTAACAGCAGACAAAATACTTATTTGTACCAAAAGGAGGAATTGCTGGATCATAACTAGTGCTAGGAGGCATGAGATTAAATTATAGATCTTGCCAAAATTAAGGTAAGGCTGTACCATTTGATAAATGATCACATGAGATTAAATTCTAGATCTTGCCAAAATTAAGGTAAGGCTGTACCATTTGTTAAATGATCACATGAGATTAAATTATAGATCTTGCCAAAATTAAGGTAAGGCTGTACCATTTGATAAATAATCACATGAGGACTGTTTTCAGACCTCTCCGCTGCCTTTGTAGGGGGAAAACATTAGAAGCTGCAGCTGGAGTGGGAGCTGACCTGTGGAGAAACACATATTATTCCCACAGTATGTATCTATAAATGTATCTATAGCTTCTCTAGCTGTTCTCATCCAGGAAATTTTGAAGTGCCATAAACAACAGTGAAAACTCCAAAGGACACACAAAGCATTTTTCCTGTGATTTAGGGCAAGGTTAGCTCTGCTGCTCAGAGCATGGTGCTGATAATGCCGAGGCCATGGGCTCGGTCCCTGTAAGAGCTGCTCACTGGGTGATGCCTGTGGGTTCCTTCCAACTCAGAATATTCTGTCCTGCTGTGGGAAATACAATTCCAGATATTGTGGAGGCCCTGTTTGTGCCTGGGTGGCCGTGGAGGTGTGTGGCAGCTTCTCAGTGCTCAGCCACGGCCCCGTGGAGAACCTTGCTCGGGGCATCACAGAAACATCCACAGCTCTGCTCCTCCATTCCCTCACTTGGTGAAAAACAGGCAGCCAAACCATCCAGGGGAAGAGGGCTGGGAATGCATCACTCTTTCATGTTAAGTGAGCTGTTTTTCTGAGAGTGGAGCTAAAGAAACAGTGGCAAAACTGAGGACCTGACTGAAAGCTTTTCCATCGAGATTTATCAGCCCCGAGTTTACGACATCTCTGCAGCAGAGAACTTCATTTTAGCTCACATTTCCTGTCATGTAGGCTCTCTTCTCTAAAGAATTCTCTCTCAGAATAAAGAACATTCTGAATACATGTGTATCAGGAACAGCATAAAAAATGTGGTGTTTCCTGCAAAAAATCCAGCAGGCCACAGCAGCATCGCTTTGTGCTTGCCTGGGGAAGATTAAATGACAGACACACAAATCTCTGAATTCTGCACTGCTTCTCACAAAGGCAATGCACGCTCAGTGCACACTCCAGTTCTAAAATCGTGGATGTTATGACTCCTGTAGTCTTGCTGAAGTTACTGGAAGTATTCACAGGGGTAAATGAGGCAGAGAGGCTTTTGCAGTGTCTGAGCCTTCCTGTGGCTCCCTGACAGAGATTTAGAGTGAGCATTTCACACCATGTACTCTGGAGAAGTGACAGGCTCAGCTGATGGGAATGCATTAGCAGTGTCTGTGCTATCATGACATTTGAGATTTGTGTAGTTACATCCTCCTGGCCCTTCATTGCTTGATTAAACACCTTGCTCTATTTACTCAAGAAAACAGGAGTCACAAGCTACTTCTTACCTTAGTGAGTGCTTAATCATTTTCCACTCCCTTCACCAGGCAAACTTCACATTAAAGCTGTGTACACCATCTGGAAGGAGATTCCTGACTAGTGATGGGATCTTGCTTGTGATGGGCAGGGAAGCAGGAAACAACTGACAGCTGGAGCTTTTCACAGTCTATTATATGAGCTGTTGGGGGAAAAAAGTCCCCCACTCAGATATTTAGGGTAAATCTGGCATCTAAGAAATAGCAGTTTGTCACTACATCAGGAAACATCACCTTGCTTGCCAGACAACCAATTACTGACATCTCCAGAACTTGAAGTTATTGCTCCTCCTAACATCTCCTCCTGTTTCCTGCAGTAAAATTATTTGGGAAGGAGCAGTGAATAGGAGAAACACTTTGAAGGTGAACTCCAAAGAACAAAAGAGCAATTCTCCATACCGTACTTTGTACATCTGTTTTCAGAATTCATTGAACTCTATATGTGTTTTTCTCTTTAAAAGCATGCTGGGGTTTTATAAGTATTCTTAAAAGCCAGCTGTGATTTAATCAACCATCTGATCTGCATTATGATAACTCTTCTGAATAATCCCAACAATAAAATAAATATGTATGCAGTAAAGTGAAACAAAAGTGTGTACAAAAATGATTAGAAAAAACCAGCAGACTTTGGTTTCAAGCACCCTAGAGAGTTATTTATGATCATCAGTAAGAAAGGAATCACTTTAAAATAATGAAAACCTTTCAATATCTGCAACTCCACTGAGCACAGAATCTTACAGTAAATGCTAATTTAACTATGAACTTCACTCTGTTGGGACCACAACACTTTATATGCAGGTAGAAATGAGTAGTGTTCAGGATTAGATCCTGACTCTACTGTAAAGTCAAGGAAAGAATTCCCACTGAAGCTGAGATTCCATGCACATCCTCTTGCTGTAGTCTGGAAATAGTATCTTGTAAACAAAGAGCCAAATGAAATTGTGTTAACAGGTAACCTGAGCCAGACACTGAAGAACAAGCAAATTACCATCCTTTTATTCCTCTTGCAAAAGAAACACCTGACAGTGACCTACCCAGCAAAGATTTGAACGTATTCCTCCTCCCCTCAAATCTGACAATTCAAATGTGAGCGAGTTATCACCTTTGGTTTTGCAGAAAGCAGATCGAGATCTCTCCATCAGAAATTACCTGAGTTTGACATCTGCTTCTTCAGTTTCTGTCTGGCTGCAGGCATCCTGAGGAAATGAAGACAGATTATTTTCCTCTGAGGTTTCTGCTGTGAGTGCCCCAACCCATTCCTTTCAGTAGTTCAGCATCATTTCTCATTTTTCAACTCCTTTCCAAACACTTCACTTTATTTAATGTATGGAGCACCATCATTCTTGGGAAAGCCATGAAAAACACTTCATTCAACACCAGTTTTTTTTTTTTTTTAATCATAAAAGGACATAAAGTTTCTTATCCTATCTGTAACAGTAATATTTTTTGTTACAATACAGATATTTTATAAATAAATGTATCTATAGCATTAGATGCTCACTGTCTTCATCCCCATCGTCCTGTTCTTCTCAAAAGTTGCTTATTTTGGGACACCATTCAGCGCTAAATCAGGGCACAGATCCTTCTTTTCTGACAGTTTTGAGTCAGAATGGTCAGAGATAACTACACTAAATCCTTTCAAAATCACACTTCCAAAAAATTGAAGTTGGACCCTTTTAATGTATCAGATCAAGTACCCAAAATCAGACTAACAGAGTTCTAAAGTACACTCATAATTTAGGACAAGACAGTTCACACCTTTGATTTCATCTTAAAACCATCAAATTATTTAAATTACAAAACTAATTGATCTGATTCAACTAAACTGAACACTTTGAGAAGGCATCAAAGTGACCATGAGATTTTGAGTCACAGGCTGCCTAACAGTGCTACTTTTTTTTTTCCCTACCCATAAGTGAGTGTGTACTGAATAATACCATTTATTCTGAACACAGTCATAACCAGCTGGAAGTCTGGGCAGCTCACCACACTCATCTCTTAATTCCATGAGGAAGAACAGAGCAAGCTGCAGAAAACAGTCATTTTCCTCTCCAGGTGTGTTTCACGTGTAGCACGTGGAAGGTAAAACAAGTTAGAAGAGAAGTCTGCTCGGAGGGACTTGTGTTGACTCATCTTTATGGACTTAAAGCACTTCTATATTTAATTTAGTGCTCTCTTTATCTCACATCTTACACTACCCTCTGTGCATTCTTCAGGAGAAACAACATGCTCACTGGAGTGGCCCTAAAATCGCTTCCAGTGCACGTCTAAATATAATAGGGAGGCACGAACACATGTGATAGAGAACAAGTGTTACAGAAAAAGAACTCCTATCACACTCTGCACAATCATATCTTCCCCTGCTCCCGCTGCAGACACCTGGATGGATGATACACACGATTTCAGAGCCTGCATTTTCTAAAATGGATTCTTTGCTCTTCACCTTCCTTCAGCTTCCTCACAGTCTCTTGTTTTGCTTTAAGGCTCTTTTTTTTTTTTCTGTAGTAGATGTAGTGCTGGGTTGGCAAACTGCCCAGCAGCTTCATGATTAAAATATTCTGTTTATTTGTAAGGTAGGTGGAGGATACACAGCAGCAGCATAAATTCTCCATGACCAGATCCACATATCTCAATTTGTGTCCTAATGACAGCAGCCCAGAGCTGTCTCTGAAGAAGAGCAGGCAGCTGGATCTGCATGAACTTCTGGGCAGCACCAGCCACGGAGATACCAAGAGTCAGTGAAGTGTTCCTGGTGCTGCCTGGGAGAAGGGGATCCCCACAGGTTCCTTGGCATTGGTTTGGGAGGTGAGGCAGGGAGGCTTGTCCTGGCAGGGTTAGACACCCACAGCATCCCAGCACCACGTGCAGTCAAGTTCTGCAGCCTTGAAATGGTCAATAGAACCTCTAGGAGGAAACAGAAGAGCCTGCTCTCCCATGGTTCCTGTTGAGTCTGGAATACAGAGTGTGTGCCCTTGTTTCTGATACTTAGTTATGAGATCCAGAAAAACACTGAATTTCATATAATATATAAATATATAAACTCTCTAATCTACACACTCACACTTTTAGCTTTTTCTATCTAACTTTAACATTTGTTTTCATGTATCACCATGAAAACATGCTCATGAATTTCATATTATATGAAATTCAGTGTTTTTCTAGATCTTATAACTAAGTATCAGAAACAAGGGCACACACCCTGTGTTCCAGACTCCAACATTTCCCCCCTATGCCTCAAAAAACCATCACCAAAACCCCAACATCTCTCCTGATTCAAATGTGGACTTCTCTTTTTAGCATGGTTGGAGAACCAAAGGGTGAAACTCTGTCCACACATCTGGAATGGTGCTGCCTGGTTATCATTAATTTTATTGGCATCCTCTTCCTTCCTCCCTCTGCTGCTTTAGTTCCTTTTGTATTTGGAATCCAGAGAGATTCTAAGTTAGAAAATTAGATAATTTTTGTGGGAGTTTTGTCCATATTAACTTATTTAATAATTGGGTTTTATAGGATTAAAGTCCATGATTTTAGTCTTCCACTTGAGCTGCAATTAAAATGGAAAGGCTGTGCAGGCAGTGCACCCCATCCATTAACAGAATTCTGCCAGCAGTGAAGTATTGTCTTTACCTTGGCTGCTTCACTTTGAATTTTGCAGGTATTTTCTTTTCCATATTACCCATATAAAGGAGGAAATGAAACTGCTATGGAAATTGTTTTCTCTGTTTTTAAAAGTGGGCAGTTTTTATAGAGGAGTGTTATGCACGTTGTGAAATTTAGCTGTGCATTCGTTCCAGTGGAAGGTTCCATGAAATGCTCTCAGGGTTGGTTTTACGTCATAATGATCCCTTTTCACCTTTTCTCTGGGGGAGGAAACTTTGTGTGGATGTTGCACTGTTAGTGTTATACAACTGTTACTGTTATTTAGGTTATTAACAGGTTACTGTTACACAGGTGGCACATCAGAAAATGTATTTTTTTTTTTATATTTAGCGGCACCACTTAATAGCAACCAAGTCAAAAGTAACAGAATTTCAGCATCAGGGAACTCTAGAAATGAAATTCCTTCTTGGCAGCAAGCAGGTGAAGTATTCTCACTGGTGCCTGACCTGAGGGCATACATGACACCATGTGAAAAAGTTGTCCCCAGAGAAACAAAACACAAAGAGAAATTCCAGCAGAAAAACATTTGATTATTTGCTTTAGAATCACAAGGATGCCTAGGAAAAATAGCTATTGAAAAGAAAAAAAAAAAAAAGAAAGCCAACTTTAAATAGCAATGAAGAAAATCACTTTATAACTCATAAGAAAGGAGTAGGAGAAATAGATTCATAAGCTCATGCTTCTTTTCCCCACCTGCTAAATTGATGCTGGGCTTGAAAGGAGCTGATGACAGAAAATATTGCTTTTGACAAGTCCAGCTTAGATAATAATACTTGTATTACTTTTTAGTGGGATGAGAAGCCAAAAAGGATCAGAGAGAGACAGAGAAAAGGCACACCAGGGATTTCATTGAATGTGGATATCAATTATATCCAATTCAATTTTATATATATATATATATATATAAAATTCAATATCTAAATCAATTATATCAAAATATTCTGTGGTATCACAGAATTGTTTAGGTTGGAAAAGACCCTTCAGATGACATAGTCCAACCATTAACCCAGCAGTGCCAAGGCCACCACTAAACCCTGAGTGCCACATCTTCTAAATCCTCCCAGGGATGGGTGACTCCACCACTTCCCTGGGAAGCCTCTTCCACTCTGTAGAATTTTTAACTGATCAGACATTTGGATTTATTTTATTTTTTTTTTTTAATGGCACCAAAGTTCTTTTCGTGGTCTGTGAGGGCAGCACATTTTATCCAAGGGGTCAGGAGTGCTGCTGTTTGCAGGGAGCAAGGCACATGTGCTTCTCCAGCTGCTGCATTCTCTACCCTGGCCACCATATCCCCCACTGAAATCACAGCTGGAGTGGAATTCCACCACAGCTGGAAAAATCTATCAAGAGACTGATTGAATCAAAAAATGAAGCATAACTCAGAGAAAAATTCTAGAATGGCAGGCTACTGCAACATAGAGTTTGACATGAACTTGCTATTTTTCAAGCATGATACTATTTGGACTACTGTCTTCTTTGTATCAATTTCTGCAAAATTGTAGAGAAAACTCAGACTAATAGCAGATCCAGATTTGTGAAAATGGCCTTCCCTCATTACCCCTTTTGTGAACACCCTGTGCTAAGCCTGAGCAGCAAAGTCAGTACAGAACACCTAATGTGAGTGTAATGAATACATCCACAACATATTACAGGTGCATCTGCACGCTGAAAAGAACATTTTCTCCCCTGATACTGTGACTTTCTCCATCTTTTTCATCCAGCATTACCCAGGTTCTTAGTTTCCTTCTCAGAGTGATGTGCTCAGAATCCACGATGTAACAGCTGCTCTGCACAACACAAAATGCCTGCTCTGAGAATGACATTGATATTTCAGTGGAGCTGTAAGTTCACATGCAGCCATTGTAACTCAAGGTGGAGGGAAAGGCCAATCCATTCATTTGCATACAGATCTAGTTTAAATTGACATTTTCATTTGAAAACACTAGGGGGAAAAAAATTAACAGGCAAGACATTTTGGATTAAAACATTTTGATCAGTTAACTTCCTGTTAAAACCAGCTTCCCCCCTTGCAATCTTTCTTGGATGGATTTGAAATTTTCATTATTAGTGGTATATGGAGATAATTGAACATATCTTTCAACTCATGTCAGAATGGAAGCAAGAGGTAACTGGCAAATAATTTGTGCTAGAAATAATTTTATGCATTAGAATGGATTTGCTGCTTCATTTTCTTTGAGCTCACATTTGCCTAGAGATACTGAACACTTAACACATAATTTAGCCTCCTCTTCATGAAACAAACCAGCCTTTAGCCTTGAAACCATGGGGGTTTGTTTTCTCATCTCTTTCCATCTCTGTGATGTTCACCAGAAGTTTTCTTTTACATCTGCAAGGTTGGCCCCCCCAGGTTAAATTGCTTTAAGGTAGTGCATACTGCAATGCCATTAACCTCTGCTTCACTTTGGTCTTTTCAGTCTCCCTGTTTCACCAAAAATACAGGTCTAATCCAAACCAGTAACAGCCTGTGGAAAAATTACTGGAAAAATACAAAAAGATCCTGTTCCAATATTTTTCAATTCATAGGCAGCAATTCTTGAAGACAAGCAAAGAGCATTTGCACAGCACTAAGACTAAAATAGCTTAAATACTATACTAAAGTCTAAATATTGTATTAAAGACTGAAATACTGAAGGGATCTTGATTGTGTGGACGTTCATAAGAACTTTTGTCCTTCATTTAGGCAATGAATGCTTCAGCACAAATCCAGTCAATGTCCTGCCTTGCCAGATTGCACTGTTCGGCTGGCTTGTGACGCTGCCCTGCGTGAAACATTCCCTGTCTGCCTGACCTAGCTGTCCTTCCATTCCTACCACCTTCACCTGACATCAAAACTCTTCTTTTTCCCACTGGAAGCTCCCTCCTCGTTCCCTTTGGAGAAAGCACTTGCCCTCCAAACACATATTCCTACCTAGGGCAATTTGCATTTCACTGCTGTTCCCAAGCTTGTCAACATTTCTGAAGAAATGAACTTCCCTGCAGAGGGGAAGGTCTGAGTCAGCTCTGTGCCACAGTGCTCCCCTTAAAGCTCCAGCACTGGGGAGTCAACCCACCCTCAGGAGACTCTGCAAGTGTTGTTCCAAAGGTGGCAAGGTGTGAACAATGACACCTTTGGGGTGGAGGTGGGATACCTGGAGCTGGGAGGAGAAGCCAGTTTCTCCATGGCACCTTGCCTGTAAGCTTACGTCTTGCAGGTTGTGACATTTTTATACACTCTATCGTGAAGGTGCAGTCAATTCCTCTGCTTTTCCAGCCTTCCCTGTCCTACACCCACCCACAACCCACCACCACACACACACACACGTGCACCTCCTGCCTCCCAGCACCATCCAAAATTAACCGAGGCAGCCTGCAATGTCTGCAAAACAAGGGCCAGGGCAGAATTTTTTACATTATTAAATATATCCTGAACTTTCCATTTTCTAGAAAGTGACAAGCTGTAGAATAATAATTAAAAAAAGCAGTAAGAATTCGAGAAACTAAAATATCTTTCAGAGGAATAGTTTAATTTGCAAGGAGAAATTTAAACTTCAATTAACTTTTCTCTCTGGCCAGCAATGCCATCTAGCAAGCCTTCAGAGCCAAATCTGTACTCACTCTTTCCTTAATAAGTGATGAGGAAATTAAAAATTACTTCTATTAACTTTCTACAGAAGTTTCCCTTTTAGAAGGCCTCATTTCTGTTTTTCCCATGAAATCAATTTCTGACACAGGCACATACACATAAACAGGACAAGTGCTCCAGCTTTTCCACTCATGTCTCTGCTAATTTCCATTAGCTCAATTCAGACTATCGCTGCACTTCATCAATTTGGTTTGGAACAAATTAAGACATTATTTCTATCTCAGTAGCTACAGGATAATTCATTAGATTCACTGTTAGGCCCAAATTCAAACCACTCTAGTTCTGAATTGAAAATCTGCATAAAGGCTTCAAAGCCAGTAAAATCTATAGGATTTAATCTATATATCTATAAAATCTATAGGATTTAAGCATATGTTTAACAACAGCTATGGGATAAAGTTTTATCTGTACTGAATGGAGGCTTTTTTAAAAGGATCTTAATACAGAATAATTTATCAACAAAGTCTTAAATGACTCTAAGAACAAATATACCCTGTAAATGCAGCTTACCAGTGGAAAGTTTCAGTTAATCACTGCCACCCTGTTTATAGGATATAAATAATATATTATTTATATATTATTATATAAAATATAATAACAATACATGATGTGATAAAGGATATAAATAATGACAATGGAGATGTTGGGTCTTTAGAGAGATAATTACATTGAGTGCCTACAAGAAAAGGTTTCTGTCCTTGATTCTACTGGGGACACTGTACAAGAGAAAGTTATGAGTATTTTCTCCTTGAGGACACTGACTGGATTTGTTCTGGAGCATTCCTGGAGTAAAAGGCTCCTACTTTGGCTCCCACTACCTCATTTCTGAGGCATCTGGAATCACTGGCACAGCACAAAGTTGTGGCTGGAGAATCCTTCTTACATGGCCTGGATTAAAGAAAAGCAGTCATGACACGAGAATCATGGAATCAGGAGAGGCAAAAACCCAAACAACCCCAAAACACAAACTCTAAAAATCCATGTTAAAAGATCTCCACACTCTGAAGACAGAGGACACGCTATTGGATTTATTTTTGTTACTGCCTTTATAGAGAAGTTGCCAAAATGCTTGGGAAACTGTGAGTGCAAAGTCCAGAGTGAATTACATGCAAACAATTCAGCTTTCTCATATTCCTTCACTGCAGTGAAACCAAGCTTCTGAATTGTTTGTTCATGTTCTTTCCCAGTAAGTGAAATCAGACATACCAAGCTCAAAAGGCTTCTTTACTTACTTGCTTTCATTTTTTAAGAAAAGCATAAAGAAAAGAAATAGAAGCAATGAAATACAAAATAAAAAATAAAAAATAAATCACAGTGACAAAATGGTACCACTTGAAAATTAACTTAAAACATGAAATGCAGCCTGACATTGATGTATTGAAAGAATAATTATAAAAGATAGGCCATTCCCATTTTCCACTTACTTTACTTAATCACATCTCTGTAGATATGGATTGATTCAGGCATTAATAAATATCTGCTTTACTAGAGTTCATTTCTTTGATTTGAGGCATCATGAAAATAGAATTTTCCAGTCATATCTTTTCTATTCATCTCAAAATGTGTAATGAGAAGCAACTGGCGCTCTTTGCATGCAATTTCAATTAAAATCCAACATTTCAAAAGAGTTTTTATCAGTATATATTTCTCATAGATATAACTCAGAATGACTCTGATTAAATTATAAAAAATGTAGAGCTAACTTCACAAATTCTTCATGTTAGATACCTTAGATTTACCATCATTCCCAAACAGATTATAGTCTGTGGGATTCACATAATATTTGTGTCCTGGACCTGTTCCTCAGCAGCATTAGTATCTTATCACTCAAATCTTATTCCAGGCTTCTCAACACAGATGAGCAATTTAATAAATGTATATCCCAAAAAGCAGATAACACTCCTTAAAGCATGTCTCAGTCATTTGGGCTTAACACATATACCTGGTATACTTAACTCATCCTTGTCTTAGCTGAGTGAACCTCCTCTGAAGTAAATCCTTGCAAAATTCAAATCCCCACATTAGCAAATATTAGAATGATGTACAGTGAAACTTATCTTGCACTGTAGCAGTGTAATTCCCTTAATTCCAGGAAAGATTTGGAAGTAACTAGGAATAAATTTTTGTTGTTTAAAATGCAACCAATGCTCCTCGGCTTGGAGGGGAGAAGAAGGAGAGACTTTAATAAAAGAGTGGCAATCTGTCCTTCCTGTGCTTCAGAAACTCAAGTGATACCATCTCATCCCATGACACCTCTGCTGTTCCTGTTTTCCTCTGCCCTTTGCAGAGACGTGTCCAGCTGCTGAAGGAGCCACTGCCTGAGCTCTGACACAGCGGCAGGAATTCAGCAAATCTCTAAATCCACTTCTGCCTCCAAAACCTCTCTCAAGAGTTACCAATTTAATAGGAAATAAGCAAGGCCATCAGTGCCTGCTAAGTGCCCCAGTTAATGCTGGGTTGGTGAGATGCATAAAAATACACGTGGGCACCTCACAACCCATAATTAGTTTCGCAACACAGCAGAAAAGTGAAAAAGTAGTGTCTGCCTTTTTATAGCTGGAGAACTGAGGAACCTGGTATAATTGAGACATATGCTTTAATTAGAGTGGCACAGGCACTGCGTGGTGCAGGCCTATCACAGCTCCTCTGCTCCAGAAATACAAATCTCCAGTTGCCAAAGGAATGGGCACAAACCTTATGAGTGCCTAACTCGGGGACAGCCAATCTCCTTCCAGATCAGAGGCAGAAGCAGAAGATACAACCTATAAATTGTCTTGTTTCCTTCCACCCCCTGCTGCCTGTTTTACATCCCCATTTTCTGCACTCAGATGTATTTATGAGAAGGAAGAGGAGGGCTCTGATCCCAAATGTCATTGCCAGTTGTCAGAATACCCCTAAGAAGCAGGTGAATTAGAGGTTTCACTGGGAAGGTTTGATCCAGCCTGAGCTGCTTAGTGCAGCCTCAAAGGCATCAAAGGTGAGGCCATTTAGGGGCCCTTAGTCACCATCCTCTTTGAGGTTACACATCTCCCTGTTTAATATGCTGAGTTATACTCACTAAGCAACAGCATGGAGCTGCTGACACAGTACTGGGGAGTGATTTATCCTGCAGGCTAATCTCCAGCAAAATGGAGTGATTTTAAAATCTATAAATACTGGGTGATTATAGACTGGAGACCTGCTTATGGTACTGTTATAATTCAGCTTTTTCAAAAGTGTATTTATTTTGGGTTAGTTTTACATTGGGGGAACCTGAAATGTGTTCTGGGAAAAGCAGGAACGGTAACCCTTTCAATAGAAGCCACTAAAAATTATTCAAAAATTGGATTTTTATAGTATATCAAGTATTTCCACCAGGAATGGAGCAAGAAGGAAGCATAATATGAGAGGGGGGCATGTCTCCATGCTCCTAATAGCAATCTTACTTACCTTGAGGTTTCATGGATTAAGGGATTCATCCTGTTTGCAGTTTTCAGTGGGAAACCTTGTGATTTACTCCTCTGGCTTGAGCTCTCCCAGGCAACACTGGGACATTTTCAAGAAGCTTCGTGCTGTTGCTCCGTTGAATAAAGAACTGCATGAACACAGCAAGGGCTCAGAGACAAATCTGGGTGGGATTATCAGAGACTCCCTGCAAGGCACAGCTCACATCAAGGCACTCAGCCCTCACCCCGAGCCTGGGGCCCAAGCCTGGCCCACTGGAAAAGCAAAGCCGGTCCAAATCTTATTTTTTAGAATACAGGAAGAGGCAGGTTACAGATTAAAAATAAAGGCTGTGTTTCTACCTCTGAAGCTGGGCAGTTTGTGAGGACAATGGGAGCCTGGTATGTTTGTTTGAGGATATTTATTCAGTTATGCTTCCTGCTGAATGGGACCAAAAAAAAATAGTATGGGGCATGCACATATAAGTGAATTACAATTTCAGTTTAATTATCTGCTGATTATTTTCTTTTGAGTCATTAATAAAACTGACCAGCATTTTGGAATGGTTACATTAGGGCTCTCATGGTTGCACTGGAACACGCCCACTATGGTATGGAACATAACCACTATGGTTAATGAACTCAGTTCATTAACACTGAATGAGGTTAGGCACAAATTTGGAAAGTGCAACATGCACAACTTGAAAACTTATTTATGAAATCTTTTCCTAGGCAGGCATTCCAAAGTACCTCTGGCAGTGCAATGCCTGTAGTGCCACATGTTGTGGAGCATACACAGCAAGGCACAGGCACTCAATTTGAACAGGAACTAATCCTTGCAGAAGATCCTGCCCTCTGTGCTTGTTAATTCTGCTCCTCCAAGTGATTTCTTGCTAATACAGCACACCTTTAGTGACAATCCGTGGCTTAAGCCGTGTAGCTCAGTGGTTTTAAACTCGTGAAGATGTGCACTAATCCTCTCTGCGCTCTGATAAATTGGCTTTGGTGCTGTTAAAAAGCTGAATTTGTGGAGGAGACCTGTGTTTGCTGGAGTGAGGGTCGTGCCCTTGCCAATGCTGCTCTCCAGTCAGAGGTGCTGCCTGGTGCCCTGCAGTCACCCAGAGAGGTGAACACTCCCCTGCACGTTCTGGGGGGCAGTCACGGTTTGTGGGACTCTCTGAAGAGCATTCCCTCATTGAACCTTCCTGACTGCACCTTGAGGACCCATTGGTAGCAGCAATTTTCAATGTTGCCCTCTCATTACAGAAAATAGGGGTAAGAGAGGGAGGAATAACCAGGGCAAGGGGAAAGGCTCTCTCTGCTGTAAAAATTCCTTCCAAATGTCAGAAAACTTTTACAGTGTGATGGAGTAGTCATTAATTCCCTACAATTTGAAATGAAATTATCAGAAGACAAGGCTTCTTTTTCAGACTGAGAAGGATTTGAATGGCTGAAGTGTGTTTTCCCTGCTGCTGCCTGCAAGCTTCCCTTCAGTCACATTCCCAGGCACTGCCTTGTGAACAAACTCAGCATCATCTGTGACCTATTGCTACAACACCTACACCTTCTAGAACTGGAAAAGACTAATGAAATCAAAGGCTCTGAGTCCAGCAGAACTCAGGATTTTTTTCCCAGTGCAGTTTTTCAAAAAGCATTAAGAAAGTATTGTTACAGCATCTGCTAAAAAATATCCATCACCGTGCAGGTGACAATTACTTTTCAGTTGTAAGGCAAAGCTTGTGGGTAAGTGTATTATGGCCTCATTCCTAATAGTGCATTCAGCACATGTGATCCATTCTTTTCCTGGGCAGTTCATTGATGCAGTTCATTAATGCAGTTCTATTTTAGCTCTTCTTCTCAGTGACCAGGGGATGGCAGGAGGCTGTACCAGGGGAGATTTGGGCTGGACATCAGGAAAGAGGCTTCACCCAAGGGGTGGCTGGGCACTGGAACAGGCTCCCCAGAGAAGAGGTCACAGCACCAGCCTGGCAGAGTTCCAGAAGTGTTGAGACAAAGCTCTGAGGCACAGGGTGTGACTCTTGGTGCTGTTCTGTGCTGGGAAGGAGCTGGACACCGTGATCCTCGTGGGTCCCTTCCAAATCAGGATATTCTGTGATCCTCTGATTTTTCCTTGGCATCTGAATTCAGCTCCTAAAACATTTGTATAACAATTCATTTACCTATAAACTTCTTGATAAAAATTGGATAAAAGTTTTTTAAATGTTCATTAAGGATGATCAAGTCAGGAATGGAAACTTTTGTATTCGGTAGTGGCAGTAAATTTAGAGTACTCACAGAATTAATTCCTAGTCACCACGTGGAGCACTGGAGCCGAATACACAGTGACTTTGCCACAGCTCACAATGAGAAGGATGCCAAAATACACAGTTAAAACAACAGATAGCTGGTGGGATTCTTTGTGGTCAGGGAAAACCTGATTCAACAACACTGCCTTTTCTGAAGGGTGGTGACCAATTCAAGAAAAAACAACCTCTCAACATTTGCAAGACTGACAAATTCCCAAAAGGTGGCTTCAGTCAATAATATCTTTAAATGGCTTATGAAATTCTGGTCCCCTCAGAGTTGCAGCACAAGAGAGAATTTCACAGCTACCAATGTTCAGCACCTTGGAGCTGGGGAAATACATTTACATGTACATTTACATTTACATTTACATCTACATTTACATTTACGTGTTGGAAGTTGCTCTCACAGCAGGAAGGACAAGTGAAAACTTTGCTTCCTGTTTCCCTGGTTATGTGTATCAAGCTGATCCCTGGGAAAATTTCAGAGATCAGTTAGTTTCTTGTAATGTTAAGGGCAGGTGTTAGCCAAGGGAAATTTCTCCTGGCTGTGCTGACGCCTCTTTAACCTGCAGGACTTCTCACAGCATCCCAAGCAGGGATATTTTGCACTCTGATCCTCCCACCAAGTGAGTCAGTGACACAGTTTGTTGCAGCAGGTTTGCTTCCAAGTGGGAGCTATCAAGAGGCACTGAACAGTCTGAGTCATAGCAGCCACCAAGATATTATCCCAGCCTTTATTAGCTTTCCAGCCACCTGAAACGCTGATCTTCAGAATGGAAAAGGTGATGGGGTTAAAAGCTGGTTGTTCCTGACAAATAGTCCATAATATCAACCTTTTCCTTCTTTGACTGCATCTCTTAAACAATAACACAAGCACCTACTTTTGAATGACTGAATGTGTTTGGTTTTTTCTTTGGATGAGCTGTGAGCTAAAGCAAAGATGCCTCTCTTGAGCAGGGATCAAGTGACCTGTAGAATTCCCTCCTGACACACCATTTCTCTACAGCTCTGTGCCAGCAATTCTTTTTGTCCTGCTTATGTCCCCTGCTAACTCATGGGGTGACATAAAGTGGCTGCACAGGCTCTGGGCATTGATCTGAGCAGCTGCCTCAGAGACAAACCTGTGCCAGGAGCTCTTTCCGGGTCTTTTCCCTCTCCTGCTGTGTCATCCACCACCCTTCAGCTTTTGGAGAGAAGGAGCCAGCTTGGGAAAGATGGGAAGCTAGTGCACAAAGCTAAGTAAGCAAGATAAACAGACTCCACAACAGCTGCGCTTCCCTTCCCTATAAATCTTGGAATGTGGCCTTGAAATTGCTAATTTCAAGGATCAGGTAGTTTTTTTTTTATTTTTTTTTCAGTCAAGAATGAAATATTAAGTTACAGGCAGCGGGTCTGTGAAAGCGTGAATTCACTGCTCAGTCAAAAAAAATGCAAATCAAATCAAAGAAATAATTTAATACAATCTTTGCTATTTTTAATGAAAGAGCTAGACTTCCCTCTTAAAAAAAAAAATATAAAAATGATGCTTTGTAACTGCAAACGGGGTTTGCAAACTTTCTAGTGCTTTTCTGGAACCCTGATGCCATCAACACAGGAAAGGGTTGCAAACTACTCTATCAGTGAAGCAGATGGATAAATTTACTGGAGGGAGCTTGTCTGTGTGAGGTACAGGGAGCTGCTGTTGTTATTATTGTTATTATTGTTATTATTGTTATTATTATGATGGACAATTAATAACAACTCTTGCTCTGCTTCTGGTGGAGACTTTCCCGTTGCCATAGACACTTCAGACCTGTCACACCTGAGTTCATGCAAACCTGAGAGCTGCACAAAGCTTTGTCCTGCCCAAACCATTTTTAATTTTTTTCTCTGTGAATGACTCTGTGGGTTTCCTCCTGCAGGCCAGAAGGAAAAGGCACAGGCATTCGTGGCTGCTTGTCAGAGAAACAGGCAAATCACTGAAAAACAGAATAGAACAAAGCTTTTCCAGTTCCTCACAGGGCACCCCATCATTTAAATGTGTGTCATCAGCAAGGACTGAGTGCTCTTTAACCGCATTTACTCCGGAGAACTTTGGTGGTCTAGCAGCAGAGTGACTCGAGTTTTGCATGCACATGGATGGCTGTTTTATCAGATATGCTTCAAAATGAGAATTTAGCTTTTACTGCATAACTGTAGCTCCCTAAAGGTGTATTTTTGGCTTTTAATCCTGCTAGAAGTAGAAAAATTGCTATTATTGCTTCACATTATCTTTCTTTTCTTGGAACAGGATAACGTGGATCTTGGTGACCTGATGTTTTCGCTCTGCTACCTTCCAACAGCTGGTAGACTAACTATTACAATAATAAAGGCAAGAAATTTAAAGGCAATGGATATCACAGGAGCATCAGGTAGGAATGAATTTAATGCTCAGTGTGGATTTCTATCCCATTTCCCTCCCAAGGCACAGAATTCAACCCTGTCCAAATCCCAGAATGATTTTTGAGAGGAGGGTTGTTACACTGCGAGCTCTGCTTGAGTACAGGAGTTGATGAGTAATAAATAATACATTTTAGTTTGCTTAGCTCCAAGCAACAGTTTAAAATAAGTTGCTCTCTCGAAGAGACTGCGAGATTATTATTTCCAATGTCCCTGTAATTCAGAGCTGGCCAAAATGCATTCCCAAGGCTGGGAATTTGTGCAGCAGACTGTTAGAGCTGTGACACAGAGGCAGACTGGCCCTCGCTGACAGCCCCCAAGAGCCGCATATGGAGAAAGCAGTGATCACCCCAGAATCCTTTCAGCAACCCTTTCAAAAGCCCACAATAAAAATTATAAATATAAATAAGGTTTCATAGACGACTTTTAAACACTAGCAGGGAGTTGTAAAGCTCTCAGAAAGGAGCTACAAAGAAACATCTCTCTTTATTCTACCTGCAGGACTCTAAAAATAATTATAATTCTCTTGAGAAATATAAGCCATTAATTGTTGCCCTTTGAATTGTATTTAACCATACATCAGTAAGTCCCGTTGTGAAAAACATTGTCATCTTCTGTCTGTCCTACAAATCTAACAAGTAATTAGACTGCTATAAATAGGCTGATACACAGGCTGTTGTATAAAATAGTCATGTATAACACGCTTCAGTGAATATTTTAATACCCTTTGAGGAGCTAGTACACAACAAAGAGCTTCTTGAACCTAAAAAGTTGATTATAAGCAGGTAAAGCTTTCAAAGCTGCGCTGCCTCCCGTGCATTCCACGGTAACAGAGAAGCTCAGATCCCAGTCAGGTCCAGGAGATCAATCCTGCAAGCAGGTATGGGCACACAAGAAGTCTCCCTTCACTTTCCATCTGCATTTGTCGAAAATCAACGTTGTTCTTGTGACCCACACAGATCCCTACGTGAAGGTTTCTTTAATGTGTGAAGGAAGGCGGCTAAAGAAAAGGAAAACTTCCACCAAGAGGAACACCCTAAATCCCGTTTACAATGAAGCCATAGTCTTTGACGTCCCTCCAGAAAACATTGACCAAATTAACTTGTCGATAGCTGTTATGGATTATGACCGGTGAGATGCCTGTAGCTGTCAAATGTTGGCTGGGAAAGTCTTGCACGCTAGATTTGCACCCAGAAAGAAAGTTGGTTTTATTTTCCCTGTAAGTGGGGAATTCGTGTCGCCTTGAGCTTGGTAGAAGCCTCCAATTTTTTTGTTTTGTCGGGCAGAATTTCCTGACTAGATTTTTAAACATAGATTAGTGATGAGTGACATCAGGAAGCTGCATCTGTGCCCAGCAGAACTGAGGTGACTGGGCATTTAATCGTTCTGTTTGTGCATTTCTGCCAAGCCTTTGCTCACACTCCCCATTTATAAAGTTGTGTCTCAGAGCCTTCTTGCCTTTGCAGCTAATTACAGAGCACGGGCAAAGAGCCTTTTGTGTGCTACGAGGGGGGGAATATCAAACTGTTCTGAGCAGTGGGCAGCACAAAGAGCAAACCCACGCATTTCCTAGTGCGCTATAGCTCCGGGCAAGCATTAGTCCTAAAAATCCACGGCTGACGCTTCTGATGAAATATACAAACGGTGTGGTTCCCAAGGTAAAATTTTAAGAAACAAATGTTATGGACCATTTTCACAGTGTAGGTCACAATGAGGTCATTGGAGTTTGTCAAGTAGGCAACGATGCAGAGAGCCTAGGTCGCGACCACTGGAACGAAATGCTCTCGTACCCTCGGAAGCCCATCGCTCACTGGCATCCTCTTGTGGAGGTAAGGCTTTGATTTGTTGCTTCCCCCCTGCAGCACTTGTGAATATTCTCCCACACGGCATTAGGAGTTGGACAGAATTTTGTGAGCGAGCCCGAGATCCGCGCGCGTGAGGTAAATCCTAGAAAAGGGTTTGGAAACGCTTTAAAATTGAAAGGTGACACACGAGTTAAGTCTGCTCCTTTCCATGTTAGGGAGACAGAAGGTTACTGTTGTCTATAATATATAGACATGAAAACACCAAACACTGCACAGTTGAGGGTTTGGTTTTGCCTTTTAAATAAGATCTTGGCTAACTTTCACTGTTAATTGATAGAAAGAAAAGGACCTTGTTTACAGAACAATCAAGACCAATTCTCTTTTTATATGCAACAGCCTAATTTGACTTCTTTTCTTGTAACAATATATCATCCATGGCACTAGCACATCTCAAAGGATGCCTAACTGCACTGAAAAAAAATATGTTTAAGTGTCTCTGGAGATCTGAGGCGCTGATAAGAAGCGACACAATCAGAAAAGCTTTTCAAGGTTCCTATGTTTTTTTTGTTTTGTTTTGTTTTGTTTTTTGTCTTTAGGGCCCTATTCAGCAGGAATGTTATGCAGGTCTTCTGCGCTTGGATGGCTGCCGAAGAGGCTTCCTCACCCTTTTAACCTATTCAGCAGAAATTTGGCATTCCTGTTGAACTCTTTCTTAGCCATATCCTCAGGGGCTATTCCACAGAGTCCAGTGGGGTAAAGATGTCCTTTTAATCCCTCTGTCTAATCCTCTCCCCAATACAGGGAACACTAATCCTGGTTCATGAGACACAAAAATTCATCAAAGATCGAACTAAATTGCTTCCTAAAGTTACCCTGGCTTACTCCCATTGTTGCTTTCACTGGCTGAGTCAGGCAGTACTCCCAGTCAAAGGGAAATATCTTGTTTATGAGCAGCCCCCGAGTTCTCCTCAATGCTGAAAGACAGGAAAGAGCACAGCACCCACACCAAGCCAGGAAAGATGCTGTGGGCACTACAAGGCAGGCAGTTCTCAGCCCCTCCGAGTTCACTTTCTGCACCAGAGTGCAGCTGGGTTACCACAGTGCCACTGAAGTGCTCCCTGCTTGAAATGAGCACCGGCCATAGGCAGTTCCAGAAAAGATTGTCAGGCATTATGAAGATGCTGCAAGCCGGGAGGAGTCCCACAGTCTTGTCCTGTGTCCGTAAGGAATTGCGTTTCCGGGTGCCTGGGCACCAGGGCAGCACAGCTGGAGCAGGGAGTGCCCAGGGGCTGTGTGGCAGGAGGAAAGCTCCATGCCCTCTCAGCACAGCCAGCAGTGGGGCAGCTCTGCCCAGGGCAGATGCTGGCTGAAGTGCCACGCTTGAAATGCTGACCTGGGCATTTGGGAGCTCTCAGCTGTGGCCAAGAGTTGATAGGAATGTTCTGGCACAGCACACGAGGTGTAGTGTGAGGGCTGCTATTGCCCAGAGCACAACAAGTGTCTCTTAGCAGAAGTTGTCTACATCCTTATATCCAACCTGTCTTCCCTCTTTGATAAATTTCATTGCAGCCAGAGCCCACAATTAGGTTTTGACAGCTCTTCCCTTTTCACAGGCATCCTGTTCTTTTCATACATGCCTGGCTAACTTCTTTAGATTTCATTACTGTGGATTGCTTTTCATGTCACTGAAAGCTAAACAGAGCCATATTTTTTTTCCTTCCCAGGAATCAAGTGGGGGAGGGTGTCCAGCGCATCCAGGCTGTGCAGAGAAATATATACACAGCATATCATTTTGGTTCCTGAATCAGGACTAGACTCAGCGAGAGCTTCTGGAACCTCTGTGGCCACAGCCATAGGACCCTGAATATTTGCTGAATAGGACCCTCAGTCTTCTACTGTGTGAAGAGCTATTGGTTTCAAGTAGCGTGATGTTATCCACTTGTAGCATTAATTCTCCAGCTGACACTTCTGCTACTGATAGATTATTTGTATGGTCGTAAGCATTACCCAAATTCAAGTCTTCATTTCTGTTCGGTAGAATAACCCAGGTTCCACAAGCAAAATGACAGCAACCTAAACCAACAAATATGGGAAGCAGCAACAAATATTGTCCTTGTATTTGCAAAAAAGGTGCAGTATTGTGAATGGTTAGCTTTCTGAGTATCTTTTTTTTTTCAAGAATGATTGCCATCAGATATTTATTTTTTGATGACAAGTTGCGTCCTCAGTGTCAGCTGGTGCCTCCTTTCACCTGACATGAAAACAAATTAATACGGTTCCTTGCAGAAACCCTTCAAATCTGAAAAACTGTAAAAAAAGTTCTGCTGGGTGAGAACAAGATGCATATGGTATTTGTAATGACAGCATGTTCTTTGAGAAAGGAGATAGCCATCTGTAAAACATGGAGGTTGTTAGTCCTCAACCTTTGGAGATGATTTTCCAGTCGACGTTTCTGAGTCGTGTCCACAGCGCTGCAAACTGTTGGAAGCGTGTCCCAGGTGGCAATGCTGGATCATACAAACAAGCACACACACCCTGTGTCGTTTGAAAACGCTGTTCCAAGTCTATAGTGCCTGTGAAGACTTCCTTTATTATTTGTGGTAGAATTAGCAGGGCTGTTTTACATGATGGTATGTTGTAAATTCTGACAAATTCCGACCATTAAAAGAAAATGAATCTAAGCACTGCATTCTGTCATGTAATGAAATTTGTGCCCCAAAGCAGGAGACCCTGGGATAAATTTTTCCCCACTTATTTAGCCACGCATGGAGTTCTCTCATCCTCCAGTATTTTCTACAGAGAACTTGACTCACGTCTTTACCTGGGAATTTTTTTGTTTAAAAGATGCAAAGTATGGATGTTTTCTACAACAGAGCTGTCTGCTGTGTGCTTACAGAGAGGGAGCCCTGGTTGTTAAGTAGAGTTCAGATAAATTAATGTGCACACACATTGCTTCACATCTTGTATGTGACGAATGTTCACCAAGAGTTTTGGATCTGCAGCTCTGCTGACACAAATTATGCATGCACAGATTGAAGAAATATCTAAAATTTTGGCCTCAAGTCTGAAAAGTTAGTCCCATAACCTATCAGTGCAGATCTTCAGAATTCAGAATTCAGAAAATTAGAATTACTTGTGAGTAGAGAATGTCTTGGAACTTGCAGGAGATCTTGGATCTGCTGTGAATGTATGCTGCAGGTATAAATCCAAATTCCTGTAAGCACAGCGGTTTTCAGAAATCTCTTGCCATGCTGTGCAGAGCACAGCTGCCACAGGCAAGGACATACCTGGCAAACTAAACAACACTTCCAAACCTGCCCAAGCACAATTTCAGGAGGACAACTGCTGGCATTTCCAAAAGAATGAAAATAATGTTCCACTGCACCTTCAGCTTTCTATCAGGAGGCCGGTGGTAGATGACAGTGTGCACATCTGCTCATGCATGAGCCTCCCTTGGGGCAGAATCCTGTGCTCTTTACCCAGGCTCATCTCCCAGGAGCCACAGAGAGGAGATGGGCCTGAGCAAAGCAGGAGGAGCTCTTCCTTTGGAGTGGAGTTCTGTGATTTCCCGGATAAATCATTCTGCATTTCACCTCTGCCCGGAATGCAGAGCCAGGCATGCTTCCCACGGCAACATTAGCAACAGAAACTGCTGGGAAGGGGAGAACTCCTACACAACAGGCTCAGTGTGTCCCTGGAAAAGTGCAGGAGCCTTTCTAGGATTTGTCCCCAGCAGCTCAAAGGGGCATCAGCTGAAAAGTGGTATCATTATAATTGCCAGTGGGTTGCAGTTCTTTTATTTTATTGCCATGCTCGGTTTATTTAATGCTCAAGGGTCTAGCATCAAAAGAATTATTTTGAACGGTGTTCTACTAAAACAGGGAAAGAAATCTCTGTGACAGTGAGCATTTAAAGTGGAATCCAGCAGACTTCAAAGGCTTAGAGATGAGGAAAACCCCCTAAATTTATTGAATTCTCGGAATTTTTGCTCATGACTTGCCAACTGTAACTCAGGCTGTGGCATTACTATGTGCTTTTTACAAATACCTGCCTTACCATAGTAGTGCATCTATGGAATGATAGATATTTTCTGTATTTGGATACTTCACTCTTCATCTTTATACTCCACTTTACCAGTGATATTCTCTAGACCCAAAATATTTTTGTGTTCTGGTTCTGGTTGGCCAGTAGACTGCTGCTGCTGCTGTCCTCAGACTGTATTACAAAAACACCACAGCCTGCTGGAAGGACCAGAGGATGGATAATTCTGCTACAAACTCAACTGGAAACCCAGGGAAAGCTATGGTCCCAATGCTGCTCAGTCTTTCTTTTCTGAGCTGTGATTCTCAGTGGTAAATTAGCAGCAGACTCACAAGAATGATTTCAAAGCTGAAGCCCTAATTTGTTTTCTTATTTGCTGTGAATGCATTATTACACTGTATGACAAGTATCATAACTCTAAAATAGAAGAGAAAATTGGTTAGAAATGCATCTCAGCAAGATCTTAATCCCATTTTTCTCTTTAACAACGTGCTATTAAATGGTTACTTTCAGTTTTCCGTAACGAGCCCCCGTGCCAGGTGTTGTTCTGTGGAAAAGCAGCGAGTGGCCATGGGAAAACCTCCCAAGTTTCTGACAGTGAGGCCGAGTCCCACGGACAGTGGCCTGGTACTCCCATGACAAAACACTCACAGCACAGCTGAGTGCTCAAATATTTCTTTATCTGCTTCCACTGAAATCACAAGACGTGAAAAGCATTGCTTTTTCCTTTTATTTCGCTTTTCCCTGCAAACAGCCCCGGCAGTGGATGAGCAAACATTCATCTCAATCTGGGGAAGTGGGGACCACAGAAAACAGAACAGAAAACCAATATGTAGCACAGAAGACCTGGTGTTAAAACTGTTGTTACCAGCCATTGCATGACTCAGTTTTCCATGCCAGCAGGTCCATAAAACACAAAAGCAGCAGGTGTGAGACACTTGTTACATCAAGTTCCCTGGTAGGGGAACTCCTGGATCAACACAAAATGAAACAACAGCAAAGGGCAATGCAAAAGAATGAAAAAAAAAAAAAAAAAGAGGTTATTTTAGTCCACCCTTCTTGGTTTGAGAGGATTGTTGTTGAGGGGGCTTTTGGGTTGTTTTCATTCTTTGGTTTGGTTTGGTTTCATGTGTTTTAAACACCAAGCATGGTATGTAGCTATATTAACATGAGAACCCAAAGCCAGAGCCACAAGAGATATATTGATTTATATGTTTATCACCTGGCAACATTTGAGCACTTGAGGAGATGTGTCTGCAATTGAAATTTAAAAAAAAAAAAAAATAGATGAAAACTCTTTTGGTTTAAAAGTAACAAACAACAAACGGGGACCAGGAAATTCAGTTGAAAAATCTGTTTGGCCCAGCTAGAAATCTGTCTGAAATGACTTTGCTGTTAATACACTTTGTTTGAACAGAAGGAAGTGACAAAAGTAGATCAGGTGACTCCATCTGAAGTTTCATCAATGAAATGCTTTTTTTTCCCCTTTAGAACAGTGCATTGCCAAATGATCACATCTCAGTATCAAGAGAGAAAACAATGGATTTCTTACCTAGTAGGGGGAAATGAAAAAGCATGTAGAGAAGGGAATCCACAATACTGTAGAACTCAAGAGAAGCCCCCGTGCTGCGAAAAAGGGCAGCAGGACGGACTTGGTGCCAGCATCACCTGGAATCCTGGTGCCAGCATCACCTGGAATCCTGGTGCCAGCATCACCTGGAATCCTGGTGCCAGCATCACCTGGAATCCTGGTGCCAGCATCACCTGGAATCCTGGTGACAGCATCACCTGGAATCCTGGTGACAGCATCACCTGGAATCCTGGTGACAGCATCACCTGGAATCCTGGTGCCAGCATCACCTGGAATCTTGGTGCCAGCATCACCTGGAATCCTGGTGCCAGCATCACCTGGAATCCTGGTGCCAGCATCACCTGGAATCCTGGTGACAGCACGGTTCAGAGCTGAAGTGACAGCCCTGCTGTGCCAGGTGCCCAGGGCTGGCCAGCTCCAAGGGCTGTGCTCACAGCTCCCCTGCCATGGCTGGGGTGGGCAGGGAGCCCCAGCTGGAAGTTCTCCAGGGCCCTGCAGTTCTCCGGGGGCGCATCCATGTCCTCGGAGACCCGCCAGGGGCAGGGAAGGCGCCGCCGGCGGAGCGAAGGCACGGAGGGGAAGGGGACGGGAGGGTTTGCAAACATCTGAGCTCTTCATTTGTTCATTCTGCCCGGGCTCTCTGGTTCCTGCTCCTTTCTGCTCAAACGTGGACGTTGTCCAAGGGAGCTGTTTCACTCGGCTGCGTGCCCGCCTCGGTCCCCGTGGCAAAGGCGCCTGAAGAGAGCTGCGCCGTTTGGGTATAATTTTGGTTTTGATAACACATGAGCATTGTACTATACTTTATTATTTCTTGTTCAATAAATAGTCCTGGTATCTCTATGTTTCATGTCTAATTTTGGAGAGCAGGGCCGTACCTGTATCAAGGCTCTCTCAGTTAGGTGGGCATTTTGTTCGTTTAGTAGAAATAATGCATGATTCCTTTCGCAGTGGTGGTTTGAGGGACAAAAGAATTCTTAATTTTGTAATATGTATTACAATCTTCTAAACACGAGTTAAAATGTACTGTGATTTATTTATATAAATCTAGTCTGAACAAATAAGTTTTGATCTTAATAAAAACTGTAAGAAATTGTGCAATTGTAATTTATTACTATTTTGTATTTAATAAATATTAAAGTTCAATTCATTATTCAGAAAGCCAGCAAACACTTTGGGAACGTTTTTGCTCAGTTTTTCTCCACAGATAATGTGTTTTGATAAAGTATATGAGGCCAGAGAGAGAAAAAGCTTTTAAATTTACAGCACTCACACATAATTTAGGAGTTTGGATACTGAAACCTCCTCATGTTTCATCCCATCTCGACAGTCATCGTGGCAGAAAGATTATTTGACATATCACTGGTGAATCTCATCTATGTTTCATATTAAGAAGAGAATTAAGGAGCTACAGAAGTGCCTCTATCAAGTGACTTTGTGTTAAATTACCAAAATTGGTATTTAGCATGGCATACTGGCAAAATTAGCAATCCTCCTGTCAACACGCACCTCCAGGAAATTCCAAGAGGTCCCCTGGCAGAGCCCAGAAACAAATGGAGAAGGGCAAAAATATATCTGGTGTGACCACACAAACTGCACCCAAAAAGGCACCACTCTTGTCATTTTTTCCTTCTCTTTTACACCAAGTGAGCTTGCACAGCATCAGCAAGAGTCCTACCTGTGCATGACTTGTGAGTCAGGAAGAGCCTCTCTGTGTCTTTAGGGACAAGCTCAGTCTCTCCTCATTTGGAAGGTCTGTCCTGCTTGCACACACCACATTAATAAAGGGCTGCTGACGTGTGACATGAGGCACAGAACAATATTTCATGCCACCGAGAAATTAATTCAGTTCTGCTCTCTTCTCTTGGGGAATATTTGACATCGCGGGCGCGTGGAAAAGAAATGAGAACAGGCCTGGAGTTTGGAAGTTGCTACTGTCCTTAATAATAGGGATTTTTAGTGCTCTGAATAAAAAGGAAACATCTCTAGGCCCTGAACAGACTCCTGTTTTTCCATGGGTGTGCTGGGCTCCTGGGAGATGGAAGACCAAGGGCACCTCTACAGGCATTTTGTCCCTGGCAGTGAATGTAGTGATAATTACCCCTCTCTGTCCCATAAGCCACCACAAAATACACCTCAGCAGAGGAGGTGTATGAACTTCAAAGTTGTTTTTAATGTCTTTCAGTAATACTGGTTTGCATGTCTCTATTTCTTCCTTAATAAGCGAGCAAAAGCCTCTTCCTCTGTCAAAACAGGCCCACACATCTCTCCTTTTGAGACACTTTTCCAGCAGAATCATCCTTTAAGTCTTTATATGTAGCCTACAGACTTGGAAAAAAGGAAAAAAGGGGCAGTGGTTGCAACAGCCTGCTAATGACAGCAAGGCAAAGTTTGGGAATCCTCCCTGATCAACAGCAAGGCCTTAAAGCTGAGCAGCCCTGGGATCCTGCACGGCTGATCAGCCAGAAGATGGAAATTAAGGGAGGTGCCTCGTTAGTCAGGAGCTTTCCTGGCTGCTGCCCGTGAGTTCCCACAGGGGGAACGTCTGGTGAGGCCACAGCACATCCCAAGGAGCACCAGGACCAGGAGGGACAGCAGTGGCATGTCCCCAGGAGCTGAGGACAGGAGTGTTAGAGGGAAATCTGCACCTCAGGAAGGAGCAGAGAGCTTCTAAAGACAGGATCCTGTCAGGAAACTTGGTGATTGCAAAAGTAACCTTCCCAAGGAAGGAAATCACAGAGTTTCTTCTTCTGAGAGCTAATTCCATCCACCTCTGACAGTACTGGCACTGGAATTTGTCCCAGTGGGCCCTAGCAGAGGTTTCTCATGTAAGCAACACATGGTTTTTATTCCCTGATTGGTGTTCTTATATTTCCATTTAAATAGAATCACATCATTCTCTGGGTGCACTTATGCATTTATCATTGTCATATTAATTAACCACACACTTCAGTCTAGCCCACCACACCATCCAAAAGGTCATGGCTTTAAACCACTTAATAACATGCCAGAAAACATTCAGTGCATTCATGTTCCAGTACCAGCACGTGTAGGAAAATCTGGTAATGTTCCAAGGCATCAGAAGTGCCTGAACAGTTCAAAGAGCTTGACTAAAGCTCATATTTAATATCTAATATTAAAGTCATTTAGAAGTGTCAGAAATGTCAGCAAAGCTAACTACTGTTAGGTCCTCACCCAAAGATAAAAATGGCAATAAAAATATTTTTGTTGGAAAAACCATTCTTAATGTTAACAATGAATTCCATACTGAACCCTTATTTTGTAATTTTCAATTTAGCAGGCAAAATCCCTTTTCAAGAATGTTACTGCAATCCTATCGTTTATATCCTGGTAACTGACACAAAAACAGTTTTAAAACAATATATTAAATAGAGTTCACCTACATTAGGTCTGCCAAAAATGGGATATAGTTTTAATAACCATCTTTTCAAAATGCAACAGTTTGGAACTTTTCCAATAACTTTTGCCTTCCTAAAATAAATAAATAAATAAATAAATAATATATCATTCCCAACATAAAATAATGTTAAAAATAACCAGGATAATATTTGAAGAATAATCACATAGCTTAGAGGAAATTCCAAACTCCTCAATCAGTTTTTGTATTTTAGTGAAACTCAAGTCCAAATAGTTGCTGTTCCTGTGGAAATGCCTCTTCCATCTGCCAGAAAACAACCTTTGATACTGGTGTTTCCTCACTTCACAACCTCAGCTCTCCAAACATGTTGGCATTTTCCTTTCAGTTCAAATGGCTTTAATATAGACCAAGTTTCAGGAAAAGAACAGTAAACCCTCAGAACATCTTTTGTAAGTCTGGCCCTGAATCAATTAGAAATGCAGGCACAATTTTGGACAATAAAGAAGTTTTTCTATTCTTAGCAGGAGCCGAGGTTTGCTGTCAGGTTTCCCCCAAATTAATTCATTTCTTGCATCTTTACCCAATTGTTTGTAAATGCTCCAAGACTTTTTCCCTTTCTACACTACTTAAACTACTTGAAAAGTTAAAGTGGATTGAAACAGAGGGAGCAGTTTCCAATGTGACATTGGAGCTGTATCATCTCTGGGTGAGGAAGGAGAGGAGGTTACTTCCTCCAACTCTTACTATAAATCCATTTTAAATAAAAATTCACTGTTCCAAATAATAGGTTGAGATAACTCAAAAAATAAAATAAAATAAAATAAAATAAAATATAAAATAAAATAAAATAAAATAAAATATAAAATAAAATAAAATAAAATATAAAATAATAAAATAAAATAAAATATAATAAAATAAAATAAAATATAAAATAAAATAAAATAAAATATAAAATAAAATAAAATATAAAATAAAAATAAAATAAAATAAATAAAATAAAATATAAAATAAAATAAAATAAAATATAAAATAAAATAAAATAAAATAAAATAAATAAAATAAAATATAAAATAAAAATAAAATAAAATATAATATAAAATAAAATAAAAAAATAAAATAAAATAAAATAAAATAAAATAAAATAAAATAAAATATAAAATAATAAAATAAAATAAAATAAAATAAAATAAAATAAAATAAAATAAAATAAAATAAAATAAAATAAAAAGTCCTTCCTTTCATCAGGAGCATCTTTCTGATTGGGTGTGGGGCTCTGCTGAATTGCTTTTCCATTTCCTCCAATGTGCAGTGCCACTCTGTCCCACTCCCTTTTGTACCCCTGCCCTGCCAAGGCAGAACAGCACATTTCAGCTAAACCTTCCAAAGTCCTGCAGCTTCTGAGACAATTCATTCCCCTTGGAAATTCCACTGCAAGCAGAAATAACTTCTGAGTTGCATCTAGATACCTGCCTGATAGATTTTCATTTTAATTGTTGACTGGTTTGGTTTTTTGGTGTTTTTTTTTTTTTTTTTTTTTACTTCTGTTATCTGCCTTTTTGCCTCCTCCTGTCCTCAAAATCTTTCCTTGATCCTCTTCCCCTCAGTGATGTTTGCTGGACAGATGAGTTCTCATTCTTTACATGGAAAGTGAGCCCAGGTCCAGCAGACAAGGCTGGCAGTGAGCTGCTCCAGCCTTTACTCACGTTTCATCTGCCACTCACTCACAGCAATAACATTTTCATTACAAAGGTGGGTATTTTCTCCTCAGGTAACAGCCCAGAACTGTAGGGACGTAAGGGCTGCCTGCAGAAGGTGAGGACATGATGGAATTTAGTTGCCAGTTTTCAATTTAATGATTTAATAGTAATGGCCGGGCCTGAAACACTTTTGAGGAATGCTGCAAAATCCAAGGTGACAGCAAATCACAAAATCAATAGCTACTCATGTCTCCTCCTAAAGACATCAAACATTTGGTGTCTTCAGTGTTTGAATAAGCACCTTAATAAAATGTTTGAGGCCATAACACAGCCTGAGATGTCAGAACATCCTGACACCTGTCTAATGCAATGCTCAGCCACACGGAGAGCAAACAGACAAGTGAGAGAACTGTGTTTATAAAAGGAGTTACCAGAGGATTCAGGGAGCAGACACAACTATCCAGCTATCCCAAATAACAACAATTAATTGAGAAATATCTTCTGGAAGTTTTATTTAAACCAAAGGCACAGCTAAGTCTAATGTTGCTGTCATTTAAGAGAAAGGATCTCTAAAGAAAGGATCTCTAGAGAAAGGATCTCTAGAGAAAGGATCTCTAAAGAAAGGATCTCTAGAGAAAGGATCTCTAAAGAAAGGATCTCTAGAGAAAGGATCTCTAGAGAAAGGATCTCTAAAGAAAGGATCTCTAAAGAAAGGATCTCTAGAGAAAGGATCTCTAGAGAAAGGATCTCTAGAGAAAGGATCTCTATTCAGCCACACAGAGAGCAAACAGACAAGTGAGAGAACTGTGTTTATAAAAGGAGTTACCAGAGGATTCAGGGAGCAGACACAACTATCCAGCTATCCCAAATAGCAACAATTAATTGAGAAATATCTTCTGGAAGTTTTATTTAAACCAAAGGCACAGCTAAGTCTAATGTTGCTGTCATTTAAGAGAAAGGATCTCTAAAGAAAGGAGATTTGCATTTACAGTGCTGTATTAATTTTCTTTCTCCTTTGGCACCTGCTGTGAACTGTTTCAAGAAGGGTAATTACTTGTGACAAAGAAAAAAGAAAATAATAAAGGAAGCTGTACATCATTATTTGTTTTGGCTGCTGAGTAAACCCCACATTTCAGGGTTTAAGACGAGTCAGCAGCACTTCAGTGTGCTGTGCTCAGAGCTAAGGACTCCTGGCCCCTCACAGAAGTAAAACTTCTCAGAGTAAGGCATTATCCTGTTCCAAAACTGCCTCCTTTCTCTTCCCCACACTCTGCTGTTCCAGGAGTGTTTCCCACAGAGCTGACAAGCCTCAGTTTCTCTCGGTGGGCTCTGTTTGCTGGCAGATGCAGGGAGCAGCTCCTCTGGGTGCCTGAGCTCCCACCAGGGCCAAACCTCCAAAGCAGGAAACAATTGTCTAATTGTCTTTTTTTTTTTCTGTTTTTTGGGGGTTTTTTTTGGGTGCTTCTTTTCCAAGCATATAAAATAAATATCCAGTAAACATCCAAATAAAACCTGAACTTGCTGAGGCAGAAGGTTCAATGCAAAACATTAAAAAAAAAAGAGAATAATTCCACCCAAGCCACTCATGCTCCATGACAGAGACCCCAGATAGAAATTATTATATCTACATAGAATATCTACAACACTCTTACAGCAATTCATGTGTGATACCACATCACCTCACTTTAATTCACCTTTCTGCCTCCAGTGTTCCAGCAGTGGTTTTGTGTTTGTTTTGAATTTCCTGGTGAGTACCAAGAGTGCTGCAGACTGTGCCCAAAATAGCATCTGGTTTGTAATTACTGTCTGGAACCTAAATTGCAAAAACCTGTTGCTCCATGAAAAGATATAATTATTGAAAGGATCTTTTATGCATGGTTTGTCTGCATGCTCAACCATCAATTAAATCATTACCATCTAATCCTGCTCATAAATAGAATTGCACAGATTCCCAAATTCCTGAACCTACAAAAAATTTGTTTCCAAGTGAAAAATTACCACTTTTATTGAGCAACTAAAGAAAAGCATAATTCCTCTGGAGATAGGAGCTCCAAGCAGAGCCTTTTATCTCTTTTCTTCATGGAGGGCTATACAATCACCAAGTCATTAATTGAGGGGTAAAATCAAGTCTGGTTTATCCACTGCAGGTACGTGGGATAAAAGCTAATTGATCCCAAACCTGTTTTGTGGGTACCAACCTCCACCTGCCATCACAGCTTCAGTCTGGCAGCACAGCCTTTTTGCTCTAGAGTTTCACCCAGGCTTCCCAATTTTGACTTTCACTAGTATATTATTTTTTCCCTGCAAGCAGAGAAACACATCAGACACTCATAAAACTTCTGAGCTTTCTTCATCCTGATCTGCTTACCAAAGGAGCAGGACAGTGCAGGGGATGCATAAACACTCATTTTTGTGCTGCCCAGGGCTGTGTGTCAAGCAAAATCAAAGGAGTGGTGTGTATTTCATGAGCTTAAAAAAAAAAAATACAAATGTTTTGTATCCTCTTGATCTCCTTCCACCTCCTGACACAATTCCTGTGCCAAGTGTGACAGCGTTGTGCCAGGGATGCTCTGCAGGGAGTCAGCGAAGAACTCAGTGTTCCCTTTTGGGGATCTGGTGGAAAGAGAAGCAGAGGGAATGCAGGAGGCACTTACCCTTCCCTGATGGATCCTTCCTACCACCAGCACTGCCTCCAAGCTGATGGACAAGCTGTGTGAGACCTTGATTTTCCAGCGTTTTCCCTTATGCTGCAGTGCCTTAAGGACAGCTCATGTCTGACACAAACAATTCCTTTCCTCCAATATAAAGATTTCTTCATCCCTCTGCTGGTGTTACAGGAATTCTGAGTATCATGGATGTAAAGGCCCCATTTCCCCATCCCCAGCAGGGCTCAGGGCTTTGCAGCATTTCCTTTCATCTGTCTGTAACTATAAATCACAGCCTGGGTAATCCTATCAACAAATCCTCCTTAATGTTGTATGTTTTAATTAGGAGAGCCATAAACGTGTTTTCCAGCATCCTGGTGTGGTGAGTGGTGGGCATCACTCCCGATTATGCAGAGGATACTGAGCAAACCCAGCCAAGGAAAATGACCTTCTTCTATCATGAATCCTCACATCATTCACTGTGTCTCTGGGAAAAGCCCTGTAGTGGCTTTAGAAAGATAAAGGTTTGGGTTTTACTGGACTGGATGAATGAATTCCAGTATCACTTTAGACAAAAGAATGCAATCTGATATGAGAATTTTGCCTTCAGTCCTTGACATTTCCTTTTGCACTGCCTGCTCTGGGCATTCCTCTTCCATGCCTTGGTTTGTGTTCTGGAAATAAAAGCATTTCCCTTAAGCCAAGAAAATGAAAAACACAGGACATACCCTGGGAAATGCTAAGAAAAGTACAGTGTAGATCTATTTCTCATCTCCAAAATAATCTTACTTTATACATCCTCTTAAAAGTAATTTCCTCCTTCCTCTGCCTTCCTGTAGCTCCTTTGGCTGCACTTACATAGAAGGTTTTCCCTGGGTGTTTATATTTTTCATTAGAAGTGTATTTCTCCTTCAGACACATAGAATTTATTCAAAACGTGTCCCGCTACTCATATCTTCTCTAGAAAAATGTATTTTAAAGGATCAGCCATTTATTTCATCTTCTCAGCAAGGAACATCGCTGCCCTAATGCAGCAGGAAATATCCCCCAGAATGTCACTTTTATTTATTATTATTTATTATTTATTTATTATTTATTTATATTTTATACTTTATATATTCATATATATACTTTATATATTTATATTTATATTTATATATTTATTTATATTTATTTTTATATATTTATATTTATATATTTATATTTATATTTATATTTATATTATTTATACTTTATTTATTATTATTAGGATGAATTTTGTGTGCAAATGTGAATATTGATATAAATTCACATGGTTGGGTTTGAGGCTCTAAGCCCTGAACATAACCAGGGAAATTAAGATCAAGGAAAGATCACTTCCAAGTGGCACAGAATCTGTTTCTACCCCTTCCTACCCCTGGAACTGGACTTTGGATGCAATTCAAGTCTAAGTTTAGTTCCAGCTCCAAGCCTCTCTGTGAAAGTTCCTAGGTATTTGTTCTGCCTCACAGCTGATGGCCAAAACTTCAGCTGGAATCCCATTAGATGGTTTTGTTTCTGCAAAGATGGTGGAGTGGACAGCGTGCCTGGAATGGTAAAGAAAGTCTGGAGTATTTGGGTGAGAGTTTATCTTAGGTCTAATTTTAAAAAAATGCTATTTTTGCCTTTTTAATCCAAATTACTCCTGAAACGTATTCAGAGAAAATGGAGATATTTCCAATAGCCCTTCATTATGTTTTCCCAATTGTAAATAAGCCACTATAAAATGCCAAAAAACATGTGAAAAGGGAACATTTACATAACATGGTAAACATAATTTAAGAAGTTGTAATCTTCAAAATTTTGTGCAAGTATGATTATCTAAATTACTGACAATGCCAAAGAACAGTAATGAAAGAAATCCTTAAAGTACTTGGAAACCTATAAAACTAAATACAATGCTTTTTTTAGAGAATTTGTGTCATTTTATAGTATTTCCTGCATAAGCTGTAATTATTTGAGCAAGTCCTGCCAGTGCACAGTCAGGAACATCCAGGACTGTTTCCTCTCTCTTTTATTTGCAGCAGATTTCTGTTCAGCTGAAGGCCAAGGCTTTTTCTCTATTTTCTTCATTTTTCATATAAAATATAACTGGGTAGCCAGGTCTTCTTCAAACACTGATTCTCCACTGATTCAGTTTTGATAAATTGCTTAAACCCTTGTCACCTCCCAGATCTAATCCTGTTGCAAATCTCACATAAATATATCAATAGCACTGAAAGATTCAAAACTTTGGATTTGGGCACCTAAATTCCATCCAAAAGCTTTGGTTATGCCTTTAAAAGCACTCTGGTTTTTAGTGGCACAAAACATCACATTTTTTTTTGTTAGTGTTACACCTTCAGAATTTTTTCTTGCAGTCAAGGTAGAACCAAGACACTGGGTGAGCAGCTCAGCTTTCACTTTGTTTCTGACAAAGTATCTGGGGAATTCAGAATGTTCAGGATGAGAGAGTATAAATGAACCCATCCATTTTAATTATGTTTAGGCTTCATGAGATTTTTCATATGGCCTTCACATGATCTATGGTTTTTGAATTTGTGACTTCTAGTATACTTCACCATTTCTTTTATTTATATTTATATTTATCATTTCCTGTGATTTTGGGGGTCTGGTGGAGCTCACCTGGCAGATTCCACGGTGCTCTCAGGCAGTGCTGTAACCTTGGCACAGCCACAGATTTGAAATGGAGACAATTAGAACCCTTCTTTCAGCTTTAATATTTGGAGACCTTCTGGCCATCTGCTGAGAAACCACAAAGTGCTGCTGGCTCCATCCAATCCCTGAGGGAAGCTTTCCATTAGGTTTTCTGGAAGGTTCCTAGTCCAGACTAAGCTGGAATCTCTGTCTTTCCAAGTGCTGCTGCTCCCCCATTGCAGAACAATTCCTGTTACAGCTTTACATTGTGATTTAAGCAGAGTTTGCATGGCACAGTCCTTCCTTTTGCATATAATCTAACCCAGGAAGGCATTAGTGCAGTCCCTCAGTGACTCATTAAAAATATTTTAATCAAGTTCTAGTGCACTTGCCATGCAAAGAATGAGATGCTATCTCATTAAAAACAAAACAAAATAAAAAAATCAACAACAAAATCCCAAATTAGAAAAAAAAAAAAAGTTTTAAATAGGGCTCCAAAGTCTTGAAAGAATAATCTATTGTACCCTCATTTAATTCAGGCACCACCAGGTGCTTTCTGGCCTGTTCTTGTGTTTAATAACACTGCTGGGAATATTGCCATTGACTACAATGAGGAAAAATAATACCTGGTTTAATATATGCTTCAGCTTATAAAATAATAACAGGTTGCTCAACATGGTTTTGCTGAACCTGTTCATTTATTTTCATACCTAAAATACAAGGACCAGAACACACAGAAAATTAACAAAAGAGGGCAGTGCTTCTTGTTCAGTATTAAAAAAAAATAAATCCTCTTTTAAGGATGTTATTAACTTGTGTAAATCATCCCTTTTTGGAGGGACATGTCACAGTCATGGATGTCAGAAATGTAGAATTGGCTGGGTGGTAGCAAAGTGTTCATGGTTTCTGTCAGGACCATTATGAACCACGGGGAACTTCTGCCACCTCACAGTTTTAACCTTTCAACATCTCTACTAGAATCAGGGAATCATGTAATTTATAGAATTATAGGATTATAGGATTACGGAATGGTTTATGTTGGAAAGGGCCTGAAAGATCAACCACTTCCAGCCCCCCTGCCATGGTTCCACTGGCCCAGCTTGTTCAGAGCCCCACCCAGCCTGGCCTTGGACATTTCCAGGTTGGGGCAGCCACGGCTTCTCTGGGCAGCTGTGCCAGGGCCTCCCCACCCTCAGAGGAAAGAATTTCTTCCCAATATCCCATCTCACCCTGCCCTCTGGCAGTTTAAAGCCATTACTGCTGCTCCTGTCACCACAAAGCCGTGCCCAAAGCCTCTCTCCAGGTGTCCAGGCTGCTGGGAGGCCTCCCTGAGGCCTGATCTTCTCCAGGCTGCACAGTGCCAGGCAGAAAGGGACCTGGGGGTGCTGCTGAGAGCGGCTGAACGTGGCCAGCAGAGTGACCTGGTGGCCAAGAAGGCCAATGGCCCCTGGGCTGGGTCAGGAATGGTGTGGCCAGCAGGAGCAGGGAGCTCATTCTTCCCCTGTGCTCGGCACTGCTGAGGCCACACCTCGAGTGCTGTGTCCAGTCCTGGGCCCTCAGTTTGGGAAGGACATGGAGATGTTTGAGGGCACCCAGAGGAGGCAACGAGGCTGCTGAGGGGCTGGGAACACAAACCCTGTGAGGAACCACTGAGGGAGCTGGGGGTGTTTATCCTGGAGAAAAGGAGACTCAGAGGTGCCCTGATCACTCTCCACAACCTCCTGAAAGGTGGCTGTGGGCAGCTGGGGTGGGTCTCTTGCACCAGACAACAACCAACAGAACGAGAGGACACAGTCCCAAGCTGTGCCAAGGGAAATTTAGGTTGAATGTTAGGAAAAAGTTCTTGATGGGAAGAGTGATAAAACACTGGAATGGTCTGCCTGGGGAGGTGGTGCAGTCACCATCCCTGGATGGGTTTAAAAAAAGACTGGAGGTGGCACCGTGGTTTAGTTGAGGTGTCAGGGCTGGGCTGGACTCGGTGATCTTGGAGGTCTCTTCCAACCCAGTGAGTCTGGGATTCTGGGATTCTGTGATTCTGTGATTCTGGGATTCTGGGATTCTGGGATCCTGGGATTCTGGGATTCTGTGAATTCTGTGATTCTGGGATTCTGGGATTCTGTGATTCTGGGATTCTGTGATCCTGTGATTCTGGGATTCTGTGATTTTGTGATTCTGTGAATTTTGTGATTCTGGGATTCTGTGAATTCTGTGATTCAGTCCCAAGGTGTGCTGCCCCAGCCCAGCAGAGGCTGGAATGAGTGCTCAGTTCTGCATTAATCACTTCCCAAACTCAGCCAGGAGCCAGCGGCAGGGACGCGCCCGTGCCCATTGCCAATGCTCTGTCATTACTGAGTCCCTCCTCTCCCCTGTGCTTTCAGACAACTGCCTCTGCACTCCTGTGGCAGCTGCACTGCACAATCTCCTGTCCCTTTATCCTCTGGAAACGCTGTTAAATGGAATTGTGCTCCTCTCCTGCCAAGGCACCACTGGGGGAACAGTAATTAATGCTGCTGGTTCTCATTCTCTCATTATGGAGCCCCTTATCCTGACCCTTCTCCATCAGAAGGCCCCAGGTGAGGAGGCTGAATTTCCTCCAGAAGAATTCCTTTCAAAGCAAAATGAGCAGGTTTTACTGATCCAGAGGGCTTCTGTTTTTGGTGCCTAGCTAGGAATACATCTGGGGGAAGAGACAAATGTAATTTACAGCAGGAGCTTAGAGCAGGTCCCCCTGTCACATCAGAATGTAAACACTCAAGGTTACTCATTACTTCTGGAAATCTTGTCCCATCTAGTGCAACAAATTCAGGGGCATGATTGCAAACAGCTCCCATTGCTCTAGACACTTGAAATCTATTTATCTGTCTATATTAGCTATAAACAGCTTTTATTTGATGTATTTCCCAGTTATTCAAGAGATCAGGAGCGAAAATCAGTGTTGAGCCTCTCCACCATAAATACACCCCCAGCTTTCAGCCCTGTTTATTTTTACAAGTGGTTTATTTTAAATATGAGTTTATTTTTCTTTTAAGGGATTTTATTTTGTTCCAGTGTACTTTCTCCTCACATCAAATTCAGAGTGGTCTTCCACTTAACTTATCTTTCCTGCATTGCTGACAGTCCTTCTGAGCTTGAACAACATTATCAGAGAAGTAATCAATGTTCTGCTGGAGCTGAGGGGATTCAGCAGATACTCTGAAACCACATCACTCAGAAGCTCCTCCCTGCCATTTGGGATAAATGTCTGTGTTTGAGGAAAGAATATATCACATAATTCATGCCCATGATTCTTCATCATATGGAGAAAGTTCTACTTCAAATAAAGAATTAGAAAGCAAAGCAGCAAGAGGGCTGTAAAGAAAAAAAAAGTAGACAACAGCAAGAGAGAGGGAGAGGAGAGGGAAAATGTGATGGGAAAAAATGAGACAGGACTGGAATTAAAGGCAATGATGTAGAAAAAAATCCTGACAGTTTTAATGGGTTGTCAAAGAAGATCTGCAAAGGCTCCAAAACAAATGAAACAAAAAAAGCAGAGCCATATACATAGATATAAAAATGAAAACGGAGCAGTGTCTCATCTGTTATTCCAGGATGACAAAATTAAACTACTCTAATAAACTAAAATTGCTGTTTGTGAAATGCTGCTTTAGTTTATGACATATACAGCCTGTACTTGTTCTAAAGATTAACCTGCATCCAAATCTCCAGTCTGTCCTGGAAAATTCCCTTAGCTTCCATGGTCTCTGATGCTAAGAAACCATAATGCCATGGTTTCCATTATCCTGGATGCAATCAAATTCATTATTTGCTTGGTTTAACAGGACTACATGCAATTAATGTGTGTGCACGTGAGTGGCTTCCTCCCGGGCTGGTAAACAGGAGGAACAAGTTTTCTTCTTATTCCCAGTTTAATCAATATACCTACAACAGCAAAGGAGAACATTTCAGAAGTGAAAAGTGCAAATCATGCAGTGAGGACTCTGCTGTGGCCCCTAAGCCCTGACCTACATCAGGATGTTGTGGCACCTTCAAAGGAATGTGGGATCAATTGGATCTTCTGATTCTCCACTTCATCTCCAGGCACACCAGGAGAAATATGCTTCTTTCTTTACCTAAAAGGGAGAATGGAAAATATCAGCTTTTATGTGCCTCTGTGGTACAGAATAAACAACCCCAGGTAGGTTTAAATTAGCAGATGGTATTTGTGACTAGGGAATAAACAATCTTTCTAGAGAAACGTAGCTTTAAAAAAAAACATGATTAAATAAAGTTTAAATGGGAATTAATGTATGCACTAAATGACTGATGCCACGCTAAAAATCTTCCACTATTAGCCCTGTATGCATATTTGTACTCACACACACACATAATATTGAGAAAAAGTGTACTAGAGAAGCTGTTTTTCCAAAGTAATTGTCACCAGTGAAAAGTGCCAAAAATACTGCTTTTTGCAATCTGTTTCTCTGAGTTCTGTGTTTCTTTTCCTGCTATTTTTTAAAATGAATGCCTTTTTATGGAAACCAGATTTTTTTTTTCATTTATTTTTTTTTTTTCCTTATGAGTTAATCTATTCCTGCAGCTCCTTCGCTGCCTTTGGTTGCAGTCCCTGGAATTTCTGCACCCATGAATTGTGTGGGATAATGGCTGGAATATTGAAGGTCCTCCAGGGGTTCTGCTCCCAAGCTAAGACCCAAATGTTGCCACATAATTACATTTCCTCCATAAACCTCCTCTTAAACCTAACATCAACGCATCTCTTTGAGGCTCTTTGCCAATTAATGGAAATCATAGAAATTAACTTATCATTTTAGTACCTGGACAAAAGGGATGGAACACTAAAAAAGTGCTGGGGAAAAGAAACTGAAACCCTTTGTTCCCCATTTTCTGCATTTTCCTGTCATCATCTTTCACAACCCTCCCACAATTCCTGCCCCAAAGTTTGATGCTGTTTGTTTGCAATCCACAGAAGTTTTTGCTTAGGAAAAAAGGTTATATCCCTATTTCTTATAATTCTGATTTGTTCAATATCTCTGACTGGAATCTCTTCAATTCATATTTACAATATACAATAATTCATTATTTGCCAATGATCATTCCTCTTTGTACCTTGCATACTTATTTTTTGGTTGATATCTCAATTCTTAATTTGAAATCCCCTAACCTGATCAAATATTACTCAGGAAAGAGAGATTTCCATCAGCTACTCAACTTCTTTTTGTTTCAGGTTAAGCCTAGAGGGCTCAGCACAGTGTAAGAGCCTTGCTTGAAATAATTGCTGAAATCAACCTTTGTGTTTCTGGGACTGGATTTTCACCAGAGGAATTAAAATTGCTGCTGGGAGAGGATCATGCATTCTGGAATGCTTCTCATTTTCACTTCTTTTCTAAATTAAAATTTTAATTTTATTTTTTTTTTCAATTTGGAAACATCCTCTATATTACAAGGGACAAACCCCAGCATTTCTGTAGACGTGGAACCCATTAGGATCACTACAAATACTAATAATAGTGGATATGACTATTAATTCAGAAAGCAGATTCTCTATTGTTATGTTGCACTATTGTTATTTTGCACTGAGGATGCACCAGAAAGCAGCCAGATTTTTCCTACCAGGATTTCTGCCTGCAGACACAAGTCCTTAGGAGGTGTCAGTATTTACAATTACCCATCTGACAAAAAGTGTGCAACTCCTCTGTTCTCTTTGGGTTTCTTTAGAAGCCCCAAAAGCTCCTACAGCAGATCCTACTTTATTTTTTATATATTTTTTATATAGAAGGTGAGCTCTGAATGCTTCTGATCCAAAGGAAGACTTCAGAGATGGAGATGTCAAATATAAGAAATGTCTTCTGTAATAAGTCAGGAGTATGAACAAATCACAATTGGATGAAAAAGGTCTGAGAAGTCCCAAGCAAGGATTGTTGCTATATATTTGTAATTATCCTAGAAAGTTATAGCTCATCTCTTTGGTGATGCTGAAGGTTAACATGGAATAAATTCCACCCGTGCTGTTGCCATTAGTTTTTGGAAAAAAATGCCATTATGGATGTGATGCAGTCACTCTACAGCACCTTCTTGCTTATTACAGCTGGTGGGAAAAACAAATCCAAGAAAGACCACCACAAACTCTCTTTAAGGCACTACTTCTCTCTCCTGCCAGCTGGTACCGAGGAGCTGGTGCTCAGTTTCATGGCACTACACAGATTTATGGCTTCTTGTGCAAGTGGAAAGCACAAGCAGGGTGTTTACCTGTTTGAATGGAAGCAGCTGAATGCCTGGATCAGCTGGCACACAATTAATGTCTAAATCTGCTTTCCAATATTTCCTCTGGAAACTGGAAGCTCTCAGTACGAGCTAGAACTTAGACTGGCTCTTTGTTATTGTACAGATGCCATGGATAAATTAATTGTTACCCTGGCACAGTTGGGGAAAGGGTTTGTTTGTATATTTTCCTTTAAAACCAATTATAAACTCTTTATAGATGTGACCATTACTGGGTGATTATTCTGGACCAGCAATTTATCCTCTCCAAACTGTCTGGGAGCTGCTTTCTCCATGTTAGCTCATTGAAGTGTGTTATTTTTGGTCAAGGTCACACAGCACTTTTGCCTTTTCTTGATTTACTGAAGCTTAATTGAAACAATAGGAAATGTTCTTAAAAATGTTCCTCACTGATCCAAACACCACCAGAACAACAGCAGCAGTTTAGTCATCACCATTCTGGGATCTTATTCCTCAAAGAGAGGGGGAAGAACCAGAATGGGACACTGAGAGGGCAGGCTTCAATTCCATCAAGCATCTAAATCAATTTTTGCCTTAAAGCTTGACATTATGTGGAGTTTTATGCACACAAACTTCAAACTCAAATGTTTGAAGGGAAAAAAAAATTGTCACTAAAGTAAAAATTTAAAAATAAAATATAAAAGTAATTTAAAAAAAAAAAAATTATCCTTATTGAAAAGTACCAGAAAGTTGTAGAGATAGGTTTGGAGGGAACCTCAAGAGGTTAAATAGATCTCTTGCCTGTCCTGGCACAATTCTAGCTTTGAGTTAAAGTACAGGTAGTGACAGCTGTCCTGGAGCTCTCCAGCCTGCTCTGGGTCAAATACAAAGAAATACAATTCTGTAGCCCTGGCAAAAGGCTGGGTTGGAAAAAATGAGCAGGTAAAACTGAACCAGCTGGATAAGTCTCTACAAGAACTGCAACTACAAGAGCTGTGCAGGTGACTGGAATGGCCACAGAGCCCTGGGGTCATCAGTGGAAATAAAAACTGACAAACAAGGACTCAAAATGGAAAAATATTTCCGGAAAGCCGCTGGGTTTGTGTTCAGCAAGAGGCAAAAGCCTTGAGCTGAGCCAATCTCTTTGCCAAAGTGCAGATGTTGCAGTGTTTTGGAAAAACAAATCATTAATGCCACTTGTGGATGCAGGAGCAGAGTTAGAGAGGTAAAATGTTCTTAAATGTAAATGTAAAATTGTTTGCACTCGTTTTGCGAGTTCATTTGAAAGGCAAATGCAGAGCCTAGGTATTCATCTCCTGAGCCTGAGCACCAGGGACAGCAGGCTCCTACTCACTCCCAGGAACTCCCTTTTCCCTGTGTTAGACCTAATTCTGCACCAGTTTGTAGTTGGTGAAGTAGCCAGGTGTTGGGGTCAGAGATGCAAGATAAATACCTTTATCTAACTCTGGCACCCAAGAAAGCTCTGAATTCCACACAGCACCATGGAGACAACTGCTAAAGTAGAGAAACTGAAAATGTAAGTGTGTAAATTAGAGAGTTTTCTTATGTCACTGGGTGAAAAAGTTAAAGTTTGGAGTTTAAACCAGTTTAGAGAACAGAAGACAAGGTGGAGGATTTAGGGTGTTGTCTCTTGTCCTTCTTCTTTCTTCTTCATCTTCTTCTCCTGGAGGTTTTTGGGTAGCAATGAGTGATTGGATAGAGAATGCTGCAGTGCAGCACTCAGGTGTTGGGTCATTGGGTCACTAAGGAAAATAATTTACTTGGCATTTGTTAATTGGGTAAATAGACATATAAAAGACCTTGAAGAAGATCTTTGTTGGCCATTTTGCACCTTTCTACCTTAGTGCACTCAGCTCCTTGTGCCCTGTATCCATGTAATGCAGATAAGAGAAGAATAAACAATGAAGTCTGAGCAAGAGAAAACTGCCTCTCTCTCATCAATCTCTGTCCAAGGGGAGAAAGAACCCAGCCATGAGGTCCATATCGAGACAGCCAGGTACTAATCACACTGCATGGATTAAAAAAATCAAAAATGATTTGGTTCCTCATGCTCAGATTTGGTGTCGATGTCAATCCCTGCCACAGCTCTGCTACCTCTGCTAAATTAACATGAAACTTGCACACACAAGCAAGGGCAGCTCAAATCTCCTGAGATTTCACTGCAATATTGCAAGAAAATGAGCCATCTTTATTTTTTGTCGTTATCAGGTGAGTGTTTAGCAACACAAAACTGAAACTTAATGACCTCTGTGCTAAGAAAATGAAGTTAGGATCAAAAAACACAACTCTGGTATCCACACTGAGTGAAACACTGGAAAAGGAAAAGCTGCTGATTATTAAAATGCACCAGTATGACATTTCCCCCATACCTGGCAATATGTGAAGTATGATGCATAAACACTTTTCTAAATAAAAAAATAAAGAGCAGTTGCCATGGAGATGTCACGTGTTCCCTTGGGGCTCGAGGAAACACAATTAGCCTACAGGATGGTTTTCAAACACTTCACTTAGAACCTTTTGGAGTTGCAGCTACGTAGTGATCTGCTGAAACGATTCTTCGTGCTGTCTGCGTGGTTTTTTCAGCCAACACATATTGCTGTGTGCCCAAAAGTGATTATTATGGAGGAATAGCTCTCATTCTGATATTTAAAATTGAATTTATAGGAGGGAAATTTTCAGCTTTGAATTTTTATCACTAGATTTAAAAATACCATCAGTTAGTGCAGAAATCTTTTTGTTCTTCTCTTCAAACAGTTCTGATTTTGCGCCAATAAAAATTAACTTTTCTTGCACCGTGAATGGGTTTGAATAAAGACATTTGCTTTTATTTAAACTTCCAGTGAAGGAAACAGTGCTTTTCCTTGGCCATTATCCCAAGTCAGCTCTCATTAGAAAAGAGTAATCAAGGAGTTGTGGAGAGGAGAGTGTTTCATCAGATAAACACTCTGCCCCTGATTTGACACCGCTCTCTTGATTATACAGACTGCAGCTGAATTCTGAGTTTCTGAAGCTTTCTGTGCCTCCTATCTTTGCACCTTGCCTTCATTAAGGGGTGAAGGGGAATAATTCTGACAACTTTTTAACCTCCATGCCCGTGATGAGGCGTGGCTCTAATGGCACATTATTATTAGCGAGGTCTTGGGGAAGACTTTGTGCTTCCAAACAGAAACCTCGAGGGATTAATCACTCAGACTAAAAGCTGCTACGTGCTTTTAACACTCCAGATCAAATGAGCTGTGCCTGATTGTCACATCTACCAAAAGCCTTTGTATTTCTGATAATTTACACCTTCCTTTAATCGTCTGAGCCTGCTTCTCAAAGGAAGCCAATTAGCTTCAATACATCTTCGCCTGTCGTCGCATATAAATAAAATAAACCCGAATTTCTTGATAGGTTTTCACTGTAATGGCAACTCTAGCTCATTTTCTTTTCTTTAAAACAGGCTAGTAGGTCATATTGCTCTGATTTGGAAACACAAAGAACAAGTTTTCCAGAAATAATTCTAATTAGGACAAATACAGATAAACTTTCTGTTTGCGCGCGGAGAAAAAAACGTCGTGAAACAAAATGTTTTGAGATGCTGTGCAGAAAAACAGCCCTGATTTTACTACAAGTAACTGTGAAGTGCAAACAGAATGTCAGAAGATGGTTGGCAATGGCACCAGGCAATTGTTTGTTTAGCAGGAAGGATGGTTAGGAAACCAGAAAATAATTCACCACACACACGAGGATGTGTTACTTAATGATCAAAAAGCTTGTCCTTGCTGCTGTAACCCAATTCTGGTACCCCAAATAGCACTGAAGTGCAGCTTTCAGGGCCAACAATCACAGCCATGCCAGCGCCTGCAGTTTAAACATTATTCTACTTCCTGGCAGAAGCTGCAGGAAGTTTCAGTGAGGTATCAAATGGGCAACAAGCAGCTCAGGAAGGCAGAAAAATAGAGGTTTATGAAAAATTCAGTAAAGAGTAAAAACATACAACGTTATGATCACTACTTTCTTCCTGCCTACCCATATCAGACACATGCAGGAAGTCAGAGACCAAATATTTTCCTCTTTGACAGGAAAGATGTGATCAAAATAAATTTTCTTAGTGAAAACCAAGTGCCTGGACACCAGAGCTATAAACCAGGACCTTCACCATCAATAAGGAAATAATAATATCCCTTGAAATATAACTCGTGGAAGTTATTAAACAGAGCTGAGACTTTAATATTGTGAGCAGCAATTTGGATATTCTCTTTAAGGGATGTGTCATCTCCTCTCAACAGACATATGTTCCAAGATAAATTGTATCCAACATTTTAAAACACACATTTTTCATCTCTTAGCAGTCAGGCAAGAGAGCTGTCTTCCACCTCAGTCTATTGAACTTCTTTTGTTTTATTTTATTGGCTAGTTCAATTTTTAAAATGCATCATTAAAATCCTTTTACACCTTTACAATTTGCTTCCATTTCAACATGTTCTTCACAAAACCACAAAACTTTCTGATCATTTTAGAATGTGAATTAAAAGGCAATTTCAAGTCCTTTGTAAGAGGTGTCTAATAATTTTTCAGACCCAGTCATCAATGAAGCCAGCAGAGATGAAGAGTGCCAGATAATTTAAAAGTGCATTTAAGGTATTCATATCTTATTTCCATGTGTCTGAGTCTATTAAATCATTGATCCCAAATTTACAGCTGTGAAATTTTGAAAAGACAATTTGTGAGTTCAAACAGAAAACAGTGTGCAAAGAAAAAAGTGTGCAAATATATAATATAGAATTAAATATAATTCATTTCACAAAACAACCTCCTGATGGAAGTGAAAAAAAAACCCAAAACCTGCAAATTCTAGCAGGAATTAATTTTTGAGCACAGCCCAGTCCTTCCAATATGGTAATAATAACCAAATAAATAACATTCCTCTTTCACCTATGACTGCACATCACCTATTGAATGTACTCCTTGGTAATAAATCAAGTACTTCTTGACTTTTTAATGGTTCTGGGATTCTCTTAACTTACTCTTTTGGTAGGACCCTATCAAATTCTGTTAAGAGAACCTAAATTTCAAGGATTTTTGTATCATGAGTGATAGGAAAACCTGTCTTATATATAAGCATAAACATGAGCAACCAATAATTTTATCAGAGAGTAGACAGAGTTGAGAGGCAAGAATTCAGTTTTTTCCTCTTCTACACCACTGATCTTGATCACTTGTCTTTATTAAGCAAAATATCACTCAGAATGTCTGCCTGTAATTATTTCTGCCATCCCTCAGGCCTCTGGCTGTCCTACACTGCTACAGACACACAGTTTATTCCTTTCCCCCCAAAATTTCACCCCAGGATCTCAGCCTAAAACAGAAATGCTAATAACAGCATGAACAAACTGCAGAACAAGGTTGGGTATGAGCACTTCTTCAGTTTCACTTATTTTCACTTATTTTCAGGCAAGTGAAAACTGAGAAGAGATTTGAGAACAGAACAAGCCGTGGTTTTGAGTGACAGTCTTGAGAATGAGAAATAAAATCTCATTGTCTCAGAAAAGATAGCTGCCTTTCAACTGCCACCAAAGAAAGTTTAGAAACAGAGAAACCTTTTTGCTCTACACTGAAAAAAACAAATGATAAGCCTCCTGTGAAATAACTCTAACCATCTCCAGCCCCTCATTCTTTTTTTTTTTTTACCTCTTTTTGGCTTATTTATTTTATGGTCTGAGTTTTGCTAAACATCACAGCAAGGCAGTTTCTTCCAGAGAAATTGCATTCCAGTCACTCAAGGGGTGAATTTGCTGTTTGAGCCTTGTGGATTACCCTGTGAAAGCCTGAAATGATGTGTTAGCCACATGGCAAAATCCTCCTGCAGCATAGCAAAAGCACAGGTCAGGAAAAAAAGTGCAACAGGGTAAAAATCCTGTGGTTTTCATATTTCTCTTGAAAAATGTACTGGTGGTGTGGTGATAACCATCAGAACTCCCCTGAAAAGGGATTCTGGATTCTAAAGAGTGAAGACTTCTCAGCCATTGCACCAAAGAGTGATTTGTCAGCTCAGAGCTTTCTGACAATACTGCTTTTCATGCACAAATTGCAGCTCTAGTAAATACTTTTTTTTTATTATTATTTCATTTCATTGAGATATCCTGCTTTGAATAAAATTCATTGGAGAAAGTTGTGCTCTAAGCTGCCTCTTTCATGTAATGTCAAGGTATTTGATTTCAGTAATAGAGTGGCTGTCTTCTGAGAAAAGTAAACAGGCTTGACTTTATTTTGCTCCTGTTGCATTTTTATATAAAATATTGTAATAATGTATTCAGGAGACTTACTGACTGCAAGAGAACCATGTAATCATCATTAGGCTGCTGTCCTCTAAACAGTGCTACAGTATCTGCTACAAAACACAAAATACTTGTATGAGAGAGAACCAAGGACAGCAGAGAGAGAGTTTTGTGCTTTTCCAGGGTGTTTGTTGACTTTAAAGTGATGATAATTGTAGTTCTACACAAGCACTGAAGGAATCAACCAAGGCACAGGGGGTCAGAGTGAAAAAACTCTCATTTTCCCCATCCCACACCTGAATTTTGATGAATCACTGAGGATTTGATCCACAGCATCCCTCACTGTTCCCAACACGAACCTTCCTCCCAGCCAGCAGGGCGCAGTTTGGCTTGGTGAGAGGTGAAGATGTGTGAGTTCAACACCTCCAGAAAGCTCTCAAACCCGCTGAGAGATGGGATTCTCCCAGCTCAGAGCAATCCTCAGAGGATACAACCCTGGCAGGGCAAACCTCACAGCAGCTGCTCCTCACCCTCCCAGGACAGCAAGGATTTAAGAGCAGGGTGAAGAGTTTGGAGCCAGGAGAAGAACAAACACTGACAGCTCTCCCCAAATCATTCTTTGGAGGCTGGGCTTAAGGAGACCTTTAATTCCAGCTCAGGCCAGCCAGGTGCTGCTGCTTTTAGCCCTCAAAAAGAGTTCTGGGCTTGTTGGAGTCTGAGATACAGAGTGTGCACCCTTGTTTCTAATACTTAGTTCTAGGATTCAAAGAAACACTGAATTTCATATAATATGAAATTCATGACCATGTTTTCATGAAAACAAATGTTACAGTTAGATAGGAAAAGTGTAAGTGTGTAGATTAGAATTTTCTTGAGTCACTGGGTGAATGGGTTGAGGTTTAGAGTTTAAAGTAGTTTAGAGAACAGGAGATAAGATGGAGGATTTAGGGTGTTGTCTCTTGTTCCTTCTTCTTTCTTCTTCATGTTCTTCTCCTGGAGGTTTTTGGGTGGTAATAAGTGATTGGATAGAAAATGTCACAGTGCAGCACACAGGTGTTGGGCCATTGGGTCACTAAGAAAAATAATTTAGTTGGCATCTGTTAATTGGGTAAATGGACATATAAAAGACCTTGAAGAAGATCTTTGTTAGCCATTTTACCCTTTTCTATCCTAGTGCACTCAGCTCCTTGTACCTTGTAATGCTGATAAGAAAAGAATAAACAACTGAGACTGAAAAAGAGAAAACTGCCTCCCTCTCATCAATCTTCAGTTCAAAGGGAAAAAGAACCTAACCCAAAAGTCCATAAAGAGACATGGGCTCTCCTTAGGAAACAAAACACAGATAATCACCAAGCCCTCTCCCAATTCCAGGTGCAGTCCAAGCTGTCTCAGGCTCTGCCACACATTAAGTGTTTACAGATACCATTAGGCATTTCTATCTCAACACAAATTTCTTTGTGCCTAATGCCTCCCTCCCGAGTTAAATTGCCATTCTCTCAGTGGGATTGGGCAGAGCCACTGGAATCTGTGCCTCAAAGAGTAATTTAT